>NC_079190.1:19162906-19762906 GCF_029499605.1 Hyla sarda | reverse complement strand
ACCCTATTTGTTTTGTTTCATTTCTATTCTTGTTGTTTAGGCTACTCTATTTCCGTTCTTTGATGTCTTTTTATCCCCCACTTTGTTTTCCTATCTTAGCTTCCATTTCCTGTTTCTTGCTGTGTTGAAAACTACAAATCCCAGCATGCCACATGCCTTGCTGGTTTGGGGCGGCTCCTTTATTTTTATTTTTTTGTTTGTTTGTTCCGCCCTTTACCTACCCTACTATTTTCCCAGGTCGGCCCCGTTATACACAGCACACTAATATAATCAGCCCTGGTTGGGATACACTGTCGTACACACACAAAAGGGACTACAACTCCCAGCATGTGTCATTCAGGAGTCTTCAGTCTGTGGTATAACACCAGCATGCTGCCTCTGTAGTCTCCTGGGGGTTGTAGTTCACCACACCTCTATAGGGCATACACCAGTGTTTCCCAACCAGGGTGCCTCCAGGTGTTGCAAAACTACTACTACCAGCATGCAAGGACAGCCAAAAGCTGTCTGGGCATGCTGGGAGTTGTAGTTTTGATACAGCTGAAGACATCCTCGTTGGGAAACAGTTCCATTTGTTTGTAATATACTGAATAGGCTAGGCCAGTGTTTCCCAATTAGTGTGCCTCCAGCTGTTGCAAAACTACAACTCCTAGCATGCTCAAAGGCTGTCAGGGAATGCTGGGAGTTGTAGTTTTACAACAGCTGGGGGCACACTGGTTTGGAAACACTGGTGTAACATGATGTGTATGCTGAATAGGCTAGGACAGTGTTTCCCAACCAGTATGCCTCCAGCTGTTGCAAAACTACAACTCCCAGTATGCCCAAAGTCTGTCCAGGCATGCTGGGAGTTGTAGTTTTGATACAGCTGGAGGCAGACTGGTTTGTAAACACTAGCATACACACACATAAAAGGGACTACAACTCCCAGCATGTGTCATTCAGGAATCCCCCCTCCCCCTCCGTCAAACATAGAAATCATCCCCAGTCCGAGATTTATTCCCCTGCAGTCTATACATCCCCAGCCCGTGCACCTTGTTATCCTTTCACATAACACTTCCTCCCCTTCACATACATCATCTCTGCTTTCTTTCAGTGCAGGGGAGGGGAGATGAGGAGCTGTGTAGGAGCTTCTTGCTCTCATGCACACCTGTGACCACCTGGAGGGGGAGATGAGGGGGCGTGGCCTATCTCTCTCATGCACACCTGTGACCACCTGGAGGGGGAGATGAGGGGGAGTGGCCTATCTCTGTCATGCACACCTGTGACCACCTGGAGGGGGAGATGAGGGGGCGTGGCCTATCTCTCTCATGCACACCTGTGACCACCTGGAGGGGGAGATGAGGGGGAGTGGCCTATCTCTGTCATGCACACCTGTGACCACCTGGAGGGGGAGATGAGGGGGCGTGGCCTATCTCTCTCATGCAGTTTTGAAAGAACAGAAAAAAAAAAAAAAATCATGACATCTTATCCACAGCCTAATCCTAACCTGTGGACAACAGTCAGAGATCCAACAAAGAACTACAGAACTTCCTGGCCCACAAACAGGTAAGAAAAAAAGACACATACTACACAAACATATAATACATGTCAATTGCAAAAAACATGAACATTAAAAGAAGATGCAATATAGCCAAAAATCTTAACCACCGGAGTACCGCTTTAATGGGTTAAATTTAAGAAACTACACTATGAGTTATATTAACAATGTGAGATCCATACAAACTAATACATAGTTAAAACTTTAGGTGAGTGAATATTGCATATAAGTTAGGCCCAAGGAACTTGAGAGCCCGTCTGGTACCTACTAATGCTGCCAAGCTATTATCTACTTCATGGTCAAATACTTGGTAGCATCACTCAATTACAGTGGTCACTTAACATACAATGGTAATCCGTTCCAAAGGAACCATCGTTTGTTGAAACCATTGTATGTTGAGGGAAGTGGTACTCACCTGTCCCCGCTGCTTCGGACCTGTCACCACTGCCCTGGATGTCGCCCTCCATCGCCCTCCTTGGTGTCCCCAACGCTCCGGACGTCTCTGCTTCCCCGGGATCGTCGCTCTCATGTCACCGCCATCACATCACTACGCACGCCGCTCCTATTGGATGACGGGACGGCGCGCGCGTCGACGTGGGGACGGCGCGCGCGTCGACGTGGGGACGGCGCGCGCGTCGACGTGGGGACGGCGTGCGCGTCGACGTGATGACGACGATGAAGAGTGCCGGCGAAAAGCACAGACAGGGAAGGGAGAGAGAGAAAGTACACTTTTGGGTGTACAACACAGCGACTCTGTACTGCTGCAGTGCTGTGAACACAACTCTAAAGCTTATAGAGGACAGTTAGGCTGAGCACTAAAAGCCATTGTCACCTGCTATTAGTGCATAATAATACTGTACTGGGCTCTACTACTCAGTGACTCTGTGCTTCAGCACTAGTGTGTACTACAACTCTAAAGCTAACAGGGGCCAGTTAGGGTGAGCATTAAAATCCATAGTCACCTGATTTCAGTGCCTAATACAGGTTGCGTAGCGGAGCTTATTGTCCTCTTATAAGTGTAACCTGTGCGTTCATAGGTGGTGTACAATTTTTTTTCCTGTTAAACTAATTTGGGCCTAATTACTGTGAAAGGCCAGCCAAAGCTATACACTTGTTTCTGTAGTCTAAGGCTGGGTCCACACTACGTTTTGTCCCATACGGGAGCGCATACGGCAGGGGGGAGCTAAAACCTCGCGCTCCCGTATGTGACCGTATGCGCTCCCGTATGCCATTCACTTCAATGAGCCGACCGGAGTGAAACGTTCGGTCCGGTCGGCTCATTTTTGCGCCGTATGCGCTTTTACAACCGGACCTAAAACCGTGGTCAACCACGGTTTTAGGTCCGGTTGTAAAAGCGCATACGGCGCAAAAATGAGCCGACCGGACCGAACGTTTCACTCCGGTCGGCTCATTGAAGTGAATGGCATACGGGAGCGCATACGGTTACATACGGGAGCGCGAGCTTTTAGCTCCCTCCTGCCGTATGCGCTCCCGTATGGGACAAAACGTAGTGTGAACCCACCCTAATACAGTTTTAAGCATAGTGGATCGCATAGTCCTCCTCTCATAAGTGCAAAATGTACGTACACCTACGTGGTGTCCTTTATATATTTTCATGTTGAACTAATTTGGGCCTAGTTACTGTGAAAGGCCAGCCAAAGATATACACTTGTTTCTGTAGTCTAATACAGTTTTAAGCATAGTGGAGCGCATAGTCCTCCTCTCATAAGTGTAAACTGTACTTACACCTACGTGGTGTCCTTTATATTTTTCCTGTTAAACAAATTTGGGCCTAGTTACTGTGAAAGGCCAGCCAAATATATACACTTGTTTCTGTAGTCTAATACAGTTTTAAGCATAGTGGAGCGCATAGTCCTCCTCTCATAAGTGTAAACTGTACTTACACCTAAGTGGTGTCCTTTATATTTTTCCTGTTAAACTAATTTGGGCCTAGTTACTGTGAAAGGCCAGCCAAAGCTACACACTTGTTTCTGTAGTCTAATATAGTTTTAAGCCTAGTGGAGTGTATTTTCCTTATCTCATTAGTATATACTGTACACATACCTACATGGTGTACGATTTTGTTCCTGTTAAAGTCATAAGGGCCTCGTTAGTCTGAAATGGCGTGGGGACGGCGCGCGCGTCGACGTGATGACGACGATGAAGAGTGCCGGCGATGCAGAGGATCCCGATTAGGACGCACCGGAGCCCCGAGGACAGGTAGGAGACCGTCACCGGAGCACACGGGGCACCGTAAACGGGTATCTGGCGGCAGCTGAAGCAGTCTGCGCTGCCGGATAGCCGTTTATGCGATGGCCCCGACATACAAAAGCATCGTATGTTGATGCTGCCTTCAACATGCGATGTCCTCTGAGAGGCCATCGCATGTTGAAATTATCGTATGTCGGGGCCATCGTAGGTCGGGGGGTCACTGTATTACATTTCTTTGTAAAGTCTTGACTAGGGATGAGTGAATCAAATCTGACAAATCTGAATTCATTACGAATTTCAGGAAAAATTCTATTTGTAACAAATCCGAATATCGCTGCGTTTCGATGAAACAAATCGCTTCTTATCAGCAGCCAGCAACCACTGTGATGTCACAGCCTTATATAATCGGCAGCAATCTTGCAGCCAGCCATTCCAGTGTTTTATGTTAGAGAGAGAGAGAGAGCAATGTGTGTGTTGCACAGTGAAACAGCTTCACCACATGCCCAAATCACTGCAGAAAAGCACAGACAGGGAAGGGAGAGAGAGAAAGTACACTTTTGGGTGTACAACACAGCGACTCTGTACTGCTGCAGTGCTGTGAACACAACTCTAAAGCTTATAGAGGACAGTTAGGCTGAGCACTAAAAGCCATTGTCACCTGCTATTAGTGCATAATAATACTGTACTGGGCTCTACTACTCAGTGACTCTGTGCTTCAGCACTAGTGTGTACTACAACTCTAAAGCTAACAGGGGCCAGTTAGGGTGAGCATTAAAATCCATAGTCACCTGATTTCAGTGCCTAATACAGGTTGCGTAGCGGAGCTTATTGTCCTCTTATAAGTGTAACCTGTGCGTTCATAGGTGGTGTACAATTTTTTTTCCTGTTAAACTAATTTGGGCCTAATTACTGTGAAAGGCCAGCCAAAGCTATACACTTGTTTCTGTAGTCTAATACAGTTTTAAGCATAGTGGATCGCATAGTCCTCCTCTCATATGTGCAAAATGTACGTACACCTACGTGGTGTCCTTTATATATTTTCATGTTGAACTAATTTGGGCCTAGTTACTGTGAAAGGCCAGCCAAAGATATACACTTGTTTCTGTAGTCTAATACAGTTTTAAGCATAGTGGAGCGCATAGTCCTCCTCTCATAAGTGTAAACTGTACTTACACCTACGTGGTGTCCTTTATATTTTTCCTGTTAAACGAATTTGGGCCTAGTCACTGTGAAAGGCCAGCCAAAGCTACACACTTGTTTCTGTAGTCTAATATAATTTTAAGCCTAGTGGAGTGTATTTTCCTCCTCTCATTAGTATATACTGTACACATACCTACATGGTGTACGATTTTGTTCCTGTTAAAGTCACAAGGGCCTCGTTAGTCTGAAAGGCCAGCCAAAACTAAACACCTGCTTTTGTAGCCAAATACAGTTTTAAGCATAGTGGAGCATATTGTCCTCCTCTCATAAGTGTAACATATACACACTCAGCACAGAGGAGTGGCAGAGGCCTAAAGTCATCAGGCAGAGGTCGCAACAGACTAGGGGTGAGTGGCAGCAGGAGTCGCAGCGAGAGGCCTGAGCTCCTGGTATCAGCTAGCAACCCATATGCCGTCATTGATTGGTTAACTTGGTCATCCACTTCATCACAAGTGACATCTGACACCCCCAGTCAACAGTCGGTGGGTACCTCAGACACAACCCTCAGTTGGCATGGCCCGGGAGCAGTCCCTGTCCTCCAATTGCCTTTGTCCTATGGTGTTCCCTCCCCCACAGAAGTATCTTATGCTGTGGGTTCAGCTCCACTATTTACTGAGGACGATCTAATAGAGGAGAGTCAGCAGCTACTGGACAGCCAAGAAGTGGAGGAGACATCCGCCGCTTCCTCCGCTAGGCGGCCAAGTAGTGATGAGGAGAGTGGCGTGGGAGGTGGTGTTTCCAGATTTCAGGATCCTGAAGCAGACACTGTTGAGGAACCTGAGGAGGACATCAGTAACATGCAGACAAAACTCGATGATGATGAAGCCGATCGCACTTGGGTACAGAAGGGGCTTCATCATCATTAGAAGAAGAAGAAGGTTGCAGGTTGCTCGTGAGGCAGCAGCTGAGCCAGCAGGGTGGTAGCATGGCGGCAGTCAGCATAGTGGCAGAAGTGGGAAGTCTGTAGCCAAATGTGCCTGGGGTAGACCACCAGGGACTTAACATTTAAGGGACTTTAAATTCGGGGAGTTTAATTGAAATATTAGATTTTTTTTTTTTTTTTTTACTGTTAATACTTGTAATCCCCAAATCTAGTATGGCCTCCATGTTGGAAAATGCAGTCCAGTGCACATCTTGCGCAATGTATGCAATCATTGAATGGCAGTTTGAGGGTGCATATTGTTGTGTGAGATGTGTGCGAGTTGCTCATTTGGAATTCCAGATCCTGGATTTAAAGGAGCAACTGGCAACACTGAGAAGCATTGACAACCTGGAGAGTAGTCTCCTGCTCACTGAGCAAGTACTCACTGGAGCAGAGGTGGGGGAGGATAGTGGGACGGAGGTGCAGGACAGTCAGGCAGTTAGCTGGGTTACAGTTGGAAAACGGGGTAGAGGGAAAAGTGTCAGGGAGGCTAGTCCTGAACTGGCACACCCCAACAAGTTTGCCCGGTTGGCAGATGAGGGGGATGCCATTTCAGAGCTAGCAGAACTGCAGCAGGACTCTGCCTCTGACCGCCAGGGGGGTGTCTGCTCCAGTAAGGAGGGAGGGAGGAGAGCAGGGCAGGCCAGACAGGAACTGGTAGTGGGGGACTCAATTATTAGGGGGACAGAAAGGGCGATCTGTCACAAAGACCGGGATAGCCGAACAGTGTGTTGTCGAGTTCGGCACATTGCGGATTGGGTTGACAGGTTGCTGGGTGAGGCTGGAGAACCCAGCAGTCATGGTACATATTGGCACCAATGACAAAGTAAGAGGTAGGTGGAGTGTTCTTAAAAATGATTTCAGGAACTTAGGCTGCAAGCTTAAGGCAAGGACCTCCAAGGTAATATTTTCTGAAATACTACCAGTACCACGAGCCACACCAGAGAGGCAGCGGGAGATAAGGGAGGTAAACAAGTGGCTCAGAAGCTGGTGTAGGAAGGAGGGGTTTGGGTTCATGGAGAACTGGGCCGACTTTGCTGTCAGATACCGGCTCTAACGTAGGGATGGGCTGCACCTCAATGGGGAGGGTGCAGCTGTGCTTGGGGAGAAGATGGCTAGAAGGGTGGAGAAGTGTTTAAACTAGGGACTGGGGGGGGAGGGAACCTACAACATAGAGGGGGAAGATAGTGTAGATAGAGAGGGGGGACTTAATAATGTACCTGGGGGTGGAGCGGAGGGAGGGGTTAGAATAGTTAATAGGGATAAGCTTCATAGGAAGAAAAATCATACACCATTGTATTGCATGATGACTAATGCCAGAAGTCTGTCCAATAAAACAGAGGAACTGGAGTGGTTGATGTCTGAGGAAAATTATGACATAGTGGGTATAACAGAGACTTGGTTGGACGATAGCTGTGACTGGGCGGTCAACATACAGGGTTATAGTCTATTCAGGAAGGATCGGACAAAACGGAAAGGGGGAGTAGTTTGCCTTTATGTGAAATCGAGTCTGAAGGCCGCACTGCTGGAGGATATATGGGAGGGAGATGATAATGTGGAGTCATTATGGGTAGAAATATATGGAGATAAAAATAATAAAATTCTGATAGGGGTTTGTTATAAGCCACCAAACATAATGGAAGAGGCAGAAGATCAATTACTGAGGCAAATAAACAAGGCAGCAAATCAGAATGAGGTGATAATAATGGGGACTTTAACTATCCTGATATAAACTGGGAGACTGAATCCTGTCAATCTCATAAAGGAAACAGGTTTCTGACTATAGCTAAAGACAGTTATCTGTCCCAAATGGTGCAGGGCCCGACCAGAGGGGGCACCCTACTAGACTTAAAAGGGTACTCTGGCGCTAAGACATCTTATCCCCTATCCAAAGATAGGGGATAAGATGCCTGATCGCGGGGCTCCCTCCGCTGGGGACCCCCGTGATCTTCCACGCTGCACCCCATTAGAATTAGCCCCCGAAGCACACTCGCGCCGGGTCTGATTACTGGCGATCACGGGGACGGAGCATAGTGACGTCAAAGAAGTTCTGGTTTTCCAGATTATGAAATGCTCTTTGTAGACATTTTCTGCTCTAACTAAAAGAGAAAAAAATGAAATGAAAGCAAAGGCAAAATATTTTATCACTCATAAGCGTGAAGACAAACCGTGTCCCAGACTTTTCCGTGTCAGCATACTCGGTAAATGTATGTAGGCACAATATTGTAGACAGAGCTCAGTCAGGCATGTGGTAGAGTCATTTAGACAAAGACAACAAAAGATGCAGAATAAGGAATGTACATTACATTTTTGTTTTTTTGTGTACATTTTTAGATTGGACTCGGAAGAGAGGCATAACTTTATTGCTGAACTTTTTAAAGTTTAGATAGATAGATATGAGATAGATAGATAGATAGATAGATAGATATGAGAAAGATAGATAGATATGAGATAGATATGAGATAGATATGAGATAGATAGATATGAGATAGATAGATATGAGATAGATAGATATGAGATAGATAGATAGATATGAGATAGATATGAGATAGATAGATAGATAGATATGAGATAGATAAATAGATATTAGATAGATATGAGATAGATATGAGATAGATAGATATGAGATAGATAGATGAATAGATAGATAAAAAGTCCTAACAAGCAGCACATCTGCCCAGATGGAACAGGTATAGGGTGCACGCCGTCATCGGGTTCCTGGTCAGGGAATCCAACATCAATCCATAGAAAGGACCGCAGCACACCAGATATCCAAAATAAAGTGCAGTATTTTATTGTATCCTTACAACATAAAGTGCAACGTTTCTGAGGTCTCTCACTTCCTTTCTCAAGCATGCACTTTATGTTGTAAGGATACAATAAAATACTGCACTTTATTTTGGATATCTCATGTGCTGCGGTCCTTTCTATGGATAGATATGAGATAGATAGATAGATAGATATGAGATAGATAGATATGAGATAGATAGATAGATAGATATGAGATAGATACAGATGAGATAGATAGATATGAGATAGATAGATATGAGATAGATACATATGAGATAGATACATATGAGATAGATACAGATGAGATAGATACAGATGAGATAGATAGATAGATAGATGGATAGATATGAGAGAGATAGATAGAGATGAGATAGATAGATATGAGATAGATATGAGATATATATATATATATATATATATATATATATATAAGATAGATAGATATGAGATAGATAGATAGATAGATAGATATGATATAGATAGATGAGATAGATAAATAAATACATAGATAGATGATAAATAGATAGATGATAAATAGATAGATAGATAGATAGATATGAGATAGAATGATAGATATGAGATAGATAGATAGATGGATATGAGATAGATAGATAGATAGATAGATAGATAGAACTGATTAGCCAGGACTTTAAAAGCATGAGGGACATATTATGGCATATGGACATCATAGAAGTGTTTCTCCTCTAGAGACCACCCCTCTATGCCCAAGAGTAGACTTAAAGGCGGTAAAACCGGGGTCACACAGTGCACACCAGGTAAAAAGTGTATTGTCCCTGCACCAATGGTCCAGGCATACACTGTGGCATTCAAAGTGTAAAGGGTTAACATCTGCATTTACTGTGTACAGATGAATGATGCCTTGGTCACATGATCTTCCCAACCTATGGTTACAGGAAAAGTCCACAGTCCAACTCCCTCTGCAAGGATAAGAATGGAACCAAAAACCTGTTAGTCAGTTCTACCCTATAATTATCTAGCATCACCTCCCAGTCCTGCTCTTGCTGGGTAGTCCAGTCAGTCAGTAAAGTCTGCATATTTCCTAGTGTTTACTATGGCTAGGCGTACCTACACTAAAACCACATGTGCTCTACTTAGGTCGAATCTTGTCTACAATTAAGTCACTATTCATGTTCATGCTGGGAGGACAAAGTGGACAAGTTATCTTTGTTTTTTTCAGGGAGAAGAAAGCTGAACAAAGGCCTCTTTGCAATATACTCCTCTCTGTAATACCATCTATACTGTCTCCAGTTAGGGTAAGTCATGATGCAATCCCTTTAACATATTAAGAACATTGAACATAAATGTAAGTCCTGGTGTCCTGGTACTTAACACACATGGACATAGACATTTACTTTTTGAGCGGCACACACTTCATTGAGTGATGGCTGCTACAGTATATGCAGCATTGCACTCAAAAACAATAATGTACAAGGGTGATCCTGCCGTTATCTGTCATTAAAGGGGTTTTCCATTATTAGAAAAACACTGCTTTTTTTTGTTGTTGCAAAAACAGCACCACTCCTGTCCACAGGTTTTGTGTAGTATTGCAGCTTAGTCCCATTCATTCACTTCAATAGAGCTGAGCTGCAATACCAGACACAACCTGTGGACAACAGTGGTGCTGTTTTTGAATTTTTTTTTTTAAAAAGAGGCAGCGTTTTTCTAATATTGGACAACCCCTTTAACCCCTTAAGTTCCTTGATCAATAGCGATCATAGCACTTAAAAGTCGTGATGATGGTCCCCCTAACCAATTGGGTTGAATGCCCGCCAGGGGTCCACTGATCTGGTCGGTGTGGATCCTGGGTCCAATATGCAGGGCAATAGCACAACATTATTCACTGTTAGGCCACACGGAATTCCGCTTAGGAAGGTAAAATGCCGGTGAATGGGCTTTCACACTGCAGAATTTTCAGAATTTTAGAATTTTGAAAAAGTTTCTATTGAAATATTCCGCCAGAACATTGAACTTGCTCAATGTTCTGGCGGAATCTGGGCAGCAGACATTGCAACCTTTCAGGACGGCAATGTCCGTACAGTTTAATAAGTACTGGGTTAACCATAGGAAAATAGGTCATTAGGTGCGCTGCTACACACAATGCACACTCAGTAAAGGCTTCAACCACAGGTGATGCACAGGACAGTAATGCGATATTTATTAAAAGTACAATGGGACAACGCGTTTCGGCACACCCTAGTGCCTTCCTCAGGTCCACCAAGATCACTGAAGGAGCGTCCTGACAGGAATGCTGACAGACCACGGCGGCACTTATTCCTGGTGGTGGATAATGTACCTATTGATATACTACACAAGGGAGAGCCCCCTTTTTTTTTGTTATCCTCCAATTAATCTATCTATCTATCTATCTATCTATCTATCTATATTTAAGCCTCTCCCCCAATACAAATTAAAATCTCCACACTTTTCCCCAAAAATATCTAAATTAAGCTACACAAACAGTATGTTTGTAGTCTGTAACCATGGAGATATATAGTAGCAAATTCCAGTATCGCTCTCTGCACCGACCAATTCCACTAAACCTGCGCACGGACACGCCGGTCCCGCCCTCGGCCTTGTAAACTATAGAAGAAAGAGATTGTCCAGCGCTGGGCTTGCGGATAAAAGCTTGTTCTTTATTTGGAAAATTCACAGAAATCACTTGACAGAGGACAACGTCTGACGCGTTTCGCACGTGAGTGCTTAATCGTAGACTAACCAAAGCACGATTAAGCAATCACGTGCGAAACGCGTCAGACGCTGTCCTCTGTCAAGGGATTTCTGTAAATTTTCCAAATAAAGAACAAGCTTTTATCCGCAAGCCCAGTGCTGGAAAAATCTATTTCTTCATGGAGAAAAAGAGATCTGCTTAGGGGCTGCATACACAAAGTGGTAGAAAATTTATAATCAGGGGTACTATCCTCTGAAATTGAAAACATTTTCTGAAAAAAACATCTGATATGTATAGCCTGTAGGTTAGTAGGACCAGGAGAAAGAAGAAGCGGTGAAGCACATGACTGCAGTGTCAGACTACACACAGGCTTTGTTTGTAGTCTGTAACCATAGAAACATATAAAAGTAAAAGGAGCTGTATACACAAAGCAATAAGCCATTTTAAATCAGGACTTTTTTCTTATATATTTTAGATGCATAGAAAAGATACCTACCCTAAACAATAAATAAAGCTTGAAAAATGTTTCATTATCTCCGGTTATCACGTCTTCCCTCTTTACACCTCAGCGATGCTTTTAGCAAACAAAAATTTTTATTTTTATTTATGCTGCATGTAATCTAGCTGGAAGAATGTAGACATAAGCTCCCACTTCCATGGCGATGACACTTTACACGCCGGGCGTTTACGGCTATGAAGAACAATGCGTTTTCCACCTCTACGGCATTAGCAATGCAGATCGGAAAAACTTCTGAAGATACAGTGTAAACAGTTCATCAAGTCCCTGAAGTTTGACACCATCCCAGAAATGAGGAACGAGCCGGGCGCCGCTCCGTAATTAGCGGGGGGAATGACAGGAGCGGTTTAGGCTTTTTGTGAACATATGGGTAATTATTTGAATACTATGACAGCAATGCACCAGCAAGCAGATTTAATTCACCGAGGTGATTTGGCTGTCTCAGACTGGAGCACAATATGCCATTTAATGACTTAGTACAAATATTGCCATTAAAAGATGTGTGGGCCCAAAGGATCCTATTACTGAAAAGAAGCAACCACACTCCCCCCTAAAAATGTATTTTATCCAGCCGTAAAATGTAGAGTTATAAAAAGAAAAATGTAAAACATAGTAATTACAAATGCTAACATTTTCATAATGAGGGTCACGCCAATACAAAAAAATAAATAAATACATTTAAAAAATAAATAAATAAATTAAAAAAAAAGTACTGTATATACTCGAGTATAAGCCGAGTTTTTCAGCACAATTTTTCATGCTGAAAACGCCCCCCCCCCCCCCCCCCGGCTTAACTCTCCACCTGTCAATCCCTTATCAGTGGTCAGCTGATGGCTGTCTGGGCATTCTGGGAGTTGTAGTTTTAAAACCTCTGGAGGTCTGCAGGTTGAAGACCACTGCGGCCTTCGTCATCATCCAGACATTAGTGATGTCACGAACATAACATTTTCGGTTCGCGAACTTCCGCAAAGGTTTGCGAACCGGCGAACCGGGTGAACCGCCATTGACTTCATGCGAGTTTTAAAACCCACAGGGACTCTTTCTGGCCACAATAGTGATTTAAAAGTTGTTTCAAGGGGACTAATACCTGGACTGTGGCGTGCCAGAGTGGGATCCATGGCAAAACTCCCATGGAAAATTAGTTGATGCAGAGTCTGGTTTTAATCTGTAAAGGGCATAAATCACCTATTATTCCCAAATGGTTTTGAATAACGTGCTTTAGCCCCCTTTAGGCAGGACATAGTGGGATTTGAACCCAAGGCCCCAGCGCTGCAAGGCAGCAGTGCTAACCTCTGAGCCACCATGCTACCCTTAGCATACATCTAATATCCACGGTTGCTAAAATGGACAAAGATGTCAGCAGAGAGTACAAGAAAAATTAGGCATGTACACATGCCTGAAAAATTTGGTATTGTTGCAGCCGCTTCTGTAGCAGCGGTCAGAAAAATTGCAGCACCATAACAAGTGCAGCAGCAGAGGCCAGAAAAATTAGGCATGTACACCTGGCTGGAAAATTGGGTATTGTCGCAGCCGCTGCTGTAGCAGTTGCCAGAAAAATTTCTGTTTGTTTCGCCATGCAGAAAGTGCCCTAAAACATTGCGGCTTGAACCCTACTTGGTGGCGGATAAGTCACGCAAGTAATCCGGCATTCAGAGTTCAACTACAGCAGCGTGTGGACCATTTTTAGCCCAAGGCAGCTCATCTGATCAGGCCTTGTTCAGTCAAATGTATCGCCCAGTGTCAGTCCCTTCGGGATCCATCCCTCATTGATCTTAAGAAAGGTGAGGTAATCCAGACTTTTTTGACCAAGGCGACTCCTCTTCTCAGTGACAATACCTCCTGCTGCACTGAAGGTCCTTTCTGACAGGACACTTGAAGCGGGACAGGCCAGAAGTTCGAGCGCAAATTGAGATAGCTCAGGCCACAGGTCAAGCCGGCACACCCAGTAGTCAAGAGGTTCATCGCTCCTCAGAGTGTCAATATCTGCGGTTAAGGCCAGGTAGTCTGCTACCTGTCGGTCAAGTCGTTCTCTGATGGTGGACCCCGAAGGGCTGTGGCGATGCGTAGGACTTAAAAAGCTCCGCATGTCCTCCATCAACAGCATGTCTGTTCAGCATCCTGTCCTTGCTGGTGTGTTCGTGGGAGGAGGAGGAGGAGGATTACTTTCACCTCTTCCCCTGTTAGATCCCTGTTGTGCTGTGACATGACCCTTATACGCTGTGTATAGCATACTTCTTAATTTATTTTGGACCTGCTGAATCCTTTCCGCCTTGCTGTAATGGGGTAACATGTCAGGCACTTTATGTTTATACCGGGGGTCTAGTAGCGTGGACACCCAGTACAGGTCGTTCTCCTTCATCCTTTTTATACGAGGGTCCCTCAACAGGCACGACAGCATGAAAGACCCCATTTGCACAAGGACGGATGCCGAGCTACTCATGTCCCTTTCCTCGTCCTCAGTGATGTCAGGGAAGGTATCATCTTTTTCCGCCCAGCCACGAACAACACCACGGGAACCAGATAGGTGACAAGGAGCACCCTGGGATGCCTGCTGTGGTTGGTCTTCCTCCTCCTCTTCAAAGCCACATTCCTCCTCTGACTCCTGTTCCTCACAATCCTCTTCCAGCGTTGCCGCAGGTCCAGCAAGCGATGCTGATAAGGCTGTTTCTGGTGGTGATGGTGTCCACAACTCTTCTTCTTCACGCTCATCTACTGCCTGATCCAGCACTCTTCACAGGGCACGCTCCAGGAAGAAAACAAACGGTATGATGTCGCTGATGGTGCCTTCGGTGCGACTGACCAGGTTTGTCACCTTCTCAAAAGGACGCATGAGCCTACAGGCATTGCGCATGAGCCTCCAGTAACTTGGCAAAAAAATTCCCAGCTCCGCAGAAGATGTCCTAGCACCCCGGTCATGCAAATATTCGTTGATGGCTTTTTCTTGTTGGAGCAGGCGGTCGAACATTAGGAGTGTTGAATTCCAACGTGTCGGGCTGTCGCAAATTAAATGCCTCACTGGCATGTTGTTTCGCCGCTGGATATCTGACAAGTGCGCCATGGCCGTGTAGGAACGCCTGAAATGGCCACACACCTTCCTGGACTGCTTCAGGACATCCTGTAAGCCTGGGTATTTGAGCACAAAGCGTAGTACAATCAGATTACACACATGTGCCATGCACGGCACATGTGTCAACTTGCCCAACCTCAATGCCGCCAACAAATTTGTTCCGTTGTCACAAACCACCTTGCCGATCTCCAGTTGGTGCCGAGTCAGCCACTGGTCCACCTGTGCGTTCAGGGCCGACAGGAGCGCTGGTGCGGTGTGACTCTCCGCTTTGAGGCAAGTCAACCCCAAGATGGTGTGACACTGCCGTATCCGGGATGTGGAATAGCACCTGGGGAGCTGGGGGGGTGCCGGTGATGTGGAGCAAGATGCAGCAGTGGAAGAGGACTCGGCCGAGGATGTAATGGAAGAGGATGGAGTAGGAGGAGTAGAGGAGGTGGCAGCAGGCCTGCCTGCAAGTCGTGGCGGTGTCACCAACTCCTCTGCAGAGCCACGCATTCCATGCTTGGCAGCCGTCACCAGGTTTACCCAATGCGCAGTGTGGGTGATATATCTGCCCTCATGCTTTGCAGACCAGGTATCAGTGGTCAGATGGACCCTTGCCACTACACTGTGTGCCAGACATGCCATCATTTCCTTTTTTTTTGGCCGGGTACTGTCCACTGCGGTGTCCCAATGGCTAAAATTTTTTTAAAGGCCTCAGACTCCACCAGCTTGTATGGTAAAAGCTGGCGGGCTAGCAGTTTCGACAAGCCAGCTGTCAGATGCAGGGCTAGGGGGTGACTTTGAGACATTGTCTTCTTGCGCTCAAACATCTCCTTGACAGACACCTGACTGTGGGCAGATGAGAAGGAACTGCTCAAGGCGAGAGACGGAGAGGCGGATGGTTGAGAGGGGGCAAGGAGGGCAGCAGTGGTTGACCTGGCTGAAGATGCTGGACCAGGAGAAGGATGGCGGTTTGAGTTAGTGTGGTGCTTGTACTGACGTGTTAATCCCATAGGCGTTTGTGATTTGACATCATGTGCCTTCGCCAATCAGTTGTGCCTAGGTGGGTGTTGGACTTCCCACAACTCAGTTTCTTCTGGCACAGGTTGCAAATGGCCTCGCTGTTGTCAGAGGCAGACACACAAAAAAAATGCCACACTGCTGAGCTCTGCGATGACGGCATTCTGGTGGTGGCAACAGCATGCATTGATTGGCGTCCCGTCTGGCTGACCCCGGGTGCCGATGCATGCTATCTGACTGTGCCACTAGCTCCTTGCGACGACCTCCCCCTGCTTCCAACTCGTCTCCTCCTCCTCTCTGTCTCCCCATCTGAAATTTCCCCCTCTTCTTCTCTTCTAGCAGGCAACCACGTGGCATCCACGGACACATAGTCATCATCAACACCTTCACCGCTATCTGACACCTCAAGAAAGGAAGCAGCAGTGGGTACAACATCATCATCACACCGTATGTCCATGTGTGTAATGCTGCCTGACTGAGACATATCCCTGTTAACTACATCCTCTGGCAATAATGGTTGCCCATCACTCATGTCTTCATACTGATGTGTAAATAACTCCTCTGACGGATCAAGTAAAGCTGCTGCGGTGCTAGTGTTGGTGGTGGCGGCAGGCGGGCAAGTGGTAGCATGAGAGGTGCCCGAAGCTAAGCTAGAGGAGGAGAAGGACGGTGCGTCAAGGTTCCGAGCGGAAGCTGTAGTAGATTGGGTGTCTTGTGATAGCCAGTCAACTAAGTCCTCAGAACTTTGGGGGTTCAGGGTACGTGGCCTCTGAACACTGGACATTCTAGGGCCAAAGGGAATCCCAGCACCACGACGGCCCCTGCGGGGTGGCCTTCCTCTGCCTGTAATTTTTTTGGTTAAATTTGCACAACTGTCACACCTAATGTGATTTGCACTAGGGTGACACAATTTGCCCTGCAGGCAAAAAAATTGGCAACTGTGACGTGAACTGACAGTGACGACTGACTTTACTTAACAGCCAAAAAAGGTATTTTTTTTTAAATTTGCACAACTGTCCCACCTAATGTGATTTGCACTAGGGTGATACAATTTGCCCTGTAGGCAAAAAAATGGCAACTGTGACGTGAACTGACAGTGACGACTGATTTTAACAGCCAAAATAGGTATTTTTGTTTTTTAATTTGCACAACTGTCACACCTAATGTGATTTGCACTAGTGTGACAATGAGCAAAAAAGCTTGCCAGCGGAGTTCCCCTTTTAAGCAGTGGTCCCCAATCAGGGTGCCTTCAGTTGTTGCAAAACACACGGACTGATATATTTCAGCCCTTTCAATACTGTACTAGTGAGTTGCTTTAAAGAAAAAAAAGCTTGCCAGCGGAGTTCCCCTTTTATGCAGTGGTCCCCAACCAGAGTGCCTCCAGCTGTTGCAAAACACACGGACTGATATATTTCAGCGCTTTGAATACTGTAGTAGTGAGTTGCTTTAAAGAAAAAAAGCTTGCCAGCGGAGTTCCCCTTTTATGCAGTGGTCCCCAACCAGGGTGCCTCCAGCTGTTGCAAAACACACGGACTGATATATTTCAGCCCTTTGAATACTGTAGTAGTTAGTTGCTTGAAGGAACTTAAGTTTTATACTGGAGTACCCCTTTTAACCAGCAGTTCCCTCCCAACCAGGGTGCCTCCAGCTGTTGCAAGACACGCGGACTGATATCTTTCAGCCCTTTGAATACTGTAGTAGTTAGTTGCTTGAAGGAACTTAAGTTTGATTCTGTGGTATCCCTTTTAACCAGTGGTTCCCTCCCAACCAGGACTGATATCTTTCAGCCCTAAAAAGGGCTTTTTTGGGTGCTGTCCTTAAAGCAGATGTTACACTAGTGCTTTAGAAGTAAACTGGACGCTGAATACACAACCTAGCTATTGCTTTCCCTATACAGCAGGAGCAGCTTCTCTGACCCTCCACTTCCTAAGCCTGCAGCATGCTGAATGAGGGTAAAATGGCGTCCGTGCAAGAGGTAGGAGGGTCTGGAAAGGAGGAACTGCTGCTGATTGGCTGTAATGTGTCTGCTGACTCTGACTCACAGGGTCAAAGTTTACTGCAATGTTAAAGTATAGGGGGCGGATCGAACTTCACATATGTTCGTCCGGCGATGCGAACGCGAACATGCTAAATTTGCCGGGAACTGTTCGCCGGCGAACAATTCGCGACATCTCTACCAGACACCCCCTTTAGTTTTCTACTCACCTCCCCTCGGTGGGAAGGAAGGGTGAGCTGTTCCGGGCCATCTACGTTGCAGGGACTGTCCGGTGGGGAGGGTTAGTTGTTCCGGGCTGTCCATTTTCACAGGGGGGGGGCCTCTTCTCCGCGCTTCGGGCCCGGCCCTGGACTAGTGACGTTGCCTTGACGACGACGCACAGGGACGCGCATGAACGTCCCTATGCGTCGTCGTCAAGGCAACGTCACTAGTCCGGGGCCGGGCCCGGAGCGCGGAGAAGAGCCCCCCCGGTGAAAATGGACAGCCCTGAACGACTAACCCGACGAAGGCCGCAGTGGCCTTCAACCGGCGGACCTCCAGAGGTTTCAAAACTACAACTCCAAGCATGCCCAGACAGCCATCAGCTGTCTGGGCATGCTAGGAGTTGTAGTTTTGCAACATCTGGAGGTCCGCAGGTTGAAGACCACTGATGAAGGGATTGACAGGCGGTGATGATGAAGGGGGGGGATGATGACGGGGGTCTGGACGATGACAGGGGGGCATGATGTATTTCCCACCCTAGGCTTATAGTCGAGTCAATAACTTTTCCTGGGTTTTTGGGGTGAAATTAGGGGCCTCGGCTTATATTCGGGTTGGCTTATACTTGAGTATATATGGTATTATATGGTATATATTGCACAGCAATATTTTTCTTTATTTATTAACTTTAGTTGTTATTTATTTACTTTAGTTCTTATTTACATTTTATTAGTTACACAGAAGCAGCCTATTTTATTCTTTGTGAACTGTACTGAACTTTTTAGATTTTTTTCCATTTTTTTATTTTTTGTTGTTGATGCATGTATACATTTTTGCTTAATTTTTCTTTGTCAGTTTGGTGTATCTAGAGTATGGTCTCCTGTCTGGTGATAAAAATATGTTGCAAAGAGGTAAGGCAGGACTTACTAAAAGTGAATGTGGCTTACTTAACACAAGGGATGCTGTATGCTTCAGAGGAAGTTGTGTAGTTCTTTTCAGTCTGACCACAGTGCTCTCTGCTGACACCTCTGTCCATTTCAGGAACTGTCCAGAGCAGGGGAATTTTCTCCTGCTCTGGACAGTTCCTGACATGGACAGAGGTGTCAGCAGAGAGCACTGTGGTCAGACTGGAAAGAACTACACAACTTCCTCTGGAGCATACAGCAGCTGATAAGTACTGAAAGGGTTAATATTTTTAAATAGAAGTCATTTACAAATCTATTTAAATTTCTAGTACCAGTTGAATTGAAAGTATTTGTTCTCTATCGGAGTACCCCTTATTTTTAATTTGATAACAGCCCAGGGCTGTACACCAATCTTGGCTTCTTGCCCCTTCCTTACCAACAGCCTTCCCTGCCATGACTGTAATTAATGGCGCCAGATCACAGGGGAAGAATTATTATCAGGCCTTACCGGCTTGCTACAAGTTAATTGGTCAAGGAACATGAGTAGAAGACCAAGGTAAGGCAAGAAGAATAGGTGGGTCAACTGAGTCGGGCTGCTGGGAACATATATCTCCCCCAATCTCGTTACTGTGAGTCAGATTTGTTATAACTCATCCGGGCAATGGCCAATAAGAAATAAACAAATCCTGCATTGTAATATCCATGTTGTATTATGGAAGGTTTGGCCAGTCATGGGACACCTGTCAAAATGTAATCCTTACTCCCTGATTCCTTCAGTTTTCCCTCTTTGCTGGTGCTTCGGCCTGGAGACTGGCACCAGACTCCATTGGTTTTGGGGATGTCCCATTTTAACAGATTTCTTTACTAAGGTATGGCGCCTGGCCCAAAGGTTTGCAGACTATCCCATCCCTAGATCCCCCTCTCATCTTCCAAGCGGTCAGTAGGAAGATACCTGGTTGGTACAGCAAGGGCCTGCATACTGACCCTAAGAATACAGATCTCTTGTCCATCAATATCCATGTGGGTTAACAAAATCCAGCAGATTATGAGGTTGAAGGACCTTACGGTTTGTTTGAAAGGTACGTGTGAGAAGGTTCTCAAAGCTTTGTCTTACTGGCGGGGATCTGCAGGATATTGCCAATTCCAGTAGTGCTTTTCTACTTGTGTATTTACTCCCATTGAACCCTTTTCTGTCTATCCTTCCTATATAGCTAGAAACCTAGATATTTACCACCCAGCTACCTGACTGCCTACCTAACTAGCTGGCTTTCTACCTGCCTAGCTACCTGGCTACCTACCTACCTAGCAACCTGGCTATGTTTTAATTTTTATATGGAAACAGTCCTACTAGGTAATGGGGGCAATAGAGATAGAAGTAATAATAGAAAATTGAGAGTGAGAATCAAATATCTTACATAACAATGTATTGCTTAATTATAAATAACATCCTCTGCCAGGGCCCTTGCATCGGATGTTAAACATATAATTCAGTGAAAATAAAATAGAGAAGGGATGGTTGAATTCAAAGCTATAAAATTTAAATTATAAACATATAAAACATATGAAACATGTGAGATGATCCCCAACGAGCACAATTTATATATCCGTTTGTCTGTTACTTGTGAGATGGATAACGCTGTAGGTACAGATAATTTGTACCACTGCAAGTTCTTTGTGGCTCGGGCAGCGCCGGGCCGTTGGGACACTATGTGTCACAAAGATCGTACTCTTTGTGATCTTTGCGACACATAGTGTCCCAACGGCCCGACGCTGCCCGAGCCACAAAGAACTTGCAGTGGTACAAATTATCTGTATCTACAGCGTTATCCATCTCAAAAGTAACAGCCAAACGGATATATAAATTGTGCTCGTTGGGGATCATCTCACATGTTTTATATTTTTATAATATAAATTTTATAACTTTGAATTCAACCATTATTTTATGTGTCACATCCAATGCAAGGCCCCTGCAGAGGATGTTATTTATAATAGAGCAATAAATTGTTATGTAATATATTTGATTCTCACTCTCAATTTTCTACTACCGTATATACTCGAGTATAAGCCGACCCGAATATAAGCCGAGACACCCTAATTTCAACCCAAAAACCCAGGAAAAGTTATTGACTCGACTATAAGCCTAGGGTGGGAAATACATCATCCCCCCATGTCATCATCCAGACCCCCCGTCATCATCCCCCCCTTCATCATCACCGCCTGTCAATCCCTTCATCAGTGGTCTTCAACCTGCGGACCCCCAGATGTTGCAAAACTACAACTCCCAGCATGTCCGGACAGCCATCGGCTGTCCGGGCATGCTGGGAGTTGTAGTTTTGAAACCTCTGGAGGTCCGCAGGTTGAAGACCACTGCGGCCTTCGTCATCATCCAGACCCCCTCTTTAGTTTTCTACTCACCTCCCCTCGGTGGGAAGGAAGGGGGAGCTGGTCCGGCCCATCTATGCTGCAGGTACCTTCTGGTGGAGAGGGTTAGTCGTTCTGGGCTGTACATTTTCACCGGGGGGGGGGGGGGGCCCTCTTCTCCGCACTCTGGACCTGCCCTGGACTAGTGAAGTTGCCTTGACGATGACGCACAGGGACGTTCATGCGCGGAGAGTTCACTCGAGTATAAGCCGAGGGGGGGCGTTTTCAGCACGAAAAATCGTGCTGAAAAACTCGGCTTATACTCGAGTATATACAGTATTACTTCTATCGCTATTGCCCCCATTACCTAGTAAGACTGTTTCCATATATTTTTTCTTCTTAGTCCAATTAGGCACATAGGGTAGTGTGTAACACAGTATCTTCGGTTTTGGGTCTTTTCGGTCTATGTAGAGCTCCCAGATTTTTGGTTTGGTATCTATGTTTTAGTTTTTATTGGATATAGAGGCAAATAATTTTTATTTTTCATGCTACACATTTTCCACATAATACAATAGGTAACTCTCCAGCACTGCTGAACTAAATATAGATTTTTGCTAGGTGGTTTATTATTTTTATAGACACTAAACACATACTTGGAAATATAAAAAAAAGAATATATATATATTTTTATATTAACAAGGAGAATAGGTAAGCCAGCTCACCGCAAGTAAATCCCATCCACATGGTGTATGGCAGCACCAAAGTTCAAAGTAATAGATAAAATGCCAGTGTGGATATAATGCAAAGAAAGTCCCATTTATAGAATAAAAGTCCAGAGACACAGGGTGAACAAAGAGTAACGCGTTTCAGGTAATACCGACATTAGTCAAGGGCGGTATCGTCTGACTGAGGGCAGTATCGCCTGAAAGGCATTACTCTTTGTTCACCCTGTGTCCCCGGACTTTTATCCTATAAATGGGACTTTCTTTGCATTTTATCCCCGCTGGCATTTTTTCTATAAAAAAAAATGATTGAACTATGGAAATCTGAAGTATAATAAGTCATCACTTACTGTATGTTGATGAAGCATCTAAAAGGGAGTGGGGATTATATTGTGCTGCTAGAAAACATTTAGTTAATTCCTTATTTAATGTAATTACATATTTATTAGTGGTTGTTATCATGCACGGTGAATAAGAAGGCATCAGGTATTTTTTTTTTATGAATCTGTAATATTAAGTATTAAGCTGAATGTAATTGTAACCCAAACACTCCAAGGCTCCAAGTGTCCTCTCAAAACTCTCAATGTTTACTTAAAAGCAATGGACACTTTTATACTATTATTTATTTGTATTCCTAAATTTAGAATTATAAGGGCACTGTTGTTTAAAAAAGTTGTGACATGTTGTGGGGTTGCGAAAGTTTTGATTGGTCGCAGGGCTGGATGAATGTAGGGGGCTGATGGCACTGCAGCCCCAGGTCCCTACCCGGAAGCAGGCTCAACCGCCCGCCCCCCAAAAAAAGTTCGCTCATCCTGGATCCAGGGCAAGTCCTACTATGGGCCCAGCAATTTGACAGGGAATGGCAATTTACAAATATCTGGCCATGCCACTACTAGACATATTAAGAGCAGGTAGACCTGTAGAGTGTAGGATCCCACAGCCTGGACGTTCATGAGCAGCTGGTTCCCTAACCCCTGCCTGCATCTGCAAACCAGCAGCTGCAGGCCCTGCAGTACTCCCAAAGTAGATAGGGCTACTGCACCTGCATCCTGGATGCACCATGAGCGGCTCCAGGAAATAGTGGCCAGCAGCATAGAGGACCAGAACTTTCCGGCGCTCCCAACTCTACAGCCAACCTTGTTTCCCAGCAGGCCGGATGGCATCAGGTGGCAGCCATGAGCTGGAATGGTCAGTGCTGTGGCTGAGCACATGGGGCAACCGGGCCTGGGCATTGTGTGTTGAGGATTTGTGAGCACCCCACTGCGTGGTATGAGGGCTTTCAGATCCAGGGATGATGGTGACTATAGGGACTATAGTGGGAAACCTAGCTATTTACCTTCCTAGCTACCTGGCTGCCTAGCTAGCTAGCTAGCTGGATTTCTACCTACCTGGCTACCTATCTACCTAGCTACATGGCTACCTACCAACCTAGCTACATAGCTATCTCCCTACATGGCTACTTAACTAGCTAGCTACCTACATGGCTATCAACCAACCTAGCTATCAAATACCTACCTAGTTGGCTACCTAACTACCTTGCTACCTACTTAGCTAGCTAACAACCTACATAGATAGCAACCTAACTTGACCACAAGTGCCTAGTTGCCCTGGATCGGGGTACAATAATTTTGTGTCAGTCATTGTGTGACTTGTATTCTGCTAATGTAACTATGACTATGGCTATGACTCTGCAGCTATGTATGCAGAACAAGTAGCATTACAATGACTTGAAATCACGTAGGTCATTTAAATAGTTTCAGATCATTGGAGTTATTGCGCCTAGAAACAGATTTACAGTTTCATAAAGTGAGCTTGTACAGAGACGCCTGAGCTTCAGATTTACTGCGCTCACTCATGTGTGACGCTTTACGCAGATCTGCTGAAACATGCAGCCTGTGAACAAATATTTGTTTGTATGTTGGCTGCATTTCCACTATTGTATTGCAGAATGATTTGCTGTGAATGTACCAGAGGAACAGAGCAATAAATGTCTTAAAAACAGAGCAGCACTAAAGACAACTGCAAATAGTGCATGGGAGAGTAAACATGTTTATAAGGGGGATACTTCACAGTTATTAATGATAAGTACAAATATTGAACTTATTAGACTGACCCCATATCTCCAATTATTATTATTTTTGGTTTTTTTGTTTTTTTGTTTCCAGGAATATACCATATACGGAATAGGTTATACTTTGAAATATTGCACTGATATTGTATTGCTTCTATTGTGTATACAGTGCACAGCAACTTTAGGTGAGGCTAAAGTTTATGATGTATTGTTGACAATAGTGTTTTAAACTACAGATTACATTTATTGCATTCCTCTTGATAACTTCACTCTTTGCTGATGCTGCTGTGAGTATCTTTCAATACTATGTAAGGAGATCACAGTTTGCTGATATTGCAGTGAATATCTTTCAATGCTATGTAAGGAGATCGCTGTTTGCTGATGCTGCAGTGAGTATCTTACTTTTATGTAAGGGGATCCCTCTTTGCTGATGCTGCAGTAAGTATCTTATGATACTTTTTTTTTTAGGACATATCTGTTAGCTTACGCTGCTGTGAATATCTTTTAATGCTGTGTAAGGAGAACACTACTGATGCTGCTGTGTGTATTTTTTAATGCTGCTTAAGGAGATCATTTTTTGCCAATACTACAGTGAAAATCTTATGATGCTTTTTTAGAGGATAAATGGTAGCTCATGTTGCTGTAAATATCTTTCGATGCTGTGCAATTCCTATATTACTATCATGTCCCGGCTGTGATTACCCAGAGGAAAGCAAAAACTCTACATGGCATCAAAATAAATTCCTGAATCAACATACTGTTCCCATAAATCTAGTATCCATAACCTGTAATGTTTATTTTTCAGAAACACATCCAGGCCTCTTTTGAACTCTTTTATTGAGTTTACATGACCACTTCCTCTGGCAGAGAGTTCTGTAGTCTCACTGCTCTTACAGTAAAGAATCCCCGTCTGTGCTGGTGTGGAAACCTTCTTTCATCTATGCGTAGAGGATGAACCCTTGTTATAGATGTAGTCCTGGGTATAAATAGGTGACAGGAAAGATCTCTGTACTGCCCCTTGATATAATTGTACATAGTTATTAGGTCACCATCCTTGTTTTTTTTTTTTATTATTTAACTGAATTCTGATAATCTTTCTCGGTACTGTAGTCCTCCCATTTCCATTATTACTCTGGTTACCTGTTTTTGAACCCTCTTTAGCTCTACTATGTCTTCTGGTGCCCAGTACTGTATATGGTATTCGGTGTGTGGTCTGACTAGTGATTTGTACATTGGTTATACCACACCACCATTTGTCCTGTAAGCATCTTGATGTTGCGTAAGGAGATCACTGTTTGATGATGCTGTTGTGAGTATATTTTAATGCTGTGTAAGGAGATCACTATCTGCTAATGCTACTGTGAGTATCCTTGAATTCTTTGTAAGGAGATCACTGTTTGCTGATGTTGCTGCGAGTACCTATTCTTGCACTGTTTTGCAATTCATTAGCTGCATATTCAAAGTGCTGCTATTCCTAAGAGCATTGGAGGGATATTGCTCATATAGCTCATTAAGGTGTTACATTTGTAGTTGGGGGAGGAGCTTGTGAGGGAGTTTGTGTATATATAGGCATGGACTCAATAACTGGCCTAATTCATTAGCTGCATATTCAAAGTGCTGCTATTTCTAAGTGCATTGGAGAGATATTGGAGGAGACTGACTTGGAGTTTTCAACTGCAACATCTGTGTTTTTGCTGACCGCTGCTTGAGAGCAGGTTAAAAAAACATTTCAGGTGTTTGCAATTGTGTGTTTGCTAATAAACATAGCTCAATAAGGTGTTACATTTGTTGTTGGGGGAGGGGCTTGTGAGGGAGTGTGTGTATATATAGGCACAAACTCGTTAGCTGGCCTAATTCCTTTGCTGCACATTCAAAGTGCTGCTATTTCTAAGTGCATTGGAGACATATTGCACAAGATAGTGAGGAAGTAGGTTGGAGGTGGATACAATCTAAAAAATGTAAGATTTGTTTGTTTTAACATTTCTCCTGTTTAAAATGGCAGACTTGGTTCAATGCAGGAATTGTTGTGCATTTATTTCATGGTCCACTCTTTGGAGGTTTAGATGCTGTCAGATCTGTAGACACCTCTCCTTACTGCAGCAGGAAATTGCGTTTTTGAAATTTGAAATGTTTAAATGATCTGATAAACAAACTCAGGCTGGGACTACTGCCCTAAAATTAGCAGATGGGTTACTGTAGGTTCTGGAAGACAGAGTTGTGGATAGAAGACATGTCCCACAGTCTGTGGTTCTCCATAATTAATATGCAGCACTCTCAGAATGTAAGGGCAACATGGATATTGGCTCAAGCACGGAGGGTGAGGAACCATCGACTCCTAAGTCTAATGAATGCAAGACTGCAGCCAAGAACAATGAAGATAAAGTGTAGTTGGAAAGCAGCTGTTGCTGAGTGATTCAATCATAAGAAGTGTGGACCTTGAGGAAAATAGTTTTGTGAGATGTCTCACTGGTGCTACTGCTAGAAGAGATAGAAGACGTATTCTTAATATTGTAAAGCAAGCAAAGCAGGAAGGGGACATGGAAGTTCTTGCCCATCTAGGGACAAATGACCTGGCTTGCAACGAAGTTTCAGAATTGAAGGAATCTTTTATCACACTTGGTATTGATGTACAGGATTTTGCATCCACTGTTTCATTTTCTGAAGTTCTGCCTTTGCATAACATTCAGAATGATAGGCAGAGGTGCAATAAGGAGTTCAATTTATGGCTTAGTAAATGGTTTCAAGAGCAAGGATTTGGCTTTGTGTCACATGATAGCTCTACTTGGAATAGAAAGGAACTGTACGAAAAGATGGTTTGCATTTTTCTCTCAAAGGAACAAATGCACTCAATTCCAAGAATTTGTTAAGGAGCATTTAAACTAGGAAGGGGGGGGGGGGGGGGCAAAAGAGTGAAAATCCAGGAGTCCAATTGCCCCACGAAACAATGCCAGAACATGTCAGTAGCACAGATGTTAAGAAATGACAAGCTCAGAGGCCTGTCTACAAATGGTCGCAGTTTAGGTAATAAAATCAATGAACTTGGGTCAATAATAGCATCTGAGAATGTGGTTTTAGTGGCAGTTACTGAGACATGGTTTAAAGAAAGTAATGACTGGGACATAACCATACCAGGGTACTCTTTATACAAAAGAGACAGAGAAGGCAAGAAAGGTGGAGGAGTGGCCCTGTATGTGAAATATAGCATTAAATCTTACCTAATACAAGTTAGTGAGGCCAACATAGAGTCAGTTTGGGTTACATTGCAGTTTAGTAATCATGCAGTAACTTGTGTAAGTGTAATATTTAGACCACCTGGCCAAGTTAAAGAATTAGATGATCTACTAGTTGAGGAAATAGCTGAAATGACAATGAAATGAGAAGTTATCATTATGGGAGACTTCAAACTTCCGGATATAAACTGGAAAATCAAAATAGCTAGTTCTGCCAGGAGTGCAGATATTCTAAATTCCCTTCTGGTATTATCTCTACAACAAGTGGTTGAGGAGCCAACTCGGAGGGAGGCCATTTTGGATTTGATATTCATAAATGGGGATTTGGTATATGATGTTATTGTAGGTGAAAGCTTGGGATCTAGTGATCACCAGTCAGTGTGATTTAATATAAGAACAGTGAAGGAGTCACACCACACAAAAACTAAAGTTTTAGATTATAGAAAAACAGACTTTTCAAAAATTAGATTAGTCATAAATGAGTCTAGACTAGAACGGATTACATGGAGTCCAGGAGAAATGGGACTACTTAAAAGACGCTTTATTGAAGGCAACAGAAAATTTCATTAAACGTCAGTAAAAGCAGAAAAAGGAAGAGACCACTGTGGTACTCAGCAGAAGTGGCCAAAATCATGAACCAAAACTAAAAACTAGCTTAGTAAGTATAAAAAAAAAAAAAAAACATAGCAATGAAGATAGAGAAATCTACAAGATTGGGCAAAAAGAGGCCAAGCAAGTTATAAGAACTTCTAAAGTGCAGGCAGAAGAAAAACTAGCTCAGTCTGTGAAAAAAGGGGATAAGACATTCTACAGATATATAAATGAAAAAAGGAAATTAAAACAAGGAATAAATCAATTAAAAACAAAGGAAGGAAGGTATGTAGAAGAGAATAAAGGGCTAGCCGACTGCCTTAAACCCATAACCCCTTAACCCCTTAACGACGCAGGACGTATATTTACGTCCTGCGCCGGCTCCCGCGATATGAAGCGGGATCGCGCCGCGATCCCGCATCATATCGCGTGGGTCCCGACGCTAATCAACGGCCGGGACCCGCGGCTAATACCACACATCGCCGATCGCGGCGATGTGCGGTATTAACCCTTTAGAAGCGGCGGTCAAAGCTGACCGCCGCTTCTAAAGTGAAAGTGAAAGTGACCCGGCTGCTCAGTCGGGCTGTTCGGGACCGCCGCGGTGAAATCGCGGCGTCCCGAACAGCTGATCGGACACCGGGAGGGCTCTTACCTGCCTCCCCGGTGTCCGATCGACGAATGACTGCTCCGTGCCTGAGATCCAGGCAGGAGCAGTCAAGCGCCGATAATGCTGATCACAGGCGTGTTAATGCACGCCAGTGATCAGCATTAGAGATCAGTGTGTGCAGTGTTATAGGTCCCTATGGGACCTATAACACTGCAAAATAAATGTAAAAAAAAAGTGTTAATAAAGGTCATTTAACCCCTTCCCTAATAAAAGTTTGAATCACCCCCTTTTCCCATAAAAAAAATAAAACAGTGTAAAAAAAATTAAAAATAAACATATGTGGTATCGCCGCGTGCGTAAATGTCCGAACTATAAAAATATATCATTAATTAAGCCGTACGGTCAATGGTCAAATTCCAAAGTCCAAAAAAGCGTATTTTGGTCACTTTTTATATCATTAAAAAATGAATAAAAAGTGATCAAAAAGTCCGATCAAAACAAAAATCATACCGATAAAAACTTCAGATCACGGCGCAAAAAATGAGTCCTCATACCACCCCATACATGGAAAAATAAAAAAGTTATAGGGGTCAGAAGATGACATTTTTAAACGTATAAATTTTCCTGCATGTAGTTATGATTTTTTCCAGAAGTGCGACAAAATCAAACCTATATAAGTAGGGTATCATTTTAACCGTATGGACCTACAGAATAATGATAAGGTGTAATTTTTACCGAAATATGCACTGCGTAGAAACGAAAGCCCCCAAAAGTTACAAAATGGCGTTTTTTTTTCGATTTTGTCGCACAATGATTTTTTTTTCCGTTTCGCCGTGCATTTTTGGGTAAAATGACTAATGTCACTGCAAAGTAGAATTGGCGATGCAAAAAATAAGCCATAATATGGATTTTTAGGTGGAAAATTGAAAGGGTTATGATTTTTAAAAGGTAAGGAGGAAAAAACGAAAGTGCAAAAACGGAAAAACCCTGAGTCCTTAAGGGGTTAAGGACACATGATGTACTGGAACGTCATGTGTCCACTCCCGATCTATAACGGGGGGACACAGCGTGGCCCCGCGTCATAGTGGGTCGAGCCCGGCCTCTAACAACGGCCGGGACCCGTGGCTAATAGCGCGCGGCATTGATCGCTGTGCCGCGCGCTATTAACCCTTTAGACGCGGTGTTCAAAGTTGAACGCCGCGTCTAAAGTGAATCCGAAAGCATGCCGGCTAGCTCAGTGGGCTGTTTGGGATAGCCGCGGCGTCCAGAACAGCTGACAGGACAGCGGGAGGGCCCCTACCTGCCTCCTCGCTGTCCGATCGCCGAATGACTGCTCAGTGCCTGAGATCCAGGCATGAGCAGTCAAGCGGCAGAATCATCGATCACTGGTTTCTTATGAGAAACCAGTGATCAATGATAAAGATCAGTGTGTGCAGTGTTATAGGTCCCTAAGGGAGCTATAACACTGCAAAAAGAAAGTGAAAAAAAAGTGAATAAACATCATTTAACCCCTTCCCTATTAAAAGTTTGAATCACCCCCCTTTTCCCATAAAAAAAAAACACAGTGTAAATAAAAATAAAAATAAACATATATGGTATCGCCGCGTGCGGAAATGTCCGAATTATAAAAATATATCGTTAATTAAACCGAATGGTCAATGGCGTGTGCGCAAAAAAATTCCAAAGTCCAAAATAGTGCATTTTTGGTCACTTTTTATATCATGAAAAAATGAATAAAAAGCTATCAATAAGTCCTATCAATGCAAAAATGGTACCGTTAAAAACTTCAGATCACAGCGCAAAAAATTAGCCCTCCTACCGCCACCATACACGTAAAAATAAAAAAGTTATAGGGGTCTGAAGATGACAATTTTAAACGTATACATTTTCCTGCATGAAGTTATGATTTTTTCCAGAAGTACGACAAAATCAAACCTATAGAAGTAGGGTATCATTTTAACCGTATGCACCTACAGAATAAATATCAGGTGTCATTTTTACCGAAAAATGTACTACATAGAAACGGAAGCCCCCAAAAGTTACAAAATGGCGTTTTTTTTTTCAATTTTGTCTCACAATGATTTTTTTTTCCATTTCACCGTAGATTTTTGGGCGCAATGACTGATGTCATTACAAAGTAGAATTGGTGGCGCAAAAAATAAGCCATAATATGGATTTTTAGGTGCAAAATTGAAAGAGTTATGATTTTTTAAAGGCAAGGAGCAAAAAAACGAAAATGCAAAAACGGAAAAAACCCCGGTCCTTAAGCGGTTAAGGACGCAGGGTTTTTCAGTTATTGCATTTTCGTTTTTTCCTCCTTACCTTTTGAAAATCATAACCCTTTCAATTTTCCACCTAAAAATCCATATTATGGCTTATTTTTTTCATCACCAATTCTACTTTGCAGTTACATTAGTTATTTTACCCAAAAATCCACAGCAAAATGGAAAAAAAATCATTGTGAGACAAAATTGAAGAAAAAACGCAATTGTGTAACTTTTGGAGGCTTATGTTTCTACGCAGTGCATTTTTCGGTAAAAATTACACCTTAACATTATTCTGTAGGTCCATACGGTTAAAATGATACCCTACTTATATAGGTTTGATTTTGTCGCACTTCTGGAAAAAATCATAACTACATGCAGGAAAATTTATACGTTTAAAAATGTCTTGTTCTGACCCCTATAACTTTTTTATTTTTCCACAGACAGGGCGTTTTGAGGGCTAAATTTTTGCGCCATGATATGAATTTTTTATTGGTACCATTATTGTTTTGATTTGACTTTTTGATCACTTTTTATTCATTTTTTAATGAGTGACGAAAAATAAGCTTTTTTGGACTTTGGAATTTTTTTGCGCGTACGCCATTAATTGACTGTGCGGTTTAATTAATGATATATTTTTATATTTCAGACATTTACGCACGCGCGATATCACATATGTTTATTTTTATTTACACTGTTTTATATTTTTTTATGAGAAAAGGGGGTGATTCAAACTTTTATTAGGGAAGGGGTTAAATGACCTTTATTAACACTTTTTTTAAACTTTTTTTTTGCAATGTTATAGCTCCCATAGGGACCTATACCACTGCACACACTGATCTTTTACACAGATCAGTGACGTATATTAACACGCCTGTGATCAGTGTTATCGGCGCTTGACTGCTCCTGCCTGGATCTCAGGCATAGAGCAGTCATTCGCCGATCGGACACCGAGGAGGCAGGTAAGGGTTCTCCCGGTGTCCTGTAAGCTGTTCGGGACACCACAATTTCACCGCGGCGGTCCCGAACAGCCCGACTGAGCTGCCGGGATACTTTCACTTTCGCTTCAGACATGGCGGTCAGCTTTGATCGCCGCGTCTGAAGGGTTAATACAGGGCATCACCACGATCGGTGATGTCCTGTATTAGCCGCGGGTCCTGGCCGTGATATATATACATCCTTCGTCGTTAAGGGGTTAATGAATACTTCTGTTCAGTTTTTATAGAAGAAAAAGAAGGAAAAGGACCTCCATTAGGGAGGAAGACTAATGAATCGTTTGATGCATGTGTCTTTTACAGAGGAAGAGGTTCTACGTTTACTGTCTAAAGTGAAGACAAATAAGTCACAGGGGCTTGATGGAATACACCCAAAGTTATTAAAAGAGCTTAGTGGTGAGCTAGCAAAACGGTTGATTTATTTAACCAATCACTGATAACAGAAGTTTTCCGGAAAAATTTGGTTCAGACCAAATTTATTCGCAGCGCATTGCTATAAAAAACGGCAAATTCTGGCCTACAGGGAGGCTCAATAGGGGTGTAGAAGAACACTTTGCCTTGTCCTAACTAACACGCATAGGGAGTGTGCTGTGTTAGTGAAATAATATTGTTATTCAGTATGACATGCAGATTATAGGCATCACTATTAGAATCACTGCCACAGAGCATCTGGATGTGGCAGATTTTTTATGTAATTTTTATTTAATTTTATCTTGAAAAGATTACATCGATTTTTTTTTACTTTAAATTTAAGATTTATATTAGATTCCCAAGTTTAGATTACCGGTGTTTCATTTGAACTAATACTGTATGACCACAAAACCCAATCTAACAAGGAGTCACATGGCGGCACAATGGCAGAGCCTAGAGGTGGCAGCAGCGTGAGGAGACCAAAATCTGTCAGAATGACACAGCCTGGAATTGGTGGCAGCAAGAGGAGACAAAAAGGCTTTACAAATCCTAAGATTAAAAGATGAATTTTCAAAATTAAACTAAAAATTTATGATAGCTAGTGCTACCATATTTTTTTTTAGGTAATGTCCCAGTCCCAGCAGCATCAGTAAACCATATAGTGGCTGAATGACACAGCTTGGAGCTGGCGGAAGCATGAGGAGACAATAGGGCTTTACAATCCTAAAGATTAAAAGATGAATTTTCAAATTTAAATTGAAGATTTATGGTAGTTAGTGCTACCATGAACATTTTTAGGTAATATCCCAGGCCCAGCAGCATGTGTAAACCATATAGTGGCTGAATAACACAGCCTGGAGGTGATGGAAGCATGAGGAGAACATATAGTGGCTGAATGAAACCGCCTGGAGGTGTCGGAAGCATGAGGAGACCATATAGTGGCTGAATGACACAGCCTGGAGTTGGTGGCAGATGGAGAGACCATATAGTGGTTGAATGGCACAGCCTGGAGTTGGCGGCAGATGAGGAGACCATATAGTGGCTGAATGACACAGCCTGGAGTTTGCAGCAGCATGAGTAGAACATATAGTGGCTGAATGACACAGCGTGGGGGAGGTGGCAGCATGAGGAGAACATATAGTGGCTGAATGACACAGCGTGGGGGAGGTGGCAGCATGAGGAGAACATATAGTGGCTGAATGACACAGCGTGGGGGAGGTGGCAGCATGAGGAGAACATATAGTGGCAGGTAGGCAAAAGAAAACGGTCTTTTTTGTCAAAGTGTTGGTGTGCACAAGTAAGTATTGAGGATATGCATTATGTAAAACTTAACTTTTAATATTATTCTTAGGATAAAATATATGGACCCATTTTTTTTTTTAAATCTAACAAAAGGAAAGGTGTGCAAAAAACACCATGTGCCACCTACATCACCAAGTATTGTTGCGATGCAAAGACCTCTAAAAGATGGAAGGGAACAAAGCTGGGGCCCCTGTGATCTCCTGAACGGGGTCCCGGTAGGGAAGGGGGCGTGTTGACCACTGCACAAAGCGGCAGCCGACACGCCCCCTCAATACATCGCTATGGCAGAGCCGGAGATTGCCGAAGGCAGCGCTCCGACTCTGCCATATAGTTGTATTGAGGGGGCGTGTCAGCCGCCGCTTCATGCGGTGGTCAACACGCCCCCTTCCTGCGGCTGCCGGGGCCCTATACAGGAGATCGCGGGGGGCCCCATCGGTAGGACCCCCCCCCCCCCCCGCAATCTGAAACTTATGTTTCTCATATGTTTTTCAGCACTGGACAACTCCTTTGAAGGTAAGAAGACAATGTAATAGAGCAGCAGGAAATGCCAGCAGAATGCTTGGATATATAGGGAGAGGTATAAGCAGTAGAAAGAGAAGTGCTCATGCCGCTGTACTGAATACTGGTGAGGCCTCATTAAGCGTATTGTGCGCAGTACTGGAGGCCGTATCTCCAGAAGGATATAGATACTCTAGAGAGAGTTCAGAGAAGATACTAAACTAGTACATGGATTGCAGGATAAAACTTACCAGGAAAGGTTAAAGGACCTTAACATGTATAGCTTGGAAGAAAGAACATAGTTTTAAATTATAGGGGCAAATGTTTAAAATTAATATCAGGAAGTATTACTTTACTGAGAGAGTAGTGGATGCATGGAATAGCCGTCCTGCAGAAGTGGTCGCTGCAAATACAGTGAAGGAGTTTAAGCATGCATGGGATAAGCATAAGGCTATCCTTCATATAAGATAGGGATAGGCATAAGGCTATCCTTCATATAAGATAGGGCCAGGGACTATTGATAGGATTCAGATTATTGGGCAGACTAGATGAACCAAATGGTTCTTATCTGCCGACACATTCTATGTTTCTGTTAGGAGTTTACTCTTCTAACCTGGCTTAAATGACATGCCTAAAATTGCTTACTCCTTTCCCTGGATTTTTGGATTTATAACCTACTCTTTATATATAGTAAGTCTGTAATGGCAGGGATCATACCTTATGTATCTTTTTAACTAGAGGTGCACCGAAATGGAAATTTCAGAACCGAAACGAAACCGAAATAAAAAAAAAATGTCCGGCCGAAACCGATACCGAAACTGAAAATGACTTCTCCCCGTCTTCTGGTAAAATGCAGCGCTCCGCTCATTCGGTTCCCCCACATTAGATTGCCAGCTCCCCCACATTAGGTCGGGAGTTCCCCCACATTAATAGGCAGCTCCCCCACATTAATAGACAGCTCCCCCACAATAGTAGGCAGATCCCCCACATTAGGTCAGCATTTCCCCCACAATAGTAGGCAGTTCCCCCACAATATTAGGCAGCTCCCCTCAACAATATTAGGCAGCTCCCCCCACATTTGTAGGCAGCTCCCCCCACATTTGTAGGCAGCTCCCCCCCCACATTAGGTCAGCAGTTCCCCCACAATAGTAGGCAGTTCCCCCACAATATTAGGCAGCTCCCCACAACAATATTAGGCAGCTCCCCCCACATTTGTAGGCAGCTCCCCCCACATTTGTAGGCAGCTCCCCCCCCCACAATATTAGGCAGCTCCCCCCCAACAATATTAGGCAGCTCCCCCCCCCAACAATATTAGGCAGCTCTCCCCCACAATATTAGGCAGCTCCCCCACATTTGTAGGCAGCTCCCCCCCCAACAATATTAGGCAGCCCCCCCCCCCACATTTGTAGGCAGCTGCCCCCCAACAATATTAGGCAGCTCCCCCACAATAGTAGGCAGCTCCCCCCAACAGTATTAGGCAGCTCCCCCCCCACATTAGGTCAGCAGTTCCCCCACAATAGTAGGCAGCTTCCCCCCACTCCACAGACATACAGCTTCCAGCCATATACAGTGTATGGCTGGAGGCTGTATGTCTGTACTGCTGCCCCCACAGTGATCCGGTCACCGCTCCTCCGGCCCGGGGTCACATCTACTGCTATGGCGTATGGACCATAGCAGTAGGTGCCAGGACCGGGGGAGCGGTGACCAGAACACTGAAGAAGATGACGCGGTCACTTACCAGGCCCTGGCCAGCGCGTGTTCTTCTGCGACGATCCTGCGGTCCTCCTGCGTCTCTATGGTTGTACACACGGGACGTCAGTGACGTCCCATGCATACGACCATAGAGACGGAGAAGCGAGGGACCGAAGGAGGATCGCAGGAGGACACCGGGGAATGGTGAGTGACTGGCGGACATCCTTATGTCCCGAAAAGATTTTTCGGGACACAGGGTTGTCCGGGATAGGAATACTTCTTTTTATGTGCCCGGGCCGGCTCCCGTGTGTGGCTGCAGGCGGGGGCCGACCAGAGCATATAAAAACTAATACTGTATACTAAAAACAAGGGGGCCTCCAGCTGTTGTGAAACTACAACTCCCAGCAGGCCCGGACAGACTTTGCCGGTCCGGGCATGCTGGGAATTGTAGTTTCACAACAGCTGGAGGCCCCCTGGTTTTTAGTATACAGTATTAGGTTTTATATGCGCTGGCTGGCCCCCGCCTGCAGCCACACACGGGAGCCGGCCCGGGCACATAAAAAGAAGTATTCCTGTCCCGGAGAGCGCGCCCCCCCAGATGTTGCGCCCGGCCCCCCCTGCACCCCCCACGAGTGCCTCTGCCACTGGCAGTGTTTGCAACTTGTGCTGTGGGCGGGCAGGGGAGGTGGGTCATTATCGGCACATTTTTTGTTGTTTCGGCATTTCCCCGAAACAGCTATTTTCGGCCGATATGTATTGGCCGCCGATATATCGGTGCATCCCTATTTTTAACACAGCACCCTTTTTACATTGTAAGCTCATTACAAATCCCTGTAAATAGAATAAATAAAGCCTTAAATTAGGGAAATCCAAGAATTTGGCAACTCATGGGGTTATTAGTTGTACTGTATGAACATACCCGGTCCTTCAGTGTGAGAGTTGCTTTTTGTAACCTCCTCCACCCAATATATGAGGGTCTTTAAAAAGGGGTCCCGCACTATTAAGTCAGTATTTCCTCTTTAAAAACTGATTTTTAAACCAAATATCTCCTATAAAGTTCAGCCACAAGTTTCAATGTTTTGTTTTTTTTTCACCTTTTTTTGTCTTTATTTCTTTATGTATATTTACTACATCAGTCTCTAAAGGCTCCGGTGTCAGGTGGAGTACCATTGATTTACTGTCGTTCCCCAGGTCCCTGCACAACCTTATATTTTACATTCGATTTGTGTAAAGTGAATTCTCTATGGGGACATCAGTGAATTCTAACTACCAGGAGCCACTGTAACAAATTCCTGAGCTCAAGTCTCTATGGACCCAAAGAGGGAGCATAAATAAACTGGAGTACCTCTTAAGGATATTGTAAATTGTGAGAAATGCCAAAAGAAAATGTGTAAACAATTTAGTATACACAAATAGATTGTATATTCTATGATGGGCATGTAAATTAAACCAGTGTATACAAATTTATGGAAAGTGAATCTCTACCTTTATTTTGTCCAATATTTTGTCCAATATTCTGTGCACATTCTTATTTTCGTATACTTTTTTAGCACTTTTTTTTTTTTTTTACATTATAGAGATTCATAACCTCTAAGGAGAAATATAATAACCTATTTAGGTCTATGCTGGACATATGAAGCCCTGTATTGAAAAAAAGGGAATTGCAACCACTTTTTGTTGCTTCTAACATAAAAAGAGTCTTTTTGGTAACAAAACAAAGCCCTCTATGCATGGGGCTGGTCCAGACTTTTTGGAGAGGGAATTAATAATGCTGGGGAAGTTCTGGAGCTCCAATGGTTACCATTAGGGATAGGCAAATTGAATCTGACGAATCCAAATTCGTTATGAATTTCAGGAAAAATTTACTTTGTAACGAATCCAAATATTGCCGCGATTCGATTGCACAAATTGCTTCATTAAACTCCATTTAGTGCGGTCCAGGCTCCAGGGCATCTAAAATGGCGGATCCCCATGTGAGGACATGGGGCAAGGAACTCTGGGAAGGCGGCAAGGCGGGTAGACGGGATGACCCTGAATCACATGCAGGAGGCAGCCTATCAGCAGCCAGTCACCCCTGTGAAGTCACATCCCTATATAATCGGCAGCCATCTTGCGGCCAGACATTGCAGCGTTTTATTTGAGTGAGCGTTTCATTGCAGGGAGAGATAAAGCAGAGTGTGCCTTGCACAGAAAAACAGCTTGACAGCAGCGATTCACCAAAAGCCAAAATCACTGCAGAAAAGCACTGACAGGGAAGGTAGAGAAAATGTACACTTTTGGGTGTAATACACAGCGACTCCACTGCTTCAGTGGGGTGTACAGCAACTCTAAAGCTTATAGGGGCCAGTTAGGCTGAGCACTAAAAGCCATTGTCCCCTGCTATTAGCGCATAATAATACTGTACTGTACTGGGCTACTACACAGTGACTCTGTACTGCTGCAGTTGGTTGTACAACAACTGTAAAGCTAATAGGGGCCAGTCAGGGTGAGAATGAAAAGACATAGTCACCTGATTACAGTGCCTAATACAGGTTGCATAACAGAGCTTATTGTGCTCTAATAAGTGTAACCTGTGTGTACATAGGTGGTGTAAGTAATTTTTCCCTGTAAAACTAATTTGGACCTAGTTACTGTGAAAGGCCAGCCATAGCTACACACTTTTTTTTGTAGCCAGTTTTAAACAAAGCGTATTGTCCACCTCTCGTAAGTGTAAACTGTACGTACACCTATGTGGTGTACGTTTTTTCTCTCCTGAAAAACTAATTTGGGTCTAGTTACTGTGAAAGGTCAGCCAAAGCAATACACTTGTTTTTGTAGCCTTATACAGTTTGTAGTGGAACGTATTGTCCTAATCTCATATGTTTAAACTATACATACACCTATGTGGTGTGCTTTATATATTTTCCTGTTAAATTCATTTGGGCCTGATTACTGTGAAAGGCCAGCCAAAGCTTCCCACTTGTTTCGGTAGTCTAATACAGTTTTAAGCATAGTGGAGCGCATAGTCCTCCTCTCATAAGTGTAAACTGTACGTACACCAACATGGTGTCCTTTATATATTTTCCTGTAAAACTAATTTGGGCCTTGTTACTGTGAAAGGCCAGCCAAAGCTACCCACTTATTTCTTATGCCTTATACAGTTTGTAGTGGAGCGCATAGTCCTTCTCTCATAAGTTTAAACTGTATGTACACCTAAGTGGTCTACGTTTTTTTTCCTGTTAAACTAATTAAGCCTATTTATCGTGAAAGGCCAGCCAAAGCTACACCCTTGTTTTTGTAGCCTAATAGAGTTTTAAGCAGAGCGTATTGTCCACCACTCATAAGTGTAACCTGTGCGTACATAGGTGGTGTACGTTTTTTTTCCTGTAAAACTAATTTGGGCCTAGTGACTGTGAAAGGCCAACCAAAGCTACCCACTTTTCTCTTTAACCTTATACAGTTTGCAGTGGAGCGCACAGTCCACCTCTGATAAGTTTAAATTGTACACACGCCTACATGGTGTCCTTTATATATTTTCCTGTTAAACTAATTTTGGCCTAGTTACTGTGAAAGGCCAACCAAAGCTACACACTTGTTTCTGTAGTCTAATACAGTTTTAAGCGTAGTGGAGCGCACAGTCCTCTTTTCATCAGTGTGAACTGTATGTACACCTACGTGGTGTTCTTTATTTTTATCCCGATAAACTAATTTGGGCCTAGATACTGTGAAAGGCCATCCAAAACTATACACTTGTTTCTGAAGCCTAATACAGTTTTAAGGGTAGTGGAGAATATTGTCCTTCTCTCATAAGTGTAACATACCATGTGTGCCCCTCCAGCATACCTTGAGTCACACAGGGGGGGGGGGGGGGAAATACTAAAGGTCATTCATCAAGAAATCAAAGCATGGCTTACTCCAAGAAAACTGGAAATGGGAAACATGGTGACCGACAACGGGAAGAACATCTTGTCTGCGCTACATCAAGTAAGCCTGAGCCATGTGCCCTGCATGGCAAACATGTTCAATCTGGTTGTCAAGCTGTTCCTGAAGTGTTCCCCCCCATCTGCAAAACATCCTAACAATGGGAAGGAAACTTTGCATGCACTTCACAACTCGTACACTGCAAAGCACACCCTCCTTGAGCTGCAGCATCAGAACGGTATCCCCCAACATAGTCTGATTTGCGATGTTTCCACACGTTGGAATTCCACCCTGCATATGTTGGACCGACTATATGAACATAGAAAAGCCATCACCGATTTCTTGATGATTCAAGCGGATAGGGGGACTCCCCTGTGTAACTTCAATGTCAACCAGTGGCAGCTCATATGTGAAACCTGCCGTTTGCTCAGGCCCTTTGAGGAAGCCACATTATTAGTCAGTCTCCAGGATTACGGGATAAACAACATCATTCCACGGCTTCATTTCCTGCAACACGTGTTGAAAACGAAGGATTGTCAGGGAACTGGAGACGTGGTGCCACACTGCCACATGAGCCCTGTGGGGGCTGAACTGGAAGAGGATGGGGACAGTGGAGCACAGTTTAGATTTCGCGAAATGGGTGGTTTTTCTAGTCATCTCACAGGAAAGGAGGTGAAGGAGCAGTCAGAGGAGCTACAGGGTGCTGAGGAAGACGAGACAGAGGACGCAGACACACCATGGCTGTATGCAGTGGAGATGAAGGCAGGTAGTCCCTACGAGTCACTTGCACAAATGGCACGATGCATGCTCATTTGCTTGCATAGTGACCACCGAATTGTCACCATTCGGCAGCGGGATGATTTCTAGCTCTCCACCTTATCGGACCCTCGTTACTAGCACCAAATGTGGGCCTTTTTTACACCCACTGAGAGGGAGGACAAACTGACCTACTACAGAGACATCCTACGTAGTCAGTTGGCCGATGCCTATCTGCGCCATCGTCCATCCTCTTGCAGGTATGATTCGGCGCGGCACTCACCTTCCACTGCCATGGCTGCTGGGGAGGGGTGGGGTGGCAGAAGCAGTACCAGCTCCATCAGCAGCAGCCTGAGTCTACAGTCATTGATGAGAAGCTTTCTTCACCTGCATAGTGAAGCAACTCATCAGCAGCAGGTAGACCTGGAGCAGGACCTGAACCAGCAGGTGGTGGCATACCTTAACCTGACCATTCTAACACACTTTGAATATCCGCTGGACTTCTGGGCAACCAAACTTGATTTGTGGCCGGAACTAGCAGAGTTTACCCTGGAAAAGCTGTCCTGCCCGGCCAGTAGTGCGCCATCAGAGCGGGTGTTTAGTGCGGTGAGGGCCATAGTATCCCCGAGGAGAACTCATCTGTCCACAAAAAATGTGGAGAGACTGACCTTTGTGAAGATAAATCAGGCATGGATCAGCCAGGATTTCCACCCACCAATGCCAGATGCATGAGAGTAGATTGACCATGGTGCCACACCAACACTGCACAAATATGGATAGTGCAAAACATATTTCAGGTGCTGCTTCCCAGTTACAGAAATTCCTCCGCACCAGACCACAAGTAAGTAATGAGAATATTCATTAGCTAAAACTTCACTTTTCCTAAGATAAAATATATGAACCCCAATTTTTTTTATATCTAATAAAAGAAATGGTATGCAAAAAATACCATGTGCCTCCTGCACCACCAAGTATTGATGTGATATAAAGACCTCTGAAAGGTGGAAGGGAACAACGCATGGCCCATTGTAACAGGGCCTACTCTGGAACTATTAATTCCCTTCTTGCCAAGTGATACTAAAAAGGGCAACCTCTCCCTATTTCCACCTAAAAACAATGCCATTTCCCAGTTGGAAATAGGTAGAGGTTCCTGTGTGGGGTGAGTAACACTTGCCAAAAAGGGAATTAATAGGGCAAGAGTAGGGCCTTACAGGGGAAGGTTTTACCCCCACCTGCTACAATGGACAATAAGTTGTTCCCTTCCACCTTTTGAAAGCAAGTGTTTCTCATCCTAAAATGGGCAGCCCCACACAGGAACCTCTCCCTATTTTGCAACAAAAAACCCTGGGAAACGACAGTGTTTGTAGGTGGAAATAGGGAGAGGTTCATGTGTGGGGGTGCCCTTTTTAGGGCGAGTAACAATTGCCAAGAAGGTAAATAATTGTGCAAGAGTAGGGCCTTACAGGGGAAGTTTTTACCCCCACCAGTTACATAGTTACATAGTTACATAGTTAGTACGGTCGAAAAAAGACATATGTCCATCAAGTTCAACCAGGGAATTAAGGGGTAGGGGTGTGGCGCGATATTGGGGAAGGGATGAGATTTTATATTTCTTCATAAGCATTAATCCTATTTTGTTCCAGGAATGTATCTAATCCTGTTTTAAAGCTGTTAATTGTTCCTGCTGTGACCAGTTCCTGAGGTAGACCGTTCCATAAATTCACAGTCCTCACGGTAAAGAAGGCGTGTCGCCCCTTGAGACTAAACTTTTTCTTCTCCAGACGGAGGGAGTGCCCCCTCGTCCTTTGGGGGGGTTTAACCTGGAACAGTTTTTCTCCATATTTTTTGTATGGGCCATTAATATACTTATATACGTTTATCATATCCCCCCTTAAACGTCTCTTCTCAAGACTAAACAATTGTAACTCCTTTAATCGCTCCTCATAGCTAAGATGTTCCATGCCCCATATTAGTTTAGTCGCGCGTCTCTGCACCCTTTCCAACTCCGCAGTGTCCCTTTTATGGACAGGTGACCAAAACTGAACAGCATATTCCAGGTGAGGCCGTACCAATGCTTTATAAAGGGGGAGTATTATGTCCCTGTCCCTTGAGTCCATGCCTCTTTTGATACATGACAATATCCTGCCGGCTTTGGAAGCAGCAGCCTGACATTGCATGCTATTCTGTAGTCTGTGATCTACAAGTACACCCAGATCCTTCTCTACCAGTGACTCTGCCAGTTTAATCCCCCCTAAGACATACGATGCATGCAGGTTATTAGTACCCAGATGCATAACTTTACATTTATCCACATTGAACCTCATTTGCCAAGTGGATGCCCAGACACTTAGTCTATCCAAGTCATCTTGTAACTTATGCACATCCTCTATAGACTGTACTGTGCTACAAAGCTTGGTGTCATCTGCAAAGATAGAAACAGAGCTGTTAATACCATCCTCTATATCATTGATAAATAAATTAAACAACAGCGGTCCCAGTACTGAACCTTGGGGTACACCGCTAATAACCGGGGACCAATCAGAGTACGAATCATTGACCACCACTCTCTGGGTACGATCCATGAGCCAGTGTTCAATCCAGTTACAAACTAAAATTTCCAAACCCAAAGACCTTAACTTACCTGTCAGACGTCTATGAGGGACAGTATCAAATGCTTTAGCAAAATCCAGAAACACTATATCCACAGCCATTCCTCTGTCAAGGCTTCTACTCACCTCTTCATAAAAGCAAATTAGATTGGTTTGACAACTTCTATCCTTAGTAAACCCATGCTGGCTATCACTTATAATACAATTATCCCTTATGTATTCCTGTATGTAATCCCTTATAAGTCCTTCAAACAATTTACCCACAATGCACGTTAAACTTACCGGTCTATAGTTTCCTGGGGAAGACCTAGAGCCCTTTTTGAAGATTGGCACCACATTCGCCTTGCGCCAGTCCCTTGGCACAATACCAGACACCAGAGAATCTCTAAATATCATGAACAGGGGTACAGATATTACTGAACTTACCTCTCTAAGAACTCTTGGGTGTAGTCCATCCGGTCCTGGGAATTTGCTTACATTTATATCACTTAACTTACCTTGTACCATCTCTACATTAAGCCAGTTCAGTACATTACATGATGTGTTACCAGCACTGACCTGTACATGATGTGTTACCAGCACTGACCTGGCCAATGTCAGCTCCTTCTTCCATAGTATATACAGAACTAAAGAACCCATTCAGTAGCTCCGCCTTCTCTTGATCGCCTGTGACAACCTCCCCATTATCATTATTAAGGGGTCCTACATGCTCTGTCCTTGGTTTTTTTGCATTTATATATCTAAAAAAATATTTTGGATTAGTTTTGCTTTCTTTGGCCACCTGTCTCTCATTTTGAATTTTTGCTGTTTTTATTACATTTTTACAGATTTTATTAAGCTCCTTGTACTGTTTAAATGTTATAGCTGACCCATCAGATTTGTATTTTTTGAAGGCAATTTTTTTGTTGTTTATTGCTCTTTTAACATCATGTGTCAGCCATGTAGGATTTAGTTTTAATCGTTTATATTTGTTCCCCTTTGGTATATATTTAGCTGTATAGTTATTTAGAGTTGATTTAAAGATGTCCCATTTACCTTCTGTATCAGTATTTGACAACACCTCCCCCCAGTCTATGTCCTGTAGTGCAGCCCTCAGCCCAGGGAAGTTTGCCTTTTTAAAGTTATATGTTTTTGCCTTCCCCGCCTGTCTTTGTTTTCTACATTTTAAGTCAAAAGTAACTATATTGTGGTCGCTATTACCAAGGTTTTCCCGCACAGTTACATTACCAACCAGCTCTGCGTTGTTGGAAATGATCAGATCCAACAAGGCATCACTTCTTGTTGGGTCCTCCACAAACTGGCCCATAAAATTATCCTGCAATAAATTTAGGAATTGTCGCCCCTTTGTAGTTTTAGCCAACCCCGGACCCCAATCTATATCTGGATAGTTAAAATCTCCCATTATTACCACTGTACCTGCCCGGGCGGCCCTCTCTATTTGTTTATGAAGCTGAACTTCTATCTCTTCAGTGATATTAGGGGGTCTGTAGATTACACCAAATACTATTTTTTCAGTATTTCCCTCCTTTTGTAATTCTACCCACAATGATTCCACATCCTCAGAATCATCACACACTATGGCATCGTTCACACTGACTTTCATACCACTTCTTACATACAGACAGACTCCACCACCTTTTCTGTTCATTCTATCCTTGCGAAACAATGTAAACCCCTGCAGATTGACAGCCCAGTCATGCGAGGAGTCCAACTATATCAATATGTTCCTCCAGTATCAAGGCCTCAAGCTCCCCCATTTTATTTGCTAGGCTTCTGGCATTTGTGAACATACACTTTACATTTCCATCCTTTATGTTATTGGGGTTAATGGGATTCAAGGGTGTAAGTTTTATTTTCCTATGAAGCCTAATCCTATTAACTATTCTAACCCCTCCCTCCGCTCCACCCCCAGGTACATTTATAATTCCCACCTCTCTATCTACACTATCTTCCCCCTCTTTGCTGTAGGTTCCCTCCCCCCAAGTCCCTAGTTTAAACACTCCTCCACCCTTCTAGCCATCTTCTCCCCAAGCAAAGCTGCACCCTCCCCATTGAGGTGCAGCCCGTCCCTACGGTAGAGCCGGTAACCGACAGCGAAGTCAGCCCAGTTCTCCATGAACCCAAACCCTTCCTTCCTACACCAGCTTCTGAGCCACTTGTTTACCTCCCTGATCTCCCGCTGCCTCTCTGGTGCGGCTCGTGGTACTGGTAGTATTTCAGAAAAGACTACCTTGGAGGTCCTTGCCTTAAGCTTGCGGCCTAAGTCCCTGAAATCATTTTTAAGGACACTCCACCTACCTCTTACTTTGTCATTGGTGCCAATATGTACCATGACTGCTGGGTCCTCTCCAGCCCCGCCCAACAACCTGTCAACCCGATCCGCGATGTGCCGAACTCGTGCGCCAGGCAGACAACACACTGTTCGGCGATCCCGGTCTTTGTGACAGATTGCCCTGTCTGTCCCCCTAATAATTGAGTCAATGGACCATACATTGTTTTCTTCTACTTTTGAGAGGTCTTTGCATCACATTAATACTTGGTGGCGTAGGTGGCACATGGTATTTTTTTGCACACCTTTCCTTTTGTTAAATAAAAAAATGATAATAATTTGGGTACATATATTTTATCCTAGAAATATTATGAAAAGTTAAGTTTTACGTAATACATATCCTCAATACTTACTTGTGCACACTAACACTTTTACAAAAGAGACTGTTTTCTTCTGCCTACCTGCCTTAGCTACTATTCTGATCCTGCCACCCACCTGATGCCACACATCTGATGCCAAGTTCTCCTTCTTTCACCCACCTTCATCACAGGGTACTGGTATTGCCAGCTACCACCCCATTTTCAGGACTCCTGATGATGCTGATGCTACCTCCAGGTTGTATCATTCTGCCACCATATGTTCTCATGCTGATTCTACCTCCAGGCTGTCTCAATATGCCACCATATGTTCTCCTCATGCTGATGCCACCTCCAGGCTGTCTCATTCTGCCACCATATGTTCTCCTCATGCTGATGCCAGTTCCAGGCTGTCTCATTCTGCCATCATATGTTCTCCTCATGCTGATGCCACCACCAGCTTGTCTCATTCTGCCATCATACATTCTCCCAATGCTGATGCCACCTCCAGGCTGTCTCATTCTGAAATAATACTGTTTTTCAGGATAACATGCAGATTGTTTTGAAAATGTCCAGGCTGTCTCATTCTGCCATCATATGTTCTCCTCATGCTGATGCCACCACCAGGTTGTCTCATTCTGCCACCATACATTCTCCTAATGCTGATGCCACCTCCAGGCTGTCTCATTCTGCCACCATATGTTCTCCTCATGCTCATGCCACCTTTACACTGTCTCATCCTGCTACTCTATGTTCTCCTTATGCTAGTGCCAGCTCCAGGCTTTGTCATTCAGCCACTATATGGTCTCCTCATGCTGCCGCCACTACCTCCGTGCTGTGTCATTCAGCCACTACATGGTCTTCTCAAATATTTGCAAACTTGCGATTTCCATTTCAATTTACCCCATACAAATAGTATTTTTTTTCGTTGCACCATTAATTTTATGGTACAATGATTGATGTCATTAAAAGGACAACTGGTCACGCAAAAAATCAAGCCCTCATATAAAAGAGTTATGATTTTTAGAAGGCGAGGAGAAAGAAAGATAACATAAAAATAAAATTTGCTGAGTCTTCAAGGCCAAAATGGTCTGTGTCCATAAGGGGTTAAAGACATTTATGTTTAATAATTGATAAAGAGTGACTTGTAAAATTTTAAAGGAAATTTAATAGAATTTAAATAAGTAATTTCAATACATAAAAGCCAGATAAGAAGCACTGAATGGTAGGTAACTCTTGTCACTACATTCTCATGGCATGAAGGACATTTTCAAAACAATCTGCATGTTATACTGAAAAACAGTATTATTTCACTAACACAGCACACACCCTATGCGTGTTACGACAAGGCAAAGTGTTTTACACCCCTATTGAGGCTCTCTGTAGCCCAGAAATAGCCATTTTTAATAGCGCTTCGCCGCAAATAAATTCAGACTGAACCAAATTTTTTCGGGAAATTTGTTCCCCGAATCGAATTTTCCACAAATTCGCTCATCTCTAGTTACCATCACTTGATGTCGGTCAGTTCTCTACTCCTCTTGTGGACCTATTCTCTTCAGTAGGTACCACAGGACCCAATAAAACACTTGTGGGCATGGGCAGCAATGAAATTGTTGCGGACGGGAGAGGTCGGTCACAGAACATACAGGGGACCCTGCAAAATCCTGCGCAGTCCCACAAAGATCTAAATAATCTAGTAATGGGCAGATATCTAGTGGGTTCAGGCAGTAATGGCCAGATATCCAGCAGGAGCAGGCAGTAATGGTCAGAAATCCAGTGGGAGCGGGCAGGATGTGCACAGGGCTCTACTTGGATGCGTAGATACATAAGGATACACTTCTGTAGTTGATCCCTTTCAACGTGTCCACATCTTGGGGGATGTCATATGGATTTCATAGAGCCAAGTCCCCAACTTGAGACTTCCATCGATCAACCAGAATGAAGAAGTACCTTGTAAGACCAATTCTTCTTATAAATAACTATGGGCTGTTCTAGGGGTTCAGAGCTAAAGCAACACACTTCAGCACAGCTTTGGGGTCTGCCACTGACTCGACACTGGATAAGAACTTGCAACAAACTTTGGCACTGGACATGTCCTGTGTGGCTTGACTACATTAAACACTGGTTTTGTTATTCAGCCCTGCACCCCTGAAGATCCTTCTCTTGCGCAAACATGATACGTCACTTGATTTCACATTTGGATCCTCCCCTCCTCACAGGTAAGGGCCAAAGAAGTGTTCACATCTATGATGCCTTCTTATAGTCAAAGAATTTTAGATTGTGGTGAAGTTAAATGTATATTAAATGTGTATATATATATATATATATATAAATATATATATATATATATATATATATATATATATATATATATATATATATATAGCCTAGGTCCTATTCTTTGCTTAGTCTAAAATCCAGTATTGGGTGCTGGACACCATCTTTCTCTTTTTGCCCGCTGGAACCAATGTTGGGGGTGAGTGTGGATACATTTTACTTCTACTTGATGCTTGGCAACACATGGGAATCAGATCCAGCGTTGCCTATAGTAACTATGCAGTGGACCAAAAATATTTAGACTCAGTTGAGAAGGTATTTCTTATGGTATCTGTCCAATGAAAAAGCGGCGAGACCCTTAAAGAATTTTTATAGTACAGTTGTGGTAAGAATACAAATTTATTCTCCTATTTTCATATCTTGGAATTCTTTTTTTATGACTTTCGAATTTGTAGTTTAAATTATTTTTTTTTTTTCTTTTGATAGAAATTATTATGCTCGGTCCTGGTGTCGGTGCAGTCAGGCAGTGTGGTGGTGATCCTGAACTTATGTGACAGACCTGTCAGCTGAATTTTGGTAAGAATGTTCACTGAGCGGAATCGGAATCCTGCAGTAAAGAAGAAGAGTCCAATCTAAATATTGAATTAAAGTAACTCTACCCAGAATACATTTTCTTTGGCATTCCAGTATTACAGTGTACCTCTTTGTCTGGCTCTTCTTTCAGGATATGGTCAGAGTTGTCTTTAGTAGACGTCTAAACATATTGATCCCCACTGGTCACTAGGCAAAGGGACTGAAACACTATTCTGGGCACTCTGCCGACTTTGGTCCTTGTTATTCTCTCTTGTTTTTATTCTGAAAGGTGATGGTGGCCACAGCATGGTGCCCATTCAGCTACCATTAGTCTCTATTTGCTTATGTAATGTAGTGTTTCCCAACTTGGGTACCTTCAGCTTTTGCAAAACTATACAGTGGGGATCAAAAGTTTGGGCACCCCAGGTAAAAATTTGTATTAATGTGCATAAAGAAGCCAAGGAAAGATGGAAAAATCTCCAAAAGGCGTCAAATTACAGATTAGACATTCTTATAATATGTCAACAAAAGTTAGATTTTATTTCCATCATTTACACTTTCAAAATAACAGAAAACGACAAAATGATGTCTTCAAAAGTTTGGACACCCTGCAGAATGTATAGCATGCACTGCCCCTTTTGCAAAGCTGAGACCTGCCAGTGTCATGGATTGTGCTCTATCATCATCTGGGAAGACCAGGTGATGTCAATGTCAAAGGTTTTAAATGCCCAGACTCATCTGACCTTGCCCCAACAATCAGCACCATGGGTTCTTCTAAGCAGTTGTCTAGAAATCTGAAACTGAAAATAGTTGACGTTCACAAAGCTGGCGAAGGCTATAAGAATATAGCAAAACGTTTTCAGATGTCAATATCTTCTGTTCGGAATGAAATTAAGAAATGGCAGTCATCAGGAACAGTGGACGTTAAGGCTAAATCTGAAAGACCAAGAAAAATATCAGACAGAACAGCTCGCAGGATTGTGAGAAAAACTATTCAAAACCCACATTTGACTGCACAATCCCTCCAGAAAGATCTGGCAGACACTGAAGTTGTGGTATACTATTCCACTATAAAGAGATACTTGTACAAATATGGTCTTCATGGAAGAGTCATCAGAAGAAAAATGCATTTTGGAAACAAGTTCTGTGGACTGATGAGGTTAAAATTGAACTTTTTGGCCAGAATGAGAAAAGGTACGTTTGGAGAAGAAGGGGAACAGAATTTAATGAAAAGAACCTCTGTCCAACTGTTAAGCATGGGGGTGGATCAATCATGCTTTGGTGTTGTATTGCAGCAAGTGGCACAGGGAACATCTTATGAGTAGAAGAAAAAATGGATCCAATAACATTTCAGCAAATTTTGGATGCCAACTTGATGCCATCTGTGAAAAAGCTGAAGGTAAAGAGAGGATGGCTTCTACTAATGGATAATGATCCTAAACACGCCTCAAAATCCACAGGGGATTACATCAAGAAGCGTAAACTGAAGGTTTTGCCATGGCCTTCACAATCTCCTGATCTCAACATAATTGAAAATATATGGATAGACCTTAAAAGAGCAGTACGTGACAGACAGCCCAGAGATCTCAAAGAACTGGAAGACTTTTGTAAGGAAGAATGGGCAAAGATACCTCAAACAAGAATTGAAAGACTCTTGGCTGGCTACAAATAGCGTTTACAAGCTTTTGTAGACGCCATTTTTTGTTTTCTGTTATTTTGAAAGTGTAAATGATGGAAATAAAATCTAACTTTTGTTGACATATAAGAATGTCTAATCTGTAATTTGATGCCTTTTGGAGATTTTTCCATCTTTTCTTGGCTTCTTTATGCACATTAATACAAATTTTTACCTGGGGTGCCCAAACCTTTGATCCCCATTGTAACTCCCTGCATACCCCAACAGTCTTTAGTGCCCATAAAAATAGCACAGGTCCTCCATTCCAGTTCTCCAGAATTTGCTCTTCTTGAATTACCCATTGACTCAATTCCCTCTATCAATAGAATACTAGTACGGCTCACACGCTGTGAGCATAAAGGACATTTATCAATCTTTGCTTATGTATTCTTTTTTTTAAATAATTTTTTCCTTACTTTTTTTTTTGCTTATGTGCGACTTATTTATCAACTGGTTTCAGCCTGTTGATAATTTTCTTTCACGTAAGCAATTTTTCCTTTTTTACTTTGGTAGTAGCTTTTTCTGCTCCATGTTTGAGCTGGAGTAAATTTAGTCAATTTTTAACCCTGTTGCGACTTTTTTTTTGCGCAATTGCGACTGTCGCAGTTAATAAATACTTGACTACCTGTAGTCCATTTTAAAATTATTACTACGTAGTTAATTTTTGGAAAACTTGCTTTTCTCGCTTTCCAGTCAAAATGTTGCACGAAAAATTGTGTAGTCGCAGTTGCGACAATTTTGCGACAATTATAGTAAAGAAAACCTGACTAAACCCATTGATAAATCTCCATAAAAGTGCTTACAGTGGTGAGAGTGAATGGTGCAGCTCCTGCTCCACCATTTTAGTTCCCGCTCCACCATTCCAGCCTTGCTGGGGGTGACACCATTGCAGGATTATTTCCTGCTTTGTGTCACCCCACTTGGGGGTGTCTCCCGGTGCGGTCCTGGACATCATCGTAGATGGACTACAGCTACAGTATGGGACTTCAGTATAAAGTATCACTTTAACACTTAATTACAGTTTGCAGTCCTATCTTTACCTATGTTATTAGGTTTTTACTAGTGTTGAGCGCGAATATTCGCAATTCAAATATTTATCGTGAATTTAGCATATTTGCATATTCGTAAATATATATAGTGCTATATATATTCGTAATTACGAATATTCGTAATTTTTTTCCCACAGAACACATCACAGTGATCTCATCCCTCCCCGCTTCCAGCTTGTGGTCTAAAGAAGGTTCCTGTACTATTCACAGTATTAGATGGGAAAGCGAATATTCACGAATATGAGAAAATACGTCACTAAAATTAGATAGGTAGATAGATAGTGACGATATTCGCAAAATTTGACAGGACAATATTCAAAATGAAAAATGTCATAGACCCATTATCACTTCTGTATAGACCAAGAATGTTAGGAGATAGATAGATAGATAATATAGATCAATAGGTAGAGAGATAGATATGAGATAGATAGATATGAGATAGATAGATATGAGATATATAGATAGATAGATAGATAGATATGAGATAGATAGTTAGATATGAGATAGATAGATATATATGAGATAGATAGTTAGATATGAGATAGATAGCTATGAGATAGATAGATAACATAGATAGATAGATAATATAGATCGATAGGTAGAGAGCAAGATAGATATGAGATAGATAATATAGATAGATAGATAATATAGATCGATAGGTAGAGAGATAGATATGAGATATATAGATATGAGATAGATAGATATGAGATATATAGATATGAGATATATAGATATGAGATTGATAGATAGATACTTCTGATGCTTTGTGAATAAAGCCACACACTATTCACCTGCAACCTGCGAGTGCTGCTGTTTTTCTTCCATAGATAGATAGATAGATAGATAATATAGATAGATAGATATGAGATAGATAGATATGAGATAGATATGAGATAGATAGATAAGATAGATAGATATGAGATAGATAATATAAATAGATAATAAAGATAGATAATATATATAGATAGGTAGATAGTTATCCGCATGCGCGTATGCGGAAAACTATCTACCTATCTATATTATACGCGCATGCGCATTTACGCAAAGCGAAAATAACCACAAATATGTTGAATAGGCAAATTTCACGAATATAGGACGAATATTCGTTCATATATTCGCAAAATATCGAGAGTTCGAATATGGCATATGCCACTCATCACTAGTTTTTACTTTACTGTTTGCAAAATTTGGAAAATTTCTGTTACTTACTTTGCTGTAGTAATATCTTTATGACCTTAATAAAAACACTGTTGAAGCCATAGTAAGGGGAGATTTATCAAAACCTGTCCAGAGGAAAAGTTGCTGAGTTGCCCATAGCAACCAATCAGATCGCTTCTTTCATTTTTTTAAAAGGCCTATGAAAAATGAAAGAAGAGATCTGATTGGTTGCTATGGGCAACTCAGCATCAGACAGGTTTTGATAAATCTCCCCCCTAAGGTTCCTTTCACACTATACTGTTGCTCCGTTATAAAGACCCGTTACAATGTCCCGTTAAGAAAACCCTTAAAAACAGCCATTAAAAAATCCCATTCAAGTCTATGGTATTTTTTGATTATCCATTATCACTCGTTATAGCCCGTTATGACTAACGGGCATTATTTGTGATGGGAGAAAAATTAGTGGACGTGACATTTTTTCTTACGTCACAAATAACGTCCGTTAGTCATAACGGGCTAGAAAGGGTGATAACAGATAATCAAAAAATTCCATAGACTTGAATGGGATTTTTTTAACGGCCGTTTTTAAGGGTTTTCTTAGCGGGACATTGTAACGGGTCTTTAAAATGGAGCAACAGTATAGTGTGAAAGGAGCTGAATTGTAGCTGAATCTATCTGGCAGCCGGCGGCGGCGTTAGGACCGCACGCCACTGCACTGTTACCATTGACGGCTATGCAGTGCTCGCGGACTTCCGCGCAAAGAATGAACATGTTCTTTCTTTGCGCGGAACAATTTCAGCGGCGGAATTGTCCGGCGCTCAAATTCCGCAGTGTGAACGGGTCTCGCGGAAGACCCATTGACACAGATGCTAACGTTCACTGTGTGGAATTTTACTTGCAGAATTCCGCTCACGGAATTCCGTGGGGATTCCGCAGTGTGATCATACCCTAAGTGTGTGAATGTGCGTATACTCTCTATGGGGGACATTTATCATTGTAGGTGAATCATTTTTATACACTATTTTTTTTGTGTGCTGGTAATGTGTAGGTGCATCAAATTTATTAAATGGACGCGGGGCATCCACATTTCCTGGAATTTCTCTGGTTTATTCATTGCGCAAAATTTTGCGACTTTTTAATCCTGCTGTGCAAAAAATTTGCGACTTTATCTACGTACACCAAAAAGCTAAGCCAGTTCTGGGCTGGTGTATTTTTGTGACTTTTTGGAAGTGTTTGCGCAAAATTTTTCACAAAAGTCGCATTTGATGAATACATGAAAAGGATAAATGATATACTGCAAGTCAACATTGTAAAGAATGTCTATTTAAAAAGTCGCAAAAAAAATTACAAAAAAAACCCCCAAATACAGACAACAATACAGCTCTAAATGCAATGATAAATGTCCTCTTATGTGTGTAAATATAGTGTGATTGTGCAAACAGAGAGTGAAATAAGTATTGAACACGTCTCCATTTTTAAACAAGACAACGAGGGTAGATTTATCCAAACTTGCCCGGAGGAAAAGTTGCTGAGTTGCCCATAGCAACCAATCAGATCGCTTCTTTCATTTTAAAAAAGGACTGTGCAAAATGAAAGAAGCGATCTGATTGGTTGCTATGGGCAACTCAGCAACATTTCCCCTGGACAGGTTTTGATAAATCTTCCCCCAATGATCCCAAACACACAGCCACAGAAACTCTCAAATGGCTTCAAAGAAAGAATATAAAGCTGCTAGAATGGCCGGGCCGGTCGCATGACTGAAAGTCTATGGAAAGACCTGAAGATCATGATTTATAGAAGAGGCCCATGTAAGGGTCTATCCACACGGCACAATTTCCGCCTTCGGAATTCCACCTCAAATTAAAGCCCATAGACTTCTATGGGATTCCGCACTCCCATTCACACTTCTGAATTTCCGCTTGCGGAACTCCGCAAGCGGAAATTCAGAAGTGTGAATGGGGGTGCGGAATCCCATAGAAGTCTATGGGGGAGATTTATCAAAACCCGTCCAGAGAAAAAGTTGCTGAGTTGCCCATAGCAACCAATCAGATCGCTTCTTTCATTTTGCAGAGGCCTTGTTACAAATGAAAGAAGAGATCTGATTGGTTGCTATGGGCAACTCAGCAACTTATCCTCTAGACAGGATTTGATAAATCTCCCCCTATGGACTTTAATTTTAGGTATGACCCTTAGGGAGCATGCACACCATGTTTTTGCTATACAGTTCCCGTACACGGTTTCAAGTTAAAAACCATACGGAACTGTATAGAAAACCATATGCATTGACTTAACATTGTAAACCGTATGTCAAACACATCATCCGGCTTAGTCCGTTTTGCACCCTATACGGTTTTGTCCGGTTTCTTACCCGTACCCAAAACCATAGTCTACCACGCTTTTTGGTCCGGGTGAAAAACCGTATTAAACCGTATACGTTTTTTTTTAAACATGGGAGTCAATGGGAACCGTACAGAACCGTATGTGCGTACGCTTCCATCCGGTTTGCACCATACAGTTTTTGACTTTGCACAGTTTTTTTGTCTTGGGATTTCAATCAAACAAGTGAAACTTTATTTATAATGGAGTGAAAAGTTAAAAGCTTATACGTTTCTTTCTTAACCCCTTAAGGACCCGGGATTTTTCCTTTTTTGCATTTTAATTTTTCCTCCTTACCTTTTAAAAATCATAACTCTTTCAATTTTGCACCTAAAAATCCATATAATGGCTTATTTTTTTGCGCCACCTATTCTACTTTGTAATGACATCAGTCATTTAACCCAAAAATCTACGGCAAAACGGAAAAAAAAGATCATTGTGAGACAAAATTGAAAAAAAAAGGCCATTTTGTAAATTTTGGGAGCTTCCGTTTCTACACAGTGCATATTTGCATATATGCATTATTCTGTAGCTCCATACGATTAAAATGATCCCTACATATATAGGTTTTATTTTGTCGTACTTCTGGAAAAAATCATAACTACATGTAGGAAAATGTATACGTTTAAAATTGTCATATTCTGACCCCTATAACTTTTTTTATTTTTCCGTGTATGGGGCGGTATGAGTTCTCATTTTTTGTGCCCTGATCTAAACTTTTTAGCATTACCATTTTTGCATTGATAGAACTTGTTGATCGCTTTTTATAAATTTTTTCATGATATAAAAAGTGACCAAAAATTCACTATTTTGGACTTTGGAATTTTTTCGCATACGCCATTAACCGTGCGGTTTAATTAACGATATATTTTTATAATTCGGACATTTCCACACGCGGCGATACCACATATGTTTATTTTTATTAACACTTTTTTTTTTATGGGAAAAGGGGGGTGATTCAAACTTTTATTAGGGGAGGTGTTAAATGATCTTTATTCACTTATTTTTTCTCTTTTTTTTTTGCAGTGTTATAGCTCCCATAGGGACCTATAACACTGCACACACTGATCTTTTACATTGATCAGTGGTTTCTCATAAGAAACCACTGATCGATGATTCTGCCGCTTGACTTCTCATGCCTGGATCTCAGACACTGAGCAGTCATTCGGCGATCGGACAGCATGGAGGCAGGTAGGGACCCTCCGGCTGTCATCTAAGCTGTTCGGGATGCCGCGATTTCGCCGCGGCGATTCCGAACAGCTCCCTGAGCTAACCGGCATGGTTTTACTTTCACTTTAGATGCGGCGTTCAACTTTGAACGCCGCGTCTAAAGGGTTAATAGCGCGCGGCACCACGATCAGTGCTACGCGCTATTAGCCACGGGTCCCGGCCGTTGTTAGAGGCCGTGGGCCCGCGTTATAGAACGGGAATCCGTTTTTCATCATAAACCTTATACGGGAACTGTATTGCAAAAATGTGGTGCGAATGCAGCCTAAGACTGTTTGTGTGGAAGAATAGAAGGTAATGATCTGGACGAGCTGTCTCTATGGTATGTGGCTCTTGTTTACAAGTAATGATATAGTATATTCGACATCTGATACTGGAGATATTATTGGTGAAGACATCCACCAGATAGAATAGATCAGTAAATTGTATAAGGGATTCCTATAAATTGCTGCACTTTGACCCTTAATAAATACTCTCATGTAACTGCCGGGAAACAGTCATATTTCAGTGACCTCTCGCTCCCTCACCGCCTGCGTCTGTACTGTAAATTCTTGCTTCCCATTACAGTTCTGACACAAGGAAGAGAAATGGAAGCGCAAACACGATTTGGACGGGTGACATTTCAAGGGGCCACGCAAGCTAATTAATGGCCAATGAAATCTGAACCTAATCCGATCCAACAACCAGGTAATAATCCAATAATGGTCAAGCGGGCAGCGGTGTACCAGTTCTTAAAGGGGTACACCGCCCTGGACATCTTATCCCGGGAGTCCCGACGCTGGGGACCCCTGCAGTCTCCCTCGTTTAGAGTGTCGGGTGCAGTGCCGGAGGCTCGTGACATCACAATCATGCCCTGCTCCTGACATCACGGCCACGCCCCTTCAATGCAAGTCTATGGGAGGGGGCGTGACGCCCCCTCCCATAGACTGCATTGAGGGGGCGTGGCCGTAATGTCATAAGCGGGGCATGACTGTCAAGTCACAAGCCTCCGCATTGCCAGTCTTCCGGCATGGAGCGAAGTTCGCTCCGTGCACCGGATGTCTGGGGTGCCACAGCCGAGATTACGGGGGTCCCCAGTGGCGGGACCCCATGATCAGACATCTTATCCCCTATCCTTTGGATAGGGGATAAGATGTCTAGGAACAGAGTACCCCTTTAACTCATTCTACAAATGATAGTAATACCGACACGGTGAAAAGAGCCAGCGTGGCGGCGAGTAATGAATGTACGGAGCTGTTCCTCCTGGCTGCTCCTGAAGATGCATTTATTTTTCTCATTATCTTACACACAATCTCTCAGCGATTGTCTGTCACTACGGCTCACTCAGAAAGCTTCAGAAAGTGCTAAAGATGTCAAGACGCGATAAGCTTCATTTATTTTTATAACCGTCATCAGCACTTTCTTTTTTTTTTCTTTTTTTTTTTTTCTTTGCTTAAAGGCCTATAATAGAATCTGCTGATTGGAATCAGTACCATATCAGAATATAGATATGATAGCGCATTCTTTTGAAGGTGAATGGCGGACTGAAGGACGTATCACCTATTTCAAGGATGATAGATGGCACTCGTGAAAAAAAAATTTATTATGTTTTTTTTTTTTTTTCTTTACGCCATTGATTTTATACCTCGGTCCGCATGGCATAAATGAACAAGCAAACTGGGTGTAGGCTGTTAGTCTGTACTGGATTAAGAAGATACATGTGGATACTCTCTCTAATGTTCCATGCTGCGCGGATAGGCGACACGTGAGCCATGTGAAGTCAACAGGGACAGACAGCTGTGCCCGCAGAAGAACATAGGGGAGCTGGATTTTGCATTTCACACAACTCCTCATCATATCTCTGGTCATTGATACGATTACAGTAGATTTTATTATTGGAGAGATCACTCCCGGAACTCACCGATGCTATATTGTAGTGCAATGAGCGATAGGCAGGGACGCATGTCAACGTGTAAAAGTTGAATCATTCCTTTTAAAGGGTAACTCTCATTAAAACAAATTTTTGCTATTGCACTCCTTAAGGTAAATAAAAAATATTTCTAATATACTTAGTTTTAAAAAAAATGAAGTTTTCTATGTTTTATTTGTGCTCAAAAAAGCTCAAGAGCTCATTTCCCCTCATCATTTACACAGACTTTGGACAAAAGCCCAAACACAGGAAGTGCAGCCTGGAGTGCTGAGGGGGGGGGTGTCCAGTCTCATCCAATCCTAGCTCCTCTCACACTTAGCTGCCATATGCTGTTGGTTGGACACACCCCCCTCAGCACTCCAGGCTGTACTTCCTGTGTTTGGGCTTTGGTCCAAAGTCTGTGTATGAGATGGGGGAAAATGTGCTCTTGAGCTTTTCTAAGCACAAATAAAACATAAAAAAAACTTCATTTTTTTAAACAAAGTATATTAGAAATATTTTTTATTTACCACAAGGAGTGCAATGGCAAAAATTTGTTTTAATCAGAGTTACCATTTAAGGGAAAGTGTCACTTGTTCCAGGCTGAAATGCATTGGCCATTAGTGATTTGACTTTGCCATTACCGCGATTAGAACTTTTTGGCTCGGAGGTGGGATCGCATGATTTACATGATATCTTGAATGGTCACCTACTGGACTTTTTGGACATGTATAATTGCATAGGATTTTGTCTGAACTACAATTCTTATTAATACACCGTTCCCTAGACAAAGTCCCCTGAGGACACTACTATAATAGGTGGAAGAAACGCGTAGGAAGGTCAGGGCTTTCAGGGTGTAAGGAGGGTCAGGCTTCAGTGTGGGTGAAACAGCACTAGACAAGAAAGGTGTAATAGGGTGAGGGGAGTTAGTGTGCCCCTCCCCCCTTTGGATAAACACCAAACCTTATCCTGGTTACTGCCGTACTAACACTCTGTTATTATGCGTTTTTTTTATTTTATTCATACTTATGTCATATATTCTATCATGAGGAAGAAAATGATCTGTAACTGTAAAATGTAACTTTTTGGTCTCACTGCCCATCACACTGAGCACGCCATCATTTCCCCAGTGACACATGGTGGTGTAACATCATGCTGTTGGGATGTTTCTCTTCATGTGGTTAAGGTAAACTGATCAGAATTGATGGAAAGTTGGATGGAGAAAATATAGGACAATCCTTGAAGAAAATCTGATGCAGTTTACAAAAGACTTGAGACTGGGATGGAGGTTCATCTTATAGAAGGACCCTAAACATACAATGGTTTAGATCATTGGAATGGTTTAGATCATGTTAAAGGGGTACTCCACCCCTAGACATGTTATCCCCTATGCTTTGCATAGGGGATAACATGTCTAGGGACGAAATACCCCTTTAATGCCCAAATAGGGCCCCGTCAAAGCCCAGACCTGAATCTAATTGAGAATTTATGGCAATACTTTCACAGACATCTCCACCCAATGGCTAATCTACCCAAACACATATAGAAGATTTATTTTCTTAAATTTAAGGCTCTGTTCATACAGCAATGTCCGCACTGAAAATCTCCATATGGACATTTCCCCTGAATGCCAAGCGTCGGCATAACATGGGAATAGACGGCAATGCATTTCTATGCGGAATCTGCAGAAAGAATAGAAATGTCTATTCTTTTTGCTCACACCGGAATTTTAATTTCTGCACCAAAAATTCAGCTATGTGAACAGTATTTAAATCAACGGGACTCTGCTGCTGCAAAATCTCCATGTGGAATTCCAATGCAGAATTCCGCATGGAAATTCTGCCCTGTGCTCAACTGTAATATTAAACACATAGGCTCAAGGGAAATGATTCCTCCTTTATGTTCCGCCTCTGTTTTCTACCTCGTCTTGAATGTTGTGAAGCTGAAGCAGATTCGGAGACCTTAGAGACCTCACTAAATTTCCATTAACTAATAACATTGATGGGAATGATCTCGAGAATCGCTCTGATTGCAGGTTGTAGGATCGAGAAGGATTTGTTCTCTTTCATGTGTTACTGGCAGGCATCTTGTCTTATTTCAGTCTCTGCATCAATACAACTGTGCTTCACAGAAATGCTACGTGACATCCATATTTCTACCATCAATCTCACTAATAAAGTCACTTGTGTAATATCATTTGGTTTTTCATATAATTTTAAAGTTGTTTAGCATGATAATATAAAAAAAAAATAATAATAATAATTAGGGAAGAGCGAATTGAATGTGACAAATTCGAATTTGTTACGAATTTCAGGAAAGATTTGATTTGCAACAATGGCGAATATCGCCGCCATTCTATCGTGCAAATCGTGCGGTCCAGGCTCCAGGGCATCTAAAATGGTGGATCCACATGTGAGGACATGGGCCAAGGAATCCTGGGAAGGCGGGAACAAGAGTAGGCGGGATGACCCTAAATCGCATGCAGGATGCAGCCTATCAGCAGCCAGTCACTCCTGTGAAGTCACAGCCCTATATAATTAGCAGCCATATTGCGGCCATTCACGTCAGAACTGAAGAGAGATAGATAAGGACAGATAGACGCTGTGTATTCACCTCCAAGTCAGCGTTCTATGGCACAGAGAGAGGGACAGAGAGCAGTGTGTGTTTCACAGAAAAGCATTCTTACGGCAGCGATTTACCTCCCAGTCACTGTCTACAGTGTTCAATTACAGAGAGCAGTGTGTTGAAGAACAAATCCAGCCTAGAAGCACTGATAAGGAAGGGAGTGAGATTGAGTGCAATTTTGGGTGTAGCACACAGCGACTGTGTGCTGCAGCACTGGTGTGTACTGCTGGTTTTGTCCACAAATACATCTAAGTGGTGTACTATTTTGTTCTTGTTAAAGTCTCAAGGGTCTAGATACAGTGAAAGGCCAGCCAAAAGTACTCACCGGCTGGTGTACACAAATACTTTTTTAAGTGTACTGTAGCACATTTTTCTCCCCTGGTAAGTGGATAGCACATACGCACATCTAAGTGGTGTACTATTTAGTTCCTGTTAAAGTCTCAAGGGCCTGAATACTGTGAAAAGCCAGGCAAAAGTACTCACTGGCAGGTGTACCCAAAGACTTTTTTAAGCGTACTGTAGCGCATTTTTCTCCCCTCATAAGTGCATACCACATATGTACATCTAAGTGGTGTACTATTTTGTTCCTGTTAAAGTCTTAAGGGCCTAGATAATGTGAAAGACCAGGCAAAAGTACACACCTGATGCTGTTCTAGACAAATACTGTTAAGCATAGTGGAGCGCATTCTATTGCCCTCATAAGTGCATACCCCATACGTACATCTAAGTATTGTACCATTTTGTTCCTGATAAAGTCTTAAGGGCCTAGTTACTGTAACAGGACAGCCAAAAGTACAGACCTGCTGCTGTATTAGACAAATACTGTTTTAAGCGTAGTGAAGCGTATTGTACTCCCCTCATATACACACTAAGTATGCCGGGCAGAGAAGTGCCAGGATGTGCACAGAGGAGTGGCAGAGGCCTAAATTCAGCAGGCGCAGGTAGAGGTCACAGCAGACTAGGGGTGAGTTGCAGCAGGAGTTGCAGCGAGAGGCCTGATCTCCCGGTATCAGCTAGCGGTCATGTCTCGACCAGCAAACCATCTGCCGTCATCGATTGGTTAACACGGTCATCCACTTCATCACAAGTGACGTCTGATAGCCCCATTCAACAGTCGGTGGGTTCCTCAGACACAACCCTCAGTTGGCATGGCCCAGGAGCAGTCCCTGTCTTCCCATTGCCTCTGTCCTATGCTGTTACCTCCCCTTCAGAAGTATTGTATGCTGTGGGTTCAGCTCCAATATTCACTGAGGACGATCTAATAGAGGACAGTCAGCAGCTACTGCCCAGCCAAGAAGTGGAGGAGACATCCGCCGCTTCCTCTGCTAGGCGGGCAAGTAGTGATGAGGAGAGTGATGTGGGAGGTGGTGTTGGCAGCGTTCAGGGTCCTGAAGCAGACATGGTTGAGAAACCTGAGGAGGACATTAGTAACCGATTAGCCGATTAGCCGATCTCAATTGGTAGCTGGGTGCAGAAGGGGCTTCATCATCATCAGAAGACAAGGGTTGCACGTTGCACGTGAGGCAGCAGCTGAGCCAGCAAGGTGGTAAACATGGTTGGCAGTCAGCATGGTGACAGAAGTGGAAATTCTGGAGCAAAACATCCCCAGGGGAGACCACCTGCTTTGCGGCAGCCTACCTTCCCTGGAGGTAGTGGAACAGGGGTTCCTGGAGATGGCGGCAGTAGCAGTCAATTAGTGTGGAATGTTGGTGGGAAAATCAGCTACTTGGTGGTAGTGTTGCTCGCGAATATTCGCAATGCGGATTTTATTCGTGAATATCGCATATTCGCGAATTTAGCACTATATATTCGTAATTACGAATATTATTATTTTTTTTTAACTTCATTTTTTTTTTCACAGTACACATCACAGTGAGATGGAGGCAAGGAGTCCCTTCGAGTCACTTGCACAAATGGCACGATGCATGCTCAGTTGCTTGCGTAGTGACCACCAAATTGTCACCATTCAGCAGCGAGATGACTTCTTGCTCTCCACCTCATTGGACCCTCGCTTCCGTCACAAAATGGGGGCTTTTTTACACTCACTTAGAGGGAGGACCAACTGACCTACTACAGAGACATCATTGGCCGATGTCTATCGGTGCCGTTGTTCATTCTCTCGCAGGTCTGACTCAGGGGGGCCCTCTACTCTCACCTTCCACTGCCATGGCTGCTGGGGAGGGGTGGGGTGGCAGGAGCAATAGCCCGAATCTACAGTCGCTGATGAGTACCTTTCTTCACCCGCACAGTGAAGCAACTCATCAGCAGCAGGTAGACCTGGAGCAGGACCTGAACCAGCAGGTGGTGGTAAACCTTGACATGACTCTGCCAACCCAACTTGAAGATCCGCTGGACTTCTGGGCAGCCAAACTTGATTGTGGATGCAACTAGCAAAGTTTGCCCTGGAAAAGCTGTCCTGCCTGGCCAGTAGTGTGCCATCAGAGCGGGTGTTTAGTGCGGCGGGGGCCATAGTAACCCCAAGGAGAACTCGTCTGTCCAGGAAAAATTTGGAGAGATCGACCTTTGTGAAGATGAATCAGGCATGGATCAGCAAGGATTTCCACCCACCAATGCCTTATGCATCAGAGTAGATTGACCATGGTGCCACACCAACACTTCACAAATATGGATAGTACAAAACAGATTTAAGGCGCTGCTCCCCAGTTACAAACATTCCTCCGCATCAGACCTTTTTTCACCCACCTTCATCACCGAGTACTGGTATTGCCACCCACCGCACCAATCTGTCACCGGGTCACTTTCAGGACTCCTGATGCTGCTGCCCCTCCAGACTGTCACATTCTGCCACCATATGTTCTCCTCATTCTTCTGCCACCTCCAGGCTATGTCATTCAGCCACCATATGGTCTTCTCATGCTGCTGCCACCTCCAGGCTGTGTCATTCAGCCACCATATGTTCTCCTCATGCTGCCGAAAACTCCAGGCTGTGTCATTTAGCCACCATATGGTCTCCTAATGCTGCCGCCACCTTCAGGTTGTGTCATTCAACCACTATATGGTCTCCTCATGCTGCTTGTACATTACTTGAAAATTTTTAAGGTAGCACTAGCTACCATAAATCTTCAATTTAAATTTGAAAATTTATCTTTTAATCATAGGGATTGTGAAGCCCTATTGTCTCCTCATGCTGTCGCCACCTCCAGGCTGTGTCATTCAGCCACTATATGGTCTCCTCATGCTGTCGGGACATTACCTAAACATTTTTATGGTAGCACTAGCTACCATAAATCTTCAATTTAAATTTGAAAATTCATCTTTTTATCTTAGAAATTGTGAGGCCCTAATGTATCCTCCTCATGCACCCGCCAACTCCAAGCCGTGTCCTTTAGCCACTATATGGTCTCCTCATGCTGCCGCCAGCTCCAGGCTGTGTCATTCAGCCACTATATGATCTCCTCATGCTGCTGGGACATTACCTAAACATTTTTATGGTAGTACTAGCTACCATAAATCTTCAATTTAAATTTGAAAAATTATCTTTTTATTTTAGGGATTGGGACACCCTATGGTCTCCTCATGCTGCCGCCAACTCCAGGCTGTGTCATTCAGCCACTATATGGTCTCCTCTTGCTGCCGCCAATTCCAGGCTGTGTTATTTTGCCAGATTATGGTCTCCTCATGCTGCTACCACCTCTAGACTCATTGTGCCGCCGTGTGACATGTGAATCTTTTTTGGATTTGGTCTTTTGTAACCACGCATTTTTTTAAAAAAGAAATCTCAGTTTAAATTTCAGTTAAAATTTAAAAAAATGGATAGAGCGATAACAATGAACCATAACTGATTAAATGAAACATTCAGGGGGGCGCTGAGAGGCAGGGGCTGGAAAAGGTGGTATCTCACCTGGCGGAGGACTGCCAGCTCGATGCTCACCAGAAAGGGAACTGGTTTAAATAAGTTCAGATTAAATTAAATAAAGATTACATTAAAAAAAATCTTTATTCTCTTCAATTTTGACACCATATGTTCCCATATGTTCTCCCTGCTGCCACATCCAGACGCTTTGCGGCAGTGATTCTAATAGTGATGCCTGTAATCTGCATGTCATATTGAATAACAGTATTATTTCACTAACACAGCACACACCCTATGCGTGTTACAGCAAGGCAAAGTGTTCTACACCCCTATTGAGGCTATATGGCCTCCTCATGCTTCCGCCATCTCCAGGCTGTGTCATTCATCCACTTTATGTTCTCCTCATGCTGCAGCCACCTCCTCACTAGAGATGTAGCGAATTGTTAGCCGGCGAACAGTTCCCGGCGAATTTTGCATGTTCGCGTTTGCCTCGCCGAGCGAACATATGTGAAGTTCGATCCGCCCCCTATACTTCAACATTGCGGTAAATTTTGACCCTGTGAGTCAGAGTCAGCAGACACATTACAGCCAATCAGCAGCAGTCCCTCCCTTCCAGACCCTCCTACCTCTTGCACGGACGCCATTTTACCCTCATTTGGCATGCTGCAGGCTTAGAAAGTGGAGGGTCAGAGAAGCTGCTCCTGCTGTATAGGGAAAGCGATAGCTAGGTTGCTGCTAGGTGGTGTATTCAGGGTCCAGTTTACTCCTAAAGCACTAGTGTAACATCTGCTTTAAGGACAGCACCCAAAAAAAGCCATTTTTAGGGCTCAAATATCAGTCCGTGTGTCTTGCAACAGCTGGAGGCACCCTGGTTGGGAGGGAACCGCTGGTTAAAAGGGGCACTCCAGAATAAAACTTAAGTTCCTTCAAGCAACTAACTACTACAGTATTCAAAGGGCTGAAAGATATCAGTCCGTGTGTCTTGCAACAGCTGGAGGCACCCTAGTTGGGAGGGAACTGCTGGTTAAAAGGGGTACTCCAGTATAAAACTTAAGTTCCTTCAAGCAACTAACTACTACAGTATTCAAAGGGCTGAAAGATATCAGTCCATGTGTTTTCCAACAGCTGGAGGCACCCTGGTTGGGGACCACTGCTTAAAAGGGGAACTCCGCTGGCAAGCTTTTTTTATTTAAAGCAACTAACTACTACAGTATTCAAAAGGCTGAAATATATCAGTCCGTGTGTTTTGCAACAGCTGGAGGCACCCTGGTTGGGGACCACTGCTTAAAAGGGGAACTCCGCTGGCAAGCTTTTTTTTCTTTAAATCAACTAACTACTACAGTATTCAAAGGGCTGAAATATATCAGTCCGTGTGTTTTGCAACAGCTGGAGGAACCCTAGTTGGGGAACACTGCTTAAAAGGGGAACTCCGCTGGCAAGCTTTTTTGCTCATTGTCACACTAGTGCAAATCATATTTGGTGTGACAGTTGTGCAAATTAAAAAAGAAATACTTTTTTGGCTGTTAAATAAAACCAGTCACTGTCAGTTCACATCACAGTTGCCAGTTTTTTTTGCCTGCAGAGCAAATTGTGTCACCCTAGTGCAAATCACATTTGGTGTGACACTTGTGCAAATTTAACCAAAAAAAATGACAGGCAGAGGAAGGTCACCCCGCAGGGGTAGTTGTGGTGCTGGGATTCCCTTTGGCCCTAGAATGGCCAGTGTTCAGAGGCCACGTACCCTGAAGTTCTGAGGACTTAGTTGACTGGCTATCACAAGACACCCAATCTACTACAGCTTCCGCTCGGAACCTTGACGCACCATCCTTCTCCTCCTCTAGCTTAGCTTCGGGCACCTCTCATGCTACCACTTGCCCGCCTGCCGCCACCACCAACACTAGTACCACAGCAGCTTTACTTGATCCGTCAGAGGAGTTATTTACACATCAGTTTGAAGACATGAGTGATGCGCAACCATTATTGACAGAGGATGAAGTTAACAGGGATATGTCTCAGTCAGGCAGCATTACACACATGGACGTACGGTGTGATGATGATGTTGTACCCGCTGCTGCTTCCTTTCTTGAGGTGTCAGATAGCGGTGAAGGTGTTGATGATGACGATGTGTCCGTGGATGCCACGTGGTTGCCTGCTAGAAGAGAAGAAGAGGGGGAAAGTTCAGATGGGGAGACAGAGAGGAGGAGGAGACGAGTTGGAAGCAGAGGGAGGTCGTCGCAAGGAGGCACAGTCAGACAGCATGCATCAGTACCCGGGGTCAGCCAGACGGGACGCCAATCAACGCATCATGTTGCCACCACCAGAATGCCATCATCGCAGAGCTCAGCAGTGTGGCATTTTTTTTGTGTGTCTGCCTCTGACAACAACGAGGCCATTTGCAACCTGTGCCAGAAGAAACTGAGTCGTGGGAAGCCCAACACCCACCTAGGCACAACTGCTTTGCGAAGGCACATAATGTCACATCACAAACGCCTATGGGATCAACACGTCAGTACAAGCAGCACACAAAGTCAAAGCCGCCATCCTCCTCCTGGTTCAGCATCTTCAGCCAGGTCAACCACTGCTGCCCTCCTTGCCCCCTCTCAACCATCTGCCTCTCCGTCTCTCGCCTTGAGCAGTTCCTGCTCATCTGCCCACAGTCGGGTGTCTGTCAAGGAGATGTTTGAGCGCAAGAAGACAATGTCTCAAAGTCACCCCCTAGCCCGGCGTCTGACAGCTGGCTTGTTGGAACTGCTAGCCCGCCAGCTTTTACGATACAAGCTGGTGGAGTCTGAGGCCTTTAACCCCTCAAGGACCAAGGACGTACCGGTACGTCCTTGGTCCTGCTCTCCCCATATAACGCTGGGTTACACAGTAACCCCACGTCATATCACGGCGGGCCCAGCGCCATAGTGAAGCCGGGACCCGCCTCTAATAGCGCGCAGCGCCGATCGCTAAAAGTGAAAGTGAAAGTGGCCGGCTAGCTCAGTCGGGCTGTTCGGGATAGCCACGGCTAATCGCGGCATCCCGAACAGCTGACAGGACAGCGGGAGTGCCCCTACCTGCCTCCTCACTGTCCGATCGCCGAATGACTGCTCAGTGCCTGAGATCCAGGCATGAGCAGTCATGCGGCAGAATCGTTGATCACTGGTTTCTTATGAGAAACCAGTGATCAATGATGAAGATCCCTATGGGACCTATAACACTGCAAAAAAAAAAGTGAAAAAAAAAAAAGTGAATAAAGATCATTTAACTCCTCCCCTATTAAAAGTTTGAATCACCCCCCTTTTCCAATAAAAAAAAAAAACACAGTGTAAATAAAAATAAAAATAAACATATATGATATCACCGCGTGCGGAAATGTCCGAATTATAAAAATATATCATTAATTAAACCGCTCGGTCAATGGCGTGCGCGCAAAAAAATTCCAAAGTCCAAAATAGTGCATTTTTGGTCACTTTTTATATCATTTAAAAATGAATAAAAAGCGATCAATACGTCCTATCAATGCAAAAATGGTACCGTTAAAAACTTCCAATCACGGCGCAAAAAATTAGCCCTCATACCGCCCCATACACGGAAAAATAAAAAAGTTATAGGGGTCAGAAGATGACAATTTTAAACGTATTAATTTTCCTGCATGTAGTTAGGATTTTTTCCAGAAGTCCGACAAAATCAAACCTATATAAGTAGGGTATAATTTTAATCGTATGGACGTACAGAATAAAGATAAGGTGTCATTTGTACCAAAAAATGTACTACTTAGAAACGGAAGCCCCCAAAAGTTACTAAACAGCGTTTTTTTAAACATTTTTGTCGCACAATGATTTTTTTTTTTCATTTCACCGTAGATTTTTGGGCAAAATGACTGATGTCATTACAAAGTAGAATTGGTGGTGCAAAAAATAAGCCATCATATGGATTTTTAGGTGCAAAATTGAAAGAGTTATGATTTTTTAAAGGCTAGGAGCAAAAAACGAAAATGCAAAAACGGAAACACTCCCGGTCCTTAAGGGGTTAAAAAATTTGTAGCCATTGGTACACCGCAGTGGAAGGCAAATTTTTTTGCACAAAAGGCAATCCCCAACCTTTACTCCATTGTGCAAAAGGAAATTATGGCATGTCTGGCACACAGTGTAGGGGCAAGGGTCCATCTGACCACTGATACCTGGTCTGCAAAGCATGGTCAGGGCAGGTATATCACCTACACTGCGCATTGGGTAAATCTGGTGACGGCTGCCAAGCAGGAGGTATTATCACTGAGAAGAGGAGTCGCCTTCGTCAAAAAAGTCTGGATTACCTCACCTTTATTAAGATGAATGAGGGATGGATCCCGAAGGGACTGATACTGGGCGATACATTTGACTGAACAAGGCCTGATCAGATGAGCTGCCTTGGGCTAAAAATGGTCCACACGCTGCTGTATTTGAACTCTGAATGCCGGATGACTTGAGTGACCTATCCACCACCAATTAGAGTTCAAGCCGCAATGTTTTAGGGCACTTTCTGCATGGCGAAACAAACAGAAATTTTTCTGGCCGCTGCTACAGCAGTGGCTGCGACAATACCCAATTTTCATCCATGTGTACATGCCTAATTTTTCTGGCCTCTGCTGCTGCACTTGTTATGGTGCTGCAATTTTTCTGGCCGCTGCTACAGCTGCGACAATACCAAATTTTCCAGCAAGGTGTACATGTCTAATTTTTCTGGCCTCTGCTGCTGCATTTTTTCTGGTGCTGCAATTTTTCTGGCAGCTGCTACAGCTGCGGCTGCGACAATACCCAATTTTTCATCCATGTGTACATGCCTAATTTTTCTGGCCTCTGCTGCTGCACTTGTTATGGTGCTGCAATTTTTCTGATCGCTGCTACAGCTGCGACAATAACAAATTTTCCAGCCAGGTGTACATGCCTAATTTTTCTGGCCTCTGCTGCTGCACTTTTTATGGTGCTGCGATTTTTCTGGCCGCTGCTACAGATGCGGCTGCGACAATACCAAATTTTTCATCCATGTGTATAAGTTTATTTTTCCCGATGCTGTGTGTGGGCTTCCGCGTTCAGGGCTGCCCCTCGTGACGTCACGCCCGCCCCCATCGCGCCCCCTTCCCATGGACTTTCGCTGAGGGGGCGGGCGTGACGTCACAAAGGGGGCAGGCATGACGTCACGAACGGGGCGGGCGTGACGTCACGAGGGGCGGCCCAGAACACGGAAGCCCGCACACAGCGTCTGGAACAATAAACTTCCGGACGCTGGGGAGCAGAGCTTCCGACACAGGGCAGTTTAGTACCCCTTTAATGTGCATAAAGAAGCCAAGGAAAGATGGAAAAATCTCCAAAAGGCATCAAGTTACAGATTAAGGTGGGTTCACACCACGATTTTTCTATACAGTTTTTGGATACGTTTAAAAAAAAAAAAAAAAAAAAACGTATGCAACCGTACAGCAAACCGTGGCCATAGACTTTCCATTCAAAACCATGTGCACCATACTTTTATACGGTTGTCTCCGTTTTTCAAACCACACGGTTTTTTACTTTTTTTTTCTGGACATAAAACCTTGGCCTACCACGGTTTTTGGTCCGGGTGAAAAACCGTACTGACCCGTATATGTTTTTTTTTAACATGGGAGTCAATGGGAACCGTACAGACCTGTATGTGTGTACGGTTCCATCCAGTTTTTACCATGCGGTTTTTCACTTTGCACAGTTTTTTTTCTTGGAATTTCAATCAAATAAGTGAAACTTTATTCATAATGGAGTGAAAAGTTCAAAACGTATACGTTTTTTTTCTTAAAAAACTGATGCAACCGGACATCATTTTTCAAACCATATACAGTTTTCAACCGCATACTGATAAAACTTTGTACACACATTTTGATACAGTTTAGTCAGGTTTTGAGGAATCAGTTTTTTTTAATCAAAAACATGATAAGAAAAACTGTATTGCAAAAACGTGGTGTGAACCTACCCTTAGACATTCTAATAATATGTCAACAAACGTTAGATTTTATTTCCATCATTTACACTTTCAAAATAACAGAAAACAAAAAAATGGCGTCTGAAAAAGTTTGGGCACCCTGCTGAGTTAATATCTTGTACAGCCCCCTTTGGCAAGTATCACAGCTTGTAAACGCTTTTTGTAGCCAGCCAAGAGTCTTTCAATTCTTGCTTGAGGTATCTTTGCCCATTCTTCCTTACAAAAGTCTTCCAGTTCTTTGAGATTTCTGGCCTGTCTGTCACGCACTGCTCTTTTACGTACCGGTACGTCCTTGGTCCTGCTCTCCTGATATAACGCGGGATTACACAGTAACCCCGCATCATATCACGGCGGGCCTGGCGTCATAGTGAAGCCGGGACCCGCCTCTAATAGCGCGCAGTGCCGAACGCGGCGCCGCGCGCTATTAACCCTTTAGCCGCGCGCTCAGAGCTGAGCTGCGCGGCTAAAACCGAAAGCGAAAGTTGCCGGCTAGCTCAGTGGGCTGTTCGGGATAGCCCCGGCGAAATCGCGGCATCCCAAACAGCTTACAGGACAGCGGGAGGGCCCCTACCTGCCTCCTCACTGTCCGATCGCCGAATGACTGCTCAGTGCCTGAGATCCAGGCATGAGATCTCCTCCCCTATTAAAAGTTTGAATCACCCCCTTTTCCAATAAAAAAAAAAAACACAGTGTAAATAAAAATAAAAATATATGGTATCACCGCGTGCGGAAATGTCCGAATTATAAAAATATATCATTAATTAAACCGCTCGGTCAATGGCGTGCGCGCAAAAAAATTCCAAAGTCCAAAATAGTGCATTTTTGGTCACTTTTTATATCAATAAGTCCTATCAATGCAAAAATGGTACCTTTAAAAACTTCAGATCACGGCGCAAAAAATGAGCTCTCATACTGCCCCATACACGGAAAAATAAAAAAGTTATAGGGGTCAGAAGATGACAATTTTAAACGTATTAATTTTCCTGCATGTAGTTATGGTTTTTTCCAGAAGTCTGACAAAATCAAACCTATATAAGTAGGGGATCATTTTAATCGTATGGACCTACAGAATAAAAATAAGGTGTCATTTATACCGAAAAATGTACTACGTAGAAACGGAAGCCCCCAAAATTTACAAAACTGCTTTTTTTTTTCAATATTGTCGCACAATGATTTTTTTTCCGTTTCACCGTAGAATTTTGGGCAAAATGACTGACGTCATTACAAAGTAGAATTGGTGGCGCAAAAAATAAGCCATCATATGGATTTTTAGGTGCAAATTTGAAAGAGTTATGATTTTTTAAAGGCAAGGAGCAAAAAACGAAAATGCAAAAATGGAAAACCCCCCGGTCCTTAAGGGGTTAAGGTTTATACATAGATTTTCAATTATGTTGAGGTCAGGAGATTGTGAAGGCCATGGCAAAACCTTCAGTTTACACCTCTTGATGCAATTCCCCGTGGATTTCGAGGTGTGTTTAGGACCATTATCCATTTGTAGAAGCCATCCTCTCTTTAACATCAGCTTTTTCACAGATGGCATCAAGTTAGCATCCAAAATGTGCTGAAATTTTATTGAATCCATTTTTTTTCTACTCGTGAGATGTTCCCTGTGCCACTGGCTGCAATACAACCCCAAAGCATGATTGATCCACCCCCATGCTTAACAGTTGGACAGAGGTTCTTTTCATTAAATTCTGTTCCCCTTTTTCTCCAAACGTACCTTTACTTATTCCGGCCAAAAAGTTCAATTTTAACCTCATCAGTCCACAGAATTTGTTTCCAAAATGCATCAGCATTTGCAAAGTTCAAATGCTGATTTTTTTGTGGTGAGAACGTAGAAGAGGTTTTCTTCTGATGACTCTTCCATGAAGACCATATTTGTACCTCTTTATAGTGGAATAGTGTACCAGAACTCCAGTGTCTGCCAGACCTTTCTGGAGGGATTGTGCAGTCAAACGTGGGTTTTGAATAGTTTTTCTCACAATCCTGCGAGCTGTTCTGTCAGATATTTTTCTTGGTCTTCCAGATCTTGCTTTAACTTCCACTGTTCCTGATGACTGCCATTTCTTAATTACATTCTGAACAGAGGATATTGACATCTGAAAACGTTTTGCTATCTTTTTATAGCCTTCTCCAGCTTTGTGAGCGTCAACTATTTTCTGTTTCAGATTTCTAGACAACTGCTTAGAAAAACCCATGGTGCTGATTGTTGGGGCAAGGTCAGATGAGTCTGGGCATTTAAAACCTTTGAGATTGACATCACCTGGTCTTCCCAGATGATGATTGAGAACCTTCCATGACACTGGCAGGTCTCAGCTTTGCAAAGGGGGCAGTGCATGCTATAAATTCTGCAGGGTGCCCAAACTTTTGGAGACACCATTTTTTTGTTTTCTGTTATTTTGAAAGTGTAAATGATGTAAATAAAATCTAACTTTTGTTGACATATTATAAGAATGTCTAATCTGTAATTTGATGCCTTTTGGAGATTTTTCCATCTTTCCTTGGCTTCTTTATGCACATTAATAAATTTTTTTTACCTGGGGTGCCCAAACTTTTGATCCCCACTGTAGATACCAGCTGAACACAGGATCTGCATATCATATAAGTAATTACATACAGGACCATATAGAGGTAGATGCCATCTGTACATACGATATATACATCATATAAGTGATTACAGTTACATCTAGGGACTCACAGATGTATTTTCTGTTCAGCATCATCCTCTATACTTTTCTTCACCATCCAGATCAGACCGCCATGACGACCACTTCCAGCCAAAACTTATGTCTTTGGCCTCTGTAGGATAAACATGTTAGACTCTGCATTTTTCCAGTGCCATCCCCTCCTCTGCACAATCTTCTCCTCTATAGGCCTCAAACTGTTATAATGCATCCTTGGTGTCCTGCACAGAAAAGGGCAGGTAGGTAGATAATTATGCAGTTTGGTAGCCAGATATGTAGATAGATAATTAGCCAGCTAGGTAGCCATGCATGTAGGTAGGTAGCCAGGTATTTAGGTAGGTAGATAGCAAGGTAGTATAGTAGCCAGATATGTAGGTAGGTATGTAATTAGGTATTTAGGTATCCAGGTATGTAGGTATCCAGATAGCTAAGTAGCCAGGTATGTAAGTAGGTTGATATGTAGCCAGGTATATAATTAGGTATTAAGGCAGACAGTTATTTAGTTAGGTAGCCAGGTATGTAGATAAGTAGACAGGTATATAGTTAGGAAGCCAGGTATGTAGGTGGTTAGCTAGTTATGTAGCTAGGTATGTAGTTATGTAGCTAGGCAGAAAGGTATATAGGCCAGGTATGAAGGTAAGTTTGTGGGCAAAGTTATCCACCCAGGTATGTGGGCCAGGTTAGGCAGCCAGGTATGTGGGCCAGGTATGTGGTGGCAGCAAGGTATGTGGGCCAGGTATGTGGGGGTAGCCATGTATGTGGGCCAGGTATGTGGGGGCAGCCATGTATGTGGGCCTGGTATGTGGGGGCAGCCATGTATGTGGGCCAGGTATGTAGGCCAGGTATGAAGGTAGGTAGGAAATTAGACAAGCAGGTATGTGGGCCAGGTTAGCCAGTCAGGTTTGTGGGCAAGCTTAGCCACCCAGGTATGTGGGCCAGGTTAGGGAGCCAGGTATGTGGGCAAGGTTAGGCAGCCAGGTATGTGGGGGCAGCCAGGTATGTGGGCCAGGATATGGGGGCAGCCAGTTATGTGGATGCAGCCAGGTATGTGGGCCAGTTATGTGGGGGCAACCATGTATTTGTGCCAGGTATCTGAGCCCGGTATGGGGAACAGGTATGTGGGAGCAGCCAGTATGTGGGCCAGGTATTTGGGACTAGCCATGTATGGGGGCCAGGTATGTGGGGGCTGCCATGCATGTTGGCCAGGTATGTGGGGGCAGCCAGGTAGGTGGGCCAGGTATGTGGGGGGCAGCCAGGTATGTGGGCCAGGTATGTGGGCCAGGTATGTGGGGGCAGCCATGCATGTGGGCCAGGTATGTGAGCCAGTTATGTAGGGGCAGCCAGGTATGTGGTCTAAGTATGTGGAGGCAGCCAGTTATGTGGGCCAGGTATTTGGGGGCAGCCAGGTATGTGGGGTCCCCTCCCTGCCAAGTTGAAATTAATCTCAGCTTCACCGCCGGCCGCATTCTTCAGCCTCCACAGTGCAAGCGCCAATGAGTGACATAATCAGCACCTGTGCTGCGTGGGAGTGGCCGTCACGTCTGCTCTCTGTGTAGGCCACAGATGTGGCTCACACAGAGAGGAGGCTTTCTAGTTGTGTATGAGTCAGCTGTGCACACAGCTGAAAGCAGTGCTAGCCTGGGGATCCGGGATGAGTGCCCTGGATCCCCAGTAGTTGCGGTGCCGGCCCCTTACCCGGTCGGGCCCTCGGACGCAGTGTGATTGAACCAGCTGGTCACTCCACCTCTGCTTCTAGGCAGCAATCATTCACCCTGTGCCAGGCCTAGTCAATGTGAACCGAGTTGTGAGGCATACAGTGTATGTCTTCCTGATCAGTAAGAACAAGAACAGTGACTCCTAACTTTGACAGGAATCTCTGCTGCTGTACTGATTCCGGAAGTTGCTTAATCCAACCTCTGAAATCCCCAGCAATCTCTAGAATGGAGTGCCGGAGATACCTGAGTTCATTATTCAGGCATCTCCAGCACTCCCATAGACAATGAAAGGAGCATGTGCGGTCTACTCCATTCTAGAGATCATAGTGGTCCCAGAGGATGGATTACCCCACATCAAACACTCATCTCCTATCCCAGGATACGTTTTATAAAGCTGAAATACCCCTTTAAATCTGTCAAGTCATATAAAAAATAATTATAGTGCAGCTCTGTGCACAATAATCAATTACTTTAATTTGAAAATTGGCATCTAAATACCTGCACGGGCCAGCCATTGTCCGTGCTCCTGGCAGCTCATAACTGTACATTAGTCTTCATAGCACCCATAGCTATTGCGAGGCCAAGGATGGTAGAATCACATTACAATGAGTCTCCCACTGGCTATGAGTGCTATGGAGATGGCTCCGTTTCCTAAAACACAGTTATAAATGGCTAAGAGTGTGGACAATGGACGGTACAGGTATTTAGATGCCGATTTAAAACTTAAAGGGGTTATCCACCAAAAGGTGATTTTAGTACTTATCTGCTAGACAGTAATGGACAAGCTTAGGAAGGATCCATGCTTGTCTTGGAGCTAAATGGCTTTGTCCTGAGGAAACCATAACGTTGCTGCTTTCTTTTTGTGAAATGGCTGTTTCCTCCAACTACATGTCCCATGATTCCTTGTTTGTAAGTGTAAGCGTCAGAACCCACAGGGTTAATCTGCATTGAGAGTCTTTTGTTTGTTCTGCTTACTCTGGTTATGTCTAGCCTCTGGGATGGTCAGCTGACCTCAATAGCTTTCACCTGTGTACTCCCCATATTAGCTGGCAGTCTGCTCTCACACGTTGCCTGTGAAAGAGTCCAACTCCAGTAGCTAGCAAATTATCCCTGTTTATTCTTGTTAACCTGGCATCTTTGAATTTTGGCTTGTCTTCTCTACTTCTCTCTGGTATTAGCGATTTTGTACTCTTACAACTCTTGGCTTTTGACGCGGATAGTGGACATTGACTTTGTGTGAGTGTGTTAGTTTTGTTTTGTTAGTTTGTCTGTTACCTACTGTTCCTTGACCTGAGTCTATACCATTGTATTTTATTATTTTGACTATTACGTCCCTCACGTGTCTAGAGAGGGACTGTCACTGTGGTTACGGACCCGTCACCTAGGGCGGGTACGTAAGTAGGCAGGGATAGGGGAGTGGGTGCGAATAGTGTGCACTCCTTCCTTGCCCATATGTCACAGTGAAGTCACCTTTCTCTCTCCCACACATTAGCCACCCCCTCCATTGAAACACACATGTGCTCCCTTCCATGCAATAGACCAGTGTTTTCTAACCAGGGTGCCTCCAGCTGTTACTAAACTACAATTCCTTGCAGAATGATCTACCTCTAATGCAGTGGTTGTTCCACCCATTGAAGCAGAGACAAGCTCCCTCTGAACACCTGACTAGTGATGTAATGTCTCAGGCCGCACTGCAACCTGGGAAAACCTGAGAAGACACTCATTTTGTATGCTGTTAAAAATAAACATTGGGGCAAAAATCACATAAGAATTGTGAGACAAGCCATCAAACACAGGTACAGTCACTATATTATGAACTTCACTAACATTACTGCCCCTGCAGCATTGTCAAATAAAACAAATTCCTGGAATACCCCTTTAAAGTAATTTAGAAAATGATTATTGGGCACTGTGCTGCACTACAATTATTTGTCATATAAGGTACATTACAGGTATACTTTAAAACTTATGTGGGGAAACACAGAATACCGCTTTTTGGAACACAAACTATAAGATAACCAATGCAGATTTTCTCAGGGAGAGGTCGGTGAGTGCTGAAAATATAGTGAAATGACACTCAGCTCTGCCATATCTGATTATATAAATAGGCATACTGTACAGGAAGTCAACCTGTTGCCAGGGCTTCAGTTCAAAGAAGGTGGATAATGACTGTACGTGCGGCAACGAGATAAGAGGTAAACATTTCATAAAACTGCGACATCCAAACTGCTTAGAGGTGAATTAAATAGAATAATAGCGCAAATGTGTTAAATCGGTAAATATTAGCATTGCTAAGCAACTAAAAACCCGACATTGTGTCTTGCAATTTTCTTTAATTATTTAGAATTATAATGATCGCAAATTGAAACGAAAATGAACTGACATCCAAAAATATCTATTGAGATAAAATGCAAAGCAGCAGATCAATCATTTTTAGCATAAAACCCGCTTTAATGAGGTGATTTTCAGCTTCACGGAGTTTAGGTTTTTACGGTGTTAAATAATTTAACCAATCGCTTGCAAGCGTTTTAATTATTAATATTGTACTCTATGGCTTATTTATTTTCTTATTTCAGTGATGCAAAAATGAGCTACGACGTGCATGTGAATTGTGCTGAGCAAGCCAGCAATATGATATAGTGAAATAAATATATATATATTTTTATATATATATATATATATATGTACTCTAAAAAATATTGTGAGGTATTTTACTGCTCTGAGAAAAAAAGGTTTATTATTTTTAAACATTTATTATTTTTAAAGTGAGTGGATTCATATAGATATGTTGGCCCAGCACAGGCTGTACCAGCTGCTATACATAATTAAAGGGGTACTCCGCCCCTAGACATCTTATCCCTTATCCAAAGGATAGGGGATAAGATGTCTGATAGCAGGGGTCCCGCTGATGGGGACCCCCACGGTCTTGGCTGCTGCACCCCAGACATCTGGTGCACAGTGCGAACTTTGACGGTGAACTCATGAGCCACTGGGACCCTTGCTATCTCCAGAGCAGAGACCATCCCCTTATGTTAGAGCACTCTGGCCTAGTGTCGGGAGTGATGGCCCACTCCGCCAATCACCGACTGAGGCGGGACATCTCTGCAGCCTGTGATTAGCAGAGTAGGCATTCACTCCTGAAACAAGTTCATCTTGGAAGGTGGGGGCCAGAGAGTTTTCAGGTAAGAGACGGGCCTTGTTCTGGAGATTACAGTATTATACCGTAACATGTGGATAGGGAATAAGTTTTACATAACCTGAGTTAACCTCTTAATGACACCAGACAAGTATTCTTATTGGCAACATGCTTTTATTAACATTCATAAATTTAGCAGTGCATGCGGTGGACAACGAGTTTTCAAGGAGAACCCCCTTCTTCATCAGGTCCAAATTCCCCTGCTCAAAACCAAACCGATTCTCAAAACCCAATGCTCCAATCAACCATGGCAGGCTGAAGCAATGGAGCGCGGATAACACTGATCAATTCTATGTTATGGCCCACCATTGTTCAGTGTATGCAATCTAAGGATTGCATGTAATAGTGTACATTTTTTTTTTTAATAGGAGTTAACCCCTTCCCTAATAAAAGTTTGAATCACCCCCTTTTCCCATCAAACATTTTTTTTTTTACAAAAATAAACAAACTGGTATCACCATGTGCGAAAATGTCCAAACTATAAAAATATAACATAAATTAAGCTGCATGGTCAACGGCGTATACGTAAAAAAATACAAAAGTCCAAAATTGCGATCAAAAAAGTCCAATCAAATAAAAAATGGTACTAATAAAACCTACAGATCACAGCACAAAAACATTTGCCCCCACACTTCCCAGTATATGGAAAAATTACAAAGTTTTAGGGGTCAGAAGATGACAATTTTAAGGCTGGAATTCCACTGAGGATTTTCACACAAAAAAAAAAATGCCCATTTTGCTGCACAGCGAAAAAACATTGCATCCAGATGTTAGCTGCATATCAATAGTAAACTGCTAAATGCCAGATCCACTTGGCGTTTTTCAGTTTGGCGTTTAAAAAAAAATCCTTTTCCACCTATTTTGGGCTCAGAGGCTGGTTTTACCAAACGCCCGACAAAACCTAGTTTGGCGTTTTTTGCACAGAAATCATGGCAAGAAAAGCTCCATGTTGGCGTTTTGGCATTTTAGCCAGCGGTTTTTATTCTCTTTTGGACTTTAGCGATCCAAAAAAAGTGATGGAGATATATTTTTTATTAAAATTTCGTAGGGTACCTTTAAAAATAATTATAAAAAGATACAATAGTGATGGAAAAATTGTATTTAACAAAATGTTTCTTTTTTTATAATGAAATTGTAGTACATTTTTAAACAGGGATCAATTTATGTGGGCGGCCAAGGCAATAAAAATGTTGCAATAGTAAAAATGTAGTATGCGTGTGCTTTTGACTTTTTTTTAAACATTTTTTATGTAGTACTTCTACTCCCAACATGGAACACACTGTTCCATGATGGGAGTAGTAGTACCTGTACTAATTGACAGATCACCCGGGGTCCATTGCGATCCTTCTGTATAATGTATAGATGCGGCCGGCCGCTCTTCTATGGTCCCCTGCACTGCCGTATATATACTATCCGCATCTCTGCAATAAATAGGACGATTGCATCAGGTGTCAGGAGTAACACTCAGGGCGATCTGTCTATTAGTACAGCTACTACTCCCATCATGGAACAGTTTGTTCCATGCTGGGAGTAGTAGTACTACCAAAAAAATTTAAAAATAGAGAAAAAAAAAGTGAAACACAAAAATTTATAAAAATTTTGTTATAAAAAATAAAAATTTTGTTAAATACATTTTTTTTCCATCCCTACTGCATCCTTTTTTTCCGGTATCCAATAAATTTGGAGAAAAAACGCCAAAGGAGCCAAAAAAGTCAAATTCCACACAAAGGTAAAAATGACAGAAAAAACGCCAAAACACAGGGAAAAACAGTGCCAGTTTTTCCTGTTGTTTTTTCTGGTGTTTTTAAAGGGGTACTACAATGGGAAACTTTTTTTTTCTTTTTTATCAACTGGTACCAGAAAGTTAAAAAGATTTGCAAATTACTTCTATTAAAATCTTAATCCTTCCTTTTTTAGGGTCTGTATACTACAGAGGAAATGTTTTTCTTTTTGGATTTCTCTTATGTCACGACCACAGTGCTCTCTGCTGACCTCTGCTGTCCATTTTAGGAACTGTGCAGAGCAGCATATGTCCTGCTCTGGCCAGTTCCTAAAATGGGCAGAAGAGGCCAGCAGAGAGCACTGTGGTCATGATATAAGAGACAGAGCTGCAGGGAATTTTCCCAAGTGTGCTTTAATGGGTGGAGTGACTGATAGGTAGGAGGGAGAAAAGTGACCTCCCACTTACAAACAAGGAATAAAGGGACTTGTAGTTGGAGGGAGGGAACTCCAACAGGATATAGCCATTTCACAAAAAGAAAGCAGCAGCGTTATGGTGGTCTAACAAGAAATCTATAGTAACTATCTGAGTTTTTGTAATTGTGCTGAGAAGCAGTAGATTAACATATGGAGGTGCGGCTATACCTTTTTTTCTTTAAAATTTCTGTTACTATTGTGTTTGTTCCAGAAAGATTAGTAAAATGTACCACACTCAAGGATTGTCTATGTTTAAGCCACAGTTGCAAAACCATTTATTTGGTGCATAAAAGTAGCACATTATAAGCCAAGAAAGAATTGGTGTAATAACTTTTTGGCAGAACAAAAGTCAGAACATTTCACTTTGTTTTTTGGAGGCTCAAAATTACCCACAAAAAATTATTGTGTGGACATAGCCGTAGAGTTGGACACTTTTTTGGCACGTCTGACAGGTGCCAAATTAAATTCATGCACAAATGTTATACAGTCTAAGGCTATGTTTACATGGCAGAAATTTCGCATAGATGTGTGAATTCCGCAACCGCATTAATTTGGCAAGAATTCCGCATATTTCAATCATATTGAAACACATGCATTTCCATGCGGATTTTAATGCGGATACCCATGCAGAAATTCTGCCATGTGAACATAGCCTAAAAGTACACAGACAATTTTAGGGGGGTTTGCACATGTGACTGTTTTCAGGTTCTCAAGTTCTCAGTCCAATATTATTCAAACTACTGATAAGGATCTTCACAGTATGGCTGTCACGATGCCGGCTGGCAGGTAGTGGATCCTCTGTGCCAGAGAGGGATTGGCGTGGACCGTGCTAGAGGATCGGTTCTAAGTCACTACTGGTTTTCACCAGAGCCCGCCGCAAAGCGGGATGGTCTTGCTGCGGCGGTAGTGACCAGGTCGTATCCCCTAGCAACGGCTCAACCTCTCTGGCTGCTGAAGATAGGCGCGGTACAAGGGAGTAGACAGAAGCAAGGTCGGACGTAGCAGAAGGTCGGGGCAGGCAGCAAGGATCGTAGTCAGGGGCAACGGCAGGAGGTCTGGAACACAGGCTAGGAACACACAAGGAAACGCTTTCACTGGCACTAAGGCAACAAGATCCGGCGAGGGAGTGAAGGGGAAGTGAGGTGATATAGGGAAGTGCACAGGTGTAAACACTAATTGGAACCACTGCGCCAATCAGCGGCGCAGTGGCCCTTTAAATCGCAAAGACCCGGCGCGCGCGCGCCCTAGGGAGCGGGGCCGCGCGCGCCGGGACAGAACTGACGGAGAGCGAGTCAGGTACGGGAGCCGGGGTGCGCATCGCGAGCGGGCGCTACCCGCATCGCGAATCGCATCCCGGCCAGAGGCGGTATCGCAGCGCCCCGGGTCCGTGGAACCGACCGGAGCGCTGCAGTGAGAGGAGTGTAGCGAGCGCTCCGGGGAGGAGCGGGGACCCGGAGCGCTCGGCGTAACAGTACCCCCCCCCCTTGGGTCTCCCCCTCTTCTTGGAGCCTGAGAACCTGAGGACCAGACTTTTGTCCAGGATATTGTCCTCAGGTTCCCAGGACCTCTCTTCTGGACCACAACCCTCCCAATCCACTAAAAAGAAGGTTTTCCCTCTGACCTTTTTAGATGCTAAAATTTCCTTGACGGAGAAGATGTCCGAGGAGCCGGAGACAGGAGTGGGGGGAACAGATTTGGGAGAGAAACGGTTAATGATAAGTGGTTTAAGAAGAGAAACATGAAAGGCATTAGGAATACGAAGAGAAGGAGGAAGAAGAAGTTTGTAAGAGACAGGATTAATCTGGCGCAGAATCTTGAAAGGACCAAGATAGCGTGGTCCCAACTTATAGCTAGGGACACGGAAGCGGACATATTTGGCGGAGAGCCATACCTTGTCTCCAGGGGAAAAAATGGGAGGAGCTCTTCTTTTCTTATCCGCGAATCTCTTCATGCGTGAAGAAGCCTGTAAGAGAGAATTTTGGGTCTCTCTCCATACGATGGAAAGATCACGAGAAATTTCATCCACAGCGGGCAGACCAGAGGGCAAGGGGGTAGGGAGGGGGGGAAGAGGGTGACGGCCGTACACCACGAAAAACGGGGATTTGGAGGAAGATTCAGAGATTCTGAAATTATACGAGAATTCGGCCCAAGGTAGAAGATCTGCCCAGTCATCCTGGCGGGAGGAAACAAAATGTCGCAAATAGTCACCCAAGATCTGGTTAATTCTTTCTACTTGTCCATTGGATTGAGGATGGTATGCAGAAGAAAAATTTAATTTAATCTTGAGTTGTTTACAGAGAGCCCTCCAGAATTTAGACACAAATTGGACGCCTCTATCCGAGACGATCTGCGTAGGCAACCCGTGAAGACGAAAAATGTGTACAAAAAATTGTTTAGCCAACTGAGGCGCTGAAGGAAGACCAGGAAGAGGGATGAAATGTGCCATTTTGGAGAATCGATCAACGACCACCCAAATAACAGTGTTGCCATGGGATGGGGGTAAGTCAGTAATAAAATCCATACCAATCAGAGACCAAGGTTGTTCGGGAACAGGCAGAGGAAGAAGAAAACCAGCGGGCTTCTGGCGAGGAGTCTTATCCCGGGCACAGATAGTGCAGGCTCGCACAAAGTCCACCACATCAGTCTCTAGAGTCGGCCACCAATAGAAGCGAGAGATGAGTTGCACAGATTTCTTGATGCCCGCATGACCTGCGAGATGGGAGGAGTGACCCCATTTGAGGATTCCGAGGCGTTGGCGTGGAGAAACAAAGGTCTTTCCTGGAGGAGTTTGCCTGATGGAGGCTGGAGAAGTGGAAATCAGGCAGTCAGGAGGAATGATGTGTTGAGGAGAGAGTTCAATTTCAGAAGCATCTGAGGAACGAGAGAGAGCATCGGCCCTAATGTTCTTATCAGCAGGCCGAAAGTGAATTTCAAAATTAAATCGAGCAAAGAACAGAGACCACCTGGCCTGACGAGGATTCAGCCGTTGGGCAGACTCGAGGTATGAGAGGTTCTTGTGATCGGTGTAAATAATAACTGGAAATCTTGATCCCTCCAGCAGATGCCTCCATTCCTCAAGTGCTAATTTAATGGCTAGAAGCTCTCGATCCCCGATGGAGTAGTTCCTCTCCGCCGGAGAGAAGGTCCTAGAAAAAAACCCACAAGTAACAGCATGCCCGGAAGAGTTTTTTTGTAGAAGGACAGCTCCAGCTCCCACTGAGGAGGCATCAACCTCCAATAGGAAGGGTTTAGATGGGTCAGGTCTGGAGAGCACGGGAGCCGAAGAGAAGGCAGACTTGAGTCGTTTAAAGGCGTCTTCCGCTTGAGGAGGCCAAGACTTGGGATCGGCATTTTTTTTGGTTAAAGCCACAATAGGAGCCACAATGGTAGAAAAATGTGGAATAAATTGCCTGTAATAATTGGCGAACCCCAAAAAACGTTGGATGGCACGGAGTCCGGAGGGGCGTGGCCAATCTAAGACGGCAGAGAGTTTATCTGGATCCATTTGTAGTCCCTGGCCAGAGACCAAGTATCCTAGAAAAGGAAGAGATTGGCATTCAAACAGACATTTCTCAATTTTAGCATAGAGTTGATTGTCACGAAGTCTCTGAAGAACCATACGGACATGCTGGCGGTGTTCTTCTAGATTGGCCGAAAAAATTAGGATATCATCAAGATATACAACAACACAGGAGTATAACAGATCACGAAAAATTTCATTAACAAAGTCTTGGAAGACAGCAGGGGCGTTGCACAGGCCAAAGGGCATGACCAGATACTCAAAGTGTCCATCTCTGGTGTTAAATGCTGTTTTCCACTCATCCCCCTCTCTGATGCGGATGAGGTTATAGGCGCCTCTTAAGTCCAATTTAGTAAAGATGTGGGCACCTTGGAGGCGATCAAAGAGTTCAGAGATGAGGGGTAAGGGGTAGCGGTTCTTAACCGTGATTTTATTAAGTCCGCGGTAGTCAATGCAAGGACGTAGAGAGCCATCTTTTTTGGACACAAAGAAAAATCCGGCTCCGGCAGGAGAGGAGGATTTACGGATAAAGCCCTTTTTTAGATTCTCCTGGACGTATTCAGACATGGCAAGAGTCTCTGGGGCAGAGAGAGGATAAATTCTGCCCCGGGGTGGAGTAGTGCCCGGGAGGAGGTCGATAGGACAATCATAAGGCCTGTGAGGAGGTAAAGTCTCCGCTTGTTTTTTGCAGAAAACATCCGCGAAGTCCATATAGGCCTTAGGGAGACCGGTTACTGGAGGAAGCACAGAGTTACGGCAAGGGTTACTGGGAACCGGTTTTAGACAGTCCTTGGAACAAGAGGGCCCCCAACTCTTGATCTCCCCAGTGGACCAATCCAGGGTTGGGGAATGAAGTTGAAGCCAGGGAAGTCCAAGGAGAATTTCCGAGGTGCAATTGGGGAGGACCAAAAGTTCAATCCTCTCGTGATGAGATCCGATGCTCATTAGAAGGGGCTCCGTGCGGAAACGTATGGAACAGTCCAATCTTTCATTGTTTATACAATTGATGTAAAGGGGTCTGGTGAGACTGGTCACTGGGATGTTGAACCTGTTGACGAGAGAGGCCAAAATAAAATTTCCTGCAGATCCAGAGTCCAAGAAGGCCACAGAAGAGAAGGAGAAGGCAGAGGCAGACATCCGCACAGGCACAGTAAGACGTGGAGAAGCAGAGTGGACATCAAGGATTGTCTCTCCTTTGTGCGGAGTCAGGGTACGTCTTTCCAGGCGGGGAGGGCGGATAGGACAATCCCTCAGGAAGTGTTCAGTACTAGCACAGTACAGGCAGAGGTTCTCCATGCGGCGTCGTGTCCTCTCTTGAGATGTCAGGCGAGACCGGTCGACCTGCATAGCCTCCACGGCGGGAGGCACAGGAACAGATTGCAGGGAACCAGAGGAGAGAGGAGCCGAGGAGAAGAAACGCCTCGTGCGAACAGAGTCCATATCTTGGCGGAGCTCCTGACGCCTTTCGGAAAAACGCATGTCAATGCGAGTGGCTAGGTGAATAAGTTCATGAAGATTAGCAGGCATTTCTCGTGCGGCCAGAACATCTTTAATGTTGCTGGATAGGCCTTTTTTAAAGGTCGCGCAGAGGGCCTCATTGTTCCAGGATAATTCAGAAGCAAGAGTACGGAATTGTACGGCATACTCGCCAACGGAAGAATTACCCTGGACCAGGTTCAACAGGGCAGTCTCAGCAGAAGAGGCTCGGGCAGGTTCCTCAAAGACACTTCGAATTTCCGAGAAGAAGGAGTGTACAGAGGCAGTGACGGGGTCATTGCGGTCCCAGAGCGGTGTGGCCCAAGCCAGGGCTTTTCCAGACAGCAGGCTGACTACGAAAGCCACCTTAGACCTTTCAGTGGGGAACTGGTCCGACATCATCTCCAAGTGTAATGAACATTGGGAAAGGAAGCCACGGCAAAGCTTAGAGTCCCCATCAAATTTATCCGGCAAGGATAGTCGTAGTCCAGAAGCGGCCACTCGCTGCGGAGGAGGTACAGGAGCTGGCGGAGGAGATGGTTGCTGGAGCTGTGGTAGTAACTGTTGTAGCATAACAGTCAGTTGAGACAGCTGTTGGCCTTGTTGCGCAATCTGTTGTGACTGCTGGGCGACCACCGTGGTGAGGTCAGCGACAACTGGCAGAGGAACTTCAGCGGGATCCATGGCCGGATCTACTGTCACGATGCCGGCTGGCAGGTAGTGGATCCTCTGTGCCAGAGAGGGATTGGCGTGGACCGTGCTAGAGGATCGGTTCTAAGTCACTACTGGTTTTCACCAGAGCCCGCCGCAAAGCGGGATGGTCTTGCTGCGGCGGTAGTGACCAGGTCGTATCCCCTAGCAACGGCTCAACCTCTCTGGCTGCTGAAGATAGGCGCGGTACAAGGGAGTAGACAGAAGCAAGGTCGGACGTAGCAGAAGGTCGGGGCAGGCAGCAAGGATCGTAGTCAGGGGCAACGGCAGGAGGTCTGGAACACAGGCTAGGAACACACAAGGAAACGCTTTCACTGGCACTAAGGCAACAAGATCCGGCGAGGGAGTGAAGGGGAAGTGAGGTGATATAGGGAAGTGCACAGGTGTAAACACTAATTGGAACCACTGCGCCAATCAGCGGCGCAGTGGCCCTTTAAATCGCAAAGACCCGGCGCGCGCGCGCCCTAGGGAGCGGGGCCGCGCGCGCCGGGACAGAACTGACGGAGAGCGAGTCAGGTACGGGAGCCGGGGTGCGCATCGCGAGCGGGCGCTACCCGCATCGCGAATCGCATCCCGGCCAGAGGCGGTATCGCAGCGCCCCGGGTCCGTGGAACCGACCGGAGCGCTGCAGTGAGAGGAGTGTAGCGAGCGCTCCGGGGAGGAGCGGGGACCCGGAGCGCTCGGCGTAACAATGGCTTATTGTGGTGCAATATGTAGATTTTTATTTATTCACACAACAGTGGTCTGGCAACACAATACCTGGAAGGACGTGTCTTGGAAAATCTTTCTAATGTATCAGTCAAGCAGCACTAACTCCGACCATAGGTTTAATAAGAGATGAATGTTTTCAGAGAGGCCCTTGTTCAGCTTTCTTCTCTCTAACAAGGATGATCTTCCTCTCGAAGATGCAGAAACTTGTAGAACGATGTCCTCACAGCTTGGACAGGAACAGTGACAAGATGGTACTTATGTTCAGGACATGTGGCCTAGGTATTGTTATGCCTGTTAATAGCAGGGGCTTGGAAATGTTGCTCTGGCAAAGGCTGGGCCTAGACGAGTTCTAACAAGTTTGAGTCCATCCCTTCACCTAGGACAGAGGGGTTGAACTAGTGACTTCTCCTGCAATCATTGGCTAGGAGGATTATGTGACCAAAGCATCATTCAACTGGGTACAGTAAATGCAGTTTTGTTAGCTCTTTATGCTTTCAGTATGTGTGTGTAAATAGAAGGGTGCAATGCACATAAATACATTGACATTGATTTTCCAGCACCATAAAACTTTTTGACTCTTAGCCTTGCGACAACTTTCTCAGACTAGTATCAGACCCTTCATACTGGGGCACTACAACAGCTCTTCCGAAATGCAACATGCTGTAGCTGTTTCAGTGAATGGAACTTGAGCTGCAGTAACCCGGCACAGCCACTACGCAGAGTAGGGAGCCATATGCTTTTGGCCCTGTTCACAGTGCAGATCCGGCTGCGGCAGCTTTGCCAAACAAATGACCGGTAGGGGTGCCAGGTGTCAGATCACTGCTGATGACATCATAATGGCCTATCCAAAGGGCAGTTCATTAATAGTCTCAACCAGATAAATCCCTTAAAAGGGTACTCCACTGCCCCAGCGTTTGTAACATTTTGTTATGAATGCTGATGTTTTTTTTTTTTTTTTTTTTCCAAAGTAAGTTTTTATTGATTTTATGTCAAGAAAAAGCAATAACAACTTTAACAATATCAGGCGAGGCCGTTAGGCGATGACAATCAATTAGTGAAATATAACAGTGCCAATGTCAAAAAAAAAACAGAACATTGAGAATGTGAGATAAATGTTTCCATGGACACGATGTTCCTCAGGGGAGTCACTACTACTCTCAGGGGTTCTATGGTGTCTTGACTAGTGGGCCCCAGGGGTCGTACTAAGTCTATCCAGTTGGAGGAAATTTGTAAGTATGTGAGCAACCTAGTCTATTGCATGGACCTGTATGGATTGGGTAAGGTCCAGCGGGAGACCGCACGGGTCCACGAGTGGTCTGTATACCCCAGGGAGCATACTCAGGTAGATCATGGGGGAGCGTGACCAAGAAAACATTTACCTTGGGCCTCGGTAAGGGGGGATACCTAACCACAATAGGGTGATGATAAAGACATGTGGGAAGGGATAAGGCAGGAAATGAGAAAGAAATAAGAAAAAGAACAAAGCCAGGATGAATGCTGATGTTGTCTGCGGGGGTCGAGACTTCACATCCATGCCCCTTGTGACGTCACACCACACCCCATTGTGACATCACTTCACGCCCCTCAATGCAAGTCTATAGGAGGGGGGGTGGAGGCTTTCATGCCCCTTCCCATAGACTTGCATTGAGTTGGTGCGGCGTGATGTGTCGAGGGGGCATAGCTGTGATGTCACAAACCCTGCAGCCCGGGGGATCTGAACGCTTGGGCAGTGGAGTACCCCTTATAATTTTCCATTCACAATTTTCAAGAAATTCTGAGAAAAATTATGCGTAAAAAACAACATTGACTCATTAAGCAGATGATAAATGACTCATTTTACATTTTTTATTGCCAGCTTGTAGGAAGTCAGAGCTTCACTGTGATACAAGCAGCATGCGCCCTGGTTCTTGCTATTTTATGGCTTTTCTATGGAGAGACCCCTTGCCGATAGGCACCCTATGCAGTCGCTCATCCTGCCTGTCCACCACTGAACATGACTAGAGAAGAGCGAATCGAATATGATAAATCCAAATTTGTTACGAATTTCATGAAAAATTTGATTTGTAACAAACCGAATATCACCGTGATTCGTTTTAACGAATCGCTTCATGGACTCCATTATGTGTAGGCTGGGGGGCTAAAATGTTGGATCTACGTGTGAGGACATGGTGCAAGGAATCCTGGGAAGGTGGGACAGACTGATGACCCTGAATCACATGGTGGAATGCAGTCTTTCAGCAGCCAGCCAGCCCCTGTGATGTCACAGCCCTATATAATCAGGAGCCATTGCTGCAGCCAGGCATCTCAGCATTTCATTGCAGAGAGAGAGCAGTGTGTGTGCCACAGAAAAAAAAAGCTAGAGAAAGTACACTTTCGGGTGTACCACACGGCAACTCTGTACTGCTGCAGTGGGGTGTACTACAACTCTAAAGCTAATAGGGGCCAGTTAGGGTGAGCACTAAAAGCCATAGTCACCTGCTTTTAGTGCCTAATACAGTTGTAAGCGTAGTGGAGCATATTATCCTCCTCTCATAAGTTTAACCTGTATGTACATAGGTGGTGTACAATTCTTTTTCCTGTTAAACTTATTTGGGCCAGTTGCTCTGAAAGGCCAGCCAAACCTACAAACCTAGTTTTGTAGCCTAATACAGTTGTAAGCATAGTGGAGCATATTGTCCTGGCAGAGGCCTAAATTCATCAGGCAGAGGTCGCAGCAGACTAGGAGCACGAGGCAGTCGCAATGAGAGGCCTAAACTCCTGTATCAGCTAGTGCTTGTGTCTTGACCAGCAACCCATCTGCTGTTATTTATTATTAATTATTATTAACTTAGTCCTCCACTTCATCATAAGTGACATCTGACAACCCCAGTCAACAGTGGGTGGGTTCCTCAGACACAATCCTCAGTTGGCATGGCCAGGGAGCAGTCCCTGTCCTCCCATTGCCTCTGTCCTATGTTGTTCCCTCCCCCACAGAAGTATCGTATGCTGTGGGTTCAGCTCCACTATTTAGTGAGGATGGTCTACTAGAGGACAGTCAGCAGCTACTGCCCATCCAAGAATTGGAGGAGACATCCGCCGCTTCCTCCGCTAAGTGGGCAAGTAGTGATGTGGAGAGTGGCGTGGGAGGTGGTGTTGTGAGCATTCAGGCTTCTGAAACAGACACCGTTGAGGAACCTGATGAGGACATCAGTGACGTGCAGACACAACTCGATGATGATGAAGCCGATCACACTTGGAAGCCGAATGTAGAAGAGGCTTAATCATCATTAGGTGAAGAGGGTTGTAGGTTGCCCTTGAGCAAGCAGCTGAGCCAGCAAGTGGGTAGCATGGTTGGCAGTCAGCATGGTGACAGAAGTGGAAATTCTGGAGCCAAACGTGCCCGGGGGAGACCACCTGCTACGCGGCTGCCTACCTTCCCGGGTAGTGGAACAGGGGTTCCTGGAGTCAGCTGCAGTAGCAATCAATCAGTGCGGACTGTTGGTGGGAAAATCACCTACTCAGCGATGTGGCAGTTTTTCATCAAGCATCCGGAGGATGTTAACCTGGCCACATGCAAGATATGTCGGCATGTGAGATGGAAAACAGCTCTCATTGTCTGAACACTGTTTGTTTAAATTAAGTTAAATGTCTGGACTGACATTCTGCTGTTTGGCCACAAGATGCCGCTGTTTCCTAACATAGCTAACAGACTGCATGTTTTCCATATTCATGAGAAGAGAGAGTGACTAGTAAAAAGCCAGTAAAAGGTGGGGAGCAGCCATCTTAGAGAGAGCTGAGACTGAGAAACTGTGAGAGGATCCTACTGTATGCAGGTGTGGGAGCATACTTCAGTGACCAGAACTAATTGAAGCTGCTTGTGTCTGAGACCCTGATCCTGTCCAGAAGAACAGAGGATTGCTTCCAGGAGCACGGATGAGAGCTGAGGAGAAAAACAACATAAACTGTAGGACCGCACTTTTGTTGGAGAGGCATTTGTTCTGTTCACCAGCAGATGCAGAGCCGACCCGGGTCAGTAAGACCGTGCACGCACCTCATTACTTTGTTGGAGCCTAGAGACTACACCAGGCTTGTAGGTAGTTAGTTAGGGTCTCTGTTCGTGTCAGGCCACAAGTGTTTCTAAGACTGCCTGTAACATACTAACCACCACCACAAATAATGATAACCTCCCTGGCCTCCCATTCTACCCCCAATCCAGAATTAAGACAACTGACAAGAATTACCTTTTGAATGGACTGAGTGGTTGGTCACAGCTTTAATAAGGTAGTAATAACAAGGTAAAAGACAACTGCTTAGCAGTTAACCATTAACATTATCAACAATATTTAAATAACTTGAAGTCAGGAACTTAACTTCTTGGCTGAGACAGCATGCCGGACGTCAGTATGCACAACGTGCAAGTAGCCATCCGCCTCCACCATCCTCTGCTGATGATCTCTCCCACCACTGAAGAAGCACACATACTCCTATGCGGTGCTCCGACCCCCACCAAGAATATACAGGGCGTGCTCCACACCATCCTTCAAACCTGAAAGAAAAATATCCATGTGGTCTGTTAAGTGGACTCCATCTGGGATCATCAGCATTCTGTTATCACCTTCTAATTGCCGATGCCGGATGACCACTCCACCCTTAGACCGAACAATATGGGCCATGCACGAGTTCACCGTGCACCTGGCCTTCTCAATTGCCTCAGTGTCCCGTGCTTCCTGCCACAATTCACATGGCATCATTTCTGACCATACCATGATAACTTCAGAGAAAAAAATAGGAATTCTCTCTAAATCCACCCTCATGACAGCTATGAGTTCGGGGAACCGTACAAACCACAGATCATTCCCCCCCCCCCACGTGAATGACCAACACGGATGGGGAATCCCGCCAAATCCACAGACTCTGAGAGTACCCCAGGCTATCTCATACCTCTAGTACCACGCCGGTACTAGTGGACAGTCACATCCCTGAATCCAAGTGATCTTCTACACGGGCGACACTGCGCTCCTTGCAATGCTCTGGCGATATAGGAATGGCCCACAAAAAAAATGGTCGCCCTTAATGATCCTGAAAAAGAAAAAATTAAAGCAGAAGCTCTGTGCGAACATACCTTGCATAGCAGGCAGAGCGCCATCTACCAATCCGCTTAATATCATCTAACTGCAAGCCCTCCCTGGCGGCCTCAGTAGCCGCGCCAATTCGGAACGAATGAGTCCCAAAGTCAGCAACCGGAAGACCCAAAAGCAACAAACACTTTTTAAAGGTAGCCTGAAACTGGTAACCACAGGCGCAAAAACTGAGAAACCACCTGCACCGGACAACACACTCCAGGCACTGCCTGCAAATGCACCCACGCCCCGTGGCCCTAACAGTCAGTTTTGAAACACCTCAAGCGGATCTGCAAAACACCATTGGAGCAGACGATATCATCAAAATAAAGGCCCTCAGCCCTGGACTTGTAAGGAGGGACCAGCTTACCAATGCGCAATGCGTCAAAAAGCACCACTCAAAACGCATCGTAAAGCGCAGTCTCATAAGAATCAGCACAACAATCCCCAGTAACAGACAGCAAGGACTCCAATACAAAAAAGGAGACTGGACGTCTATGCTCCCGCTGCCAACCCCCCAGTGCTTGTTGAATAGAAAAACGTTTACAAACATCCAACCACCCTAACAACCGAAAATAAAAACTAACTCCAGCTAAGTGAAGGCACGCAACAAGCGCAGAGAGCCCTTTTTCCGGCAAGGATAACAAAAAATCAACCGTGGCCTCCAGCCAGAGGCCATCATCTAAATCAACACGGCGCGAACCCGCTACCTCCAACCATTCCCGCCAAGCCTTACCGTGTCCTGCCCATGTGTCAGCCGCCACTGATGAAGAAATTAGGGGGGGATCAGGCCTTCCTCACAACGTCCCAGAGCAACGATGGTGAGGGAAGACCCTCCGGGGCCACCTCCGCATGCAGGGACCGAAATTCCTGAAAGCAAAAACAGGAGAGACAATCCGCCAACACATTCTCGACCCCAGGAACATGACGGGAACGGAACAACACATTGTATTCGAAACAGCGAAGAACTAGGTGTAAGAAGAGTTAAAACAGGAAGAGGAGAGGAGGAAAGGCCGTTAACACAATGCACAACACTAACATTGTCTGACCAGAAACAAACTGCGGTCCCGAAACAAAGATCCCCCAACTCCACCGCCACCACGATAGGGAACAATTCAAGAAGAGTGAGATTACGACAAAGGCTCAAATCCTGCCAATCAGATGGCCACTGTTCAGCACACCAGGTCCCCTGGAAAAAGGCCCCAAAACTGCAGGAACCCGTGCATCAGTGAACCTGGAGTATTCCCTCCACACCAAGACATCCAACCTAAGCGAGGACGTAATGTGGATCCTATGTTCAAGCCTGTGAACCCCTTTAGTTGCTAACAAAAGGCGACGGGAAAAAACCCTGCCCATGGGCATAATCCGACAGACAAGAACCAGGTGGCCCAAAAAAACACAGGAAAGTTGGTGGCCCAAAAAACAACAGGAAAGCTATCAACCAAACCACAAAGCCGCCCCAGTTTATCAGATGGAAGTCTGATAAAGCCTGGAAGTTTGTTGAAAACATGTGGCTGGACCTTTCGTCTTTTCAGCAGACAACGGAACCCCAAACATGCCCATCAGAAAACAAAAACTGTCCAAAAGGAACTGACAACGGTACTTCCCACCAGGGGCCACAAACAGGAAGTCATCCAGGTAGTGAATAACAGAGCGACAACCAGTCTCATATCACACAACCCATTCTTAAAATGTGCTAAACATTTTAAAATTTCACGATATGGAGCAGCCCACAGGAAGGCAGGTATCATAATAGAACTGCCCATCAACCCGACATCCTAGCAAACGATAACATTCTGGATGAACAGATAGGGGCCGGAAAGCCGACTCGATGTCCGATTTCGCCATCAAAGCAGACTGACCAGCCTCCCTCACCAATGCCACTGCAGCATGAAAGGATACGTAGGAGACTGAAGCATTCTCCTTAGGAATGTCATCGTTCACTGATGACCCCTTGGGGTAAGAAAGTTGATGTATCACCCAGAATTTACCAGCTTCATTTTCAGCACAACACCGAGAGGGGACACTTTCAAATTCAAAAACGGAGGGGAACAAAACGGACCAACAATCCTACCAAGGGCACCTTCTTTCCCAGCCTTATCCTTCAAAACTTCAGGCTGTTTACTGGCCAACTAAATTATCCTGAAAAATATCCGGCGGGGACAATACAAAAAGGATAAAAGACCCATAGGAAAACCATTGAACAACATCTCAGCCTCAACCTTAGGTGGATACAACTCGAGCCACGGCCCCATTGCGTCCACCGGGCTCTTTCCCATCAGACACACCTGGGTGACGTGGAGGCTGCTTGGCTGGGACAGCGCACCGCAAGAGGAACACTCATGCTTGTATTTACACAGCCCTCCATTGAAGAGCCAGCACGCACGGGCCAACGCACGGCCACTGACCCAGATGCACCCGAGGAAGAGGTAGTGGCCCCAGACTGAAAGGTGCGCCACCCTTTGTGCAATCATAAGGCACAACCACACATCCGTGGCCTTAGATCCCCAACCAACCTCCGACTGCAGATCCAGCCGGCGCCTAAATTCCTCATCATAACGCCACTAAACGCTCTCTTCATGAGCCTTGTAGGCGCTGTACACAGAATCCAAGTAGATAAATAAATCTGAACACCTCTCAGGATGTTGCTGACCCATAATGCATCCCAAAACAGCAAATGCCTGTAGCCAATTCCCCATGGTATTAGCCACCCTGGGCCACCTGACCGCAGTCTGTCAGCATTAGGCTTCCGTTCCCTATCAATAGCATGTTGGTCCACAGAAACCAAGGACCAAATATCAATATATTGATTCTCCCAAATCTTACATTTAATCTCCTCAGAAACATGCACCCCAAAGGTCTGATCCCACAGAAAAATGCTTCCTTGTGGACACCAGCCCTAGGAGGAGACACAGCCCGATGGAGCAGGGCAGAAACAGTACCTGGCAATGCCTGACTACCCTCCAATTTCCCCCAAAACGCCCTAAGGGTGGAAACCAAATCAGTCTGACCCACCCCAGAACCCCACGCATCAGCAAAAGTAAACTCACCAGTCTGCGCAGGAAAGCCCAATGAGGTAGATGGAAGAACTGTAACGGGCCCATCAACTGCGCGTGGAGCACTCATGCTGCGCGACAACACCCATGAGGACTTGGACGGCTCCCGCCATTTAATGCGTCGCCTGGACCTCCCCTACGAGCTGGAAGAGCTCCAGGAGCTACCGTCCGTGGATGACGGCAAGCGCCACCTGGAAGACCTGGACCTTCCAGACAGCTTCCTGCTACTGGACTCCCTTCGGCAGCATCTCCTGTGGCGTCTGGAAGACCCTACAGTCCTGCTGCGGCAAGTGCTTGCATAACCTTGTGAAGAGGATCTTGCAGGGGACTTGTGCCTACTCCTGGAAGACCTCACAGATGCACAGGCAATTAGGCTGCTGACTGAGTGGAAGCTCCTGGCTGCTAAGAGTGGACTGAGGAGCAAAGGGAGGGGAGGGGTTAAGCTGCGCAGGAGGGGGAGGAATCTGGCTGAGCACAGGAGCAGTACCAGAAGGGTTAACTGCAGCAGTTACAGGAGCAGCCTTAGCAGTACCGAAAGAGTTAACTGCAGCAGGTACAGAAAGGGGCATGGGCAGGGAGGAGGGAGATACTACAGGCACAGCCAAGGGTCCAGTGTCACATGACACTCCCTCCTCAGCCGAGGAGGAAGCCTGAGGGGATTGCCCATGCCCAGCATTGCCCATGCTGCCGAGGGGAGATGAAACAGACTGCAAGAGACAGTAATGGGGTGTGGCAGCAGAGAGGAGAGGGCTAGCACAGGAAAAGCAGGAGGAGGAGCCTGCTGCAGCACTTCTACAACAGGAACACATGGGGAGCGGCCTGACTCTGCACAGAGGCAGAAACATGTCCCTGCCAACTACCTGAAGGGGGGTCATGGCTGGAACTCAGACGAGCAGGAGCACGAGATGGACATGCAGACCACTGGCTAGCAGGAGCCGATACAGGGGCTGAAGCAGAAGGGAGAGTAGCTGCGGGAGATCCAAGCCTCGACAGCAGGCGGGGGAGGTAGTCCCTGTCAGTGAGCAACCGCTCCCAGATCACAGCCAGCAAGGCCTCGTCAGCCATCTCGAGGCAACAAGATTCCCCAGGGACACTGGTAAGGCACAAAGAGGGATAGGGGGGAACTAACCAACCTTTATACCCAGAGGGAGGGGACTACAAGTACCACCCATCACTCACACTATTGGTTAATCCCTCTGAACGGCTTGGCCCCTTCGCTTAACCCCTGACTTCCCCACCAGTCCAGGCAGTCAAAGTTACCTATTCCTATGCGGGCAGGTAACTCACATATTCATTACAAGGACTCCATAACATAAAGTGACATTTCACAATTGAAGAGCTGATAAACTCCCCACAAATTCAAGCCAGGCTAGCGTTTTGTTCAGGAGGAATACTCAGGCACGTGCTACAACTCCGATTAGAGGAAGGGGGATAAGGTAGACCTTTGTAAGGCTGCATTCACATCACGACTTCTCCATCCGACCTGAGTACACGATTTTTATAACTTAAAATCGTATGAAATCGTATATAAAGTCTGATCCATTGACCTCCATTAAAAAATCGGATCCATTACACACATCCGATTTGATCCGCATCCGATTTCACATGATTTTTGTTTGGGTCTGAAATCGGGGTTGACCACGATTTCAGACCTGAACAAAAATCGTGTGAAATCGGATGCGGATCAATCGGATGTGTGTAATGGATCCAATTTTTTAATGGAGGTCAATGGATCCGACTTTATATACGATTTCATACGATTTTAAGTTATAAAAATCGTGTACTCAGGTCGGATGGAGAAATTGGAGAAATCGTGATGTGAATGCAGCCTAAGATTGTAAGCTGTTGTGCTGCACCGCAAGCTAGCCCAAACTACACACCTATACAGTTATTCTTGTGTTTTTAGGGTAATAACAGGTAAGTTGTGTCAAATTAACACTCCTTTCTCCTTCATTGGGCACTGCGCTGTGCAGCACAAGGGTCTCGGCCTTAGGCTGGGTGTCTGTAAGTTTATTGTATGTTTCCTTTTATTGTATGTTTCTAGTATTTGTGTTTGGGTTCATTACCACGTTTAAGTAAAAGTTGGTTCTGATAAAAGCTGCTGGTGAAGTTGTTTTCCTTATTCGTGACTTTGCTGTATCCTGGGGAGCGCACCCCAGTGTACACTGTTTACAGGCAGAAGGTGAGGGTCCCAATGTTGGCACCACGGCCCTGTGTCAACATATGCAGTGTCACCATAAAGAGGCTTGGGAGAACCGTGGCTCCAATGCGGTGGTCCAGCTTGCTGCATCACCCAGTGGCACGCCACTCACTGTTTCAGCCAGCCAAGGCTCCACCATCTCAGCCGAAGGGAACTGTCTGTCATACCCACCTTCTGTCGCTCCAGATGCTCCTGCTCCTCCTACTTCGAGTCAGTAATTCCACCAGCAATCTATTGGCGAAGCCATGTCCAAGAGACAACAGTATGCGCCCACTCATCCAACGGTGCAGAAGCTGAATGTGCTCCTGTCCAAGTTGCTGGTGCTGCAGTCCCTTCCTTTTCAAGTGGTGGACTCTGCACCTTTTAGAGAACTGATGGCTTGTGCCGAGCCAAGGTGAAGAGTCCCAAGCAATCATTTCTTTGCAAAAAAGGCAGCTGTAACTACGGTCAGGGACAATACATGTCCTTTACGGCCCACTGAGTAAATGTGGTTCCCTTCATAGCCACAACAGCAACTTGGACAGATCACGCCGCTTCCTCCTCCACGTTCTCAGGCTGTTGGTCCTTTGATAGTGTGCGACTCTGTCTCCTCATCCTGCACCATGTCCTCAGCCTCCACTGCACGGACAAGTCTCAGTGCCCCTCCTGCATACTGTGTGTGCAGGGTACAGCGGTGTCATGCTGTTCTTCACATGGTTTGACTTGGCGAACGGAGTCACACAGGGGAGGAACTGATAAAAGTCATTCATAAAGACATCGTATCATGGCTTACTCCACAAAAACTGGAAATGTGAACCATGGTGACCGACAAAGTGAAGAACATCTTGCCTGCACTGGGTCAAGGAAGCCTGAGCCATGGGCCCTGCATGGCACACGGGTTCAATCTGATTGTCAAGCGGTTCCTGAAGTGTTCTCCCCATCTGCAAGACACCCAAACAATGGGAAGGAAACTTTGCCTGCACGTCAGCCACTCGTACACCGCAAAACACATCCTCCTTGAGCTGCAGCGTCAGAATGGTATCCCCCAACATAGTCTGATTTGCGACATTTGTAGGCGTTGGAATTCCACCCTCCATATGTTGGACCGACTATATGAATAGATAAAAGCCATCACCGATTTCTTGGTGATCCAAGCCGATAGGGGGGCTCCCCTGTGTAAATTTAATGTCAACCAGTGGCAGCTCATACGTGACACATGCTGTTTGCTCAGGCCCTTTGAGGAAGCCACATTATTAGTCAGTCACCAGGATTACGGGATGAACAATGTCATTCCACTGCTTCATTTACTTCATTGGAAACGATGGCTGGTTAGGGCACTGGAGATGCGGCGCCTACATCTCACGGCGACATGAGCCCTGTGGGGGCTGAACTGGAATAAGAGGGGGAGGGGGACAGTGGAGCACGGTTTAGGTTTCTCAAAATGGGCAAAAGGTTTTTTCATAGTTATCTGACAGGAGAGGCGGAGCAGGTGCAGAGGGTTATGAAGAAGACGAGACAGAGGACCCAGACCCACCATGGCAGTATGCAGTGGAGATGGAGGCAGGGAATACCTCTGAGTCACTTGCTGAAATGGCACAATGCATGCTCACTTGCTTGTGTAGTAACCGCCAAATTGTCACCATTTGGCAGCGGGATGACTTCTGTGTCTCCACCTTTTTGGACCCTCGCTACCGGCACAAAATGGGGGCCTTTTTTACACCCACTGAGAGAAAGGACAAACTGACCTACTACAGAGACATCATACATAGTCAGTTGCCCAATGCCTATCTGCGCTATCGTCCATCCTCTTGCAGGTCTGACTCGGGGGGCCATCTGCGCTCAACCTTCCACTGCCATGGCTGCTGGGGAGGAGTGGGGTGGCAGGAGCAGTACCAGCTCCATCAGCAGCAGCCTGAGTCTACAGTTGCTGATGAGTAGCTTTCTTCACCAGCATAGTGAAGCAAATAATCAGCAGCAGGTAGACCTGGAACAGAACCTGAACCAGCAGGTGGTGGCATACCTTCACATGACCCTGCCAACACACTTTGAAGATCCGCTGGACTTCTGAGCAGCCAAACTTGTGTCCGCAACTAGCAGAGTTTACCCTGGAAAAGCTGTCCTGCCAGGCCAGTAGTGTGCTTTCAGAACGGGTGTTTAGCCATCGTAACCCCAAGGTGAACTCGTCTGTCCATGAAAAGTGTGGAGAGACTGACCTTTGTGAAGATGAATCAGGCATGGATCAGCCAGGTTTTCCACCCACCAATGCATCAGAGTAGATTGACCATGGTGCCACACCAACACTTCACAAATATGGATAGTGCAAAACATATTTAACCCCTTAAGGACACATGACGTTCTCATACGTCTCCATTTCCGAGTCCTTAAGGACACATGACGTATGAGAACATCATGTGTTTTACCGGCCCCCCGCAACCATCTGGAGCGGAGCCGGTGCCCGATGCCTGCTGAAATCGTTCAGCAGGCATCGGGGCATATCGCCCAGGGGGGTCATTATGACCCCCCATGTCGGCGATGGCCGCAGATGGCTGGACAATTCAGTCCAGCGATCTGCGGCGGATTCCGGGTCAATCGGGTCTCCAGTGACCCGGTGACCCGGAATTATTGGCTGATCGAGGTTGTCAGAGACGGCCCCGAACAGCCAGAGCCAGCAGGGGTGAGGTGGCACTGGTGCCACCTCACGATCGCCCTGATTTGTTGGCCGGATTACCTGCCGACCAATCAGGGCGTCTGCTGCGGGTGTCACTTCCGCAACCCGCTCCGCCCCTCTTCCGGAGGACGTGAGCGGGTGCGGGACGTGCACCCCGGGTGCTGGGGACACCGATCCCCAGCGTTAATGTTGGGATCGGGGCCCCAGGAGCAGCGGCGGCGGCGACGACGAGGGACTGACCTGTGCGGCTGGATCGTTGGAGGTGAGTGACAGCCTCCTGCTGTTGCTTAGCAACAGCTCCCAGCATGCAAAAAGGGCATGCTGGGAGCTGTAGTTATGCAACAGCAGGAGGCAGACCACCACAACTCCCAGCATTCCCTTATGGGCATGCTGGGACTTGTAGTTTTGCAACAGCTGGAGGCACATTCTTTCTATGGAAAAGTGTACCTTCAGCTGTTGTGTAACTGCAACTCCCAGCTTGCCCAATCAGCTAAAGTACATGCTGGGAGTTGTAGTGGTGCATCTGGTGGTTGCATAACTACAACTCCCAGCGTGCCCGTTGGCTGTCGGTGACTGCTGAGAGTTGTAGTTTTGCAACAGCTGAAGGCACACTGAGTTAAGTAGCAAACCAGTGTGTCTCCAGCTGTTGCATAACTACAATCCCCAGCATCCCCAGCCAAAGTAGTATGCCTCCAGCTGTTGCATAACTACAATACCCAGCATGCCCTTCCGCTGTCCGTACATGCTGGGGGTTGTAGCTTTTGCAACAGCTGAAGGCACACTGGTTGCAAAACACTGAGTTTGTTACCAAACTCGGTGTTTCACAACCAGTGTGCCTCCAGCTGTTGCAAAACTACAACTCCCAGCATGCACTGATAGACCGTACATGCTGGGAGTTGTAGTTTTGCAACAGCTGGATGTCCCCCCCACCAATGTGAATGTACAGGGTACACTCACATGGGCGGAGGATTACAGTAAGTATCCGGCAGCAAGTTTGAGGTGCGGCAAAATTTCTGCCGCAGCTCAAACTGCCAGCGAGAAACTACTGTGAACCCCCCGCCCGTGCGACTGTACCCTAAAAAACACTACACTACACTAACACACAATAAAATAAAAAGTAAAAAACACTACGTGTACACATACCCCTACACAGCCCCCCTCCCCTCCCCAATAAAAATGAAAAACGTCTGGTACGCCACTGTTTCCAAAACGGAGCCTCCAGCGGTTGCAAAACTACAACTCCCAGCATGCACTGATAGACCGTACATGCTGGGAGTTGTAGTTTTGCAACAGCTGGATGTTCCCCCCCCCAATGTGAATGTACAGGGTACACTCACATGGGCGGAGGATTACAGTAAGTATCCGGCTGCAAGTTTGAGGTGCGGCAAAATTTCTGCCGCAGCTCAAACTGCCAGCGAGAAACTACTGTGAACCCCCCCGCCCGTGCGTCTGTACCCTAAAAAACACTACACTACACTAACACACAATAAAATAAAAAGTAAAAAACACTACGTGTACACATACCCCTACACAGCCCCCCTCCCCTCCCCAATAAAAATGAAAAACGTCTGGTACGCCACTGTTTCCAAAACGGAGCCTCCAGCGGTTGCAAAACTACAACTTCCAGCATGCACTGATAGACCGTACATGCTGGGAGTTGTAGTTTTGCAACAGCTGGATGTCCCCCCCCAATGTGAACGTACAGGGTACACTCACATGGGCGGAGGATTACAGTAAGTATCCGGCTGCAAGTTTGAGCTGCGTCAAATTTTCTGCCGCAGCTCAAACTGCCAGCGAGAAACTACTGTGAACCCCCGCCCGTGTGACTGTACCCTAAAAACACTACACTAACACAAAATAAAATAAAAAGTAAAAAACACTACGTGTACACATACCCCTACACAGCCCCCCTCCCCTCCCCAATAAAAATGAAAAACATCTGGTACGCCACTGTTTCCAAAACGGAGCCTCCAGCTGTTGCAAAACAACTACTCCCAGTATTGCCAGATAGCCGTTGACTGTCTAGGCATGCTGGGAGTTTTACAACAGCCGGAGACACCCTGTTTGGGAATCACTGGCGTAGAACACTCCTATGTCCACCCCTATGCAAGTCCCTAATTTAGGCCTCAAATGCGCATGGCGCTCTCACTTTGGAGCCCTGTCGTATTTCAAGGCAACAGTTTAGGGCCACATATGGGGTATCACCGTACTCGGGAGAAATTGCCTAACAAATTTTCGGGGGTATTTTCTGCTATTACCCTTTTAAAAAATTTAAAATTTTTGGGAAAACAAGCATTTTAGGTAAAAAAAATATATATTTTTTTACATATGCAAAAGTCGTGAAACACCTGTAGGGTATTAAGGTTCAAATTACCCCTTGTTACGTTCCCCGAGGGGTCTAGTTTCCAAAATGGTATGCCATGTGTTTTTTTTTTTGCTGTCCTGGCACCATAGGGGCTTCCTAAATGCGGCATGCCCCCAGAGCAAAATTTGCTTTCAAAAAGCCAAATGTGACTCCTTCTCTTCTGAGACCTGTAGTGCGCCAGCAGAGCACTTTTCACCCCCATATGGGGTGTTTTCTGAATCGGGAGAAATTGGGCTTCAAATTTTGGGGGGTATTTTCCGCTATTACCCTTTTTAAAAATGTAAACATTTTGGGAAAACAAGCATTTTAGGTAAAAAAAATATTTTTTTTTTTACATATGCAAAAGTCGTGAAACACCTGTAGGGCATTAAGGTTCACGTTACCCCTTGTTAGGTTCCCCGAGGGGTCTAGTTTCCAAAATGGTATGCCATGTGTTTTTTTTTTTTTTTGCTGTTCTGGCACCATAGGGGCTTCCTAAATGTGGCATGCCCCCAGAGCAAAATTTGCTTTCAAAAAGCCAAATGTGACTCCTTCTCTTCTGAGACCTGTAGTGCGCCAGCAGAGCACTTTTCACCCCCATGCGAGGTGTTTTCTGTATCGGGAGAAATTCGGCTTCAAATTTTGGGGGGTATTTTCTGCTATTACCCATTTTAAAAATGTAAAATTTTTGGGAAACCAAGCATTTTAGGTAAAAAAAATATATATATTTTTTACATATGCAAAAGTCGTGAATCACCTGTAGGGTATTAAGGTTCACTTTACCCCTTGTTACGTTCCCTGAGGGGTCTAGTTTCCAAAATGGTATGCCATGTGTTTTTTTTTTGCTGTCCTGGCACCATAGGGGCTTCCTAAATGCGGCATGCCCCCAGAGCAAAATTTGCTTTCAAAAAGCCAAATGTGACTCCTTCTCTTCTGAGACCTGTAGTGCGCCAGCAGAGCACTTTTCACCCCCATATGGGGTGTTTTCTGAATCGGGAGAAATTGGGCTTCAAATTTTGGGGGGTATTTTCTGCTATTACCCTTTTTAAAAATGTAAACATTTTGGGAAAACAAGCATTTTAGGTAAAAAAATTTTTTTTTTTTTACATATGCAAAAGTCGTGAAACACCTGTAGGGCATTAAGGTTCACGTTACCACTTGTTAGGTTCCCCGAGGGGTCTAGTTTCCAAAATGGTATGCCATGTGTTTTTTTTTTTTTTTGCTGTTCTGGCACCATAGGGGCTTCCTAAATGTGGCATGCCCCCCGAGCAAAATTTGCTTTCAAAAAGCCAAATGTGACTCCTTCTCTTCTGAGACCTGTAGTGCGCCAGCAGAGCACTTTTCACCCCCATGCGAGGTGTTTTCTGTATCGGGAGAAATTCGGCTTCAAATTTTGGGGGGTATTTTCTGCTATTACCCATTTTAAAAATGTAAAATTTTTGGGAAACCAAGCATTTTAGGTAAAAAAAAAATATATATTTTTTACATATGCAAAAGTCGTGAATCACCTGTAGGGTATTAAGGTTCACTTTACCCCTTGTTACGTTCCCTGAGGGGTCTAGTTTCCAAAATGGTATGCCATGTGTTTTTTTTTTTGCTGTCCTGGCACCATAGGGGCTTCCTAAATGCGGCATGCCCCCAGAGCAAAATTTGCTTTCAAAAAGCCAAATGTGACTCCTTCTCTTCTGAGACCTGTAGTGCGCCAGCAGAGCACTTTTCACCCCCATATGGGGTGTTTTCTGAATCGGGAGAAATTGGGCTTCAAATTTTGGGGGGTATTTTCCGCTATTACCCTTTTTAAAAATGTAAACATTTTGGGAAAACAAGCATTTTAGGTAAAAAAATTTTTTTTTTTTACATATGCAAAAGTCGTGAAACACCTGTAGGGCATTAAGGTTCACGTTACCCCTTGTTAGGTTCCCCGAGGGGTCTAGTTTCCAAAATGGTATGCCATGTGTTTTTTTTTTTTTTTTTGCTGTTCTGGCACCATAGGGGCTTCCTAAATGTGGCATGCCCCCAGAGCAAAATTTGCTTTCAAAAAGCCAAATGTGACTCCTTCTCTTCTGAGACCTGTAGTGCGCCAGCAGAGCACTTTTCACCCCCATGCGAGGTGTTTTCTGTATCGGGAGAAATTCGGCTTCAAATTTTGGGGGGTATTTTCTGCTATTACCTATTTTAAAAATGTAAAATTTTTGGGAAACCAAGCATTTTAGGTAAAAAAAAAATATATATTTTTTACATATGAAAAAGTCGTGAATCACCTGTAGGGTATTAAGGTTCACTTTACCCCTTGTTACGTTCCCTGAGGGGTCTAGTTTCCAAAATGGTATGCCATGTGTTTTTTTTGCTGTCCTGGCACCATAGGGGCTTCCTAAATGCGGCATGCCCCCCAAAAACCATTTGTCGCTCCTTCCCTTCTGAGCCCTCTACTGCGCCCGCCGAACAATTAACATAGACATATGAGGTATGTGCTTACTCGAGAGAAATTGGGTTTCAAATACAAGTAAAAATTTTCTCCTTTTTACCCCTTGCAAAAATTCAAAAATTGGGTCTACAAGAACATGCGAGTGTAAAAAATTAAGATTTTGAATTTTCTCCTTCACTTTGCTGCTATTCCTGTGAAACACCTAAAGGGTTAATACACTTACTGAATGTCATTTTCAATACTTTGGGGGTGTAGTTTTTATAATGGGGTCTTTTATGGGGTATTTCTTATATGAAGACCCTTCAAATCCACTTCAAAACTGAACTGGTCCCTGAAAAATAGTGAGTTTGAAAATTTTGTGAAAAATTTCAAAATTGCTGCTGAACTTTGAAGCCCTCTGGTGTCTTCCAAAAGTAAAAACTCATAAATTTTATGATGCAAACATAAAGTAGACATATTGTATATGTGAACCCAAAAAAATATATTTTGAATATCCATTTTCCTTACAAGCAGAGAGCTTCAAAGTTAGAAAAATGCAAAATTTTCATTTTTTTTCATCAAATTTTGGGATTTTTCACCAAGAAAGGATGCAAGTTACCATAAAATTTTACCACTAAGTTAAAGTAGAATATGTCACGAAAAAACTATCTCGGAATCAGAATGATAACTAAAAGCATCCCAGAGTTATTAATGTTTAAAGTGACAGTGGTCAGAATTGCAAAAAACGCTCCAGTCCTTAAGGTATAAAATGGCCTGGTCCTTAAGGGGTTAAGGTGCTGCTCCCCAGTTACAGAAATTCCTTCACATCAGACCGCATGTAAGTACTGAGGATATGCATTAACTAAAACTTAAGTTTTAATAATGTTCCTAGGATAAAACATATGGAACCATTTTTTTTTTAAATCAAACAAAAGGAAAAGTGTGCAAAAAACACCATGTGCCACCTACCCCACCAAGTGTTGATGTGAAGCAAAAGCCTCTAAAACGTGGAAGGGAACAATGTATGGTCCATTGTAACAGGTGGGGGTAAAAAACTGGCCCTGTAAGACAAGTAATACTTGCCAAGAAGGGAATTAATAGGGCGAGAGTATGGCATTACAGGGTCAATTTTTAGCCCACCTTTTACAATAGACCATACATTTTCCCTTCCACCTTTTGGAAGCAAGTGTTACTCGCCCTAAAAAGTGCGGCCTCACACAGGAACCTTTCCCTATTTCCATACAAAAACCCTGGGAAATAACAGTGTTTTTAGGTGGAAATAGGGAGAGGTTCCTGTGTGGGGCTGCTCTTTTTAGGTTAAGTAACACTTGCCAAGAAGGGAATTAATAGTGTGAGAGTAGGGCCTTATAGGTCAGTTTTCACCCCCACCTGTTACATTGGACTATACGTTGTTCTCTTCCACCTTTCTGTGGTTTTTTCATCACATCAATACTTGGTGGTGTAGGTGGCACATGGTGTTTTTTGCACACTTTTCCTTTTGTTTGATTAAAAAAAAAAATTTTGTCCATATATTTTATCCTAAGAATATTATTAAAACTTAAGTTTTAGCTAATGCATATCTTCAATACTTACTTGTGCACACCAACACTTTGACAAAATAGCCCAGTTTCTTCTGCCTACCTGCCTCAGCTACTATTCCGATCCTGCCTCCCGCCTGATGCCACACATCTGATGCCAAGTGCTCCTTCTTTCACCCACCTAGCCAGCAGGTACTGATATTGCCACCCACCGCACCACTCTGTCAGCAGGTCACTTTCAGGAATCCTGCCGCTCCTGCTGCCATATGGTCTCCTAATGCTTCTGCCACCTCCAGGCTGTCACTCAGCCACTATATGGTCTCTTCATGCTTCCACCACCTCCAGGCTGTGTCATTCTGTCACTATATGGTCTCCTCATGCTGCTGCCACCTCAAGGCTGTGTCATTCAGCCACTATATGGTCTCCTTATGCTGCCGCTACCTCCACCTTTCACTGCAGCAACTTATAGCAGTATGCACCCACTCATCCAACGATGCAGAAGCTGAATGTGCTTCTGTCCAAGTTTCTGGTATTGCAGTCCTTCCCTTTTCAAGTGGACATTCAGGGGGCTGGGATAGGTGGCCTTGCGGCGGACCACCAGCTCGATTTTAGGATACAAGTACGAGCTTTTTCATTGCAGCAACTTAAACACTGCAGCAATTATATGCTATTGGAACTGGAATTACCATGGCTGCTGGCACCAGACTTTCTCTCCGGAAGTGATTCTTATAGTGACGCCTGTAATCTGCATGTCATAGTGAAAAACACTATTATTTCACTACCCCAGCACACTCTCTACGCGTGTTGCGACAAGGCAAAGTGTTCTACGTCTTTTTTAATAGCAATTTGCCGCAAATTAATTTTGATCGAACCAAATTTTTTCGGAAAATTCGGACAATCGGACGAATAGAATTTTTAAATAATTCGATCATCTCTAAACATAACCCTAACAATTGCATGGTACTATCGATTAAGACGTCCATCATTTATGGTAGATAATGGCATCTCCATCCCCCTTATTATAAAATAGTACGTTTTCTGCACCACATGAAAAGGACTGATTTGCTATGTCGCTATGCACATCTTCTGCCTATAAATGACGGTGCCTTAAATTATCTTAACTTAGTTTATATTCAATCTAATCTAGGAATAAACATTTTATGAATAAAAATGTAATCCACAGTGCATCGGAGCATGGAGACAGGCTTTATTTCCACAGCTGATCATGATAAGCATGTCCTATGCAGCATCAATTTTAATGCTTTGCCAGCTGTTTTCATCAAGTAATCCGTATAATTATCAGATGTGTGCCTTATTATAGCCTAGAAGTGTGTCAACAGGATAGAATAGTGAAGTAAGGGGAAGAAAATGACAAGTTTAATGATAATTATGATAGAAGAGCCTTGGGATTTCATAAAGTATACCACTAGTCTTATATAAGTAGGAGGACATCCATATTTATTATTTATAGCACAAAACTGCTATAATACTGCCACCTATGTACAGGAATATAACTACTATAATACTGCTCCCTATATACAAGAATATAACTACTATAATACTGCCTCCTATATACAAGAATATAACTACTATAATACTGCCTCCTATATACAAGAATATAACTACTATAATACTGCTCCTATGTACAAGAATATAACTACTATAATACTGCTCCTATATACAAGAATATAACTACTATAATACTGCATCCTATATATATTTATATAATTTATTAATTATAATATTTATATATAATATTATAATATATTATTTATTTATTATTTACATAATAAGTAATTTATTAATTACTAATTTACATAGGGCCCTTTTTTGTTGCTTTTACTTGGTCTGCACTCTACCCCTCCCCCTCAGCCCAGCCCTATATAAATTAGCAGGAAACTGCTCAGGGCCCCTCACTTTCTGGCAGCCTCCCAGTCTGACTGGGAGAGCATGGTAAGTGAGCTTTTACATCTTGTTCACACTGGTGTGGTGCTGTGCGGCATCCGTTGCTGCCGTGGCGCCATGTCTATGGGGAGATGCGGCCCTGGGACTGGTTTGAGTGGCATTGGGAACGCTCTGCCAGTGGGTCGTTCCCCCTGTGGGCACTGGTGTTTCGGCGGTGGTGGTCGCTGCCCAGGGCTACGCCATTTCATGCTAGGGACGTTAGGGACCCACTCTAAATAGGTGGCCTTGACATGGCGAGTGGGCTTGTACTTTTTGATCAAAATGTGTAATAACAACCGGTTAGTTTTTGAATTTATGCTGAGAAGCAAATAGATCAAAATACAAATTGTGGATGTGCGGCCATGTCTGTTTTCTCTATTTGAATAACTACTATAATACTGCTCCTGTGTACAATAATATAACCACTATAAGTACATTTGTAGAGGAAAAAAACGCACTCAAATTTTATTCAACCAGGTGTAGAAGTCCGGAACAGGTGGAGGACTTGGAGGAGAAAGAAATGCAACTAGTTTCGCTCCCTAGGGAGCTTTATCCAGCTAATGTGCCACGAAACTAGTTGCATTTCTTTCTCCTCCTTGTCCTCCACCTGTTCCAGACTTCTACACCCGGTTGAATAAAATTCTCCTTGTTTACAGCACATCCACTGTGGGTGAGTGCGTTTTTTTCCTCTACAAATGTACCTATTATTGGACTTTTTCTGTTAACCTGCACCCCCAACATATGTCTGCCTACCCGATCTCCTTGAAGTATCTACCACAGCCATCACCCATTGAGTACAGTCCGGACAGTGCCATTTCATTCTACACCTTGCACATATAACTACTATAATATTGCCTCCTATGTACAAGAATATAACTACTATAATACTGCTCCTATGTACAAGAATATAACTACTATAATACTGCTCCTATATACAAGAATATAACTACTATAATACTGCCTCCTATATACAAGAATATAACTACTATAGTACTGCCTCCTATATACAAGAATATAACTACTATAATACTGCTCCTATGTACAAGAATATAAATACTATTATACTGCCCCTATATACAAGAATATAACTTCTATAATACTGCTTCTAAATACAAGTATATAACTACTATAATACTGCCTCCTATATACAAGAATATAACTACTCTAATACTGTCCTATATAAAAGAATATAACTACTGTAATACTGCCTCCTGTGTACAAGAACATAATTATTATATTACCTCCTATATACATGAAAATAACTACTATAATACTGCTCCTATATGTGAGAATATAACTACTATAATACTGCTCCTTTGTACAAGAATATACCTACTATAATACTGTCTCCTATATACAAGTATATAACTACTTTAAAATTGCCCCCTATGTACAATAATACAGCTACTATAATACTGCCTCCTATGCACAGGAATATAACTACTATAATACTACCTCCTATATACAAGAATACAACTACTTTAAAACTGCCCCCTATGTACAATAATACAGCTACTATAATACTGCCTCCTATGCACAGGGATATAACTACTATAATACTGCTCCTATATACAATAATATAACTACTATAATTCTGCTCCTGTGAACAAGAATATAACTACTATAATACTGCCTCCTATATACAAGAATATAACTGCTATAATACTACCTCCTATATACAAGAATATAACTGCTATAATACTACTCCTATATACAAGAATATAACTACTTTAAAACGACCCCCTATGTACAACAATACAGCTACTATAATACTGCCTCCTATGCACAGGAATATAACTACTATAATACTGCTCCTATGCACAGGAATATAACTACTATAATACTGCCTCCTATATACAAGAATATAACTACAATAATACTGCACCTATATACAAGAATATAACTACTATAATACTGCTCCTATATACAAGAATATAACTACTATAATACTTCTCCTATATACAAGAATATAACTACTATAATACTGCTTCTATATACAAGAATATAACTACTATAATACTGCTTCCTATATACAGGAATATAACTACTAGAATACTGCTCCTATATACAAGAATATAACTACAATAATACTGCCCCTATATACAAGAATATAACTACTATAACACTGCTCCTATATACAAGAATATAACTACTATAATACTGCCTGCTATATACAAGAATATAACTACTATAATACTGCCTCCTATATACAAGAATATAACTACAATAATGCTGCCCCCTATGTGCAATAATACAGCTACTATAATACTGCTCCTATATACAAGAATATAACTACTATAATACTGCTCCTATATACAAGAATATAACTACTATAATACTTCTCCTATATACAAGAATATAACTACTATAATACTGCTTCTATATACAAGAATATAACTACTATAATACTGCTTCCTATATACAGGAATATAACTACTAGAATACTGCTCCTATATACAAGAATATAACTACAATAATACTGCCCCTATATACAAGAATATAACTACTATAACACTGCTCCTATATACGAGAATATAACTACTATAATACTGCCTGCTATATACAAGAATATAACTACTATAATACTGCCTCCTATATACAAGAATATAACTACAATAATGCTGCCCCCTATGTGCAATAATACAGCTACTATAATACTGCCTCCTATATACAAGAATATAACTACTATAATACTGCTCCTATATACAAGAATATAACTACTATAATACTGCCTCCTATATACAAGAATATAACTACTATAATACTGCTCCTATATACAAGAATATATCTACTATAATACTGCTCCTATATACAAGAATATAACTACTATAATACTCCTCCTATATACAAGAATATAACTACTACAATACTGCTCCTATATACAAGAATATAACTACTATAATACTGCCTCCTATGCATAGGAAAATAACTACTATCATTTTGCCAAGGAGAGAAATATCAGAATATTGCAGTCTATATACAGAAATATACACATATCATTATATGTAATATTCTATTCATTATAGCAGTGTTTCCCAACCAGGGTTTCTCCAGCTGTTGCAAAACTACTGTCCGGGCACACTGGGAGTTGTAGTTTTGCAACAGCTGGAGGCACCCTGGTTGGGAAAAAACTGCATTATAAGCTGAATTTTAAAACATTACAATACAAAACCCCTCAGCATATTTCTTTTTTTTATTTTGCCGTAGTCCTTATATTGGCTCCGCATACCATTTTTTTTTAATGGCCAACGTTTTCAGCTGTTTTGTGACACATAGGCGCCTGTAGCCATTCGGTGTTGTGTGAATGCTGATCGGGCGCCGCTCGTCTCCGCTGGGTCACTTGTGCTGAGTGTGAGCAGATTGGATTAAATAAAAGCGCAGAGTACTTAGCCGTAATTAGTAAAGCGGGGAGCAGGGATTGTTCCAGATGAGAAAACTTGATGAAGGAAACAGCAGGAAACACCAAGAAGTGTTCAGTACAAATATAAACCGGAGTTATGTGAACACACAATGACAGAAATGCCTATAAACAATCATTAGAGCCGCCACCAGATATACACCGCACTGTATAACAATAATTAATGCTATTATAGCTGGGTCTAATACTGAGAGAGAGAAGGGAATAGGTTATACGCTGATTTTAGGAGCCCGGGGTGACTGCATACTGTTCCCAGCTGAGAATATACAGAGAGATTACTAGTAATAGGGTGTGGTTGACTATGTTCTGACTGTGAGGCAGCACAGCACTGCACAGCTCAGCACAGCACAGCATTGATCAGTACAGCACTATACAGATCAACATAGCACAGCACAGCACTGATCAGCACAGCACAGCACTGATCAGCACAGCACTACCCAAAGCATCAAAGCACAGCACATGGTGTGAGATGCAGGGCAGATGGAACTACCCTAGGGGCAGATGGCATTAAACCCTTGTATTCGTGATGCCAGGGCTTGGTTTATCCTCAATACCTTCCGAAGGTATACCGCTGGATCCTGGGCTAGACACGGGGCAATAATGGCTCCGACGCCAAGTTACGGACAACGGTAGCTTTACTGAGTGACAGATGATACAGTCTATATAGTTCAGCCAGGCCCACGGAGGTGACCATTGACTTCAGAGACCATAAGGGCTTGCTGGGACTTGCAGTAGATTGACTTGAGACTGACAATGCTGTGGTTGTAGCTTACTTGTAGAATTGTGGCTGCTGGACTGACTTGAGGCCTCCTATGGACTCCAGACACACTCTAGGACTTGACTGCACTGCAACTTAGCAGAAAAAGAGCGAAGAGACTCCTCCCAGGGCTTTTATAGGGAGACTCTGGTGGGGTCCCATAGGTCAACCTTAAGTCACATGGTCACTAATACCTCCTGGGCTACACTCACATGACAACTCACATGACAATTGGTGATCACGTTAACCTCTCTTAAAGTAATAATACTTTCTATATGCATTATACAGTATAACACATGGCAAAAAATATGTACAATATATACATATACAAGGGGACACTGTAAGGAGGCTGCCTGACAGGGCAGCATGGGTACGAGGGCACAACTCCCATACTGGGCCCCCACAAACTCCCCCTCTTAAACACAGCCCTCCTCGGCATCCAGTCCTGGAGGGTGGATGACTGGAAGTGGCCACTGGGGCCTGGTGATGACAGTTCCTGGGGCATTATTGTTGAATTTCCTTTACAGGTCTGAATTTGAAAACATAACCGGGGATGAGTCCATGTAGCACTTTGTGAAAATGTCCATATATGCTCCTTGTGATAATGGGACATAAATATGTGGGATTCATTACCTTTGTAACTGCATTCTTAATATAATTAAACATACTTAAACACATTTGTTTAATGCCTTAGCCTTAGCTCCTGGGGCCCATTGGCACTAGCTACTTCTCCCCAGAATGCTATGATCTCGATATGTTTTACACCATACAGCAATGTTACCTTTGTATACAGCAACTCTGTCTCTATACATGCTTTATTTATATCTCAGGGGAACCCTCTGGCCAGTTGAGTACCCTGTACACGAGTTGCTGGCAGCTGTGCTGGAGAGGCTGGAGACAGGATTGGCACCCTGGAGATTGGTGTATAGGCTGGAGCCAACGGGGACAAGACTGGGACTGGGGTGGAGACTAGTGGGGGTTGAACCAGCCTCTGGGTTGGTGAGACACAGAAGATAACAGGCTGATTTGGAGAAAACATGGGGAAATCCATAGATGGGTGGATTCCCTTGCCCAGGACATACTCTCTCGCAGTTCCGACAGCTGGAGGAGGCGTTACTAGGAGCACTGGTAGATCTACTTTGAAGACCTAATTTGATTTGATTCCAGTGAACGACTTGTGACTCATACCCAGGTTTTTGTACTTTGTACATATCAGACTCAGGATAGGGTATAGACGTCCCCGTGTATGGTTCTGTCTCCCAGATAAAGTCTAACTTGTTAGACCTTGGAAACTTCTATAGCCAGACTTTTTCACCCAATTGAAGTGATTTGGCGGAGGCATGTCGGTTATAGTCCTCTTGTTGTCTCTGTTGAGCCTCGCCCATCTTCTTGCTGACAATTTCTTTGGCTTCTTGGATCCTTCTCTGGTGGTCAGAGACCCTTTCCAGGGAGGCTTGCGGTGAGTTGTTGAATGGGGCCTAGAGCTCAAATGTCCGGTCGTTGGGCAACTGTCCAATGTTGCCCCATCATCATGTAAAAATGAGTTAACCCCGTAGAACAATGGACTGTGTTGTTATATATCTCCAGTAATTTGTGCAGCAGTCGAGGCCACTCTTCTTGTCTTGACACAGAGGCTGCTCGCAACATGTTGATAAAGACTTGATTGATGCACTCACAGAGCCCGTTCTACTGGGGATGGTAAGCGATAGTCCGGAATTTCTTGCAAGCACGGAATTGACATAACTCTTGGAAGAGTTGGGCCTCAAAGGCCCCTCCTTGGTCCGTTAGGACAGACTTGGGACACCCTAGGGTCTGCACCCAATTGGAGTAGAACATCTGGGCTTCTGTCTTGGCTGTGAGATCTTTGACGGGGACAACGACAACCCATTTGGAGTAATGATCCACTATGGTGAGAGCATAAGTATACCTGGACCGCGTAGGAGACAATTTGACATGACCAACTGGTTTGGCCTTTCACTCTGGATGAAATGATGGGGTGCTCTTGCGTCCTTGCATTCTCGGTGACGTAACAGATAGCACATTCAATGCACCATTTCTCAATTTCACTCTGCATTCCGATCGAATTGAATCTTCACCTGACAGTAGCTTTGGTCTTGTGGACTTCAAAGTGTCCCAACTGATCATAATATGCGTTGAGGACCATCGCCGCGTCTCTTTGGGGAACCAGAATCAGATGAAGTCGATCACCAGAGACCGTATCCAAAGTATTTTGGTACAAAAGTCCTTTGTGCACAAACAGTCACTTCCTCAGTCGCCACAGTGGTTTCAGCTCATAATCACACTGGGTAGATGTGTTGGTACCTTTTTCTCCAGAAGGTGGTCCAACAGATCCACCATGACTTGACTTTCATCTTGGAGAGTCTTCCAGGTGTACAGGTCTTCTTTAAGCTTTCTGGACCTGGGTTCACCATCCAACAGGGCGGTCACAACATTCTGGTTCACAAACCGTTGCAAAAATGCAGGCATCCCCACGTCTTCCCACATGTTTTCGACAGGTGGTTCTTCGCCTCGGGTAATTCGAGATAGTACATCAGCATTGATGTTTGACTTGCCTCTTCTGTACTTGATAGTGAAGCTGTAATTGGCCAATCTTGAAGCCCATCGCTGTGCAATGGCACCCAACTTGGCAGTGCTCAGGTGGGCTAACGGGTTATTATCCGTGTAGACAGTGAATGGCGTGGCACCCAAATAGTCTTTGAACTTTTCGGTCAGAGCCCAGATCAGGGCAAAAAGTTTCAACTTGAATGAGCTGTAATTAGCATCATTCTTCTCTGCTCCTCACAGATTACGACTGGCATAAGCAATTACTCATTCTTGTCCATCCTGGACCTGGGATTGGATGGCTACCAGACCTTCAAAACTGGCATCAGTGTATAGTGTATACTGTAGTCTGGATATGCCAGAATGGGTGGTTCTGTCAACAAATGTTTAAGAGCTCGGAAACCTCTCTCTTGCTCTTCGGCCCATTCAATTGGTAGTCTTCCATTATAATTCTCCTTTGCCGTAGCCCGTAGGAGAGCTGTGAGGGGTTCTGCAATCTGGGCAAAGTGTGGGATGAAGCGGCAGTAGTAACCAGCAAATCCCAGGAAGCTCCTGATATCTTTCACCGTGCACGGGGTTGGCCAGTTCTTGACAACTTCCACCTTTTCAGGATTGGGCTGGACTCCCTCTGCGCTGACAACATGACCCAAGTAATGGACTTGAGGTTTCAGAAAATGACACTTTAACAGTTTAATCTTCAATCCATGCTTGATTAGGACTTGAAGGACGTCTGACAGATGGCTGAGGTGTTCCTGGTAAGACTTGGAATACACTATGACATCATCCAGGTACAATAGGACACTTTGAAAATTCAGATGGCCCAGGCAGCTTTCCATTAGATGCTGGAACGTAGCAGGGGCATCACACAGCCCAAACGGCATACTTTTAAACTCAAACAGCCCCATGAATGCCAAGTATGCGGTCTTTTCCCGGTCCTCCACAGCCATGGGCACTTGCCAGTATCTGCTGGTTAAGTCCAGGGTGGAGAAGTAAGCAGCAGACCCGAGGGCTGTGAATGACTGCTCGATCCTTGGCAAAGCATATAAACATCTTTATATGTAACATTGTTCAGTTTCCTGTAGTCAACAGAGAAGTGGATGGTTCCGTCTTTCTTCCTGACCAGGACAAGTGGTGCCACCCAGGTGCTCTGACTTTCTTGAATTATGTCTGCCTCTTTCATGTTGGCCAGCATCTTCCTGACAGTCTAATACATGCCTGGTGCGACCGGACGGTGTCTTTCCTTGATAGGTGGGCTGTCACCTGTGAGGATTCGGTGCTGGATCATTGAAGTTAGCCCGAAGTCTATGGGGTGCTTGTTGAAAGCCTCATGGTACCCCTTGGCGACATTGACGATCCCATTGACTTGGTCCCTTGGGGTAGTGTTGTCTCCATTGTAAAGTTGCGCCCACCAGGGCTCTAGAGGGCTCACACTGGATCCTTCAGTCACTTGATCTGCACGCTGTCGGGCCACCAGATGCTCTGTCACAATGTCTTTGACTCTAGAAGGTACAGTTGGGCTACAGAAGTGTATTTGGGTAAGACAGTAGCAGAATCAGACAGGTTTACTAAACGCACCAGGACTCTCCCGTTGATAACAGTGACAAGGCTTCTCGCAGCTTGGAGAAGAGGATGATCTTCTAGCTGAATAGGTTTCAGCAGGGCCTGATTGTCCCCATTCTTGACTCCGGGACGTGCATGACACCGGACAATAGTCACTGCGTTGGGTTGTAAGGTCACCGACCAGATGTCTTGAACTCGTACTCTGCAGATTTGACCTTGCTTGTTGGCATACTTCTGCTCCGTCTGTAGAACTTTCAAGTGGTGCTGCGCAGCCCGCTGGCCTAAAGGGGACAGATGGGGAAGAGAGGCATGCAAGGCTTCCAATATTTCGGCAAAAATGTTTTCATAATGTTCATCCCCAGTATAAATTCGGCAGACCCCTCAGTAGCGGATCAGCAGCCCGCTGCAGCCCAGCCACGGCCACTTTAAAACAGTGACGGCGGCAGGCCCGAACACTTCTCCTGCTTTTTCTATTTTTTCATATTTCCTTACCTGGCCGCCCTCAGCAGGCTTAGGTAATGTGGCAGGTCTTGTGGGCTGTGTGGATAATATGACGAGTGACATATCCTGCTGGCTCCTCTGCGCAGCGTCAGGGATGTCACTGCTCATTCCCTGCAGCGCTGGCTGCTTAAGTTTAGCAGTCCGGCCATGGCTGCAGGAAATGATGAGTAAGGAACTATGAAAAATAGAAAAAGCAGGGGGAGAGGGGGGATCAAGTGTGGGGGACTATACTGCCAACCTAATGTGGGGGACTATACTGCCAACCTAATGTGGGGGACTATACTGCCAACCTAATGTGGGGGAACTATACTGCCAACCTAATGTTGGGAAGCTATACTGGCAACCTAATGTGGGGGAACTATACTGCCAACCTAATGTGGGGGGAATTATATTACCAACCTAATGTGGGGGGACTATACAGCCAACCTGTTATGCCATGTGCTCCGGTCTCACACGCTGGCCATGAGCGCATGATCCCCTTACCTTCTGCTGCCGATGGGGCTGGGACTCGCACTGCGGGACACACCCGAATGCGAGCCCCAGTCCGTCACTCTCCGGTGTTTCCCCTGCCTCTGCTTCCACCTCTCTGCTCCAGCGCACGTGTCCCCGTCCCTTAGGGCGCGCGCGCCGGAGCTTTAAGATTTAAAGGGCCAGTACGTTCATTAGTGTAACCACCTGTGTGTTGTTGATAAATTCCTCCACCCTCCTCAGTTCTCTGCCGGATCTTTGTTGCCTTGTGCCCTAGAGAAAGCGTTCCTTTGTATTGCCTTGCCGTGTACCAGATCTCCTGCTCTTGTGACCTTGACCTTGCTTCTCTGCCGCCTGCCTACTGAACTTCTGCTACGTCCCAACTACGCTACTGTGCTGCCTGCCCTGACCTACAGCTATCCTGACTATGAGTTGTCTCATCCCTTCTGTGCTTCGCATCTCCTCAGCTGCCTGTGTGGTTGAGCCATTGCCGGGGGTTACGACCTGGGTGTCGCCTGCAGCAGCAAGCCCATCCTGCTTTGCGGCGGGCTCTGGTGAAGAGCAGCGGCACCTTAGACTCCATTCCCTGGCACGGTCCGAGTCATCTGCCACACAGGTCCAGCGGATCCACATACACTGGAGTTCCTGACTTCAGAAACGTGAGTCTTACACAACCTAATGTCGGGGAACTATACTGCCAACCTAATGTGGGGGAACGACAACCTAATGTGGGGGGAACTACACTGCCAACCTAATGTGTGGGAACTACAACCTAATGTGGGGGGAACTATACTGCCAACCTAATGTTGGGGAACTACAACCTAATGTGGGGGAACTATACTGCCAACCTAATGTGGGGGAACTATGCTGCCTACCTAATGTGGGGGAACATACTGCCTACCTAATGTGGGGGAACTATACTGCCTACCTAATGTGGGGGAACTATACTGTCTACCTAATGTGGGGGATCTATACTGCCAACCTAATGTTGGGAAATACAACCTAATGTGGGGGGAACGATACAGCCAACCTAATGTGGGGGAACTACAACCTAATGTGGGGGAACTATACTGCCAACCTAATCTTGGGAAGCTATACTGGCAACCTAATGTGTGGGGACTATACAGCCAACCTAATGTGGGGGGACTATACAGCCAACCTAGTGTGGGGGAACTATACAGCCAACCTAATGTGGGGGAACTACAACCTAATGTGGGGTTGTCTCATGCCAAAAATGTTTTAGATTGTGGTGGGTCCAACCGCTGGGACCCCCGCAATCTCCTGTACTTGGCCCCAGGCTCTCCCCTGGAGCGGCCCATAATGACCCCCGTCAGAAGCCTAGGCCGCCACACCCCCTCCATATCTCTCTATGGGAAAACCGTTTGGCTATCTTTGGCTCTGTCAAGAGATTATTGGAGGGGGCGTAGTGGCCCCCACTTCATACGGGGATTGTGATGAGCGAGAGCTGGGGCTCCCTACTGGAGATAGAGGGGGCCCCAGTGGTCGGACCCTATGTGATCTAAAACTTATCCCCATCCTGCGGATAGGGGATAAGTTTTCTGCCCTGAGACTACTCTTTTAACACAGCTCAGCACAGCTCAGCACTGCACAGCTTAAATGAGAACTATTATGCGCAAAAACCTACCCCTATCCAAAGGGAATCACTTTTACACTGCGGGGGGTCCCACCTCTAGGACAGCACCGCCCCCCCCCCCCGTGATCTCCTGCACAGGATGCCAGCTCTGCTTGGGAACAGGGTGTGTTGACCCGCACATGAAGCAGCGGCCGACACATCCCCCCCATGTAGCGGAAATACCTGAATGCTGTATCTTCAGCTCTCCCATAGAGATACATAGAGGGGGCGTGTTAGCCACAACTTCGTGCAGGGGTCTATACGTTCCGTTCCAAGGGAGAGCAAGGGTCCAGTGCAGGAGAACACAGGAGGGGAGGGGGCAGAGGACGGACCCCCTGCAATCTAAAACCTATCCCCTATCCTTTGGATAGGAAATACATTTTTGTGTACCATAGTACTCCTATGGCACAGATCAGCACTGCACAGCTCAGCATGGATTAGCACTGCACAGTACAGCTCAGTCAGCACAAATCAGCACTGTACAGCTCAGCACAGCTCGGTACAGCACAGCTCAGTACAGCACAGCTCGGTACAGGTAATCACAGCTCAGCACAGATCAGTACAGCTCGGTACAGAACAGCTCGGCATAGCACAGCTCGGAACAGCACAGCTCGGTACAGCACAGCTCGGTACAGCACAGCTCTGTACAGCACAGCTCCGTACAGCACAGCTCGGTACAGCTCAGCACAGATCAGTACAGCTCGGTACAGAACAGCTCAGTGTAGCACAGCTCGGAACAGCACAGCTCAGTACAGCTAATCACAGCTCAGCACAGATCAGTACAGCTCGGTACAGAACAGCTCAGTGTAGCACAGCTCGGAACAGCACAGCTCAGTACAGCTAATCACAGCTCAGCACAGATCAGTACAGCTCGGTACAGAACAGCTCAGTGTAGCACAGCTCGGAACAGCACAGCTCAGTACAGCTAATCACAGCTCAGCACAGATCAGTACAGCTCGGTACAGAACAGCTCGGTATAGCACAGCTCGGAACAGCACAGCTCGGTACAGCTAATCACAGCTCAGCACAGATCAGCACGGCACAGCACACCTCAGCACAGTGTGGTGTCCCAGCACCAAAGGCTATCCTGTAGCTTGGACTTCATCGGGCAGACCTGTGGCACAGGTATTGGGCCCACAGAAGGATTGTTTGCTATGGCTGTTACGTTCAAAGCATTTTGTCGAATGGTTAATATATTTTCATAAGCACTGTGTTATCTGTTATTTATATGTGTTGTACCTTTAAGACTTAGGAGCAGGCCAAGCCCATGTGACCCTGTATGCCCAATGGGAACCCCTAAATTGTGTGGTATATAGAGTAGTGGGGGGAGAATTTGTCCCAGTCCAGTGCTTGTCACCCTTGAGAGCAGAGCACAATTGTGGTAAAGGTGTGAGGTGTATGGAGAAGCTCTGAGGAAAGGCCCAGAACAAAAGGATCACCCACATGGAGAAAATTCATGCCCTGGCAGAGAAAGCTACAGGACCTTAACAGAACCCGAGCTACCTGGAGCAAACTTCAATCTCATTTTAAGTTAGTATTGAATCTATTGGGTGAAAAGCACCATAAGTCCCAGCAAAGCAACAGGGCTCCCAAGGGGGTTACACTGCATCCTCTCCACTCTGCACCATACAGTCTGTGTAATACCATCTGCACCCTGCTGAGTCAAGACAGTTATCCGTAACCTGACGTTGGTCTGTTCATTTACTCCCCGTGTCTGGCCCAGGAGAAGCGGTCTCCAACCTCGGAACTTGTATAGGATAATGGTGCCCTGGCGTCACAAAGTGAACAGGTATTTCTCTACACCACCCGTTGCACCACAACAGCGCTGCACAGCTCCCCACGGCACGGTTCAGCACAGCTCAGCACGGCACAAGCAAAATTCACAGACTACCTGAGCCAGGAGTCTAACTTGTTTTAATAAGGCTCCAAAACAATGGTCTCCCCATCTGATATGAAGTGTAGCAACGCAGACAACATCATTACTACCTCTACATTGGAACCAACCAAAAGATGAATATATGTAGTGGAGCTGAATAAGAAAAAGTTATCACTGTTACCCTACATACAACAAGGCATTTCGTCATTTATACTATATCCACAGGAAAGGCCACAAATGTCTGACAGATGCAGCCAGGGCCATTACTAGCACTAGGTATGGGCGCTCGCCTGCTATATTGTGTGTGTGTGTCGGGGGTGGGGGGGGGTGTGGACGGGGGACTTCTGCGAAGAGGGATTTTGGCAGAGCGGTCCGCCTGCTAAAGATCCTGTCTATGTCCTCCAGAAGAGCGAAAAACATTTAAAAACATCTTCTACCTGAACACAATTTTTATTTGTCTATGGTGCACGCCTTGGGCTGCCATGATAACAGATCAGCTCCCTCCAATGGAATGTTGTGGGAGGGATAGGGGGCGGAGGATGGACAGATCTGTTACGTACTACGGGGGAGCGGGGACTTATACAAAGGGGTCTGGTACTAAATACAGGGGGGGGGGCTACTGTATATAGGGGGAGGGGAGTTAATGACTACCTATACAGGGGGCTGGTACTATGCGCACAGAGGGTTCTGCTATATACAGGCGGGGACTACTTACTACCTACAAGAGAGTGCTACTGTATACAGCAGTGGGCCACTGTATAAAGAGTGGGCTACTTACTACCTACAGGGGGGGGCTACTGTGTACAGGGGGCTGGTAGTATATACATGGGGGTAACTTACTACCTATGGGGGGATTGCCAGTACTACCTACAGATGGAGGGCTGCTAATACTACCTTTAAGGGGGCATCGGATACTACCGGCAAGGGGACCTGCTAATTCTACCTACAGGGGGCTGCTAATATTACATAAAAGAACCTGTCTACCTACTGAATCGGTCAACTACCTAATGTGGGGGACCTATCTACTCTTTCCCATCTTACTTTTCTAATCCCCCTACTGTGTAGGGCACCAATGAGGGTTATTATTACTGTTTGGAAGATAAATGGTAGATGCTGAAAAAGTGCAGAGTGTAAAATGTTTGTCTGGCAGGTTCTGTGTATACAATGAGGGATATTATCACCATACATGCTACCATCATACTGATCAAATCCTGTATACTAAGACCAGGATTATTATTACCATTATCATTATTATTACCATTATCATTAATACCAATAAACAAAAAGGAATACACACAATCAACTGTACAACCCCCCAGACACCTCACCAAGTGTACCCCCGGGTCAAGGACTTCCTATCTTGTGCAAGGCCCCTATTTACAAATGTTACAAGGGCTCAAAGGGGGACCGACAGGGTTCGCAATCTACAAAGCCATCTATGACATCGCAATAGACTTTTCCCTGGAGGACTACTGCCCTCAGCTGCCCTGGACTACTCCACCCATTCTCCTCGTGGGTACCATATTACTGTATAAAATAATAAGTGTAGTCCCTCATATGGCTTAACTTAACCCATATTTACAATTCTGTCAAAGGAAAAATGCAGGTTCATCTCCCTTTAAAGGGGTACTCTGCTGCCCCAGCGTTCGGAACATTTTACATCATGGCCATGCCCCCTCGTGAAATCACACCACGCCCCCTCAATGCCAGTCTATGGGAGGGGGCATGGCATAACGTCACGAGGGGGGGTGGCTGTGATGTCACGACCCTCTCTGCCCGCTTCCAGCGTTCTGAACGAACGCCGGCTGCTACACAGAGATCACGGGGGTCCCAGCTGCGGGTCCCCAACGATCAGACATCTTATGCCCTATCCCTTGGATAGGGCATACTATGTCTAGGGGTGGAGTACCCCTTTAAAGAGGCGGTTACAACATAACCACAGGCCTTGACTTTTGGCTAAACCTCAGTGGCTCAACATAACTCTCACTCTCCTAAATAAGCTAGCTGGATAGACCAATTCTTTTCTATCCCCGAGTCTCTCTAGTTTTCTTGCGAGGACTTCTGTCGAAGAAATGAGTCCCTGCTCCTGAACAATAGAGGGGATACTCTACGCATCACTTTTTACAAAATAAACTTGCTGTCCTGGGCATTCTGTATGTGAAAGCATGTGCTTGCAACTCAGTACCTACAGGAGCAGGTTCGCCAGCTTTTGACAAGAGTCTCTGCACCTGTACATAGTTTCTGCATTCCCCTTCGCCAGTAGGTCCACTAGCATTCCTTGAAAGAGATTTACTGTAGTGTGCTGCCAATCAAGTTAGTGGCTATATCTATAAGTGCTGACTATACTACAGTACAATTGCCAGGGTGGCCATCTCCCACAGGGCCTGGCAAGCGTTCAGTAAACAGAGATTCATACAATACTGTATGGCAGAGGCGGAGCTTGTAGCTTTTGGGCCCCGATGCAAAGTCTACAACAGGGCCCCAAATGCCAAATATAATACTGGTCTCTTATGGGGCAGTTGTGCTTTTCCCCCTTAGGCACCAGGGACCCGGTGCAACTGCTACCTCTATAGCTAGGCCCCTGCTGTACACATTGCTGCTCAGTGTACTGGAGCAGGGAGTTCAGCCTTTGACGGGAGTCCCTGCTTCTGTACGTAATTTTTGTGAAGTAGAAAGTGTAATGTGCCGCCAATGAAGATGGTGGTGGCCATTAGGGCTGGGCGGTATACCGGTTTATACCGAATACCAACATTTTTTTCCTGCACAATATGAATTTTAACCCATACCGCAATACCGGTTTGTCCCCTTCCCCTCGGGAATTAATAAATTATCAGCCCAGCGCTGTGCAGTCCCCACATCGGGAAACTAATCATATGTGACCCGCGAGCGCTGTTCTGCTTCTCACCCCCCCACCCCAATTAATTATTAGCCCAGTGCTGCACTTTGCTACTGACATATCAGCCGCAAGCGTTGCCCTCCTCGTCCTCCTGTTTGTTGCGGCCGCCGGCGCTGACACTCTATACCAGTGGTCTTCAACCTCCAGATGTTGCAAAACTATAACTCCCAGCATGCCCGGACAGCCGTTGGCTGTCCGGGCATGCTGGGAGTTGTAGTTTTGCAACATCTGGAGGTCCGCAGGTTGAAGACCACTGCTCTATACTGTATCCCTATGCCCGGGCTGCAAAAGGTAGAACAAAATAAACTTTAGCTCACCTTCCTCGTCGGTCCGGACCAGCTTCCTAGTGAATGGAACGTCGAAAAGCCATCAGCCTATCTCTGGCCGCAGCGATGTTCCGCCTTGGCCGGTGATAGGTTGAGCGCACTGTCATGTAAGAAGCCGGCTTCTTACATGACAGTGGGCTCAGCCTATCACCGGTCGAGGCGGAACATCGCTGCGGCCGGTGATAGGCTGATGGCTGTCCGACGTTCACGTCCACAGGAAGAGCGTAAGGCCAATGTCGGAACATGTGTTAAAGTTTATTTTTGTTTACCTTTTGCAGCCCGGGCATAGGGATACCGCACAGTATAGAGTGTCAGCGCCGGCGGCCGCAACAAACAGGACGACGAGGAGAGCAATTTTGGGGAGGGAATACCATTATAAACCATGGAACCGCCATAAGTTACAAAAGTAATGCGATACACATACAGTGACCCCTCGACCTACGATGGCCCCGACATATGATAATTTCAACATGTGATGGCCTCTCAGAGGCCATCGCATGTCGAAGGCAGCATCAACATACGATGCTTTTGTATATCGGGGCTATTCGCCAGCGCAGACTGCTTCAGCTGCCACCAGATAGCCGTTTACGGTTCCCCGTGTGGTCCGCTGACGATCACTTACCTGTCCTCGGGGCTCCGGCACATCCTCTTCGGGATCCTCTGCATCGTCGGTGCTCTCCATCGACATCAGCACGGCGACGGAGAGCGAGGATGCCGGGGAAGCAGAGGCCTTGCCACTGTATTTGGCCATACCGCCCAGCCCTAGTGGCCATAGCTGTACTTGGCCAAGTGAATTGTCACGATTCGGCTGGCTGGAGGTGGATCCTCTGTGCCAGAGAGGGATTGGCGTGGACCGTGCTGGTGGACCGGTTCTAAGTTGCTACTGGTATTCACCAGAGCCCGCCGCAAAGCGGGATGGTCTTGCAGCGGCGGTAGCAACCAGGTCGTATCCACCAGCAACGGCTCAACCTCTCTGACTGCTGAAGATAGGCGCGGTACAAGGGAGTAGACAAGAGCAAGGTCGGACGTAGCAGAAGGTCAGGGCAGGCAGCAAGGATCGTAGTCAGGGGCAACGGCAGGAGGTCTGGAACACAGGCTAGGAACACACAGGGAAACGTTTTCACTGGCACGATGGCAACAAGATCCGGCGAGGGAGTGCAGGGGAAGTGAGGTATAAATAGGGAGTGCACAAGTGAGAATACTGATTAGGCCTGCTGCGCCAATCAGTGGCGCAGCGGCCCTTTAAATGGCAGAGATCCCTAAGGAGCAGGGCCGCGCGCGCCGGGACAACACAGACGGGGAACGGGTCAGGTACGGGAGCCGAGATGCGCATCGCGAGCGGGCGCGTCCCGCATCGCGAATCGCATCCCGGCTGGGAGTAATATCGCAGCGCACCCGGTCAGCAGGTCTGACCGGGGCGCTGTGAATGAGAGAACGCTGCGAGCGCTCCGGGGAGGAGCGGGGACCCGGAGCGCTCGGCGTAACATGAATGGCTCGTGGATGAAGAGAAGAAAGGGAAAAGTAGAATAAACTCCACCTTGCAGAGACACTATATAGCGGCACACAGAGTGAACATGGCTCCATAGTGCAAGGCTGCAGAGCCTTGGTGTACCGCCATATTGGCTTTTTGTGTTGAACTTCTTCATTCATGTTCATGAGGTTTTATCCAGTAATTGTGCATAACAAACCATACAAAGGAAAAATCAGGTATTTGCGTTGTGTGTATTTGTAGTGCTAACCTATGGCAGTATCAAAAGGTTACATTAGAAATAGTAGAGTTTCTCTATGTACAAAGCTCCGACAGTTCATTAAAGGGCAGGTTTCATTACATAATACATGCTTTATAGGTTTCATGCAAACGTATTGCGCTGCTCATGGAAGGTGATCTTTTAAATCACATTAAACTAATGTTCCCGAAAGTCAGGATAATGTAAGTTTTATTGAATCAATGTAACTTAAAAGGTCAACCACTGATTTGCTCTCTGTAATGGATACAGAGGGGGGGGGGGGGGGAAACACATAATAAATGCTTTATTATGGGGCGTTTGACCTTGAGACATTCTTATATATTTTCAAACTGAGATTTATGAATCTCAAAGCAAATTAGGAAATTATACACTTTACAAAGCAGGGTTATTGGCTGTATAAAGGATTGGAGATGGAAATTACGCACCGACAGAACCACTAGCATTACAACACAATAAATGGAAAACTCCTAGGGCCAAATCGCAGAGTAGTGTTATTTCTCTAAAATAGCTCAAAACTAATGTAGGAATGTGTCAAATACATCAACATAAAATATTAACTCTCAAGTCAGGAGCCATTTGTTCCCAATCACTGGAGATCACTGAACTATTAAGCATGAAATTGTTTTCTTCTTTTCCCCTACAGTAGTTAGGCCCCCCATATAGTAATTTGGCCTCCTATATAGTACTTAGACCTCCCATATTGTAGTTAGGTCCCATATAGCAATTAGGCCCCTACATAATAGTTAGGTCCCCATATACTAGTTAGGCACACATATAGTGTTTAGGGCCCACATATACTTGTTAGGCGCCCCCATACAATAATTGTGCCCTATATAGTAATTAGACCCCCCTAGTTGTGCCCCTATATAGTAATTAGGTCTCAATATAGTAGTTAAACCACCCATATAGTAATTAGGCCCCATATAGTATTTAGCCCACCCCTACAGTAGTTGTGCCACCATAAAGTAATTAATTCCCCAATATAGACCCCCTAGTTGTGTAATGTGCCGCCAATTAAGTCCCCAGTTAAGTCCCCATATGTGTAATGTGCCGCCAATGAAGATGGTGGTGGCCACAGCTGTACTTGGCCAAGCGAATGGCTCATGGATGAAGAGAATAAAAGAAAAAGTAGAATAAACTCCACCTGATAGAGACACTATATAGCGGCACACAGTGAACATAGCTCCATAGTGCAAAACTGCAGAGCCTTGGTGTACCGCCATATTGGCTCTGTGTGCTGTAAGTCCCCATATGGTAGTTGTACCCCTATATAGTAATTAGGCCTCCATATAGTAGTAATGCCCCCAAATAGTATTTAAGCCTTCATTTACAAATTAGGAACCCCATAAGGGAAAGTTTGCATCAGGCATAGATACTTCCTGCCTGCATGAGATCAAATTTGGGAACCTTGGGGGCCTTAGCATGAGATCAAATTTGGGAAGTGTATACTGTATGTAGTGTTCCAGTTCTATACACAAAAAGGTTTTGCATAATGTATAGAATAGTATAAGCTATTGGGGAGTCATTGCAATGTATTTATGTTCATGGCACCACATCATCGCATACCTTGAGGGTTAAATATATTTCTGTATTTACTGTATTGATATGAATTATGCTTTGGTCACCTGATCCTCCCTCCCAATGGTTGCAGGAGAAAGTCTAGCCTATTTCTCCCAGGAGAAGGGGTGGATTAAAGGGGTACTCCAAAGGATAGGGGATAAGATGTCTGATCGCGGGGGACCCGTTGTTCTAAACAAATGCCGGGTTCCTGCTGTAGTGGTCAAAACATCACGGCCATACCTCTTTGTGCCGTCACACCACGCCCCCTCCATTCATCTCTATGGGAGGGGGCGTGTCGTCAAAAAGGTAGGAGATAGTATAAGAAAAAATGTATTCTTGTACATAGGAGGCAGTATTATAGTAGTTATATTCTTGTATATAGGAGCAGTATTATAGTAGTTATATTCTTGTATATAGGTAGAAGTATTATAGTAGATATTTTCTTGTATATAGGAGAAGTATTATAGCAGTTATTGTATATTCCTGTACATAGGAAGCAATATTATAGTATATATATTCTTGTATATAGGAGCAGTATTATAGTAGTTATATTCTTGTATATAGGAGCAGTATTATAGTAGTTATATTCTTGTACATAGGAGGCAGTATTATAGTAGTTATATTCTTGTATATAGGAGGCAGTATTATAGTAGTTATATTCTTGTATATGGGAGCAGTATTATAGTAGTTATATTCTTGTGTATAGAAGCAGTATTATAGTAGTTATAGTCTTGTATATAGGAGCAGTATTATAGTAGTTATATTCTTGTATATAGAAGCAGTATTATAGTAGTTATATTCTTGTATATAGGAGGCAGTATTATGGTAGTTATATTCTTGTATATAGGAGACAGTATTATAGTAGTTATATTCTCGTATATAGGGGCAGTATTATAGTAGTTATATTCTTGTATATAGGAGCAGTATTATAGTAGTTATATTCTTGTATATAGGAGACAGTATTATAGTAGTTATATTCTTGTATATAGGAGCAGTATTATAGTAGTTATATTCTTGTATATAGGAGGCAGTATTATAGTACTTATATTCTTGTATATAGGAGGCAGTATTATAGTAATTTGATTCTTGTACATAGGAGGCAGTATTATAGTAGTTATATTCTTGTATATAGGGGCAGTATTATAGTAGTTATATTCTTGTATATAGGGGCAGTATTATAGCAGTTATATTCTTGTATATAGGAGCAGTATTATAGTAGTTATAGTCTTGTATATAGGAGCAGTATTATAGTAATTTTCTTGTACATAGAATGAGTATTATAGTAGTTACATTCTTGTATATAGGAGCAGTATTATAGTAGTTATATTCTTGTATATAGGAGCAGTATTATAGTAGTTATATTCATGTATATAGGAGCAGTATTATAGTAGTTATATTCTTGTATATAGGAGACAGTATTATAGTAGTTATAGTCTTGTATATAGGAGCAGTATTATAGTAATTTTCTTGTACATAGAATGAGTATTATAGTAGTTACATTCTTGTATATAGGAGCAGTATTATAGTAGTTATATTCTTGTATATAGGAGCAGTATTATAGTAGTTATATTCTTGTATATAGGAGACAGTATTATAGTAGTTATATTCTTGTATATAGGAGCAGTATTATAGTAGTTATATTCTTGTATATAGGAGGCAGTATTATAGTAGATATATTCTTGTACATAGGAGCATTATTATAGTAGTTATATTCTTGTACATAGGAGGCAATTTTTATTAGTAAAAAACAAACAGAAATATTACGGTACACTCGACCAAAAACAAAACAATAAATAAGTATTAAAAATCATACACTTCCATTCAAATTAAACACTAATGCTAACTTAGAAAAAGTCCATTGCTTCTAAATGAGAAGAAAAGTAAATAAATAAATAACAACACAAAAAAACATCATGAAGGGGAATATTAATCTATATGTACATTCCTCCATAGTGTTAGGTTTTTCCTATCCTTCCTGACCTCCAAACACTTTATCCACCTCAATTCTGTCAGGATCAGGTCCACTGCTCTTCTGTCATGAAAGGGTTCACTAAACATGGAGACGCGGGTTCTGGTGTGCCAATGATAGTATTTAATGACAGTGATGACTATGTACATGGTCTCCGGTCAATGCCACTTACACTAGATGGTACCCCATAGATGATATCTGGGTATTTTAAGGACTGTAGTCTAGGGATCTTTAGCCTTTGGGATATTTCCTGCCATATGTGTCGCCCTCCCCAGCACTCCGATATAAAATGCGCCATTGTCTCCTCCTCCTGACACCCTAGGGGACACTGGCGATCAGACACACTTAGGTATCTTAAATTTCCCCTTACAAACAATTTCCCATGTAAGGACAGCCAGGCGATGTCATGGAACTTTTTTGGTAGCCTCACACTATTCAGAAGTCTCAGACTGTCCTGTAGGATGGCGGCCGTGCAGTCCTTCAGAGCTGGCTGTAAATAGAAGAACGTCCTACACACCCTGACATACAGGTCCTTACGGGTCTTACTCTCTATAAAGGACTTCTCAATGCGCCATCTCTTCAGACATCTGAGCCCGTATTCCAGGTACGGGGGGAGGTAGTCACGCGTCCATCTCCCCCTCTTGAGACTGCCGCCTCGCACCCAAGACTCTGCAAAAGGCAATATCCAGTCCCTGATACTATTCGCCCACAGGGAGCTGTTGTTTGAGTCCAGGCAACCAAAATTAACTTTTAGAAACATGGAGTCAAAGAACACCCTTGGATTCAGCATATCCAACCCACCCTCTCTCCTCTGTAGGTAGGTGATCCCTCTTTTTATTGGGTTCAACCTGTTCCCCCAAAACATTTGGAGGAACAGGCTAAAGAGCCGAGCGGAGAAATATTCTGGCAAAGGAAAAACGATAGAGACATACAAGAAGACGGGGACCAGGTAAGTCTTCATCATTTTAACCCTTTCTCTATAGGTCAGCCTCCAGTTCTTCCATCGCTGAACCTTTGCATTTCCGGTTTCCAACTTCTCTTCCCAATTTAGTCTGGCGTTATCGTCCCTCCCGAATTTGACCCCTAGGATTTTAATATAGGAGGAGGCTCTCACAAATTGGGGCAGATCAAAGTCTGGATCAGTATCTGATATCCAGAGAGCTTGACTCTTCTCAAGGTTGACCAGAGACCCTGAGGCCTCCGAGTAACTTCTGATGGCCGCAGACAACATCTCCACCTCATGAGGCTCAGATATCACTATGGTCACATCATCCGCATAGGCAACAACACTCAGGGGCAGGCAGTGGGGGACCGGCACCCCCTGAAAACCATACTCCTGCAGTGACCTCAGAAACGGGTCTAAGGCAAATACATACAGCAGCGGGCTCAGTGGGCAACCTTGTCTCACCCCCGCCTCAACCCTGAAGGTGTCACCTTGCCAACCATTGATTAGAGGAAAGCTCTCGGCCTCACAATATAACGTCTTCAGCCAATCGATGAATTGTCCCGGAATACCGTACTTTGACAAAGTGGCCCATAGATACTCATGATCTACTCTATCAAAGGCTTTAGCCTGGTCAAGACTGACAACATATCTCCCACACCTCAGGGCTTTACATCTCTCAAACATCTCCCTTATGGAGATCACTGCCCCAGAGATGTTCCGCCCTTTTACTGTGCCATACTGACAGCCTGCCAACAGTGCCGGGGACAGACAAACTAACCTAGAAAACAGGATCTTTGCCAGAATCTTCCTGTCGACATTCAAGAGGGCAATTGGCCTCCAGTTCTTGATGTCACTCGGCTCTTTACCTTTCGACAGCAGAATCAGCGAGGACACTCTCATGGATGGAGGCATCAGGTGACTTTCTAGACAATTTGTATAAACATCCACGAGGATTGGAGCCAAGAGGTCTCTGAATGTCTTATAAAATTCTGCTGTTATCCCATCTGGACCTGGTGCCTTCTTCACATGTAACTTATCAATGGCCTCTTTGACCTTCGCCACCGTCAATTCCGCTGTCAAAGGAGAAAAGTCCCAATCATTAGTATCAGGGAGCGGAGTTGTCTCCAAGAATTGGGTCATCTTGTCTCTATCCAAAACCTTCCTCTGAAACAAGTCAGCATAGTACGATCTCACCACCCCCAGGATATCCTCCCGAGATTCCTGCAAAACACCCTGGGAGTAAGTGAGACGGTGACAGATTTATTTGCCACCCGCTCCCGGCAATTCTCAAAGGGATCAGGAGACCCTAAGGACCCATAATCCCGTTCAAGAACCAGGGAGGTATACCTGCTGTACTGATACTGCCTTATCTCAGATTTCAGCCGGTCTATCCTTTGTTGGTCCCCACCCGCCGAATATAGTGACTCCAATTCTTTCCGCAGCTTGAGATACTGGCCATACTTACTCCTCCCCTTTATAAAGGACAGCCTTTTTAAGAGGGTTCTGATCTCATCCTTGACATCCTCCCACCAGGCGGCCATATCATCATAGAAGTCCACTCTATCTAGCTGGCTCTGTATAAGAGAGTGAATACCTCCCTGAACATGCACATCTTCCAAGATACTAGAATTGAGCTTCCAGAGACCCCTTCCAATATCTGGACATTTGGTGACACCGAGACAGAAGACTAAGGCCATATGGTCTGAATAGGGGACAGTTTTCTCATTCCTCTCACTAATAATTTCCGCAGGACCCACAAATGCCATATCTATCCTACTGCTCCTATCAGAACAAGAATATGTCAGTTTTGGCTTCCTTCCACCTTGTGTGAACACATCACTCAGACCGGACTGCATGATGATGTTATTTAGGACCTTGGAGTCCCTGGCCACCGCTCTGCCTGAGGACCTGTCACCTGATGTCCTAGTGACGTTAAAATCTCCAGCCATGACTACAGGAACAGATGTGAACAGATATGGCTTGACCTCGTTAAACAACTGGATCCTTTCCGCCACTGTCTGTGGGCCATAGATATTTATGAGCCGGAGCCTTCTACCATGGATAGTGACCTCCAGGATCAGACACCTTCCCATGATGACCTCTGTCATCCTATGTATTGTCACATCCCTGGTGGTGAACAGTATGGCCACTCCGGCATAAGGCTCCACAGCCAGTGACCAGAAAGAAGGACCAGACGTCCATTCCCTCTCAGCCTCACGTAAGTGTCCCAGTGTAGTCAGGCGCGTCTCCTGCAAATAGATGACATCTGCGTCTAAATCTCTAAGATGGTCATAGACTATGTGCCGTGTCTTCCTCACTTTAATACTGTTCACATTACTTGAGATAATATTTAAAGTAAACTCAACCATTACAAGGTAACACAAGAAGAGCAGAGACCTGATCCCCATCATCACAAGTCAGAATCCGAGTCCCGCTGGCCACCACCTGTCTCAATGTCTGACTCTACCTGAGGTTTTACACTCGGGGGTTTCTTTTTTATTGGGGGTTGGTCCCTTGTGTCACCGTCACAGTTATCCTCAATTCTTTTCAATTCAGTGTCCAGATCTCCCTCGGACTCTGACAGAACCTCGTACCTGTTGGACACGACCATCACTCCTGCCCTGTTGTCAGCCCTTTTCTTCACACTTTGGCCGGAGCTGTTCTCTCCCTCAGGCCTGCGGGAGGACTTGTCTTTTTTTCTCCTTTTATTTTGCTGTATCCTACTCCCCTCAGACACAGAAGTGGACACCCCTGGCTGCTGCTGGTCTTGTGGCACAACCTCCATGTCCCCCTGTGTGCTCTCTGACTGCCGAGGTGTTGGTGCAGTGTTACTCACATCTGTCTGAACCTCCTGTCTGGTCAGTATAGGGCCTGATAACAAAGCCTCCTCCTCTACAGCCTCTGCCCCCGCCACAAGGTCCTCATCAGGAATCTCCCGGCAGATGTTGTGCCAGGCATTGGGACAGTCCCGGTGAGGGTGACCGATCTCACCACAGAGATTGCACCTGATGTTCTGACAGTCGGCACTTACATGACCAGTCTCACCACATAAATTACATTTTACCACTGTGCAGGTATTTGCCAGATGCCCAGGTTTACCACATTTGAAGCACTTTCTGGGCTGACCGGGGTAGAAACAAACGCCCTTTTCCCTCCCAATAAAGAAGGTGTTGGGCAGATGATGTGTGATGTTCCCATGTTGGCGCAGCTTCACCAAGACCTTCCACCCTCCAGTCCAGATACCGTCATCATCTCTGTTCTTGGTGAGATCAGACACCAGGTCACAATGTCTGCGGAGCCACACCACAATGTCCTGGGGGGGAACAGCTTCATTCCAGAAGATGATGTTGATGATGACGGTATCTGGCTTGGATATGGGAATAAAACTGAATTTATTCCAACCCTCTGTGTCTCTGAACCTGGGGAAGTTGGACCAGAACCTATCCAGATTAGACATGAGCTTAAAGCTGACATCATAGCCCTGTCTATCTGGAAGGTTTATCACTGCCAAGATGTCCGCTGGCACAAACCCCATCTGGTGGGCACAGGAGCTCCCTCACCACAAACCTCCTATCTGTAAGGTCCTCCTTGGCACCTCTGTGCCGAAATCGCACAACATTCCTCCTTTTAAATGCCTGGCCAGTGTAATTGGCGCTGGAGGTGAATGATGGAGCACCACGGCTCCAGGCATTTCTAGGAGGAACCTGGCGGGTACCTGTGTCCTGTCTTACAGGATTGGGGTCTACTCTAGGGGGCCCTGCCACATCTGCTGTATTTGTGGGTAAAGGGGGGAAATCCTGCACAATATTTTGCACAATAACACCTGCCCCATCCACCTCTATATCATCATCAGACACAACACCCCACACAGATTGTGCACCCCCTCCAGCCACCGACCCCTCAGGAACATCACAGTCCTCACCCTCAGTCCGTGCCCCAACATCATCACAGTCCTCACCCCCAGTCCGTGCCCCAACATTAGAGCTCTGCTCCATTACCCCATCACCTTCATACACCGGCAAATGTCCACTGTCCTCCTGATGTACTGGGACTTCTGGGACTTGTGGTGCCTCTGCAGGTACCGGAATTGCAGGCTCTTTTTTAGGAACAGCTGCAGGTCTCTGAGATTGCTGTTCTCCATAATTATGCTGATCCTTGAAGGTGAAGCTTGGGGGTTTTATTAGTGGTCTTTTCACCTCCTGGGGCTCCTCTGCGGTGATGTCAGGTATTACATCTGATCTGGGCTCAGAATCAAAATATAGCTGGTACTGGGAGAAGCGTTCCTGGTTCCTATAGGACTCCGCCAGTGGTCCCATCCTCTCCAGTAAACAGTCCATCTCACTCACTATGGTGGCCAGCTCTGTGCTCAGTGTATACAGTTTGTTGTCATGCATGGACTTGTACTGTGGGTTCGCAGTCTTTAGTTTGTATATACAGTCTATCTGCATTTGCAGCATTTGTTTTTGATGCTTCAGCTCCTCCATCCTCCTCACCAGAGCAGGGATCTCCTCCGCCAGCTGTAGCTCTGGTGCCCGGGTGGTCTCTTTGCCCTGCTGGTGGGGTCTGGATAGACTCTCGGGCTGGATGAATACGGAGCCATGGCTGCTTTTATCTGCTGAAGCCAGGTCAGAGTCCAGGGCAGGAACAATTTTGCAGACACTTTGAGATTTCTCCACAAATTTCCCAGGTGTCACCCCCATAGACCCCTCTGCAGTATTTTGGCTCTTACCTCCGGCCTGGGATCTGGTGCAGCCTGAGCGGGCCATGCTGGAGACCACCTCTTGCTGCTGTAGGTTTTCCTGCAGTGTCTGTCTCTCCAGTGATGTCCTCCTCTGTCTCTGTGCTGGAGAGTGGAGCTGCACACCTGCTGCCTGTGATCCCCTCACCTCCTGTGCACCTCCATGTGATCCACTCACCTCCTGTGCACCTCCATGTGATCCCCTCACCTCCTGTGCACCAACATGGCCTTGAATAGCAGACTTTTCTCTTACAGGACTTACTTTCTAGGAGCCTTTTGGTTGTTCCCCACACTGAAAGCCTTGGCCGGCCGACTGTATCCTAACACGAGTCTCACAAACACTTTCTGCTGCTTCTTTCTTTGCTTTACAAACACCCATTTCTTTATCTTCCATCCTTGCACTTGTAGTGCTTCCATGCTGAGGACTTTGGTGTACAGAAACCACTTTAGGATTTTCATCTCCATCAAAAAGAGTCTGGGAGTTTTCCTCCAGTGTAGGCCGAGAAGCCTGGGCCTTGCTTGGGGAGCTTCCCCGCCCAGGGTGGCCCCGCCCTGGGCTTGCTCCAGACATGAGGAGAACTACTGACACACAACCTCACAGCTAGGAGGCAGTATTATAGTAATTTGATTCTTGTACATAGGAGGCAGTATTATAGTAGTTATATTCTTGTATATAGGGGCAGTATTATAGTAGTTATATTCTTGTATATAGGGGCAGTATTATAGCAGTTATATTCTTGTATATAGGAGCAGTATTATAGTAGTTATAGTCTTGTATATAGGAGCAGTATTATAGTAATTTTCTTGTACATAGAATCAGTATTATAGTAGTTATATTCTTGTATATAGGAGCAGTATTATAGTAGATATATTCTTGTACATAGGAGCAGTATTATAGTAGTTATATTCTTGTACATAGGAAGCATTATTATAGTAGTTATATTCTTGTACATAGGAGGCAGTATTATAGTAGTTATATTATTGTACACAGGAGCAGTATTATAGTAGTTATTCAAATAGAGAAAACAAACATGGTCGCACATCCACAATTTGTATTTTGATCTACTTGCTTCTCAGCATAAATAAAAAATGAACAGGTTGTTATTATACATTTTGATCAAAAAGTACAAGCCCACTCGCCACGTCAAGGCCACCTATTTAGAATGGGTCCCTAACGTCCCTAGCATGAAATGAAAGACTGCAATTGGACAGTTGAAACGTTGTTCCTGATGTTGGGTCAATAAACCTTATTCACCTATCCTTTGGATTGCTGCGGTCTTTCGTTTGTGGAGTGGCTATCTATGGGACCCCTGACCCGGGACCTCTCTACTGCTTGCACCCGCTATCATCAGCTAAGGTTGTGCTGCTCGCCTTATATATTTAGTTATATTCTTGTAAATAGGAGACATTTTTTATTAGTAAAAAACTAAGAGATATATTACAGTACATTTGACCAAATCGCAATGAAATCGCAATGTCCCGATCAGCTGAGAGGAAGGTGCTTACCTGACTCCTCGCCATCCGATTGGTGTTCTATTGCTCTAAGTCTGCCAGGCTGGAGCAGCAGAGCACCGATAACACTGATCAATGATATGCTATGGCATAGCAATGAACAGTATATGCAATCAAAAGATTGCATTGCATAGCCTCCTATAGGGGCTAAAAAAAAAGTTAAAAGTGTAAAAAAAAAAAAGTTAATAAATGGGAATAAGCCCCTCCCCTAATAAAAGTTTGAATCACCCCCCATTTCTCATTTTCTAAATAAAATAATGTAATAAAAAGTAAAAATAAACATATGTGGTACCGACGCATGAGTAAATGTCCGAACTATTAAAATATCAGGTTAACTAAACCGCACAGTCGATGGCGTACACGTAAAAAATAACAAGGTCCAAAATTGTGCATTTTTGGTCACTTCATATACCCTAAAAATATAAAAAAAAATAGATAAAAAAATCCCATAAAAAATGGTACCAATAAAAACTACAGACCACGGCGCAAAAAGTTAGCCCTCATGTAGCCCCATATGCAGAAAAATACCAGTTTTGGTGCATGTAGTTATAATTTTTTTAAGTAGTAAAATAAACTAAAACCTACATATATTGGAGATTCTTGTAACAGTATGGACCTACAGAATAAAGATAAGGGGTCCTTTTACCAAAAAGTGCAAAATGCTTTTTTTTTATTTATTTTTATTTCACCCCGCAGATGATGCTATAAAATAAGTGAGACAGTACAGAGTACAATTGGTGACGCAAAAAACAAGCCCTTAAATGGGTCTGTAGGTGCAAAATTGAAAGCGTTATGAATTTTAGAAGGGGAGGAGGAAAAAAATGAATGAGCAAAAATGAAAATTGGTCCTTAAGGTGAAAATGGCCGTCACGCCCCCTCCCATAGACTTGCATAGAGGGGGGGGGGTGACGTCACGCGGGGGCAGAGTCATGAGACGTCACGATACTCCGGCCCCATGGTCGCCACCCGGCTGTTTGTGACCTCTCACTGCGGTGTGCAGCTCAAGCAGGTGGGTGGCGAATACAAGATTGCGGGGGTCCCCAGCGGCGGGACCCCCGCGGTGAGACATGTCTCAGGACCGGAGTACGCCTTTAAGGACTGTAGTCTTGGGATGTTTATCTTCCTGGATATTTCCTGTCATATGTGTCACCCTCCCCAGCACTAAATGTATTATTTTCTCCTCCTCCTGACACCCCAGGGGACTCTTACGATTGGACAGTTTCCCATGTGAGGACAGCCAGGCAATGTCATAAAACTTTTTGGGGAGCTGCACACTATTCAGAAGCCTCAGACTGTCCCGTAAGATGGCAGTCGTACAGTCCTTCAGTCCTGGCTATAAACAGAAGAACGTCCTACACACCCTGACATAAAGGTCTTTAAGGGTCTTAATATCTAAATAAGTCTTCTTGATGCCGTATCTTGAGTGAGGCGCTGCTCTGCCCACCGCAAGAAACTAAGCCAGCCTCAGAACCACCCGCTTACACCCAGCATCTCTCCCACTGACGCCTGTTCCCCCCTCCCCCCCGTTCCATAGTAATTAGCATTTTTCAGCCTGCCAGAGGAGCTCTCTCTCTCTCTGAGCACACAGGCCCGATCATCCAGGACAGGTTTGTCCAGCATCCTGACAGCGTGCACCCAATAACCCCCACCCCCAGTACCATAATAATTAGCATTCTTAAGTCTGTAAGAGGAGCGCAGTACCACTGCATGCAGCGCTCCTCTCTGAGGTCTGTCCAGACCTGACAGAGCTTGAGTCTCATACCATCCACCTCTCCGCCACTCGCTTTACTCCCCAGTATGCTACAGTGTGACCACCCAATAGTAAGGTAATTACATGAGGAGGAGGTTTGTTTCAGTGTGTCACGCCCTCTGTGGAAGCTCATGTGAACGAAACTTAAGTTGGGGTTGACACATAACTGGTAAGGCTGGTTTGATCGATAGACTCGATAGGACATTTATCAATCTTTGCTTATGTATTCTTTTTTTAAATAATTTTTTCCTTACTTCTTTTTTTGCTTATGTGTGACTTATTTATCAACTGGTTTCAGCCTGTTGCTAAATTTCGTTCACGTAAGCAATTTTTCCTTTTTTACTTTGGTAGTAGCTTTTTCTGCTCCATGTTTGAGCTGGAGTAAATTTAGTCAATATTTAACCCTGTTGCGACTTTTTTTGCGCAGTTGCGACTGTCGCAGTTAATAAATACCTGACTACCCGTAGTCCATTTTAAAATTATTACTACGTAGTTAATTTTTGGAAAACTTGCTTTTCTCGCTTTCCAGTCAAAATGTCTCACGAAAAATCGCGTAGTCGCAGTCGCAATTTTGCGACAATTATAGTAAAGAAAACCTGACTAAACCCGTTGATAAATGTCCATAATTGTGCATAGTCCTGTATGTGTTTATTGCCTATACATGGATTTACATGGTTGTGGTTTGTAGGGGTTGTTATAAAATATTACTTTTTATAACTGTTTATGATACTTTTAAGAAAGATTTCATAATTTTGATCAATTGTGTGTGTTTATCTACTTTTGGGTATACAGTGTGTCACCCAAACAGTAAGGAGATTATGTGGGGAGGGGGATTCTTACACTGTGTCACACTAGTAGTAAGGTGATTACATGGTGAGGGGAATAATTATAGTGTGTAACCCAAGTAGTGAGGTGGGGTGCTTCACAATAGACTCGGTCAAGGGGGCAGAATTCCTTGCACCAGCCCTGACTGGGGGAGGCAGTCACATGTCCATCTCCCCCTCTTGAGACTGCCTCCTCACACCCAAGACTCAAAAGGCAATAGCCAGTCCCTGATATTATTCTCCCACAGGGAGCTGTTGTTTGAGTCCAGGCAACAAAAGTTATCTTTTAGAAACGTGGAGTCAAAGAACACCCTTGGATTCAGCATATCCAACATACCCTCTCTCCTTTGTCCTTTGTAGGTAGGTGATCCCTATTGGGTTCCACCTGTTCCCCCCGAAAAAAGCTGGAAGAACAGGCTAAAGAGCTGAATGAAGAAAGATTCTGGCAAAGGAAACACCACAGAGACATACAAGAAGACGGAGACCAGGTAAGTCTTCAACATTTTAACCCTTTCTCTATAGGTCAGCCCCCCCAGTTCTTCCATTGCTGAACCTTCGCATTTCCAGCTTCAAACTTCTCTTCCCAATTTTGTCTAGCATTATCGTCCCTCCCAAAGTTGACCCCTAGGATTTTAACATAGGTGGAGGCCCTCACTAATTGGGGCAGATCAAAGTCTGGATCAGTATCTGATATCCAGAGAGCTTGACTCTTCTCAAGGTTGACCAGAGACCCTGAGGCCTCCGAGCAACTTCTGATGGCCGCAGACAACATCTCCACCTCACGAGGCTCAGATATCACTACAGTCACATCATCCGCATAGGCAACAACACTCAGGGGAAGACAGTGAGGGATCGGCACCCCCTGAAAACCACACTCCTGCAGTGACCTCAGAAACGAGTCTAAGGCAAATACATACAGCAGCGGACTCAGTGGGCAACCTTGTCTCACCCCCGCCTCAACCCTGAAGGTGTCACCCTGCCAACCATTGATCAGAGGAAAGCTCTCGGCCTCACAATACAAAGTCTTCAGCCAATCAATGAATTGTCCCGGAATACCGTACTTTGACAAAGTGGCCCATAGATACTCATGATCTACTCTGTCAAAGGCTTTAGCCTGGTCAAGACTCACAACATATCTCCCATACTTCAGGGCTTTACATCTCTCAAACATCTCCCTTATGGAGATCACAGCCCCAGAGATGTTCCGCCCTTGTACTGTGCCATACTGACAGCCTGCCAACAGTGCCGGGGACAGACAAACTAACCTAGAAAACAGGATTTTTGCTAGAATCTTCCTGTCAACATTCAAGAGGGCAATTGGCCTCCAGTTCTTGATGTGACTCGGCTCTTTACCTTTAGACAGCAGAATCAGCGAGGACACTCTCATGGATGGAGGCATCAGGTGACTTTCTAGACAATTTGTGTAAACATTCACGAGGATTGGGGCCAAGAGGTCTCTGAATGTCTTATAGAAATCTGCTGTTATCCCATCTGGACCTGGTGCCTTCTTCAGATGTAACTTTTCAATGGCCTCTTTAACCTCCGCCACCGTCAATTCTGCTGTCAAAGGAGAAAAGTCCAAATCATTAGTATCACGGAGCAGAGTCGCCTCCAAGAATTGGGTCATCTTGTCTCTATCCAAAACCTTCCTCTGAAACAAGTCAGCATAGTAAGATCTCACCACCCCCAGGATACCCTCCAGAGATTCCTGCAAAACACCCTGGGAGTCAGTGAGACCGGTGACAGATTTATTTGCCACCTGCTCCCGGCAATTCTCAAAGGGATCAGGAGACCCTAAGGACTCATAATCCTGTTCAAGAACCAGGGAAGTATACTTGCTGTACTGATACTGCCTTATCTCAGATTTCAACTGGTCTATCCTTTGTTGGTCCCCACCCACCAAATACAGTGACTCCAAATCTTTCCGCAGCTTGAGAAACTGGCTATACTTACTCCAAGGACAGTCTTTTTAAGAGAGTTCTGATCTCATCCTTGACATCTTCCCACCAATCGGCCATATGATCATAGTTCACCCGCTCTACCTGACTTTGTATAAGATAGTGAATACCTCCCTGAACATGCACATCTTCCAGGAGACTAGAATTAAGCTTACAGAGCCCCCTACCAATATCTGGGCGCTTAGTGGCTCCAAGACAGAAAAACAACGCCATATGGTCTGAATACAGGACGACTTTCTCAATTCTCCCACTTGCCATAACTCACAAATGCCATATCTATTTTACTACTCCCGTCTGAGAAAGAAAATGCATGTTTTAGTTTCCTCCTGCCCTGTGTGAAAACATCACTCAGACCAACCTGCCAGAAGATGTTATTTAGGACCCTGAAATCCGTGGACACTGCTCTGCCTGAATCTGTCACCTGGTATCCTAGTGACAAAATCTCCGGCCATTATTACCGCAATAGATGTAAACAGATATGGCTTAACCTCACTCAACAACTGGACCCTTTCAGTCAATATCTGTGGGCCATAGATATTTATGAGCCGGAGTCTTCTACCATGGATAGTGACCTCCAGAACCAGACACCTTCCCAGATGACCTTTGTCATCCTATGTACTGTAACATCATTGGTGGCAAACAGTATGGTCACCCCGGCATAAGGCTCCACAACCAGTGACCAGAAAGAAGGACCAGACGTTCATTCCATATCAGTCTTACGTAAATATTCCAAAGTAGTCAGGCGCATCTCCTGTATAAATATGACATCTCCGTCCAGATCTCTAGGATCCTCCTCACCGCGTCCACCTCAGTTTAATACTCTTCACATTACTAGAAATGACCCTTAACGAGTACCTGTCATGATCTTGTTAAATTTTATAATCCTCCCAGTTCACTGCCCCATCATGATAAACCATCCCCTGCCTTTATTTTTATTATTTTTTAGTTTTCTACCTTTATATTGCTCTGTATGTTCTGCTCAGTCTCAGTCAGATTCACAGATTGGGAAGGGCGTTCCCCAGTAGGCGTGACATCATCTGAAGCCATACAGGGGAGAACTTCCTCCCACACTCTGCTATACACAGCCCAGAGCAGTTCAGTGTGAGATGAGCTATGATTGGATAAGGCTGCACACACACCCCTCAGCATTTCCTGATTTTGGACTTCTGCCAGGCCAGCAGGAGTCCAAAGTCTGTGCAAGAGATGGGGGAAATGTGCTCTGGGCAAGTAGGGAGACACCTAGTGGCAGCATTTTTAAACCCAAATAAAACATAGAAAACTTTAACCCCTTAAGGACATATGATGTTCTCATACGTCTCCATTTCCGAGTCCTTAAGGACACATGACGTATGAGAACGTCATGTGTTTTACCGGCCCCCCACAACCATCTGGAGCGGAGCCGGTGCCCGATGCCTGCTGAAATCGTTCAGCAGGCATCGGGGCATATCGCCCAGGGGGGTCATTATGATTGCCGGATTACCGGCCGACCAATCAGGGCGGCTGCTGCGGGTGTCACTCCCGCCACCCGCTCCGCCCCTCTTCCGGAGAACGTGAGCGGGTGCGGGACGTGCACCCCAGGTGCTGGGGACCCCGATCCCCGGCGTCAATGTTGGGATCGGGGCCCCAGGAGCAGCGGCGGCGACGACGAGGGACTGACCTGTGCGGCGAGGATCGTTGGAGGTGAGTGACAGCCTCCTGCTGTTGCTTAGCAACAGCTCCCAGCATGCAAAAAGGGCATGCTGGGAGCTGTAGTTATGCAATAGCAGGAGGCAGACCACCACAACTCCCAGCATTCCCTTATGGGCATGCTGGGACTTGTAGTTTTGCAACAGCTGGAGGCACATTCTTTCTATGGAAAAGTGTACATTCAGCTGTTGTATAACTACAACTCCCAGCTTGCACAATCAGCTAATGTGCATGCTGGGAGTTGTAGTGGTGCATCTGGTGGTTGCATAACTACAACTCCCAGCATGCCCGTTGGCTGTCGGTGACTGCTGAGAGTTGTAGTTTTGCAACAGCTGAAGGCACACTGAGTTAAGTAGCAAACCAGTGTGTCTCCAGCTGTTGCATAACTACAATCCCCAGCATCCCCAGCCAAGGTAGTATGCCTCCAGCTGTTGCATAACTACAACACCCAGCATGCCCTTCCGCCGTCCGTACATGCTGGGGGTTGTAGCTTTTGCAACAGCTGAAGGCACACTGGTTGCAAAATACTGAGTTTGTTACCAAACTCGGTGTTTCACAACCAGTGTGCCTCCAGCTGTTGCAAAACTACAACTCCCAGCATGCACTGATAGACCGTACATGCTGGGAGTTGTAGTTTTGCAACAGCTGGATGTCCCCCCCCCCCGTCCCCCCCCCCCCCCCCCAATGTGAATGTACAGGGTACACTCACATGGGCGGAGGATTACAGTAAGTATCCGGCTGCAAGTTTGAGCTGCGTCAAATTTTCTGCCGCAGCTCAAACTGCCAGCGAGAAACTACTGTGAACCCCCGCCCGTGTGACTGTACCCTAAAAACACTACACTACACTAACACAAAATAAAATAAAAAGTAAAAAACACTACATATACACATACCCCTATACAACCCCCCTCCCCAATAAAAATGAAAAACGTCTTGTACGCCACTGTTTCCAAAACGGAGCCTCCAGCTGTTGCAAAACAACTACTCCCAGTATTGCCAGATAGCCGTTGACTGTCTAGGCATGCTGGGAGTTTTACAACAGCTGGAGGCACCCTGTTTGGGAATCACTGGCGTAGAATACCCCTATGTCCACCCCTATGCAAGTCCCTAATTTAGGCCATGGCGCTCTCACTTTGGAGCCCTGTCGTATTTCAAGGCAACAGTTTTGGGCCACATATGGGGTATCGCCGTACTCGGGAGAAATTGCCTAACAAATTTTGGGGGGTATTTTCAGCTATTACCCTTTTAAAAAATGTAAAATTTTTGGGAAAACAAGCATTTTAGGTAAAAAAATATATATATTTTTTTACATATGCAAAAGTCGTGAAACACCTGTAGGGTATTAAGGTTCAAATTACCCCTTGTTATGTTCCCCGAGGGGTCTAGTTTCCAAAATGGTATGCCATGTGTTTTTTTTTTGCTGTCCTGGCACCATAGGGGCTTCCTAAATGCGGCATGCCCCCAGAGCAAAATTCGCTTTCAAAAAGCCAAATGTGACTCCTTCTCTTCTGAGACCTGTAGTGCGCCAGCAGAGCACTTTTCACCCCCATATGGGGTGTTTTCTGAATCGGGAGAAATTGGGCTTCAAATTTTGGGGGGTATTTTCTGCTATTACCCTTTTTAAAATTGTAAACATTTTGGGAAACCAAGCATTTTAGGTAAAAAAATATATATATTTTTTTTTACATATGCAAAAGTCGTGAAACACCTGTAGGGTATTAAGGTTCACATTACCCCTTGTTACGTTCCCCGAGGGGTCTAGTTTCCAAAATGGTATGCCATCTTTTTTTTTTTTTGCTTTTCTGGCACCATAGAGGCTTCCTAAATGCGGCATGCCCCCAGAGCAAAATTTGCTTTCAAAAAGCCAAATGTTACTCCTTCTCTTCTGAGACCTGTAGTGCGCCAGCAGAGCACTTTTCACCCCCATGCGAGGTGTTTTCTGTATCGGGAGAAATTGGGCTTCAAATTTTGGGGGGTATTTTCTGCTATTACCCTTTTTAAAAATGTAAAATTTTTGGGAAACCAAGCATTTTAGGTAAAAAAAATATATATTTTTTTTACATATGCAAAAGTCGTGAATCACCTGTAGGGTATTAAGGTTCACTTTACCCCTTGTTACGTTCCCTGAGGGGTCTAGTTTCCAAAATGGTATGCCATGTGTTTTTTTTTGCTGTCCTGGCACCATAGGGGCTTCCTAAATGCGGCATGCCCCCCAAAAACCATTTGTCGCTCCTTCCCTTCTGAGCCCTCTACTGCGCCCGCCGAACAATTAACATAGACATATGAGGTATGTGCTTACTCGAGAGAAATTGGGTTTAAAATACAAGTAAAAATGTTCTCCTTTTTACCCCTTGCAAAAATTCAAAAATTGGGTCTACAAGAACATGCGAGTGTAAAAAATGAAGATTTTGAATTTTCTCCTTCACTTTGCTGCTATTCCTATGAAACACCTAAAGGGTTAATACACTTACTGAATGTCATTTTGAATACTTTGGGGGGTGTAGTTTTTATAATGGGGTCTTTTATGGGGTATTTCTAATATGAAGACCCTTCAAATCCACTTCAAAACTGAACTGGTCCCTGAAAAATAGTGAGTTTGAAAATTTTGTGAAAAATTTCAAAATTGCTGCTGAACTTTGAAGCCCTCTGATGTCTTCCAAAAGTAAAAACTCATAAATTTTGTGATGCAAACATAAAGTAGACATATTGTATATGTGAACCCAAAAAAAATATATTTTGAATATCCATTTTCCTTACAAGCAGAGAGCTTCAAAGTTAGAAAAATGCAAAATTTTCATTTTTTTCATCAAATTTGGGGATTTTTCACCAAGAAAGGATGCAAGTTACCACAAAATTTTACCACTATGTTAAAGTAGAATATGTCACGAAAAAACAATCTCGGAATCAGAATGATAACTAAAAGCATTCCAGAGTTATTAATGTTTAAAGTGACAGTGGTCAGAATTGCAAAAAACGCTCCGGTCCTTAAGGTATAAAATGGCCTGGTCCTTAAGGGGTTAAGGAGTGCAATAGCAAAAATTAGGTTTAATGATAGGTTTAATGCCCATTTAAAGAAAACTCAGCCATCATCAGGTAACACAACTAGAAGAGCAGAGACCTGACCCCAATCATCACAAGTCAGAATCTGAACCCCTCTGTCCACCGCCTGTCTCCATATCTGACTGTACATTAGCTTTCACAGTTTGGGGTTTCCTTTTTATTGGAGTTGGTACCTTGTTTCAAAGTCACATTCATCCTCTATTCTTTTCAAATGAGTGTCTTAATCTCCCTGGGACTCTGACAGAACCTCATATCTATTGGACACAACCATCACTCCTGCCCTGTTGTCAACCCTTTTCTTTACACTTTGGCCGGTATTGTTCTCTCCTTCAGGCCTGCGGGAGGACTTGTCATTTTTCATCCTTTTAGTTTGTTGCATCCTACTCCCTTCAGACACAGGAGAGGATACTCCTGGCTGCTGCTGGTCTTCTGGCACAACCTCCACGTCCCCCTGTGCACTTTCTGACTGCTGAGATGTTGGTGCAGTGTTACTAAAATATGGCTTGACCTCCTGTCTGGTCATTATAAAGCCTGATAACAAAGCCTCCTCCTCTACAGCCTCTGCCCCCGCCACAAGGTCCTCATCAGGACGCTCATTCCAGAAGATGATGTTTATGATGACAGTATCTGGCTTGGATATTGGAATAAAACGGAATTTACTCAAACTCCCTGTGTCCCTGAACCTTGGCAAGTTGGATCAGAACCTATCCAGATTAGACGTGAGCTAAAAGGGCTAAAAGGGTACTCCGATTGAAAAAAACATTTTAAACAACTGGTGCCAGAAAGTTAAACAGATTTGTAAATTACTTCTATTTAAAAATCCTAATCCTTCCAGTACTTAGAAGCTGCTGTATGATCCACAGGATCACAGTGTCTGTCCTCAGTGCTCTCTGCTGACACCAAACTACACCTACTGAGGGGGGGGGGGGGTCTGGGAAGCTCTGCTGCCCACACCTACTGGGGTGGAGGAAGGGGGGAATAACTCTTCTGCCTACACCTACTGGGGGACGGGGGGAGGGGAGAGAGGGAAGAAATCTGCTGCTTACACTGACTGGGGGGGAGCTATGCTTCCTACACCTACAGGGGGGGAGACTGCTGCCTACACCTACTGGGGTGGGGGAGGGAGGGGGAAGAACTCTGCTGCCTACATCTATTGTGGGGGGATCCTGCTGCCTACACATACTGTTGAGGGACCCTTCTGCCTACACCTACTGGGGGGGGGGGTAAAAACTCTGCTGCCTAAACCTACTGGGTAAGGGGGAGGGGGGAAACTCTGCTGCCCACACCTACTGTGGGGGGACCCTGCTGCTTACACCTACTGTGGGAGGGACCTGCTGCCTATACCTACTGTGGGGGGGACCCTGCTGCCTACACCTACTGTGGGGGGACCCTGCTGCTTACACCTACTGTGGGAGGGACCTGCTGCCTATACCTACTGTGGGGGGGACCCTGCTGCCTACACCTACTGTGGGGGGACCCTGCTGCCTAAACCTACTGTGGGGGGACCCTGCTGCCTACACCTTTTTGGGGGACTCTGCTGCCTATAGCTACTGTGGGGAAACTCTTCTGCCTACACACACTGTGGGGGAACTCTGCTGCCTGCACCCACTGGATACCTACTTGACTAACTACCTGGCTACCTAACTTTATACCTGGATGTCTAACTACTTACCTACATACCTGGCTATCTAATTACCTACATTCCTGGCTGCCTACCTACATATCTTGCTACCTACCTACATACCTGGCTACCTATGTACATACCTGGCCTTCATACATAGCTTCCTAGTTACCTAGCTAGCAACCTACCTACCTACCTTGCTAGTAACCTACCTATATATCTGGCTTCCTGATCTACCTACCTAGTTACCTATTTACCTGGCTAAAAAACTTTACCTGCCTAGTTACCTATTTACCTGGCCACCTGCCCTTTTACTGTGCAGAACACCAAGAAGGGAATTATTACAGTTTAGGGGCCTATAGATGGGGAGATTGTGTAAATGAGGGTAGGGCACTGGAAAAATGCAGAGTCTAACATGTTTATCCTGCAGATGCTGAAGAAATTAGTTTTGGTTGGAAGAAGTTGTCATGGCAGTCTACTCTGGACAGAGAAGAAACAGAAAGAGGATACCGCTAATAAGAAAAGAAATCACCTGGAGGTAACGATAATCACTTACATGGTATACAGATCCTGTGTACAGCCAGAATCTACTTCTATATAGTACTGTATATATTCAGTTATATGGTATAAAGATCCCGTGAACAGCTGGTATATACCACTATATGGTCCTATATACTGTGTAATCACTCTATAAAGTAAATGTATGTAGTAATATTCATCTTTTAACAGTGGATTTTTTCCCCGGTAACAATATAGAGGTATAAGTCAGTGATAATGGTGGTGGTCATGGTATGGTGGTATTTTTTGTACTTTGCTGGTAATACTAAACTAGCAATGTGCACCTGTGCATGAATTTCATATTGTTTGAAGTCGACAATTTTAGTTTTTTTTGTACTGGTATTCTTGGTAATATTAGTCTCAGTATACAGGATTTGGTAAGTGACAGTATAATGGTGATATGAGTGTGATTGCTGAAACAACACTGTACAGTTGTCCACTGGTAGTAGTGAGTATTAGTGTTGCTCGTGAATATTCGCAATGCAAATTTTATTAGCGAATATCGCATATCCGCGAATATTCGCGAATATAGCACTATATATTTGTAATTACGAATACTTGTTATTTTATTTTATTTATTTTTTTGTTTGTTTTTTACAGTACACATCACAGTAATCATCCCTCTCTGCTTCCAGCTTGTGTGGTGTAAAGAAAGCTCTAATACTACTGTGTGAGACTGGCGTGCAAATTTTCGCATATGCAAATTTTCGCATATGCGAAAATAAAACGCAAATATTACGAATATGCAAATTTAGCGAATATATGACGAATAATTGTCCGTATATTTGCAAAATATTGCAAATTCGAATATTGCCTATGCCGCTCAACACTAGTGAGTATATTGGAGGAGGAGGAGGCTGGATGCAATTGGGCATGGATGAGGGTGTGGTTAGGGGTGTAACTGAGGGTGTGGCTAGGGGTTGTGGCCTGGACCATGGGCTCTATCCCCCGGTCTTCTGGAGACATAGCAATGCACCTGCAGTTTACTATCATGCATAGTCTTGTATTGTGGGTTTGCTGTCTCAAGCTTAAATACACAGTCAATCTGAATTTGCAGCATTTGTCTTTTGGTGTTTAAGCTCCTCCATCCTCCTCACCAGTGCAGGGATCTCCTCCACCAGCTGTAGCTCTGGTGCCCGGGCAGTCTCTTTGCCCTGATGTTGGGTCTGGACAGTCTCTCTGTGGGTGAACACAGCAGAGCCATGGCTGCTTGTATTTCCTGAGGCCAGGTCACATACACCAGGATCTGGAGCAGGAACAGTTTTGCAGACACTTTGAGATTTTTTAGTACATTTTTCAGACCCTTCTGCAGCATTATGGCTCTTACCTCTGGCCTGAGATCTTGTGCGGCCTGAGCGAACCATGCAGGAGACCACCTCTTGCTTCTGCAGGTTCTCCTGTAATGTCTGTATCTCCAGAGATGTCCTCCTCTCTCTGTGTGATGGAGAGGTGAGCTGCACACCGGTTGTATGCAATCCCCTCACCTCCTGTGCACCTCCATGTGATCCACTCACCTCCTGTGCACCTCTATGTGATCCACTCACCTCCTGTGCACCTCTATGTGATCCCCTCACCTCCTGTGCACTTCCATGTGATCCCCTCACCTCCTGTGCACCTCCATGTGATCCACTCACCTGTGCACCTCTATGTGATCCACTCACCTCTTGTGCCCCTCTATGTGATCCCCTCACCTCCTGAGCACTTCCATGTGCTCCCCTCACCTCCTGTGCACCTCCATGTGATCCACTCACCTCCTGTGCACCTCTATGTGATCCCCTCACCTCCTGTGCACTTCCATGTGATCCCCTCACCTCCTGTGCTCCTCCATGTGATCCACTCACCTCCTGTGCACCTCTATGTGATCCCCTCACCTCCTGTGCACCTCCATGTGATCCACTCACCTGTGCACCTCCTGTGCACTTCCATGTGATCCCCTCACCTCCTGTGCACTTCCATGTGACCCCCTCACCTCCTGTGCACCTCCATGTGATCCCCTCACCTCCTGTGCACCTCCATGTGATCCCCTCACCTCCTGTGCACCTCCATGTGACCCCCTCACCTCCTGTGCACCGTGCACCTCCATGTGATCCCCTCACTTCCTGTGCACTTCCTTGTGATCCCCTCACCTCCTATGCACCTCTATGTGATGCCCTCACCTCCTGTGCATTTCTATGTGATTCCCTCACCTCCTGTGCATTTCTATGTGATCCCCTCACCTCCTGTGCACTTCCATGTGATCCCCTCACCTCCTGTGCACCTCCATGTGATCCACTCACCTGTGCACCTCTATGTGATCCACTCACCTCTTGTGCCCCTCTATGTGATCCCCTCACCTCCTGAGCACTTCCATGTGCTCCCCTCACCTCCTGTGCACCTCCATGTGATCCACTCACCTCCTGTGCACCTCTATGTGATCCCCTCACCTCCTGTGCACTTCCATGTGATCCCCTCACCTCCTGTGCTCCTCCATGTGATCCACTCACCTCCTGTGCACCTCTATGTGATCCCCTCACCTCCTGTGCACCTCCATGTGATCCACTCACCTGTGCACCTCCTGTGCACTTCCATGTGATCCCCTCACCTCCTGTGCACTTCCATGTGACCCCCTCACCTCCTGTGCACCTCCATGTGATCCCCTCACCTCCTGTGCACCTCCATGTGATCCCCTCACCTCCTGTGCACCTCCATGTGACCCCCTCACCTCCTGTGCACCTCCATGTGATCCCCTCACTTCCTGTGCACTTCCTTGTGATCCCCTCACCTCCTATGCACCTCTATGTGATGCCCTCACCTCCTGTGCATTTCTATGTGATTCCCTCACCTCCTGTGCACCTCCATGTGATCCCCTCACCTCCTGTGCACCTCCATGTGATGCCCTCACCTCCTGTGCACCTCCATGTGATCCCCTCACTTCCTGTGCACCTCCATGTGATCCCCTCACCTCCTATGCACCTCTATGTGATCCCCTCACCTCCTGTGCATTTCTATGTGATTCCCTCACCTCCTGTGCACCTCCTATGCACCTCCATGTGATCCCCTCACCTCCTGTGCACTTCCATGTGATCCCCTCACCTCCTATGCACCTCTATGTGATGCCCTCACCTCCTGTGCACCTCTATGCGATGCCCTCACCTCCTGTGCACCTCTATGTGATCCCCTCACCTCCTGTGCACCTCTATGTGATCCCCTCACCTCCTGTGCACCTCTATGTGATCCGCTCACTTCCTGTGCACTTCCATGTGATCCCCTCATCACCTGTACACCTCCAAGTTTTTATCTTATAACAGTTATGGCTAGGTTCCCACGGCTATTTGCATCGAGCCGTTAAGGTTCCAATTGGCACTTTTTTTTTTTAGCCGATCGGACCCTGAAACGGATCAGATGCAAATGGCTACTACCGTGTCATGACGGATCCCATTCACTTGCATTGGGTCCGTTGGTGACCGGGTAATTTTACAGGATTTTAGCAGAGAAAAAAATAAAGCTGGTGCTAAACTCCCGCCCTTCTGGCAGTATTGCCGACGGACGGAACTCCGACTAGTGGAGTCTGATGGCAAAGTGAACGAGGCCTCAGCTGAGATTAGTTTTCTTTAATTGTTTTTGAATTTTTATTTTAAACCCTTAAAGACTATGACAATTTGGGCCTTATTGCCAAACAGCTCTCTTCTTTACTTTCCTTTGTCGCATTTTAAGAGATTTAATTTTTTTTTAAATCTTTGTTGATATAGCTCAATATGGGTTTCTTTTTTGCTGGAAATTTTTAATGGCACCATTTTGGGATTCATATGCTGCCTTTTTCAAATTGCTCTTTTTTTATTTTATTTTTTTTATCACGTATCATGAGAAATAAATAATGTAATATTTGTATTGTTCAAGTTGTTTTGGATGTGGCAATACCAAAAATGTTGTCAGGATTCGGCAGGCTGGAGGTGGATCCTCTGTGTCAGAGAGGGATTGGCGTGGACCGTGCCGGCGGACCGGTTCTAAGTTGCTACTGGTATTCACCAGAGCCCGCCGCAAAGCAGGATGGTCTTGCAGCGGCGGTAGCAGCCAGGTCGTACCCACCGGCAACGGCTCAACCTCTCTGACTGCTGAGATAAGCGCGGTACAAGGGAGTAGACAAGAGCAAGGTCGGCCGTAGCAGAAGGTCAGGGCAGGCAGCAAGGATCGTAGTCAGGGGCAACGGCAAGAGGTCTGGAACACTGGCTTGGGACATACAAAGAACGCTTTCACTGGCACAATGGCAACAAGATCCGGCAAGGAAGGGAAGGGGAAGTGAGGTAATATAGGGAAGTGCACAGGTGAACACACTAATTAGAACCAGGCGCCAATCAGTGGCGCACCGGCCCTTTAAATCGCAGAGAGCCGGCGTGCGCGTGCCCTAGGGAGCGGGGCCGCGCGCGACGGGACAGAACAGACGGGGAACGAGTCTGGTAAGCGGACCGGGATGCGAATCGCGAGCGGGCGCGTCCCGCATCGGGGATCGCATCCCGGCTAGAGACATTATCGCAGCGCTCCCGGTCAGCGGGTCTGACCGCGGCGCTGCGAACAGGAAAACGCTGCGAGTGCTCCGGGGAGGAGCGGGGACCCGGAGCGCTCGGCGTAACAAATGTTTACATTATTATTATTATTATTATTATTATTATTATTATTATTAATAATAATAATAATAATAATAATAATAATAATTTATTGTCATTATTTTATGGTTTATATAGTATTTTTTAAATTTTATTATTTTTTTAAACTTTTTTTTGGTTTTTACTTAGTTCCATAAGGGATACAGAATGTATTATTCATATATAATATTAATAAAAATAATAACAACAACAACAACAAAAACAACAACATTATCATCCTAGTCTTTACTACTAGAATGAACAAAATGTTGAGGCTGTTTTTTTTTTATCCCAGAATTTTTTAGGGAGAAATTTGAAATTATTTTTGTGACTTTTTTTTTTTAGCCCCTGGACTGAATGTAGGAATGGTAAAAAAAAAAAAAAAAAAACGGATTAGATGCACATCTTTCTATGATAATTTTTGTATTCTCTTTTGGTTTTTACTCATATAAATATCAATACAAATTACCGATAAAAAGACTTTTCCTTTGTGTCACACTTCACATGAAAAATGTTAGGAGGTAAAACATTTTAAAAATATTTATTTTCCATAAAATATATAATTACGTTTACCGTAAATATTGTTCAATGCCGTTACTGTCATCTAAGCAGAATGTGAAGCAAGGAGTCCGTATTGCTGCTGTTCTTGTTTTGCTTCATCCAGGTCCCAACCATTAGATGTCAGCAAAGTTTCAGAAATATTGAGAGAATTAATCCCTCCGAGAGTCATCAGAACCTGAATGTTAATACCAACAAATACCCTGCACAGATGTTAAGAAACATCTATGAGAAGATTGAGATCTATAGATTAGGATTTGTATTTATTTGATCAGAAAGGGATTTTTTTTTTCAAGATAGATTAGTAAGGCTGGGTTCACATATGTCCGGCAATCTCGATGCAACTAAGGCCGCAACTGATGACAACGTGCATCAGTTGTCATCAGTTGTTTGGCTTCCAGCGTCCATTGTTTCTGGCATCGGACAGGACAGCCCAGTGCTGTCTGTCATGTGCAATTATCCGTCGTCAAAATTAGGACGCTGCATGACTGTAAACTGTCCCATTCAAATGAATGGGATCAGTTTTAGGATCAGTTTCCCTCCGGTGCGCGCCAGAAGCAAACTATGCCGTACAACTAATAAATGTGAACGCAGCCTTAGTAAGAAAGTAACATAGTAAGGCAGAGATGTGGACAATAGTGAGAATGAATAAAGCAAACGATATATATATGTCACGATGCCGGCTGGCAGGTAGTGGATCCTCTGTGCCAGAGAGGGATTGGCGTGGACCGTGCTAGTGGACCGGTTCTAAGCCACTACTGGTTTTCACCAGAGCCCGCCGCAAAGCGGGATGGTCTTGCTGCGGCGGTAGTGACCAGGTCGTATCCACTAGCAACGGCTCACCTCTCTGGCTGCTGAAGATAGGCGCGGTACAAGGGAGTAGGCAAAGCAAGGTCGGACGTAGCAGAAGGTCGGGGCAGGCAGCAAGGATCGTAGTCAGGGGCAACGGCAGAAGGTCTGGAAACACAGGCAAGGAACACACAAGGAACGCTTTCACTGGCACTAAGGCAACAAGATCCGGCAAGGGAGTGCAGGGGAAGTGAGGTGATATAGGGAAGTGCACAGGTGAACACACTAATTGGAACCACTGCGCCAATCAGCGGCGCAGTGGCCCTTTAAATCGCAGAGACCCGGCGCGCGCGCGCCCTAGGGAGCGGGGCCGCGCGCGCCGGGACAGAACAGACGGAGAGCGAGTCAGGTAGGGGAGCCGGGGTGCGCATCGCGAGCGGGCGCTACCCGCATCGCGAATCGCATCCCGGCTGGCAGCGGAATCGCAGCGCCCCGGGTCAGAGGACGTGACCGGAGCGCTGCCGCGGGGAGAGTGAAGCGAGCGCTCCGGGGAGGAGCGGGGACCCGGAGCGCTCGGCGTAACAGTACCCCCCCCCCCTTGGGTCTCCCCCTCTTCTTAGAGCCTGAGAACCTGAGGAGCAGACTTTTGTCTAGGATGTTGTCCTCAGGTTCCCAGGATCTCTCTTCAGGACCACAACCCTCCCAGTCCACTAAAAAAAAATTTTTCCCTCTGACCTTTTTGGCAGCTAAAATTTCTTTGACCGAGAAGATGTCCGAGGAGCCGGAAACAGGAGTGGGAGGAACAGATTTGGGAGAAAAACGGTTGAGGATGAGTGGTTTGAGAAGAGAGACGTGAAAGGCATTAGGGATACGAAGAGAGGGAGGAAGAAGAAGTTTATAAGAGACAGGATTAATTTGACACAAAATTTTGAAAGGACCAAGATAGCGTGGTCCCAACTTGTAACTAGGGACACGGAAGCGGACATATTTAGCGGAGAGCCATACCTTGTCTCCAGGGGAAAAAACGGGGGGAGCTCTTCTTTTCTTATCCGCGAACTTCTTCATGCGTGATGAAGCTTGTAAGAGAGAATTTTGGGTCTCTCTCCATATGATGGAAAGGTCACGAGAAATTTCATCCACAGCGGGCAGACCAGAGGGCAAGGGAGTAGGGAGGGGGGGAAGAGGGTGACGGCCGTACACCACGAAAAATGGGGATTTGGAGGAAGACTCAGAGACCCTGAAGTTATACGAGAATTCGGCCCATGGGAGGAGATCTGCCCAGTCATCCTGGCGGGAGGAAACAAAATGTCGCAAATAATCACCCAAGATCTGGTTAATCCTTTCTACTTGTCCATTGGACTGGGGATGATATGCAGAAGAAAAATTTAATTTAATCTTGAGTTGTTTACAGAGAGCCCTCCAGAATTTAGACACGAATTGGACGCCTCTATCCGAGACAATCTGCGTAGGCAACCCGTGAAGACGAAAAATGTGTACAAAAAATTGTTTAGCCAACTGAGGCGCAGAAGGAAGACCAGGAAGAGGGATGAAATGTGCCATTTTGGAGAATCGATCAACGACCACCCAAATAACAGTGTTGCCACGGGAAGGGGGTAAATCAGTAATAAAATCCATACCAATCAGAGACCAAGGCTGTTCGGGGACAGGCAGAGGATGAAGAAAACCAGCGGGCTTCTGGCGAGGAGTCTTATCCCGGGCACAGATAGTGCAGGCTCGCACAAAGTCCACAACATCCGTCTCCAGAGTCGGCCACCAATAGAAGCGGGAGATGAGTTGCACAGATTTCTTGATACCCGCATGACCTGCGAGATGGGAGGAGTGACCCCATTTGAGGATTCCGAGGCGTTGGCGAGGAGAAACAAAGGTCTTTCCTGGAGGAGTCTGCCTGATGGAGGCAGGAGAAGTGGAGATCAGGCAGTCAGGTGGAATGATGTGTTGCGGAGAGAGTTCAACTTCTGAGGCATCCGAGGAACGAGAGAGAGCATCGGCCCTAATGTTCTTATCGGCAGGACGAAAGTGAATCTCAAAATTAAATCGGGCAAAGAACAGAGACAACCGGGCCTGGCGAGGATTCAGCCGTTGGGCAGACTGGAGGTAGGAGAGGTTCTTGTGGTCGGTGTAGATAATAACAGGAGAACTTGATCCCTCCAGCAGATGCCTCCATTCCTCAAGTGCTAATTTAATGGCTAGAAGCTCTCGATCCCCGATGGAGTAGTTCCTCTCCGCTGGAGAGAAGGTCCTAGAGAAAAAACCACAAGTGACAGCATGCCCGGAAGAATTTTTTTGTAGAAGAACAGCTCCAGCTCCCACTGAGGAGGCATCAACCTCCAATAGGAAGGGTTTGGAAGGGTCAGGTCTGGAGAGGACGGGAGCCGAAGAAAAGGCAGACTTGAGTCGTTTAAAGGCGTCTTCTGCTTGAGGAGGCCAGGACTTGGGATCAGCATTTTTTTTGGTTAAAGCCACGATAGGAGCCACAATGGTAGAAAAATGTGGAATAAATTGCCTGTAATAATTGGCGAACCCCAAAAAGCGTTGGATAGCACGGAGTCCGGAGGGGCGTGGCCAATCTAAGACGGCAGAGAGTTTGTCTGGATCCATCTGTAGTCCCTGGCCAGAGACCAAATATCCTAGAAAAGGAAGAGATTGGCATTCAAACAGACATTTCTCAATTTTGGCATAGAGTTGGTTGTCACGAAGTCTCTGAAGAACCATACGGACATGCTGGCGGTGTTCTTCTAGATTGGCAGAAAAAATTAGGATATCGTCCAGATATACAACAACACAGGAGTATAACAGATCACGAAAAATTTCATTGACAAAGTCTTGGAAGACGGCAGGGGCGTTGCACAGTCCAAAGGGCATGACCAGATACTCAAAGTGTCCATCTCTGGTGTTAAATGCCGTTTTCCACTCGTCCCCCTCTCTGATGCGGATGAGGTTATAGGCGCCTCTTAAGTCCAATTTAGTGAAGATGTGGGCACCTTGGAGGCGATCAAAGAGTTCAGAGATGAGGGGTAAGGGGTAGCGGTTCTTAACCGTGATTTTATTAAGACCGCGGTAGTCAATGCAAGGACGTAGGGAGCCATCCTTTTTGGACACAAAGAAAAATCCGGCTCCGGCAGGAGAGGAGGATTTACGGATAAAGCCCTTTTTTAGATTCTCCTGGACGTATTCGGACATGGCAAGAGTCTCTGGGGCAGAGAGAGGATAAATTCTGCCCCGGGGTGGAGTAGTGCCCGGGAGGAGGTCGATAGGGCAATCATAAGGCCTGTGAGGAGGTAGAGTCTCAGCTTGTTTTTTACAGAAAACATCCGCGAAGTCCATATAGGCCTTAGGGAGACCGGTTACTGGAGGAACCACAGAGTTACGGCAAGGGTTACTGGGAACCGGTTTTAGACAGTTCTTGGAACAAGAGGACCCCCAACTCTTGATCTCCCCAGTGGACCAATCCAGGGTAGGGGAATGAAGTTGAAGCCAGGGAAGTCCAAGGAGAATTTCCGAGGTGCAATTGGGGAGGACCAAAAGTTCAATCCTCTCATGATGAGATCCGATGCTCATAAGAAGGGGCTCCGTGCGGAAACGTATGGTACAGTCCAATCTTTCATTATTTACACAATTGATGTAGAGGGGTCTGGCGAGACTGGTCACCGGGATGTTGAACCTGTTGACGAGAGAGGCCAAAATAAAATTTCCTGCAGATCCAGAGTCCAAGAAGGCCACTGTAGAGAAGGAGAAGGCAGAGGCAGACATCCGCACAGGCACAGTAAGACGTGGAGAAGCAGAGTAGACATCAAGGACTGTCTCACTTTTGTGCGGAGTCAGCGTACGTCTTTCCAGGCGGGGAGGACGGATAGGACAATCTCTCAGGAAGTGTTCGGTACTAGCACAGTACAGGCAGAGGTTCTCCATACGGCGTCGTGTCCTCTCTTGAGGTGTCAGGCGAGACCGGTCGACCTGCATAGCCTCCACGGCGGGAGGCACAGGAACAGATTGCAGGGGACCAGAGGAGAGAGGAGCCGAGGAGAAGAAACGCCTCGTGCGAACAGAGTCCATATCTTGGCGGAGTTCCAGACGCCTTTCGGAAAAACGCATGTCAATGCGAGTGGCTAGGTGAATAAGTTCATGTAGATTAGCAGGAATTTCTCGTGCGGCCAGAACATCTTTAATGTTGCTGGATAGGCCTTTTTTGAAGGTCGCGCAGAGGGCCTCATTATTCCAGGACAATTCTGAAGCAAGAGTACGGAATTGTACGGCATACTCGCCAACGGAAGAATTACCCTGGACCAGGTTCAACAGGGCAGTCTCAACAGAAGAGGCTCGGGCAGGTTCCTCAAAGACACTTCGGATTTCCGAGAAGAAGGAATGTACAGAGGCAGTGACGGGGTCATTGCGGTCCCAGAGCGGTGTGGCCCATGACAGGGCTTTTCCGGACAGAAGGCTGACTACGAAAGCCACCTTAGACCTTTCAGTGGGAAACAGGTCCGACATCATCTCCAGATGCAGGGAACATTGGGAAAGAAAGCCACGGCAAAACTTAGAGTCCCCATCAAATTTATCCGGCAAGGATAAGCGTATCCCAGGAGCGGCCACTCGCTGCGGAGGAGGTGCAGGAGCTGGCGGAGGAGATGACTGCTGAAGCTGTGGTAGTAACTGTTGTAGCATAACGGTCAGTTGAGACAGCTGTTGGCCTTGTTGCGCTATCTGTTGTGACTGCTGGGCGACCACCGTGGTGAGGTCAGCGACAACTGGCAGAGGAACTTCAGCGGGATCCATGGCCGGATCTACTGTCACGATGCCGGCTGGCAGGTAGTGGATCCTCTGTGCCAGAGAGGGATTGGCGTGGACCGTGCTAGTGGACCGGTTCTAAGCCACTACTGGTTTTCACCAGAGCCCGCCGCAAAGCGGGATGGTCTTGCTGCGGCGGTAGTGACCAGGTCGTATCCACTAGCAACGGCTCACCTCTCTGGCTGCTGAAGATAGGCGCGGTACAAGGGAGTAGGCAAAGCAAGGTCGGACGTAGCAGAAGGTCGGGGCAGGCAGCAAGGATCGTAGTCAGGGGCAACGGCAGAAGGTCTGGAAACACAGGCAAGGAACACACAAGGAACGCTTTCACTGGCACTAAGGCAACAAGATCCGGCAAGGGAGTGCAGGGGAAGTGAGGTGATATAGGGAAGTGCACAGGTGAACACACTAATTGGAACCACTGCGCCAATCAGCGGCGCAGTGGCCCTTTAAATCGCAGAGACCCGGCGCGCGCGCGCCCTAGGGAGCGGGGCCGCGCGCGCCGGGACAGAACAGACGGAGAGCGAGTCAGGTAGGGGAGCCGGGGTGCGCATCGCGAGCGGGCGCTACCCGCATCGCGAATCGCATCCCGGCTGGCAGCGGAATCGCAGCGCCCCGGGTCAGAGGACGTGACCGGAGCGCTGCCGCGGGGAGAGTGAAGCGAGCGCTCCGGGGAGGAGCGGGGACCCGGAGCGCTCGGCGTAACAATATATATATATATATATATATATATATATATATATAGATAGATAGATAGATAGATAGATAGATAGATAGAAGCAAGAGAACATCTACCTTTTATTTTAGAAAGATAAGAGATAGATAGATGCATATGAGATGATCGATGGATGGATAGAAAGATAGATAGATAGATATGAGATAGTTACAGTGGGGCAAAAAAGTATTTAGTCAGCACCAATTGTGCAAGAGTTTCCACTTAAAAAGATGAAAGAGACCTGTCATTTTCATCATAGGTACAGTGGTCCCTTAAGTTACAATATTAATTGGTTCCGGGACGACCATTGTTTGTTGAAACCATTGTATGTTGAGACCAGAACTCTATGGAAACCTGGTAATTGGTTCTAATGGCATAAAAAATGTCATCCAAAAAATAGGAAAAAGTGAGGATTAAAGAAAAATAAGTAGATAACTAATATAGATAAAGCAAATCCTTACATATAAAAGTAGGAAAGATCTGCTGGGAGCTGTAAATCACGGTCTGTCAGTGTTTTCCAACCAGGGTGCCTCCAGCTGTTGCAAAACTACAACTCCTAGCATGCCCGGACAGCCAAAGGCTGTCCGGGCATGCTTGGAGTTGTAGTTTTGTAACAGCTGGGGGCACCCTGCTTGGGAAACACTGGTCTATGTAGAGGACAGGAGCTTCTTCGTGGGTCCTGTACAGTACACACAGTGTCCTAAAAAAGTAACATGGAGTCGCCCTTACCTGGTGTCCAGAGGAGCAGGTAACCCTGGTACAGGTAAAGTGTACAGAACATGTAATACCTCCCTGTACTGTAGGGGGCGCTACCAGACACCAGTCAGTGCATACGCTTCAGTAATACAGGTAAAGAGTACAGAACATGTAATACCTCCCTGTACTGTAGGGGGCGCTACCAGACATCAGTCAGTGCATACGCTTCAGTAATACAGGTAAAGAGTACAGAACATGTAATACCTCCCTGTACTGTAGGGGGCGCTACCTAACACCAGTCAGTGCATACGCTTCAGTAATACAGGGGTTTTACCAGTGAAATGCCCATTCTGATTGGTCGGTTCTTCCGGCCATTGACACGTTTCACAGATCTGGACTGTCTGTACATTGTATGTTGAGTCTGGTTTCAACTTACAATGTTCCAGAAAAGACCATTGTATGTTGAAACTATTGTATGTTGAGGCCATTGTAAGTTGAGGGATCACTGTATACATCAACTATGAGAGACAGAATGAGAAAAAAAAATCCATAAAATCACATTGTCTGATTTTTAAAGGATTTATTTGCAAATTATGGTGGAAAATACCTATTGCAGATTCCGTCTTCCCAGCCTGGTGCAGGTCTACAATTTTGTTTCTGGTGTCCTTCGACAGCTCTTTGGTCTTTGCCATAGTGGAGTTTGGAGTGTGACTGTTTGAGGTTGTGGACAGGTGTCTTTTATACTGATAACAAGTTCAAACAGGAGCCATTAATTCAGGTAACGTATTGTGGAGCCACAGCCGTCACGCCCCCTCTCATAGACATGAATGGAGGGGGCGTGACATGACGTCACAACGCAGCCGCCCAAAGCTGACCCGTAGATCGCGGCGGTTACAATGGCCAGACCCCCTGCGAAATCAGACAGCTTATCCCCTCTACTTTGGATAGGGGATAAGATGTCTAGGAGCGGAGTACCCCTTAAAGGGTTTAAAACCACCTAGTGCACAACCAAAATGGAGGCTTACCGAGCAGGAGAGGTTTGCTATGGGGATTTGCTCCTGCTCCGGACAGTTCCTGACACAGACAGAGGTGTCAGCAGAGAGCACTGTGGTCAGACTGAAAAGAACTACACAACTTCCTGTGGAGCATACTGCAGCTGATAAGTACTGGAAGGATTAATATTTTTAAATAGAAGTCATTTGCAAATCTCTTTAACTTTATGGTACCTGTTGATTTGGAAAACAAAAATTATCCTCTGGAGTACCCCTTTAATTGTAATTAAGACTTAAGTGACAGAAAGTTAATCATCATAATCTCTTCACCTTCTGGGACTCTTGGCAATCAGCTGTAATTTGTAGGGAAACCTGTCAGTAACTGTTTAATTTCCCTGCAGCGCCCCCTTAGAGGAACTGAAGCATTGCAAGTAAATATTCTCAAATGCCTATGAAGTTCCTTCTGTATAACAGGAGATTGACAATCTTTGATTATTACTCCCAGTTTTGCTAGATAGTGGTCCTAGCTAAAAGAGTCCTTTGATCATATTTTGCTAAATGCATGACAGGAAAAATACTGTATGTATTATTATTATTATTATTATTATTTTTTTTTTGTGTATCACAACTTTAAATTACATTTCCTAGCAGCTATCTAACACTGCCTGTAGCTTATTATGTGAAAATGAGCTGACAGACTCCCTTTAATTCTTCTTGGCATATTGTGTTTATGGAAACTCAGCTTTTTTCATGTTCCACCAAAGACTTTCCATGTAGCTTGCCAAGGTTTGATGTCTAAACTTTTTAACCATCTCAGAATCCCAGTGTCTTATGGTCTTCCTAATCACAGAAGACTCTTAAAGGGGTACTCCGGTGAAAACCTTTTTTCTTTTAAATCAACTGGTGGCAGAAAGTTAAACATATTTGTAAATTACTTCTATTAAAAAATCTTAATCCTTCCAGTACTTATTAGCTGCCGAATGCTACAGAGGAAATTCCTTTCTTTTTGGAACACTGATGACATCACGAGCACAGCGCTCTCTGCTGACATCTCTGTCCATTTTATCCACCATGCATAGCAGATGCATAGCAGATGCATAGCAGATGTATCCTAAGGACAGCATGGTGGCTCAGTGGTTAGTAGTGTTGAGCGGCATAGGCCATATTCGAATTCGCGAATATTCGCGAATATATGGACGAATATTCGTCATATATTCGCGAATATTCGTTACCTCCTCGTTTTATTTTCGCATATGCGAAGATTCGCGTATACGAAAATTAACATATGTGAAAATTTGCATATACAAAATTAGCACACACGAAAATTCGCATATGCGAACATTAGCATATGCTAATTTTCGCATACGCGAATTTTCGCACGCCAGTCTCACACAGTAGTATTAGAGCCTTCTTTACACCACACAAGCTGGAAGCAGAGAGGGATGATCACTGTGATGTGTACTGTGAAGAAAAAAAAACAAAAAAAAAAAAAAACGAATATTCGTAATTACGAATATATAGCACTATATTCGCGAAATTCGCGAATTCGCGAATATGCGATATTCGCGAATAATATTCGAATTGCGAATATTCGCGAGCAACACTAGTGGTTAGCACTGCTGCCTTGCAGTGCTGTGGACTTGGGTTCAAATCCCCCTAAGGACAACAATAAATAAAGTGTTATTATTATTATTATAATAACGTCAGTAGAAAGAACTGTGCTCGTCGTGATGTCATCAGAGAGCATTCCAAAAAGAAAAGAATTTCCTCTGTAGTATTCAGCAGCTAATAAGTACAGGAAGGATTAAGATTTTTAAGTAGAAGTAATTTACAAATATGTTTAACTTTCTGCCACCAGTTGATTTAAAAGAAAAAAGGTTTTCACCGGAGTACCCCTTTAAGATATTGGTGGGCTTAAAGGGGTACTCCCGTGCTCCAACGTTCTGAATGCTCGGAGTCAGGGGCCGAGACTGTGACATCATGGCCATGCTCCCTCGTGACGTCACATCACACCCCTCTGTTCACGTGTATGGGAGGGGGAGTGTCGGCCGACACACTTCCTCCCATAGACATGATTAGAGGGAGTATGGCAATAATGCCACAACCACTGCTTCTTCAGGATCACGAGGGGCCCAGCAGTGAGACCCCCGTGATCAGACAACTTATCCCCTATCTTTGGATAGGGCATAAGATCTCTAGCAAAGGAGTACCCCTTTAATGCCATCCTAAGAACTGGAGAACTCACCAGGGTTAGGAACTTATTGGCCATCTGTGTATCTCCGGTAGAGTCAATGATTTATAGGGGTACTCCACTGGAAAAAATAACTTCTTTTATCAACTGGTGCCAGAAAGTTACCGTATTTTTTCGCCATATAAGACGCTCCGGCATATAAGACGCACCCAATTTTAAAGGAGGAAAATCTAGAAAAAAAAAATTCTGAACCAAATACAATGTAAAGTAAAGGACAGTGATCTTCAACCTGCGGACCTCCAGATGTTGCAAAACTACAACTCCCAGCATGCCCGGACAGCCGTTGGCTGTCCGAGCATGCCAGGAGTTATAGTTTTGCAACATCTGGAGGTCGGCTGGTTGAAGACCACTGGTATAGGAGGTAATACTCACGTGTCCCCGCCGCTCCCGCCCGTCACCGCTGCCGTGGATGTTGCCCTCCATTGCTGTCGGCGCGTCCCCAGGGTGTCCCAGTCGCTCCGGAATGTCTCTGCATCCCGGTATCCTTGCTCTCCGTCGCCGCCATCACGTCGCTACGCACACCAATATGCACACTGCTATGCACACCGCTCCTATTGGATGATGGGACGGCGTGCGCGATGACGTGATGACAACGAAGGAGAGCGCCGGCCATGCAGGGGATCCCGGCACGGAGCAGACACCGAGGAGGCAGGTAAGGTCCCTCCCGGTGTCCTGTAAGCTGTTCGGGACGCTGCGATTTCACCGCGGCGGTCCTGAACAGCCCGACTGAGCAGCCGGGTTAGTGTCACTTTCGCTTCAGATGCGGCGGTCAGCTTTGATCGCCGCGTCTGAAGGGTTATTACAGGGCATCACCGTGATCGGTGATGTCCTGTATTAGACGCGGGTTCCGGCCGTTGATGGCCGCAGGGAACGCCGCGATAGGACAGGGTTTAAATGTGTATTTGCAGTATATGACGCACCAACTCCCCCCCCCAGTTTTGGGGAAGAAAAAGTGCGTCTTACACGGCGAAAAATATAGTAAACAGATTTGTAAATTACTTCTATTAAAAAATCTTAATCCTTCCAGTAGTTATCAGCTGCCATATGATTCACAGGAAGTTCTTCTCTTTTTGAATTTACTTTCTGCCTGATCACAGTGCTCTCTGCTGACACATCTGTCCATTTTAGGAACTGTCCAGAGCAGGAGAGGTTTTCTATGGGGATTTGCTCCTACTCTTGACAGTTCCTAAAATGGACAGAGGTGTCAGCAAAGAGCACTGTGGTCAGGCATAAAGTAAATTCAAAAAGAACTTCCTGTGGATCATAACAGCAGCTGATGAATACTGGAAGGATTAAGATTTTTGAATAGAAATAATTTACAAATCTGTTTAACTTTCTGGCACCAGTTGATTTAAAATTTTTTTTTTCCAGTGGAGTACCCCTTTAAAAAAAAACAACAACAATCTTTACATGCTATGATCTTGGTCAGTGGCCAAATCCCAAAAATTCATCAAGGGTTAAAGGGGTACTCCACCCTTAGACATCTTATTACCGAAATAATTTTCGAAAGAAAAGGAAATAAGATGTCTGATCGCTTGGATCCCCCATGATCTCTGGGCCCGATCCCTGGCATCCCGAACATTTATATTCCGAACGCCGGGTTCGGCCGGGCGTGGTCGTGACGTCACAACACGCCCCTTCATTCATGTCTATGGGAGGGGGAGTGACGAGTGACCACAGATGTCACAATCAGACATCTTATCACCTATCCTTTGTTATTGTCCTACTCATTATCAATCCAGAAATCATTAAGAACAAAATAACTAATAATAATAATAATAATAATAATAATAGCATTCAAATACTATAAAGTCCATTAAATCATTTTAATAACATGAATGTGTAGGCAATCAAAACGTTTCAGTAGGATCCCATTTGGGTTGAGGACTTTGCCATAAAATTTTCCATCTGAATTTTCAAGATCATCCTCATTTTTCTTATCTGTTTTTTAAAACAAATAGACAGATAAAAAAGAATTCTCAACCCAGCAATGGCATTAGAATTTGGCAATAATTGTCTCTGTGTGTGTCACGATGCCGGCTGGCAGGTAGTGGACCCTCTGTGCCAGAGAGGGATTGGCGTGGACCGTGCTAGTGGACCGGTTCTAAGCCACTACTGGTTTTCACCAGAGCCCGCCGCAAAGCGGGATGGTCTTGCTGCGGCGGTAGTGACCAGGTCGTATCCACTAGCAACGGCTCACCTCTCTGGCTGCTGAAGATAGGCGCGGTACAAGGGAGTAGGCAGAAGCAAGGTCGGACGTAGCAGAAGGTCGGGGCAGGCAGCAAGGATCGTAGTCAGGGGCAACGGCAGAAGGTCTGGAAACACTGGCAAGGGACACACAAGGAACGCTTTCACTGGCACTAAGGCAACAAGATCCGGCAAGGGAGTGCAAGGGAAGTGAGGTAATATAGGGAGTGCACAGGTGATAACTCTAATTGGAACCACTGCGCCAATCAGCGGCGCAGTGGCCCTTTAAATCGCAGAGACCCGGCGCGCGCGCGCCCTAGGGAGCGGGGCCGCGCGCGCCGGGACAGAACAGACGGGGAGCGAGTCAGGTAGGAGAGCCGGGGTGCGCATCGCGAGCGGGCGCTACCCGCATCGCGAATCGCATCCCGGCTAGCAGCAGGATCGCAGCGCCCCGGGTCAGAGGACGTGACCGGGGCGCTGCAGCGGAGGAGGTGAAGCGAGCGCTCCGGGGAGGAGCGGGAACCCGGAGCGCTCGGCGTAACAGTACCCCCCCCCTTGGGTCTCCCCCTCTTCTTGGAGCCTGAGAACCTGAGGAGCAGACTTTTGTCAAGGATGTTGTCCTCAGGTTCCCAGGATCTCTCTTCAGGACCACAACCCTCCCAGTCTACTAAAAAAAAATTTTTTTCCTCTGACCTTTTTGGCAGCCAAAATCTCCTTGACCGAGAAGACGTCCGAGGAGCCGGAAACAGGAGTGGGAGGAACAGATTTGGGAGAAAAACGGTTGAGGATGAGTGGTTTGAGAAGAGAGACGTGAAAGGCATTAGGGATACGAAGAGAAGGAGGAAGAAGAAGTTTATAAGAGACAGGATTAATTTGACACAGAATTTTGAAAGGACCAAGATAGCGTGGTCCCAACTTGTAGCTAGGGACACGGAAGCGGACATATTTAGCGGAGAGCCATACCTTGTCTCCAGGGGAAAAAACGGGGGGAGCTCTTCTTTTCTTATCCGCGAACCTCTTCATGCGTGAAGAAGCCTGTAAGAGAGAATTTTGGGTCTCTCTCCATATAATGGAAAGGTCACGAGAAATTTCATCCACAGCGGGCAGACCAGAGGGCAAGGGGGTAGGGAGGGGGGGAAGAGGGTGACGGCCGTACACCACGAAAAATGGGGATTTGGAGGAAGATTCAGAGACCCTGAAGTTATACGAGAATTCGGCCCATGGAAGGAGATCTGCCCAGTCATCCTGGCGGGAGGAAACAAAATGTCGCAAATAATCACCCAGGATCTGGTTAATTCTTTCTACTTGTCCATTGGACTGGGGATGATATGCAGAGGAAAAATTTAATTTAATCTTGAGTTGTTTACAGAGAGCTCTCCAGAATTTAGACACGAATTGGACCCCTCTATCCGAGACAATCTGCGTAGGCAACCCGTGAAGACGAAAAATGTGTACAAAAAATTGTTTAGCCAACTGAGGCGCAGAAGGAAGACCAGGAAGAGGAATGAAATGTGCCATTTTGGAGAATCGATCAACGACCACCCAAATAACGGTGTTGCCACGGGAAGGGGGTAAATCAGTAATAAAATCCATACCAATCAGAGACCAAGGCTGTTCGGGGACAGGCAGAGGATGAAGAAAACCAGCGGGCTTCTGGCGAGGAGTCTTATCCCGGGCACAGATAGTGCAGGCTCGCACAAAGTCCCCAACATCCGTCTCCAGAGTTGGCCACCAATAGAAGCGGGAGATGAGTTGCACAGATTTCTTGATGCCCGCATGACCTGCGAGATGGGAGGAGTGACCCCATTTGAGGATTCCAAGGCGTTGGCGTGGAGAAACAAAGGTCTTTCCTGGAGGAGTCTGTCTGATGGAGGCAGGAGAAGTGGAGATCAGGCAGTCAGGTGGAATGATGTGTTGCGGAGGGAGATCAACTTCTGAGGCATCCGAGGAACGAGAGAGAGCATCGGCTCTAATGTTCTTATCGGCAGGACGAAAGTGAATCTCAAAATTAAATCGGGCAAAGAACAGAGACCACCGGGCCTGGCGAGGATTCAGCCGTTGGGCCGACTGGAGGTAGGAGAGGTTCTTGTGGTCGGTGTAGATAATAACAGGAAATCTTGATCCCTCCAGCAGATGCCTCCATTCCTCAAGTGCTAATTTAATGGCTAGAAGTTCTCGATCCCCGATGGAGTAGTTCCTCTCCGCTGGAGAGAAGGTCCTAGAGAAAAAACCACAAGTGACAGCATGCCCGGAAGGATTTTTTTGTAGAAGAACAGCTCCAGCTCCTACTGAGGAGGCATCAACCTCCAATAGGAAGGGTTTGGAAGGGTCAGGTCTGGAGAGCACGGGAGCCGAAGAAAAGGCAGACTTGAGTTGTTTAAAGGAGTCTTCTGCTTGAGGAGGCCAGGACTTGGGATCAGCATTTTTCTTGGTTAAAGCCACGATAGGAGCCACAATGGTAGAAAAATGTGGAATAAATTGCCTGTAATAATTGGCGAACCCCAAAAAGCGTTGGATAGCACGGAGTCCGGAGGGGCGTGGCCAATTTAAGACGGCAGAGAGTTTGTCTGGATCCATCTGTAGTCCCTGGCCAGAGACCAAATATCCTAGAAAAGGAAGAGATTGGCATTCAAACAGACATTTCTCAATTTTGGCATAGAGTTGGTTGTCACGAAGTCTCTGAAGAACCATACGGACATGCCGGCGGTGTTCCTCTAGATTGGCAGAAAAAATTAGGATATCGTCCAGATATACCACAACACAGGAGTATAATAGATCACGAAAAATTTCATTGACAAAGTCTTGGAAGACGGCAGGGGCATTGCACAGTCCAAAGGGCATGACCAGATACTCAAAGTGTCCATCTCTGGTGTTAAATGCCGTTTTCCACTCGTCCCCCTCTCTGATGCGGATGAGGTTATAGGCGCCTCTTAAGTCCAATTTAGTGAAGATGTGGGCACCTTGGAGGCGATCAAAGAGTTCAGAGATGAGGGGTAAGGGGTAGCGGTTCTTAACCGTGATTTTATTAAGACCGCGGTAGTCAATGCAAGGACGTAGGGAGCCATCTTTTTTGGAGACAAAGAAAAATCCGGCTCCGGCAGGAGAGGAGGATTTACGGATAAAGCCCCTTTTTAGATTCTCCTGGACGTATTCGGACATGGCAAGAGTCTCTGGGGCAGAGAGAGGATAAATTCTGCCCCGGGGTGGAGTAGTACCCGGGAGGAGGTCGATAGGGCAATCATAAGGCCTGTGAGGAGGTAGAGTCTCAGCTTGTTTTTTGCAGAAAACATCCGCGAAGTCCATATAGGCCTTGGGGAGACCGGTTACTGGAGGAACCACAGAGTTACGGCAAGGGTTACTGGGAACCGGTTTTAGACAGTTCTTGGAACAAGAGGACCCCCAACTCTTGATCTCCCCAGTGGACCAATCCAGGGTTGGGGAATGAAGTTGAAGCCAGGGAAGTCCAAGGAGAATCTCCGAGGTGCAATTGGGGAGGACCAAAAGTTCAATCCTCTCATGATGAGATCCGATGCTCATAAGAAGGGGCTCCGTGCGGAAACGTATGGTACAGTCCAATCTTTCATTATTTACACAATTGATGTAGAGGGGTCTGGCGAGACTGGTCACTGGGATGTTGAACCTGTTGACGAGAGAGGCCAAAATAAAATTTCCTGCAGAACCAGAGTCCAAGAAGGCCACTGTAGAGAAGGAGAAGGCAGAAGCAGACATCCGCACAGGCACAGTAAGACGTGGAGAAGCAGAGTAGACATCAAGGACTGTCTCACCTATGTGCGGAGTCAGCGTACGTCTTTCCAGGCGGGGAGGACGGATAGGACAATCCCTCAGGAAGTGTTCGGTACTAGCACAGTACAGGCAGAGGTTCTCCATACGGCGTCGTGTCCTCTCTTGAGGTGTCAGGCGAGACCGGTCGACCTGCATAGCCTCCACGGCGGGAGGCACAGGAACAGATTGCAGGGGACCAGAGGAGAGAGGAGCCGAGGAGACGAAACGCCTCGTGCGAACAGAGTCCATATCTTGGCGGAGTTCCTGACGCCTTTCAGAAAAACGCATGTCAATGCGAGTGGCTAGGTGAATAAGTTCATGTAGATTAGCAGGAATTTCTCGTGCGGCCAGAACATCTTTAATGTTGCTGGATAGGCCTTTTTTGAAGGTCGCGCAGAGGGCCTCATTATTCCAGGACAATTCTGAAGCAAGTGTACGGAATTGTACGGCATACTCGCCAACGGAAGAATTACCCTGGACCAGGTTCAACAGGGCAGTCTCAGCAGAAGAGGCTCGGGCAGGTTCCTCAAAGACACTTCGGATTTCCGAGAAGAAGGAGTGTACTGAGGCAGTGACGGGGTCATTGCGGTCCCAGAGCGGTGTGGCCCATGACAGGGCTTTTCCGGACAGAAGACTGACTACGAAAGCCACCTTAGACCTTTCAGTGGGAAACAGGTCCGACATCATCTCCAGATGCAGGGAACATTGGGAAAGGAAGCCACGGCAAAACTTAGAGTCCCCATCAAACTTATCCGGCAAGGATAAGCGTATCCCAGGAGCGGCCACTCGCTGCGGAGGAGGTGCAGGAGCTGGCGGAGGAGATGACTGCTGAAGCTGTGGTAGCAACTGTTGTAGCATAACGGTCAGTTGAGACAGCTGTTGGCCTTGTTGCGCAATCTGTTGTGACTGCTGGGCGACCACCGTGGTGAGGTCAGCGACAACTGGCAGAGGAACTTCAGCGGGATCCATGGCCGGATCTACTGTCACGATGCCGGCTGGCAGGTAGTGGACCCTCTGTGCCAGAGAGGGATTGGCGTGGACCGTGCTAGTGGACCGGTTCTAAGCCACTACTGGTTTTCACCAGAGCCCGCCGCAAAGCGGGATGGTCTTGCTGCGGCGGTAGTGACCAGGTCGTATCCACTAGCAACGGCTCACCTCTCTGGCTGCTGAAGATAGGCGCGGTACAAGGGAGTAGGCAGAAGCAAGGTCGGACGTAGCAGAAGGTCGGGGCAGGCAGCAAGGATCGTAGTCAGGGGCAACGGCAGAAGGTCTGGAAACACTGGCAAGGGACACACAAGGAACGCTTTCACTGGCACTAAGGCAACAAGATCCGGCAAGGGAGTGCAAGGGAAGTGAGGTAATATAGGGAGTGCACAGGTGATAACTCTAATTGGAACCACTGCGCCAATCAGCGGCGCAGTGGCCCTTTAAATCGCAGAGACCCGGCGCGCGCGCGCCCTAGGGAGCGGGGCCGCGCGCGCCGGGACAGAACAGACGGGGAGCGAGTCAGGTAGGAGAGCCGGGGTGCGCATCGCGAGCGGGCGCTACCCGCATCGCGAATCGCATCCCGGCTAGCAGCAGGATCGCAGCGCCCCGGGTCAGAGGACGTGACCGGGGCGCTGCAGCGGAGGAGGTGAAGCGAGCGCTCCGGGGAGGAGCGGGAACCCGGAGCGCTCGGCGTAACAGTGTGGCAACGCAATTTAGCTATTTTGTCACAGTAAACCAGCGAATCTGAACCAAACACTTTCCGAAAGTTCCCCTCTAGTCCAGAATTTTACCGTGCCAACATCAGACTTGGATCAATGCTGTAGCCATCATAACATTTCAAAAGGGTCAAGGACTTTAAATATCTTAATAGTTCATCGGAGATGACAACTTGGCGTTTCCAACATTCCAGCTGGATTAGGGCCTTAAAGGGGTACTCCTGTGGATTTTTTTTCCCCTGGTGCCAGAAAGTTATACCGATTTGTGAATTACTTCTATTTAAAAATATTAATCCTTCCAACACTTATCAGCTGCTGTATGCTGCAAAGGAATTTATGTAGTTATTTCCAGTCTGATCACAGTGCACTCTGCTGACACCTCTGTCCATGTAAGGAACTGTCCAGAGCAGGAGAGGTTTCCTATGGGGATTTGCTCCTACTCTGGACAGTTCCTGATATGGACAGAGGTGTCAGCAGAGAGCACTGTGGTCAGACAGAAAATAAATTCAAAAAGATAAGAACTTCCTGTGGAGCATAAAGCAGCTAATAAGTATTGGAAGGATTAAGATTGTTAAATAGAAGTAATTTACAAATCTGTTTAACGTTCTGGCACCAGTTGATTTAAAGAAAAAAAAATAATTCCACCGGAGTACCCCTTTACGTTTCCTGAAAACTCTTAGCCTCTGTTTTCCTGAACCTCTTTGTGGTTGAAAATATACAAACTGTTTATTTTAGATAAACATTTCTAGTCTTAAAATAAAAAAATATAAAAAAATAAAATCAACCCTTTCCTGCTCACTTTATTAACTTATCCAGTCTTACAAATGCAACATTCTTCTCTAAAAAAAAAAAAAATATATATATATATATATATATATATATATATATACATATAATCTTTCTCCCCCAGTAATTGTATTACCATTTGGCAACTTTTTTCTGCACTTTCTCCGGTATGATTTCCATTTTCTTCACAAAAGAATTGAAATTTACAGCATGCACTTTCAGGGATGTAGAAAATGGGCAAAGTATATTGTGTCTCGGTTCCTTTTGTTTCACACTTTAAACATAGGAATCTTCCATTAATGAATACATTTGGTTTCCTCTGAGAGGTCTGCCGAATGAATTTAATCTACACCAAATGAAAGGCTATCTGCCTCTACCCGTTCATTATAACTCAGTGCCGCTCAGAAACACACGGCATGAGCATCCGGATTCATGAAAGTAAACCGAAAATAAAAATTCTACTCATTCAGATTCATGTAACACCTGTCCTCCGAAACAAATAATCCTAAATGTACAAGAGAAGGGAATTAAAGAGTAACTGACATCCTGTTCGCCCCGCGCTAAACCAAATATACTGGGTTGTAGTGCAGGTGAACAGCTTTGCAAAGATGGGTCACTTACTTAAATGACACTGTCAGATACAAAACCTTTTTGATATGTTGTAAAGCATGTATAACCAATAGGTTTTGCAATTGCTTTCATTAGAAAATTTTCAGTATTTCATGCCTGCTTGGACACATACTAGTCCTGCTGTGTCCACGAGTCATCACCTATGTCATGGACACACTTCCTTGATTGACAGCTGTGAGCGCAGGGCTGGAGGAAAAATCCTCCCACTGTCATCTTGTGTCCCGCTACGGTCAGTGAGGACAAGCTGGGAGTTGTTGTTTTGCTAATGCTAGGGGAGATGTGAGCAGACAGTATACTGAAGGAGGGGGCGGAGACCTGCACAGTGTGGCCACGCCCCCTCCCTTTGAGAGGAATTCAGACTAGTGAGTTAAAGTAAAAGTGTAATAAAAAAATAAATAAAGGTGCTAGACACAAAAAAATTAGATGTACATGGTCAGGATTAGGTACTGAGTGATATATTAAAAAAATGTTTTTTATGTTGGATCTGATGGGTACACTTTAAATCTGTTGAGTATTTCCTGAGTTATGACACTGTAGTCTTCCTGCTGCATTGCGCACCAACGTGCACTGGAGGCAGGGGCCAGCTCACCCAGCTTCCTTCTCCTACGAGTATTATATGGATCAACAATGCAGAGGAATAGGTTTAACCGAATGAGCATAAATGACTGGTCCATAGATTGGTAAAGAAGGACCAGGAAGGGGAGATCATGGTGAGCCTTAGACTTCTCCAGCCTTCAGTCTCTGAGACAGGAATCAATTTTTGCTTTTGATGCAATGCTTCCTGGGGAAAAAGAAGGATGCAAAATAGCTTTCCTGCAAAAGAAGACTGTCTCACCTATTGGAGCTGGCTACTCTTTAAAGGGATACTCCCCTCCTAGACATGTAGACATGTCTAATGGCGGATGTACCCCCGCTGGGACCCCTGCAATCTCTGTGCAGCACCCAGCATTCGTTTAGAATGCTGGGTGCAGGCGGCGGGGTCGTGGTGTCAAGGTCATGCCCCCGTGACATCATGCCACAACCTCTCACTGCAAGTCTATGAGAGGGGGCATGGCATAACCACGCCCCCTCCCATAGACTTGCATTGAGGGGGCGTGGCTGTGACTACATAAGGGAGTGTGCCCATGAGGTCACGACCCCACCACCCGCTACAAGCATTCGGAACAAAATTTTCTGAAGGCTGGAGCGTTCCGCTTTAAGTAAATGTCTGACTTACAAAAGAGACTTGAAATATAAAAATAATTAATAGCTATTGTCTTATGGTTGTGTTATGTGAAAAAAAAAATAAGGAAATCTACACTAGTCAGTATGTCATATCCGCCACTTTCAGATAAACATGTAAGAAATTCTCAGCAAAAAAGGGGAGTCTCCTGTTTGAGTAACTATGAAGACTCTCTGGAGGACCTAGCATGTCTGTGTATTGTGTAGTTCCTTATTTTGCCTGAGATGGTGCTTGACAAAAACTGAACACTTGCATCCTGGCTGTGGCTGTAGAGGCCCACAGTTTGGAGACCACAGCATGTGCCTGAGAAATTCAGCATCACACTATGTGGCCATAGATGCTACTACAAGTAAAACTAAACCCTGTGAAACTTTAAACACTGGAGAGCTAGCATACAACTTCACAATATCTAAAATATATCAAGGGTTGCAAGGTATGCCTGGGCGAACACTCTAGTCAGAGCGCCCATAATCGTAACCAGGGGCGGACATATCGCCTGTGCAGCCGGTTCAGCAGCACAGGGGCCCAGCTTGTGAGGGGGCCCGTCACCCTTCACTGGGCTGCCAGACTGTCAGTCTGCAGCTGGCTGACCCGGGTCTGACGAGGTACGTCGCTATGCAGACCCGCGCAGAAAGACGTCAGTGATGTCACTCGTCAGTCCCTGCCGGAGAGGAGAAGCTCTGCGCAGGTCAGGTAAGTGTGTCTATGTGTGTGTCTATGGGTGTGTCTGTGTGTCTATGTGTGTGTGTGTGTGTCTGTCTGTGTGTCTGTCTGTGTGCTACCATTTATGCTACCTAATGTGGGGAAACTATGCTACCTAATGTGGGGAATATATGCTACCTAATGTGGGGAATATATGCTACCTAATGTGGGGGAAGCTATGCTACCTAATGTGGGGAATGACTAAGAGCGCTTACAGCGCTTGAAACGCGTTACTTGTTCCTTCCTTGTCCTATGGATTAAACCTGATTTTACCTGCATTGAGCTGGATCTGATCTCTTTCATTTTCCTATTGGCTGGTGCCGTCCAGCGCCTGGATCCGCGCTCTACTGTCTGGGGCGGGGTGAGCTGGCTTTCACCTTGTTTGCCTAATGTGGGGAATATATGCTAACTACTGTGGGGAAACTATGCTACCTAATGTGGAGAAACTGCTACCTAATGTGGGGAAACTGCTACCTAATGTGGGTAATATATGCTACCTAATGTAGGGAAACTATGCTACCTAATGTGTGGAATCTATGCTACCTAGTGTGGGGAAACTATGCTACACAATGTGTGCAAACTATGCTACCTAATGTGGGGAAACTGCTCCCTAATGTGGGGAAACTGCTACCTAATGTGGGGAAACTGTTACCCAATATGGTAATATATGCTACCTAATGGGGGGGGAATCTATGCTACCTAGTGTGGGGAATCTATGCTACCTAATGTGGGGAAACTATGCTACACAATGTGGGCAAACTATGCTACACAATGTGTGAAATCTATGCTACTTAATGTGGGGAAACTGCTCCCTAATGTGGGGAAAATGTTACCTAATGTGGGGAATCTATGCTACCTAATGTTGGGAATCTATGCTACCTAATGTGGGGTAACTGCTACCTAATGTGGGGAAACTATGCTACCTAATGTGAGGAAACTGCTACCTAATGTGGAGTAACTGCTACCTAATGTTGGCAAACTATGCTACCTAATGTGGGGTAACTGCTGCCTACCTAATGCCGCAGATTAATGTGAGTTGCAGTGCAATGTTATGGCATAGTACGTAGACCCTTAGAGTGGTATTCCAGGACTTTTTTTTTTTTTTATATTTGACTGTGCTACAGGGGCTGTAACATTAGTGAAGTTCATAATATAGTGTCTGTACCTGTGTTTGATAGATGGTCTCGCAATTCTTATGTGATCTTTGCTGTGATGTTCATTTTTGGCAGCATACAGAATGAGTGTTGCCTCAGCTTTTCCCAGGTTGCAGTGCGATCTGAGACATTACATCACTAGTCAGGTGTTGAAAGGGAGCCTGTCTGTGCTTCATTGGGTGGAGCAACTGCTGGGTGGGAGGGAGATCATTCTCCACAGGGCTGCAGGGAATTGTAGTTCTACACAGCACAGCATGGAAGGGAGCTCAGATGTGCTGCAACTAGTGGGGTGGCTGATGTGTTGGTGGTAGAAAAGTGACCTCACATACAAACAAGGGATTCTGGGATTTGTAATTGGAGGGAGGGAACTCCAACAGGAAATATTCATTTCTCAAAAAGATAGCGACAATGTTATAGTGGACTCAAAACACAGCCATTTTGCCCCAAGCCAAGCACAGATCCACTACTGTCTGGCAGGTAAGTACTAAAGTCACCTTATGGTGAATAACCCTTTTAACAAATGTCACAGGAATGTATGGAAGGAATGCATGCTACACTCATACAACTGTGGTTATAGTAGCATAGTAATCCTGGATTATTCTCAAGCAAACTCCATTGTAGAACATTAGAAGTATACAAAACTGCATTATGAAGCATGGAGTTTTCTTAATGACTGTGCCTCCAGCTCTTGAGTTGGAAGTTCATAGGTTAATTGCATTGAATAGAACACGATAATCCCCTTCCACTAACTTCAGGCAAAATAAATATAGTATTTCCCACCCCCTTGTGATTGCTCCCATGTAGTTTACAAGGCATTAACACTATTAGCTACTGCAGTTTAGGGTCAGCTATGCAATACATTTGTCTACGATTGAGGTGAAGAAGATTCCCATGATGTAGCATGAAACCATAACAAAAGCCGGTATTAGCCTGATGCAGACCGCCCCCTTAGTGTTCCTGAGTTGTGGCCTCGCCTCCTGGATTAATTCATTGATGGCAGCACAGCACAACTAATTGTTAATATACTACCCAGATGAGGCAACCATGGAGAAAAGGGCTTCTCCAAAGGTAATTCTCCCTTGATTCCATTGTATCTGAGGGATGTGTCTCGGTACCATTATCCAGCCTCTTAAAGGGGTACTCTGCCCCTCCACATCTTATCCCCTATCCTTTAGAACACCGGCTGCAGACTGGGAGGCTTGTGACTTCATCGCCACACCCTCTCAATGCAAGTCTATGGGAGAGGGTGTGGTGGCCGTCATGTCCCCTCCCATAGACTTGCATTGAGAGGGCATGACATAACAAGAGGGGGGTATATAAAAAGAAAAAGGGAGGGCAGCGCCTCATATAATCCTATGAGTATACAGGGAATAGGTTGAGCGGCTGTCTTGGAGACTCTCACCTATTGAATGCAGGTATCAGGCACGTAACCCCTGGCAACGGGGTGGTCTTTTGGAATGGCGGGACAAAGGAGCTTGACCGGAGACTCAGTCAGAAGGTCCGGTAAAATGTTGGCAGAAAGGCAAAAAGAGGGGCTCCAAACAAGGGCGCTATGCCATGCAGCATACAGTGAATAAAATTTCAAATAAATAAAAGAAAAGAAAAGGATGACTCGATGGACTAGCAGAACTTATACTTTATTTTTTAAGAAATTAGTGTGCATGTACAAATCTGCAATGGATAAAGGGTAAGATTGTACCCGAAACACGTCTTGCCTATGGATGTACATGCAGACTACTTTCTTAAAAAATAAAGTATAAGTTCTGCTAGTCCATCGAGTCATCCTTTTCTTTTATTTATTTGAAATTTTATTCACTTTATGCTGCATGGGATAGTGCTCTTGTTTGTAGCCCCTCTTTTTGCCTTTCTGGCATAACAAGAGGGGGGCGTGGCCATGACATCACGGGCTCAGCGTATCTCTGCCCTCAGCGATGTCTCGCCTTGTCATGTAATGAGCCTGGGCAGCAGGGAGAAAGCGGGGCCCAGGCTCCTCACAGTGCGTGCAGCCTATTGTCGGTGGGACATTGCTGCGGCCGGTGATAAGCTGAGCACAGTATGACTCACCATCCCCAGAAAGCAGGAAGAAGACCAGCACCGGAGGACCGAGACACAGATATAAGCGCAACGAGGGAATGTAAGAAAGTGATTTAAAGTTTGTTTTTGCAGCCCTGGCAGAGATGATTATAAAAAAATGACCACTATAGATCTCCTTTAATTAAGCCCTGGCTCTGCTAGTGAACTTACATGCAGTTCCAGTAGTTGATCTAATCTGAGTCAGCTCTGGGTCGGTCACGGTGCTTTAGGTTTACCCAAGACTGAATCCAGTACATGCAGAGAAGGCATTCATATCTCCTATCCTGTTCCTGCTCCGAGAGGGAGAATCGTCTAGCCAGAAGAGGGAATAGCTGAGCAAGGATTCTTTTGCCAACACTTAATTTTTATGGGCTTCTGGCTAGAGTTTGTACTGAGTCGTTTGCAGTACACAATCATCTTTATTTTAAACTTAACAAATCCTATTCAAGTCTGTCAAGATTATTCACCACAGTCAGCCAAGCTGTGTAGGTCTTCCTCAAAAGAATACATTCAAGGGCCCAATGTATGTCCGTATTCAGATATTTAAAGAGATAAGATCCAAAGACATTGGGCTGCACGCTCTGCAGAAACTGGTAGTGGCTAAAATAAGTTGTAATGGTGGTTTGGGCTGGATGGAAAGGATGAGAAAAGAGAACGTCTACAAAGAAGACGTCACCTGTAGTCACTGGATGTAAGTCACATGGTGCATGTAGCCACAGGAACAGTCATAGCCAGCAGCATAGCACACATTAGCACAGTGAACAGAAACAATAGCAATGCAATCTGCAAAAGGAGCAGCTGGCAAAACAGATTTTTCTACGCAATAAAGGTTGTGTGGAGAAATTCCGACTGAATAGATCTGGTGGCACAGCCAGATCTGTTTTATTGCATGCCCCTGGCAGGAGCTAAGTTCACCAGATAGTAATTATGCCCCTTCTCCATAAATACCCTGTGCCCCCTCCATATACACCGCGTCCCCCTCCATATACACCATCTGCCCCTCGCTCTTTCGTAGCCAACTTCCGAATGTGAGTAGCCAGGAGCTGCATCTCATCCACAATGGAGCTATTGGGCTCGTGCCGTACAGGTGCCCAGAGGACAGTGGCCACCAAACAGGACAAGCAGGAGTCCTAGAGTCAGTGCGAACCAAGGTGAAGGGATGGGGCCCTCTGTGCCCCTCTATCACTGCCTTCTATCAAAAGAATCAGGCTGCGCCCTAGGTGACTACTTATTTTGCCCAGCTACAGTGCAAGCCTTGTCTTGATCCTAAATAACAATCCACTTCCAATTGCAGACATAAATTGGAGAGTAGTGGTGAGCAGCAGGGGCCATATTCGAATTTGTGATATTTCGTGAATATGTTGATGATTATTCATCCTATGTTCGCAAAATTCTCTATGTTCATTTGCTTTTTTTTCATGTGAAAATTTGCATGAAAAATGCACATAAAAATGTGCAGAAAAATTTGCATGAAAAATGCACATAAAAATGCGCAGAAAAATTTGCATGTGAAAAAGAACACACAAAAAAAAGTAAATTTGCATAAAATTTGCATCAAAATTTGCATGTGAAAACTGAATATTGGTCATTAAGAATATATCGCACTATATTCTAAATATTCGCGAAATCGCGAAGTGCCGATATTCGCGATAAAAATTTGCATTACGAATATTCGTGCTCAACACTATTGGAGAGGTGGATGTCTATGGGAAATGGGAGACTGCTAATCATTTTGCTTAATCATTTTACTAAGACCATGGGGACTAAAAGGTCCACAAGATGGTGGAGTCCTCCCTTTAATCCGGCCTTATTGACAAATATTCACTTCTACAGTCAATGCGTCTAATATACTCGTTCCAGTCTTTGTGCACTTTCTTAACGTCTCGCTGACCGCCGCTGACTTCTCACAAAAAAATTCACGGTCCCAGAAGCCAAGCAAACCTCTCTCTCTCTCTCTCTCTCTCTCTCTCTCTCTCTCTCTCGAAGTGTGATTTGTTTTATCGTAATGAAATTCTTAGAAGTATTTTTATTTATTTATGGGGATTTTTTTTTTTTTAAAGCAATAAGCACTGCTCAAGGCATCAGTGTTTTTGACAAACATAAGCATGTGTGTCTTAGAACATTAAGTTCTATGCTAGACAAAGCAATTCTTTTTTTCTTTTTTCTCTAACCTCTCCAATCTGCTAGCGTGAAGGAGCTGAGTTCAATAAATTACTAAGTTAAACAAAATGTAACTTTAGGAGATAGTATTTGCATATTTCGAAGGGGGGGAAAAAAATGAAAAGACATATTTAGCAATTACATTTTCAAATGCTATTAAACATTAAAAAAATAGCCCTGGCCGACTCTACTAAGCCTATTGAAATAAATTAAAAAGAACTGGCACATTAGATAAATTGTTTTACTCATTGAGATGTTCCCCGGTAATAAGGCTTGAATAAAATGTATTTTACCTTGTTTGATGCCTTAAAGGGAACAAGCTCAAGCCTGAATATGAAAGCCCCATTTAGGGCCCCGATCTTGTATTCAGGGCAGAGGGTGGCTGCCAAAACCATCTCCCTGGAGCAGAGGTCCCCAACACAGTCCTCAAGGCCCACCAACATTTTTGGATAGAACAAGGGAAAAAATTCAAATTCTGGACTGTTGATGGACCTTGAGGACTGGGTTTGGGACCTCTGCTCTAAAGGACCCAATAGATCCATCGATTACAGCCTAATGCTTTTATAGGAAAATGTGTAATGCTTCATTTTAACTTCTTGCAAGGGGCCTCCAAAGAAAATAGATCATTCCTGAGGGTCTCATCCTGCGATCAGCCCAAGGTCAAAAGACTCTTAAAATTAAAACAAGATTGGCCAAAATGGATGGACTAGTGGGTAGATCCGATACCGTATACCAGTCATACAGCGTATACCTCATCTTCCCTGACAAGCCCACTCCCTGATGATGTGTGTGGCCCATCTGTACATGCTGCCATGCTTGCATTCAATGCATCCCCCGCTATCCCCCGCAGACTGCGTTGAGATTGCGTGACAGTGGGTAATGGCTTGTCAGGGAAGATGAGAAGAAGCCAAGCCCCCTGTGATCAGCTGTTGTCTTGAGCAGCACAGGAAGATGGGAAAGGCTTAAAGGGATTATCTGGCCAAAGACATTTTATCCCCTATGTAAAGTATAGGAGATAAGATGTCTGATCACGGAGGGCCCGCTGCTGGCACCCTCGCAATCTCTGTGTAGCACCCGCATTCTATGCGGGGCTGTGTTTCTAGTCTCGGAAAGCTCTTTCTTTCCGGGACTGGAGATGTGATGTAACGCCACGCCCCCATTGTGACACGGGGCGTGTCACAATGGGGGCGTGGCGTTACATCACATCCATTCATGTCTATGGGAGGGGGCATGATGGCTGTCACGCCCCCTCCCACAGATATGAAAAGAGGCGGCGTGACGTTACGTCATGTCTCCAGTCCCGGAGACACAGCCCCACATAAAATCACACGGGTCCCAGCGGTGCCCCCCCACCCCCCCCTGTGATCAGACAACTTATCCCCTATCCTTTGGATATGGGATAAGATGTCTTTGGCCAGACAACTCCTTTAAGATGAGGGTAATGTATAGTGCACAAGAATGTTGGACCTCCGGGGGGGGCATAAAAATCCAATTAAAAAAGAAAAAACACATGACCCATCCCATACAGGTAATTCAAGCCCACTGACACCATGTATATATGGGGCACATAGTTCAAAAGTTCCAAAATCTTAGAATAACCCTTTAATATAAAATGTTATGCCTAAATGAAGGGTGCTATTAAAAAGTACAACTAATCCCATAAGAAACCAGCCCACATGACCTCTGTCAGCCAGGTATGGCTCTGAGAAGGCAAGTAGGAAAAAACTAAAAGGAAAAAATGTAAGTGATATTCTCTAAAGTTTGCTCCAGATGTGGTTGTCTCTTGCTGGACCTTTGGTCCCCATTAAAGGGGTACTCTGGTGGAAAACAATCTTTGTAAAATCAACTGGTGCCAAAAGTTAAACAGATTTGTAAATTACTTTCTTTTAAAAATATTAATCCTTCCAGTACTTATCAGCTGCTGTATACTCCACAGGAAGTTCTTTTCTTTTTTTTTTAATGTATTTTCTGTCTGACTACAGTGCTCTCTACTGACACCTCTATCCATGTCAGGAACTGTCCAAAAAGAATTTCCTGTGGAGCATATAGCAGCTGCTAAATACTGGAAGGATTAAGATTTTTTTAATAGAAGTATTTAAACTTCCTGGCACCAGTTGATTAAAACAATATATTTGATTCCACTGGAGTGCCCCTTTAAAGAATCAGAGCTTAGTGACTTATGTAATGAGCCTGACATGGACCTTTTGTTATCATACCAGAACCTGGGCCCAACAGAGGATTTTCTGGTGCTAGTCCTTTTGGCCAGAACATGTCCTTGATTTTCTGAATATTGATTTATTGATTTATTGATTTATTTTCAGCATTTGCTCCTTTATTCCAGATGCCTCCTTGTATTAGTTTACATGTAGGTAGATCAGGTTTACATGGCACATTACTCCTGATATCCCATCCTCTTCAATAATAATAATAATGCCCCATGGCACCAACATCCAATTCAGCAGCTCCCATCCTATCAAATCTAAAGTCCTCTTTATTATTTACCCGACGCCTCTAGAGGTGATTGTTTGTTTTAGGTGTTAGGGGATTTATAGGCATTTTGGCTTTGAAGTGTCACATTTCTGTCAGAATCAATTTCTCAGCTTTTTTCCTTTGAGTTTTGTTTCTTGTGAATATTCTGACAAAACATTAGATGATTAAAAGGTATCGAGTCACGGGAGAGAAAACCAATGTTACCTGAAATAGAGGAGACAGAGCGTTGAATGTGACACTTAAAGGGGAAATAAACCTTGTTTCTAAAGACAGATGTCAGCAATGGCTTCCCGCCAGCGCCTATGGCTTCACTGCTTCCAGCCTCTGTCTCTGCATCCGCTCCGGTGACATCAGGACAGGGAATATGGCCGGACACCATTGTCTGAGGATCATATTCCATTCTATTGAGTTGGTTTATTCTGTTGGACCTAAATCTTTGCCTCTGGATTCTGCCTTCATCTTGCACCTTCGCACTTGTTGTCTTATTTCCCAGTTTTGATCTCAGACCCGTCCTTGGGTTATGTCTTTGTCTCCTCTTCTGGTGTGTCACATCCTGACCACTCTCAAGATAATAGTTTTTAGCAGCATGTCTACCATCAACTGGGGATTATCCAGGGAGGTGAAACTTAAAGGGGTACTCTGGCACTTAGACATCTTATTCCCTATCCAAAGGATAGGGGATAAGATGTCTGATCGCGGGAGTCCCGCCGCTTGGGACCCCTGTGATCTTGCACGCCGCACCCCTTTAAAAATCAGTTGTGACGTCATGGCTCCGCCCCGTGTGACATCACGCTCCGCCCCCTCAATGCAAGCCTATGGGGGGCGTGGCAGCTGTCACGCCCCCTCCCATAGGCTTGCATTGAGGGGGTGGAGCCTGACATCACATGGGGCGGATCCTTGACGTCAACGCTGCGGCCCTGAGACTGATTTTTAACGGGGTGCGACATGCAAGATTATGGGGGTCCCCAGCAGCGGGACTCCCGCAATCAGGCATCTTATCCCATATCCTTTCTATAGGGGATAAGATGTCTGAGCGCCGGAGTATACCTTTAAAGGTGAACTCCGGTGGTTCCAGAAATGTATACAGATTTGTAAATTACTTCTATTAAAAATCATAATCCTTCCAGTACTTAACAGCTGCTGTATGCTCCACAGGAAGTTGAATTGTTCTTTTCTGTCTGACCACAGTGCTCTCTGCTGACATCTCTGTCCAGGTCAGGAACTGTCAAGAGTAAAAGCAAATCCCCATAGCAAACCTCTCCTGCTCCCGACAGTTCATGACATGGACAGAGGTGGAAGCAGAGAGCACTGTGGTCAGACAGAAAAGAACAACATAACTTGCTGTGGAGCATACAGCAGCTGATAATTACTGGAAGGGTTAAGATTTTTTTAATAGAAGTAATTTACAAATCTGTTTAACTTTCTGGCACCAGTTGATTAGAATTTTTATTTTATTTTTTTACCACTGGAGTACCCCTTTAATAACCCTACCAAAAAAAGACTACACCTCATTACAATGGTTAAGGGTGTAGAAAGGGAAGGGAGATTAGATGCTCCTCAGTTTAGACAAGGTCAAGCTGTTTGCGTTTCTAGACCTGTAGTAGGATGGATGGCTACAAACAGAGCTGCCACCAACCTGAGTGAGGCAGTACAACATTATGGTACCATGTTCACTGTTGCCCTTGCACCTGTCCAGTGCTTCTTTGCCCTGGACAGGTGCAGTCTAGATAAGTATACATGGGGGGCAATTCACCAGGCCAGGCACTCTGTACCCGATTAACCAAATGTGTACGGTAGCCGAGAAGAAAGAGACGGTTCACCACGTGATCCCTGCCAGAAGACTGGGAGAAGGTAAGAATAAACCCTTAGGGCCCATGCACAATATGAATGTTCCGCTTGGAATGAATTTTGTGTAAATTCCACTTGCAGCAGAATAATATTGATCTCAATTGGATTCTGCTGTTTAGCGCACACTACGAAAATTCCTTGGGAAACTTCTAGTAGAGAGGTGTAGTGAAAAATTGGACCGGTCCTGGCACTGGAACTCTGTATTAAGAGCATTCCTTTAAAAGGCTTTATTGGATAGATACACAGGCAACGCGTTTCTGGTCCAAAACGGACCCTTCGTCAGGCAAGGGGAACTTCTAACAGAAATCCGGATTCCGATGAAAGAATGAGCCTGTTCATTCTTTTGGCAGAATCTGCCAGGAAAAGCCAAATTGTCAATGGGACTTTGATTTCCGAGGTTTATTTCTGAAGTAAAATTCTGGGCAAAATAAGCACCGATTCCAGGCGGCATTGATTTCGTGTGGAACTTTCCCCAGGGTGCACGCGCCCTTATACAGTCTCCTGCTAATTAAAAAAGCTTGGGCCAAATGGGTGGCATGCTAAAACCAAGGTAAAACATGAAACAAAATGAGGGAACAGAATACAAATGTAACACAAATTATGAAAACAAGACCTGGCCCCACATCTACAGGTTGTATGTTGATCTATTGTTGTACAATGGTTGATAGTTAAAGGGGTACTCCCATGGAAAACTTTTTATTTTATTTTTTTATTTTTTTTATCAACTGGTGCCAGAAAGTTAAACAGATTTGTAAATTACTTCTATAAAAAAAAATCTTAAGCATTCAAATACTTTTTAGGGGCTGTATACTATAGAGGAAATGCTTTTCTTTTTGGGATTTCTCTTCTGTCACGTCCACAGCGCTCTCTGCTGACATTTGCTGTCCATTTTAGGAACTGTCCAGAGCAGCATATGTTTGCTATGGGGATTTTCTCCTGCTCTGGACAGTTCTTAGAATGGACAGCAGAGGTGTCAGCAGAGAGCACAGTGGTCGTGACAGAAGAGAAATCCAAAAAGAAAAGCATTTCCTCTGTAGTATACAGCCCCTAAAAGTACTGGAAGGATTAAGATTTCTTTTAATAGAAGTAATTTACAAATCTGTTTAACTTTCTGGCACCAGTTGATTTAAAAAAAAAAAAAAAGTTTTCCACGGAAGTAGCCCTTTTAACACTTTGATCAAACTATACAAGTCCACCTCCCACTTTAAGGCCACCTGATTCTAGTGGATCTCTAATTTAAAAGGTGTGGTGCCAAGGGGTGACTATCACCACCATATCACCACTGCTCATAGGCTATAACATACATCACTAGAAAATTCCTACACAATTGTTGGGGGTCTCACAACCAGGACCTCTACAGATACTGTTAAAGAAAGCACAAGGAGATATGGAAGAAAGAGAAAAGTAGAACGAGAGGCACTCACCATACACTGTGTTCAGTTTCAGATTTATTTTTCTTAGTGCAGATTAAAACGCAGCAGGACCGAAAAGGTACGCTATTAGTGGAACTAGTGGTGTACCTTTTCGGTCCTGCTGCATGTGTGGTGAGTTCCTCTTGTTTCTACTGTTCTCTTTATTACAAGTTTACATAGTAACATAGTTTGTAAGGTCAAAAAAAGACAAGAGGCCATTGAGTTCAACCTAAACCCTACTGTGTTGATCGTTGGAGATTGAGCACCCAAGTTTGTTGCATTCATTTTCCTCCGTTATCTGTTGGCATATAGTGCAGGAACTGGAAAGAAAGGAAGATTTTGTAAGGCTGTGCCGACCACTGTGTCTTTAAAGGGGTACTCCGGTACCACAGTTTTATGGTTATCTAGTGTGTTTGTAGTGAGTTTAGCACTTTTGTAATTCACATGTGGACCAGACTTCAGTGCTGCAGGCGTTGCAGTTTTTTCTCCTACAATGGTTTTGCCCCTTTTCCACACCCCCTGTAATGAATATTAATTGAATTGTTGCTGGAGAATGGATGTCTCCTCCCGCTGTCAGCCAGCCCTGCGCCTGGCTCGTAATGTACTGAATACCCTGTATCAGCACTGCAGCTGACATGTAACCCCTTTCCCACCATGGGGACCGTGCGCCCACGGAGGGAATCAGGGGAATCAGCTATCATGATTCCCCCCGCAGGCACACGGTCCCCATGGCGGGGGAATTAGTAACATGTCAGCTGCAGCACTATCATGATTCCCCCCGCGGGTGCACTGTCAGCTTCTCACCCCGCAGTCCCCACATCAGGGAATTAATGAATTGTCATCTGCAGTGTGCTGTCCCCACATTAGGGAACTAATCATATGTGACCCGCAGGCGCTGCTCTGCTTCTTGGTAGTGGAGAAGCCAAGGGCGTAGCTATAGAGGTAGGTAGAGATAGCAGTAACCCCGGGGCCCTGCTTAAGGGGGCCCCAAAGCACATCTGCCCCATAAGAGACCAGTATTATAACTGGCACATGGGACCCTACTGTTACGCCGAGCGCTCCGGGTCCCCGCTCCTCCCCGGAGCGCTCGCTACACTCTCGCTCCCGCAGCGCCCCCGTCAGATCCACTGACCGGGTGCGCTGCGATTCCGCCTCCAGCCGGGATGCGATTCGCGATGCGGGTGGCGCCCGCTCGCGATGCGCACCCCGGCTCCCGTACCTGACTCGCTCTCCGTCGGTCCTGTCCCGGCGCGCGCGGCCCCGCTCCCTAGGGCGCGCGCGCGCCGGGTCTCTGCGATTTAAAGGGCCACTGCGCCGCTGATTGGCGCAGTGGTTCTAATCAGTGTGTTCACCTGTGCACTCCCTATTTATACCTCACTTCCCCTGCACTCCCTCGCCGGATCTTGTTGCCATTGTGCCAGTGAAAGCGTTCCCTTGTGTGTTCCTAGCCTGTGTTCCAGACCTCCTGCCGTTGCCCCTGACTACGATCCTTGCTGCCTGCCCCGACCTTCTGCTACGTCCGACCTTGCTTCTGTCTACTCCCTTGTACCGCGCCTATCTTCAGCAGTCAGAGAGGTTGAGCCGTTGCTAGTGGATACGACCTGGTCACTACCGCCGCAGCAAGACCATCCCGCTTTGCGGCGGGCTCTGGTGAAAACCAGTAGTGACTTAGAACCGGTCCACTAGCACGGTCCACGCCAATCCCTCTCTGGCACAGAGGATCCACCTCCTGCCAGCCGGCATCGTGACACCTACAACCATCAAGACAGAGGCAACACCTAGTGGTTAACCAATAATGGAAGACCTAAACCGTAGAGCTGCATTTGTGATTGGGATGATGGTGATAGGGGTCTATCCTATTAATATAGAAAATAAGAAAAACAAAGCTGTTATAACTCTTATAAAAATATATGGTACATTTTTGAGGTAGACCTCCAATGCTCCAGGCAGGGGAGAGGGTCTAAATGTTCAAAATGTCAGTCCGCCCCTTCTCGTAAAAAAAAAAAAAAAAAAAAAAAAAAAATGAGATATGGGAATGATGGGAATGACATTCAAAAATTAAAAAAAAAATCCAAAAACTTCACCACTAGATTCCGGGAGGTTTACTACGCCATCAATGTTAATATTAGCTATGACTGGTATCCTACTTTAAAGCGTACCGGTCAGACTCCACCCCCCCCCCCCCTCAAAAAATAAAAAACTGTTATATGTTGCTCAGTACCTCATCCTGATCATCATAAACCAACAACCTCCAGAATAAGTGGATAACTTCAGGCACTGAGAGACCACAGATGCAGGTAAATGTACAAGACATTTATTCCCAACATGCAATGCGTTTCGCGCCTTAGCTCTTCATCAGGCCTGATACCTGATGAAGCGCCAAGTCGCGAAACCTGTTGTATGTTGGGAATAAGCATCTTGCACATTTACCTGCATCTGTGGTCTCTCAGCGCCCGAAGTTATCCACTTATTCTGGAGGTCCTTGGTTTATGTTGTTCTACTATGGAAAGGGAGCAGTTAGACCATTCCATCACCCTCTTTACCTTTGTTGTGCTGGGGTCTGCACAGCCAGCCTTGGTAAGAGCCCATTCACATGAAGTTGGATTTCCAGTTTTACACTATGGAGCGCTCTTTCTTGTCTTTTTTTTCATCCTGATCATGTACATCTAATTTTTATGTGTCTACAACCTATATTTCTCTCAAAAGTACCTTTATTTACTTGTCATCATTGCTCAGTGAGGCTTCTGTCCATGTAGATGCATGGGGCGTGTTCTTCTCTTCTCCTCACTTTGATGACTCCTCCCCCTCCTCCCACTTCCTCACTCTGCTCTGACTCACAGAGGGCCCTGGACCTGCCTGCAGCCCTGTCAATCACTCCTGGTGTCCATGAACTGTCGATGACCACTAGGCACTGCATGATTGGTATGTGTCCCAGGAGGCAGGGGGACCCCTTGTGGCCGCTTTTTTGACTGGCTCTTTCAGTATGAAAAATAGTGAAAATTTTCTGATGAAAGCAATTGCAAAACATATTGTTTTTGCATATTTTATGACATATCAAACGTTATTTTATCTGACAGTGACCGTTTAAGGGTCCATATTTAAAGTTTCTGAAATATTTTTCCTTTTTTTTTTCCAGCTTTCATCTCAACTTTTTTCCACACATTTGATCGTTACTTTAAGGAAATTGCTTTAATCTCTTGTGATTTTCATTTCATGTGAATTACGGCCCCTGTTAATGACACAACCCCCGAAGCATCTTCATTTCCTTTACTCAACTTTAACCTTTCTTGTGTAGGAACTGATCAAAGTTTCCTGTAATCGTCTTTTTCTAAACTCTTCACATGAAGGAATCCGAGCAGAACTTTGCCTGGCGGACTACTTGTCATATCTATGAGAGCTCCGAGCCTTACAAGTTGGCCGGCATTGATGTATTTAAATGGAGGCATATTTACGAGAGTAAACTCAGTGACTACTCTATTTATAAATGTCATAGTTGAAGCGGTGGGAACATTATTAGCATATTGCGGGATCTATCAGCTTGGCAGGTGTTCCTCCATCTCACAGTAAATCATGATATTTATGGACATCGGGCGGCTTCCGATGGAAACTTTTTACATTTGTCCGCAGTTATGCAAGATTGGTTCCAGAACTTGGCCATATTTTTATTTATTTTTTGTCATTGTTACAAGCTAAAAAATTTGTCTTCGACCAGGAAAAACGCTTGGTGATTGGTGTAATTGACTCAAAGAACTTGTCAAAGACATGACTGATCTCAGTGGAGCGGAAGAAATTCTGAAATGACCTCGTAGAGTTGTGTGCAAAAAGTTTTGGAAACCCCGCTACTACAGCAACAATTATTATCAAAAAACAAGATGGACTGAATCCAAAAATAAAAAAAATAACAACAATGAAATGTTTCTGCCATAGCTGCTCCATTTCCGTACCTTCTCACAGCATGCAGTCTCATATATACTTTGAGTCACTGCAGCTGCACCCCCCCCCCCCCCCCGCCCAGTCTATTTTACCCTTCATTTGATTTACTGTTTTTCACTGAACTTATTCTATAACCTGCCTGGCTGTGGTGCATTCTCATAGATCCTAACATTAATTTAGATGATTGCTAGTGTAGCATGATTAGAAGCTGGGTCTTGCCATAAGGTGATCTAAAAGTGCTTCCTATATATAAAAGGCTCTCAGAGACTACTTTGGGGGTAGTGTACCTTTTGATGAGAGATCGTTGACTGCTAGACATGTCTCTATGATGTCTATTTTGCCCAGTTGACAGACTTTGAGAGGGGGTGCATCATTCGAACGAAAAGCAGAATAGTTATTTTGATTAATTGCCGTTTAAGTTATTCTGACGAAGCTGTTAGGAGGTGTTTGGAGCAATGGTTACGTGAGGGCACACGCAGGGAACAGGCTCTGGATGACCCAGACAGACCACCAGAAAGAGGATCATTTGATCCACTGACAAGCACAAGCAGCTTCCACAGTTTCCCTGTGCACCATCGACACACAGGTGGACCCTTCATTAAAGGGGTATTCCAGGAATCAAAAAACAGGTCTTTTTTCTTTCAACTGTCTGTCTCCAGGTTGGGTGCGGTTCTGCAGCTCAGTTCCATTAAAGTGAATGGTTCTAAGTTTTAATACCACACCCAAAGTGGAGACAAGGAGGGCGCTGTCTTTGAAGTATTTGAAAGAAAAAATGCCTGTCTTGATTCCTGGAATACCCCTTTAAACAACCTTGCCTCTGCATTACACACCCGTGTCTTCCTTACTCACGCCTGTCTATTAATTACACTCCCTTCCTCTTTATAACACCCCTTAAAAATTAATAACACCCCCAGTCTCTTCATTACACCACCTGTCTCTTCATTACACATGCCTGTCTTTTCATTACACGAGCCTGTCTCTTCATTACACATGCCTGTCTATTCATTACACACCCCCTGTCTCTTCATTACACTCCCTGCCTCTTTATAACACCCCCCAAAAATGTATTACACCCCCAGTCTCTTCATTACACCCCATCTCTTCATTACATACACCTGTCTCTTCATTACACACGCCTGTCTCTTCATTACATACATCTGTCTCTTCATTACACACCCCTGTCTCTTCATTACACCCTTCTGTCTCTTTATTACACCCTTCTGTCTCTTCATTACACCCTCCTGTCTCTTCATTACACACCCCTGTCTCTTCATTACTGTCACGATGCCGGCTGGCGGGTAGTGGATCCTCTGTGCCAGAGAGGGATTGGCGTGGACCGTGCTAGTGGATCGGTTCTAAGTCACTACTGGTTTTCACCAGAGCCCGCCGCAAAGCGGGATGGTCTTGCTGCGGCGGTAGTGACCAGGTCGTATCCACTAGCAACGGCTCAACCTCTCTGGCTGCTGAAGATAGGCGCGGTACAAGGGAGTAGACAGAAGCAAGGTCGGACGTAGCAGAAGGTCGGGGCAGGCAGCAAGGATCGTAGTCAGGGGCAACGGCAGGAGGTCTGGAACACAGGCTAGGAACATACAAGGAACGCTTTCACTGGCACAATGGCAACAAGATCCGGCAGGGAAGTGCAGGGGAAGTGAGGTGATATAGGGAAGTGCACAGGTGAAGACACTAATTGGAATCACTGCGCCAATCAGCGGCGCAGTGGCCCTTTAAATCGCAAAGACCCGGCGCGCGCGCGCCCTAGGGAGCGGGGCCGCGCGCGCCGGGACAGGACCGAGGGAGAGCGAGTCAGGTACGGGAGCCGGGGTGCGCATCGCGAGCGGGCGCTACCCGCATCGCGAATCGCATCCCGGCTGGAAGCAGAATCGCAGCGCCCCGGGTCAGTGGATCTGACCGGAGCGCTGCAGCGGAGAGAGTGTAGCGAGCGCTCCGGGGAGGAGCGGGGACCCGGAGCGCTCGGCGTAACAGTACCCCCCCCCTTGGGTCTCCCCCTCTTTTTAGGGCCTGAGAACCTGAGGAGCAGACTTTTATCTAGGATGTTGTCCTCAGGTTCCCAGGATCTCTCTTCAGGACCACAACCCTCCCAGTCCACTAGAAAAAAATTTTTCCCTCTGACCTTTTTAGAGGCTAAGATCTCTTTGACAGAGAAGATGTCCGAGGAGCCGGAAACAGGAGTGGGAGGAACAGATTTGGGAGAAAAACGGTTGAGGATGAGTGGTTTAAGAAGAGAGACGTGAAAGGCATTAGGGATACGAAGAGAAGGAGGAAGAAGAAGTTTGTAAGAGACAGGATTAATTTGACACAAAATTTTGAAAGGACCAAGATAGCGTGGTCCCAACTTGTAGCTAGGGACACGGAAGCGGACATATTTAGCGGAGAGCCATACCTTGTCTCCAGGGGAAAAAACGGGAGGAGCTCTTCTTTTCTTATCCGCGAACCTCTTCATGCGTGATGAAGCCTGTAGGAGAGAATTTTGGGTCTCTCTCCATATAATGGAAAGGTCACGAGAAATTTCATCCACAGCGGGCAGACCAGAGGGCAAGGGGGTAGGGAGGGGGGGAAGAGGGTGACGGCCGTACACCACGAAAAATGGGGATTTGGAGGAAGATTCAGAGACTCTGAAGTTATACGAGAATTCGGCCCATGGAAGGAGATCTGCCCAGTCATCCTGGCGGGAGGAAACAAAATGTCGCAAATAATCACCCAAGACTTGGTTAATTCTTTCTACTTGTCCATTGGACTGGGGATGATATGCAGAAGAAAAATTTAATTTAATCTTGAGTTGTTTACAGAGAGCCCTCCAGAATTTAGACACGAATTGGACGCCTCTATCCGAGACGATCTGCGTAGGCAATCCGTGAAGACGAAAAATGTGTACAAAAAATTGTTTAGCCAACTGAGGCGCTGAAGGAAGACCAGGAAGAGGGATGAAATGTGCCATTTTGGAGAATCGATCAACGACCACCCAAATAACAGTGTTGCCACGGGAAGGGGGTAAATCAGTAATAAAATCCATACCAATCAGAGACCAAGGCTGTTCGGGGACAGGCAGGGGATGAAGAAAACCAGCGGGCTTCTGGCGAGGAGTCTTATCCCGGGCACAGATAGTGCAGGCTCGCACAAAGTCCACAACATCCGTCTCCAGAGTCGGCCACCAATAGAAGCGGGAGATGAGTTGCACAGATTTCTTGATGCCCACATGACCAGCGAGATGGGAGGAGTGACCCCATTTGAGGATTCCGAGGCGTTGGCGTGGAGAAACAAAGGTCTTTCCTGGAGGAGTTTGCCTGATGGAGGCTGGAGAAGTGGAGATCAGGCAGTCAGGTGGAATGATGTGTTGCGGAGAGAGTTCAACTTCTGAGGCATCCGAGGAACGAGAGAGAGCATCGGCCCTAATGTTCTTATCGGCAGGACGAAAGAGAATCTCAAAATTAAATCGGGCAAAGAACAGAGACCACTGGGCCTGGCGAGGATTCAGCCGTTGGGCAGACTGGAGGTAGGAGAGGTTCTTGTGGTCGGTGTAAATAATAACTGGAAATCTTGATCCCTCCAGCAGATGCCTCCATTCCTCAAGTGCTAATTTAATGGCTAGAAGCTCTCGATCCCCGATGGAGTAGTTCCTCTCCGCCGGAGAGAAGGTCCTAGAAAAAAAACCACAAGTGACAGCATGCCCGGAAGAATTTTTTTGTAAAAGAACAGCTCCAGCTCCCACTGAGGAGGCATCAACCTCCAATAGGAAGGGTTTGGAAGGGTCAGGTCTGGAGAGCACGGGAGCCGAAGAAAAGGCAGACTTGAGTCGTTTAAAGGCGTCTTCCGCTTGAGGAGGCCACGACTTGGGATCGGCATTTTTTTTGGTTAAAGCCACGATAGGAGCCACAACGGTAGAAAAATGTGGAATAAATTGCCTGTAATAATTGGCGAACCCCAAAAAGCGTTGGATAGCACGGAGTCCGGAGGGGCGTGGCCAATCTAAGACGGCAGAGAGTTTGTCTGGATCCATTTGTAGTCCCTGGCCAGAGACCAAATATCCTAGAAAAGGAAGAGATTGGCATTCAAACAGACATTTCTCAATTTTGGCATAGAGTTGATTGTCACGAAGTCTCTGAAGAACCATACGGACATGCTGGCGGTGTTCTTCTAGATTGGCAGAGAAAATTAGGATATCGTCCAGATATACAACAACACAGGAGTATAGCAGATCACGAAAAATTTCATTGACAAAGTCTTGGAAGACAGCAGGGGCGTTGCACAGGCCAAAGGGCATGACCAGATACTCAAAGTGTCCATCTCTGGTGTTAAACGCCGTTTTCCACTCATCCCCCTCTCTGATGCGGATGAGGTTATAGGCGCCTCTTAAGTCCAATTTAGTAAAGATGTGGGCACCTTGGAGGCGATCAAAGAGTTCAGAGATGAGGGGTAGGGGGTAGCGGTTCTTAACCGTGATTTTATTAAGACCGCGGTAGTCAATGCAAGGACGTAGGGAGCCATCTTTTTTGGACACAAAGAAAAATCCAGCTCCGGCAGGAGAGGAGGATTTACGGATAAAGCCCTTTTTTAAATTTTCCTGGACATACTCAGACATGGCAAGAGTCTCTGGGGCAGAGAGAGGATAAATTCTGCCCCGGGGTGGAGTAGTACCCGGGAGGAGGTCGATAGGGCAATCATAAGGCCTGTGAGGAGGTAGAGTCTCAGCTTGTTTTTTGCAGAAAACATCCGCGAAGTCCATATAGGCCTTAGGGAGACCGGTTACTGAGGGAACCACAGAGTCACGGCAAGGGTTACTGGGAACCGGTCTTAGACAGTCCTTGGAACAAGAGGGCCCCCAACTCTTGATCTCCCCAGTGGACCAATCCAGGGTTGGGGAATGAAGTTGAAGCCAGGGAAGTCCAAGGAGAATTTCCGAGGTGCAATTGGGGAGGACCAAAAGTTCAATCCTCTCGTGATGAGATCCGATGCTCATTAGAAGGGGCTCCGTGCGGAAGCGTATGGTACAGTCCAATCTTTCATTGTTTACACAATTGATGTAAAGGGGTCTGGCGAGACTGGTCACTGGGATGTTGAACCTGTTGACGAGAGAGGCCAAAATAAAATTTCCTGCAGATCCAGAGTCCAAGAAGGCCACGGTAGAGAAGGAGAAGGCAGAGGCAGACATCCGCACAGGCACAGTAAGACGTGGAGAAGCAGAGTAGACATCAAGGACTGTCTCACCTTTGTGCGGAGTCAGCGTACGTCTTTCCAGGCGGGGAGGACGGATAGGACAATCCCTCAGGAAGTGTTCGGTACTAGCACAGTACAGGCAGAGGTTCTCCATGCGGCGTCGTGTCCTCTCTTGAGGTGTCAGGCGAGACCGGTCGACCTGCATAGCCTCCACGGCGGGAGGCACAGGAACAGATTGCAGGGGACCAGAGGAGAGAGGAGCCGAGGAGAAGAAACGCCTCGTGCGAACAGAGTCCATATCTTGGCGGAGCTCCTGACGCCTTTCGGAAAAACGCATGTCAATGCGAGTGGCTAGGTGAATAAGTTCATGTAGATTAGCAGGAATTTCTCGTGCGGCCAGAACATCTTTAATGTTGCTGGATAGGCCTTTTTTAAAGGTCGCGCAGAGGGCCTCATTATTCCAGGACAATTCTGAAGCAAGAGTACGGAATTGTACGGCATACTCGCCAACGGAAGAATTACCCTGGACCAGGTTCAACAGGGCAGTCTCAGCAGAAGAGGCTCGGGCAGGTTCCTCAAAGACACTTCGGATTTCCGAGAAGAAGGAGTGTACAGAGGCAGTGATGGGGTCATTGCGGTCCCAGTGCGGTGTGGCCCATGACAGGGCTTTTCCGGACAGAAGGCTGACTACGAAAGCCACCTTAGACCTTTCAGTGGGAAACAGGTCCGACATCATCTCCAGATGCAGGGAACATTGGGAAAGAAAGCCACGGCAAAACTTAGAGTCCCCATCAAATTTATCCGGCAAGGATAGGCGTAGCCCAGGAGCGGCCACTCGCTGCGGAGGAGGTGCAGGAGCTGGCGGAGGAGATGACTGCTGAAGCTGTGGTAGTAACTGTTGTAGCATAACGGTCAGTTGAGACAGCTGTTGGCCTTGTTGCGCTATCTGTTGTGACTGCTGGGCGACCACCGTGGTGAGGTCAGCGACAACTGGCAGAGGAACTTCAGCGGGATCCATGGCCGGATCTACTGTCACGATGCCGGCTGGCGGGTAGTGGATCCTCTGTGCCAGAGAGGGATTGGCGTGGACCGTGCTAGTGGATCGGTTCTAAGTCACTACTGGTTTTCACCAGAGCCCGCCGCAAAGCGGGATGGTCTTGCTGCGGCGGTAGTGACCAGGTCGTATCCACTAGCAACGGCTCAACCTCTCTGGCTGCTGAAGATAGGCGCGGTACAAGGGAGTAGACAGAAGCAAGGTCGGACGTAGCAGAAGGTCGGGGCAGGCAGCAAGGATCGTAGTCAGGGGCAACGGCAGGAGGTCTGGAACACAGGCTAGGAACATACAAGGAACGCTTTCACTGGCACAATGGCAACAAGATCCGGCAGGGAAGTGCAGGGGAAGTGAGGTGATATAGGGAAGTGCACAGGTGAAGACACTAATTGGAATCACTGCGCCAATCAGCGGCGCAGTGGCCCTTTAAATCGCAAAGACCCGGCGCGCGCGCGCCCTAGGGAGCGGGGCCGCGCGCGCCGGGACAGGACCGAGGGAGAGCGAGTCAGGTACGGGAGCCGGGGTGCGCATCGCGAGCGGGCGCTACCCGCATCGCGAATCGCATCCCGGCTGGAAGCAGAATCGCAGCGCCCCGGGTCAGTGGATCTGACCGGAGCGCTGCAGCGGAGAGAGTGTAGCGAGCGCTCCGGGGAGGAGCGGGGACCCGGAGCGCTCGGCGTAACAATTACACCCTTCTGTCTCTTCATTACACCCTCCCGTCTCTTCATTACACCCTCCTGTCTCTTCATTATACACCCCTGTCTCTTCATTACACCCTTCTGTCTCTTCATTACTCCCTTCTGTCTCTTCATTACACCCTTCTGTCTCTTCATTACTCCCTTCTGTCTCTGCCAAGACCATTTCCAGGTGCTTAGCTGAAGGAATCTTGGTGTCAAGGCGACCATTGCATGTCCTGTCATTGACAGACAGCCACCATCGCCTTTTTTTGCAGTGGTGTCGTAAATGGACCGTGACTGGCTGGAACTGTATCGTGTTTAGTTATAAATCCAGGCTCTGTTTGTCGTCTAGCCATAGTTGGGTTGCAGTATAGAGGCCACGAGGTGAGCGTTTCAATCCTGTCTTTGCTGTGGAGTGAGACGCTGCCCCCTGCTGGTGTGAGGATCTGGGGAGGCATCACATATGACAATCGGTCACCCTCTGTAGTGATACAAGGAACACTAATAGCCCAGGAATATCTGCAGGACGTCCTGCGGCCAATCGGCCATTTGTGTTGCCTCTCATGGCTTCCATCTGGCATTTATTAACAGGATAATGCTTACCCCCCACAAAGCAACGGTTTAGAAGAAATGTGTCCTCTATGCTTCGATTGCCTGTCCAGTCACCAAATTCATCGCCAGTCAAGCATTTATAGGACCAGCTGGGCCGCTATGGTCTGAAAAACTGAACAACAAACATGTCGGCTTTAAAGGGGTACTCCGCCCCTAGACATCTTATCCCCTATCCAAAGGATAGGGGATAAGATGTCTGATCGCGGGGGTCCCACCGCTGGGGACCCCGCAATCTCGGCTGCTGCACCCCAGACATCCGATGCACGGAGAGAAATTTGCCGAATGACTGGCGCTGCAGAACAGAGGCTTGTGACGTCACGGTTATGTCTCCTCGTGGCGTCACGGCCATACCCCCTCAATGCAAGTCTATGGGAGGGGGCGTGAGGGGTATCATGCCCCCTCCCATAGACTTGCATTGAGGGGGCGTGGCTGTGACATCACAAGCGGGGTGTGGACGTGACATCACAAACCTCTTCTGCAGCACCTGACACTCTAAACAAATGCCGAGACCCCCGCGATCAGACATCTTATCCCCTATCCTTTGGATAGGGGCTAAGATGACATGGGGTGGAGTACCCTTTAATGGTGGCCATATTGATTGCCCCACAAAAAGAAGCAACACTAGAAATGGCACCAGAAAACTCTAAAATTCATATGTAATAGTGATTTTTTTTAAATAATATGTATATTTTAGTGGAAATGCTTTTTAATTGACTCTCTGTGGACTGTAAGTCTATTGGAATGCCATCCCCGATACACGGTTCAGACCACAATGTAGTTGCCCTCTACACGTTCCGGCTGTATTTTATCTCTGTTCTCAGTAGTAATGCTTCGAACCTTCCATTGTTCAGTGATGGAACGATAACCCCGTCCATCTAGCAGCATGCAGCCAGCAGTGTGAGAACTATTTTGTCTACCGCATTACATTTTCATTCCAGGTCAGCAAACATGATTTTGCTTAATATTTTATGAACTTTGCAAGCTGCAATAGTTATAAAACGCTACATATGGAGCGGGAGCCGAGTGATATTATCTATGGATTTTAACAAGAGGTTTCACCTTATTTTATGCTAATGGAATAACAAAGCATTTTTTGAGCCGTACACAGATACACCCTATGGTGCATTCCCAGTCAGGGGCAAGTGCAGGATATCAGTAGCAGAAGAATAGGAAAGGGGAAGATGTGAATAGAATGGAAATGATGACATAAGTGCAGTCTATAATATTATCGTTTATTGTAGCTTCTATATTAGATGGGGGGGGGGGGGGGGTTTACATGATTATTAAATAGGGCACAATGGCCTAATATACACCCACTACACCGCATTCTTTTGTCTGTTGGATTTGTTACTTGTTACATGATGAGAATCTCCGGTTCCACCACATCCCAGCGCTGATCTATTGGATGAGATCTGGTGACTGTGGAGGCCATTGCAGTCATGTGACCTCATTGTCCTGTATGAAATGTTGTCATGTGACCTAATTGTCCTGTATGAGATTATGTCATGTGACCTGATTGTCCTGTATGAGATGATGTCATGTGACCTGATTGTCCTGTATGAGATGATGTCATGTGACCTCATTGTCCTGTATGAGATGATGTCATGTGACCTCATTGTCCTGTATGAGATGATGTCATGTGACCTCATTGTCCTGTATGAGATGATGTCATGAGACCTCCTTGTCCTGTATGAGATGATGTCATGAGACCTCATTGTCCTGTATGAGATGATGTCATGTGACCTCATTGTCCTGTATGAGATGATGTCATGTGACCTCATTGTCCTGTATGAGATGGTCATGTGACCTCATTGTCCTGTATGAGATGATGTCATGAGACTTCATTGTCCTGTATGAGATGATGTCATGTGACCTCATTGTCCTGTATGAGATGTTGTCATGTGACCTCATTGTCCTGTATGAGATGTTGTCATGTGACCTCATTGTCCTGTATGAGATGATGTCATGTGACCTCATTGTCCTGTATAAGATGTTGTCATGTGACCTCATTTTCCTATATGAGATGATGTCATGTGACATGGGGAAGTATCAGCAGCAGATGGGTCCACTGTGGTCATAAAGGGATGGACATGGTCAGTAACAATACTCAGGTAGGCTGTGATGTTTATACCAGGATAAATTGGTACTAAGGGGCCCAAAGTGTGTCCAGAAATTGTCCCCCACACTATTACACCACCAGTCTGAACCGCTGATACAAGGCAGGAGAGGATCCACGCTTTCATGTTGTTTATGCCGAATTCTGACCCTGCCATCTGAATGTCGCAGCTGGAATGGAGACAATGTTCTACCATCTTCCATTGTCCAGTTTTGGTGACCTGTTTGAGTTGTAGCCTCAGTTTCCTGTTCTTAGCTCTCAGGAGTGGCCTCAGTGTGATCTTCTGCTGCTGTAGCCCATCTGCTTCAAGGTGAGACACGCTGTGCAGTCAGTGATGGTATTCTGCAGACCTTGGTTGTAACCAGTGGTTATATGAGTCACTGTTGCCTTTCTGTCATCTTGAACCAGTTTGCCCATTCTCCTCTAATATCAACAAGGCCCTTTCCTCCACACAACTGCTGCTCACTAGAAATTATTTTCTTTGTCTGTAAACCCTAGAGATGATTGTGTAGGAAAATCCCAGTAGACCAACAGTTTCTGAAATGCTCAGACCAGCCCGTCTGGCCCCAACAACCATGTCACGTTCAAAGTCATGTAAATCCCCTTTCTTACCCATTTTGATGCTTGGTTTGAATTTCAGGAAGCAAACAATGCATTTAGAAGCTGCCATGTGATTGGATGATTAGCTATTTTTGTTAACAAGCAATTGAACAGGTGTACCTAATAAAGTGGCCAGTACATGAAACATGTTACTCTTTTGTTACTCATGAAACGTGTTACTCTTTTTCTGACATCTTGGTGCTCTATACCTCAGAAACCCTTTAGAGATCTTGTGGAATTCATGCCTTGTTGGCTCAGAGCTCTTTTAAGAGGTAGTTTTCATGGGAATCTGTCAGCTCTATTTGTTGCTAATAACTGCAGATTAGATAGGTGTTAGGGTATAAAAACTGGCAATTTTTTTTATTTAATTGCTTTTTTATTTCTAAGTCAAGGGTCAAAGAGGTGGTGCCAATCCACTCAGGGGTCAAAGTCTGGCACACCTCCGCACACAACCTTACCTCCCAGCCCTTCACTGACTGATGTACAGAGCTTTGTATTTCAGTCAAGTAGATATTGGGAGGTGAGGGCTAACAAATGAGGCGTGCCATGCAGTGGTACCTAAGCAGATTGGCCCAACCTCCTTGGCACTTGGCTTAGTAATAAAAAAAAAAGCCATTTTAAAGAGGTACTCCACCCATAGACATCATATCTCCTATCCAAAGTGTCACGCGGTAATAACTCAATTATGAATTATGAAATATAGTCATACAAATTATTGATTATGAAAAAATTAAAATTATGAAAATTATTAAAAATCACAAAATTATGACCTGGTGAATTGTAGACAAAGCTAATCAATACAATTCACATCTGAGTCCGACTATTTCCTCAGATATCAACAAGTTATTTTTATGATGGGATGACATTAACGCTTAAAGGGGTACTCCGGTGAAAACCTTTTTTCTTTTAAACCAACTGGTGGCAGAAAGTTAAACATATTTGTAAACTACTTCTATTAAAAAAATCTTAATCCTTCCAGTACTTATCAGCTGCTGAATGCTACAGAGGAAATTCCTTTATTTTTGGAACACTGATGACATCACGAGCACAGTGCTCTCTGCTGACACCTCTGTCCATTTTAGCAACCATGCATAGCAGATGTATGCTAAGGGCAGCATGGTGGCTCAGTGATTAACACTGCTGCCTTGCAGTGCTGGGGACTTGGTTTCAAATCCCACTAAGGACAACAATAAATAAAGCCTTATTATTATTATAGCAACGCTGCTATTGGCCGGCGATCGTCCAGCCAATAGCAGAGCGGCAGAGGATGGGTTAACGGCTCCTTCCCGCTGCTGTACACGCTCTCTGCGTTCAGTCAGCGGGTGCCGCAGTGAGGAGAAGCCGTGGATCCCCCCTCAGGAGCCGTTACAATAGGGAGAGCAGTGTATAGGGACAACTAGGAGTAATATAGCTACAAAAGTGAAAAAAAAGTAGAAAAAAGAAGAAAAAAAAAAGTACCCCCCCCCAACCCCTAATAGGTCCCCAAGGGTCCTATTAGGGTCTGATCCCTGACCCCGGGTCCTATTAGGGGTTCAGGGAGCTGCGTGCGCCACCCCCTTTTTTTGGCCGCAGCATTTTTTTTTTAACCCCCCCGACCCCTAATAGGTCCCCCAGGGTCCTATTAGGTTTTCATCCCTTACCCCGGGTCCTATTAGGGGTTCAGGGAGCTGCGTGCGCCACCCTTTTTTTTTTTTTTGGGCCGCAACGTTTCCCCCCCCCCCAATTATAACACACCTTTATATAAAGTAGTACACCAAGCACCACATACACACTTCCCCGCCGCAAATCCCCTCCCCCCGCACACAAACCCATACCCCCGCCACCATAGAAAAGAGGCGATGGCCCGCCGGGCATTTTCGGCAGCAGAGGCTTACGCTTTTTTAGCCTCCGACTCCGAATCTGCCAGTGAGGACGATGAAGATCCTACATTTTTGTGTTCTTCATCGCCCTCCTCATCATCTAGCAGTGATGATGAGTCCCCTGAACGGCGGCGGAGACGCCGCCAGGCGAGGCCACGCACCCCCCATTAGAGTGACCCAGTGGCCGACACTAGTACGAGTGGCAATGCCGCTCGTAATAGGAGTCCGACCCCCCAGACAAGTGCACCGAAGCCCCCTTCTGATGACCCTGTCTGGAGCCCCCCAGAGGATTATCAGCCACGGATTCCTGAGTTTGTTGGCGACTCAGGAATCGGGATTGACACGGCTGGCTTCACTGATCTGGACTTTTTAAAGTTTTTTTTCAGTGACAGCCTGGTCAATCTAATGGTGGAGCAAACGAACTTGTATGCCCAGCAGTTCATTGCACACTACCCAGATTCCTTTTTGGCCAGGCCCAATGAATGGTACTCTATTGATGCAGCGGAAATGAGGACCTTTTGGGGCCTTTCGCTGCATATGGGCCTGGTCAAAAAAGCAAGTGCTCATCATTACTGGAGCGGGGACGTCCTCTAAAAGACCCCGCTTTACAGTATGGCGATGACATGGAGGCAGTTCGAGGCTATTTGGAAATGCCTGCATTATGCAGATAATGCGGCATGTCCGCCCCGAGATGATTCCGCCCATGACCGGCTTTACAAAGTGAGGCTGGTCATTGTTCTCTTTGGGGCCACATTTTTGGAGGCCTGCGTACCGCTCAGGGACCTCTCGGTAGATGAGTCTCTCATCAGTTTTAAGGGGAGACTCATCTTCCGCCAGTATATTCCCTCGAAACGGGCGCGGTATGGCGTCAAGCTCTATAAACTCTGCGACAGTACACTTGCAAGTTTAGAGTATATGAGGGACGAGATTCCCGTATTGAACCCCCAGATTGTTCCCCCACTCTGGGTGTTAGTGGGAAACTCATTTGGGACCTTGTGCACCCATTGCTGGATAAGGGTTTCCACGTATACGTGGATAACTTTTATACCAGCATCCCTCTGTTCAAATCCCTTTCTGCCAGATCCACGTCCGCCAGATCCACGTCAAGACGCCCGTGTCCTGACCCATGATAACCTGTTGTTGGTGAAGTATAAGGATAAGAGGGATGTCATTATACTCACCACTGTTCATGGGAATGGCAGCACCCCTGTCCTTGTGCGAGGTACCGTGGGACCGGTCCTCAAACCCGGTTGTATTCTGGACTACAATCGGTATATGGGGGGAGTTGATGTCTCAGATCAAGTCCTCAAGCCATACAACTCCATGCGGAAAACACGGGCATGGTACAAAAAAAGTTGTGGTCTACATGGTACAGGTTGCCATGTACAACGCTTTTGTACTATCCCAGTACGCTGGCAACATAGGGACATTCCTCCAGTACCAAGAAGAATTCCTAAGGTTCCTGATCTTTGGCGACCGGGAAAGATCAGGCAGGACTTCCCAAGGCTCTAGAGTTATAGGCGCCAGGATCGTCCCCGGCCAGCACTTTCCAGGTGTGATCCCCCCCCCCACTGGAAAGAAGGGACGAACCCAGAAAAAATGAAGAGTGTGTTTCAGGAAGGAGAAGCGCAAGGACACCACTTATCAATGCGACACTTGCCCAGATAATCCGGGCCTCTGCATAGGCTGCTTCAGGGAGTATCACACTTCCATGGACCACTAAATTTTCCCTTTTCATTAGAATTTTCCATAAATTGACCAATGTACCAAGTCCAGAGTACATTCCAAAATTTAACCCCCATAAAATCACAAAATTGCTCAAAAAAACCAGAAAAAAACAAAACCTGATAAGACCTCTGGGGGTGTTTTTTCAAAAATGGGTCATAGGTCACTGAGTCACTATCATCGGGGACTTTTTATGTTGCCTCAAATGCGCAGCGCTCTCTCCACCTGAGCGGGTGCGCATTTGAGGCAACAGGTTAGGGACGGCCACACACATCACGTTCCCAGAATGATGACTCAGAGCATAGGGTTTGGGGCGAGCATATTTTTTTTAGTTTTGGCTATGCTCTGGGTCATCATTCTGGGAACATATCCTGTTTTATTATGTTTTATAATTTTCTGGCCCACTGTACCCCATATTACGGGCCTCTGTACCCCACCTGTCTACCCCAGTTACGGCCCGTTGTCCCCCATAGGGTTCCCCTATTTTAGGGCTCAGTGATCCCCCCATTAGCGCTCCTTGAGGGGGGGTCCCACATCCTGGCTCCATATCAGGCTCAAGGTCCCTGACTGCGCTCCCACTCAAGCAAGACCTGCTGTGCACCCACCAAGCCTAAATCATCAAAAAATAAGGTATGTCCTTACTCCAATGAAATGTATTTACAAATTGTGAGGTGTCTTTTCTGCTATTAACCCTTGTAAAAATGTAAAATTTGGAGGGAAACACACACTTTAGTGAAAGAAATTTTTTTTTTTACATATGCAAAAGTGGTGAAACCCCTGTGGGGTATTAAGGCTTACTTTACCCCTTGTTACATTCATCAAGGGGTCTAGTTTCCAAAATGGTATGGCATGTGGGGGGAATTTTGCTGTCCTGGCACCATAGGGGCTTCCTAAATGCGACATGTCCCCCCCATTTCAGCAAAGTTTGCAAATGTGACTCCTTCTCTTCTGAGCATTGTGGCACTCCTGCAGTGCACTTGACGTCCACTTATGGGGTATTTCCATACTCAGAAGAGATGGGGTTACACATTTTGGGGGGTCTTTTCTACTGTTAACCCTTGCAAAAATGTGAAATTTGTGTGGAAACCCACATTTTAGTGAAATTTATTTTTTATTTTTTTACATATGCAAAAGTCGTGTAATCCCTGTGGGGTATTAAGGTTCACTTTACCCCTTGTTGCGTTCCCCAAGGGGTCTAGTTTCCAAAATATAATGCCATGTGGGGGGGGGTTTGCTGTCCTGGCACCATAGGGGCTTCCTAAATGCGGCATGCCCCCAGAGCAAAATTTGCTTCCAAAAAGCCAAATGTGACTACTCCTCTTCTGAGACCAGTAGTGCGCCAGCAGAGCACTTTTCACCCCCATATGGGTTGTTTTTTGAATCGGGATAAATTGGGCTTCAAATTTTGGGGGGTATTTTCTGCTTTAACCCTTTGTAAAAGTGTAAATTTTTTGGGAAAACAAGCATTTTAGGTAATTTTATTTTTTTTCACATATGCAAAAGTCGTGAAACCCCTGTGGGATATTAAGGTTCACTTTACCCCTTTTTACGTTCCCCAAGGGGTCTAGTTTCCAAAATGTGATGCCATGTGTTTTTTTTTTTTTTTGCTGTCCTGGCACCATAGGGGCTTCCTAAATGCGGCATACTCCCAGAGCAAAATTTGCTTCCAAAAAGCTAAATGTGACTACTCCTCTTCTGAGACCTGTAGTGTGCCAGCAGAGCACTTTTCACCCCCATATGGGGTGTTTTCTGAATCGGGAGAAATTGGGCTTCAAATTTCGGGGGGTATTTTCTGCTTTAACCCTTTGAAAAAAATGTAAATTTTTTGGGAAAACAAGCATTTTAGGTAATTTTTTTTTTCACATATGCAAAAGTCGTGAAACCCCTGTGGGGTATTAAGGTTCACTTTACCCCTTGTTACATTCCCCAAGGGGTATAGTTTCCAAAATATAATGCCATGTGGTGTGTTTTTTGCTGTCCTGGCACCATAGGGGCTTCCTAAATGCGGCATGCCCCCAGAGCAAAATTTGCTTCCAAAAAGCCAAATGTGACTACTCCTCTTCTGAGACCTGTAGTGCGCCAGCAGAGCACTTTTCACCCCCACATGGGGTGTTTTCTGAATTGGGAAAAATTGGGCTTCAAATTTTGGGGGTATTTTCTGCTTTAACCCTTTGTAAAAATGTAAAATTTTGGGGAAAACAAGCATTTTATGTAAATTTTTTTAATTTTTTTTACATTTGCAAAAGTCATGAAACACCTGTGGGGTATTAAGGCTCACTTAATTCCTTGTTACGTTCCCCAAGGGGTTTAGTTTCCAAAATGGTATGCCATGTGTTTTTTTTTTTTTTTTTGCTGTTTTGGCACCCTAGGGGCTTCCTAAAGGTGACATGCCCCCCAAAAACCATTTCAGAAAAATGTTCTCTCCAAAATCCCATTGTCGCTCCTTCCCTTCTGAGCCGTCTACTGCGCCCGCTGAACAATTTACATAGACATATGAGGTATGTGCTTACTCGAGAGAAATTGGGCTACAAATACCAGTAAAAATTGTCTCCTTTTACCCCTTGCAAAAATTCAAAAATTGGGTCTACAAGAACATGCGAGTGTAAAAAATGAAGATTTTGAATTTTCTCCTTCACTTTGCTGTTATTCCTGTGAAACACCTAAAGGGTTAAAACACTTACTGAATGTCATTTTGAATACTTTGGGGCTGTAGTTTTTATAATCGGGTCAATTATGGGGTATTTCTAATATGAAGACCCTTCAAATCCACTTCAAAACTGAACTGGTCCCTGAAAAATAGTGAGTTTGAATTTTTTTTTTAAATTTTTAAAATTGCTCCTGAACTTTGAAGCCCTCTGGTGTCTTCCAAAAGTAAAAACTCATCAATTTTATGATGCAAACATAAAGTAGACATATTGTATATGTGTTCCAAAAAAAAATTATTTTGAATATCCATTTTCCTTACAATTAGAGGGCTACAAAGTTAGAAAAAATGCTAAATTTTCATTTTTTTCATAAAATTTGGGGATTTTTCACCATGAAAGGATGCAAGTTGCCACAAAATTTTACCACTATGTTAAAGTAGAATATGTCACGAAAAAACTGTCTCGGAATCAGAATGATAACTAATAGCATTCCAGAGTTATTAATGTTTCAAATGACAGTGGTCAGATGTGCAAAAAACGCTCTGGTCCTAAGGTGTAAAATGTCCTGGTCCTTAAGGGGTTAAGGATGTAATTTTGCAATATACAATAATACTTACCATATTTATCGGCATATAACACGCACTTTTTAGGCTAAAATTATTAGCCTAAAGTCTATGTGCATGTTATACGCCGATACACCCCCAGGAAAGGCAGGGGGAGAGAGGCCGTCGCTGCCCACTTCTCTCCCCTGCCTTTCCTGGGGTCTAGAGCCCTGCTGCTGGCCCTTCTCTCCCCCTGGCTATCGGCGCCGCTGCCCGTTCTGTCCCCCTGACTATCGGTGCCGGCGCCCCATTGCCGGTGCCAATAGCCAGGGAGAGAGAAGCGGCGCTGACAGCCAGGGGGAGAGAAGGGCCAGCTGCACCCATTGCCGGCGCCGCTGCCCCGTTGCCTCCCCCCATCCCGGTGGCATAATTACCTGTTGCCGGGGTCGGGACCGCGCTGCTTCAGGCCTCCGGCGTCCGTCCCCTGTGTCGTTGCTATGTACTGCACGGCGCCGCGCACTGACGTCCTGCGCCGCGCCGTGCAGCGCATAGCAACGACGCAGGGGACGCACGCCGGAGGCCTGAAGCAGCGCGGACCCGACCCCGGCAACAGGTAATTATGCCACCGGGGATGGGGGGAGGCAACGGGGCAGCGGCGCCGGCAATGGGTGCCGCTGCCCCTTCTCTCCCCCTGGCTGTCGGCGCCGCTTCTCTCCCCCTGGCTATCGGCGCCGGCAATGGGGCGCCGGCACCGATAGTAAGGGGGACAGAACGGGCAGCAGCGCAGATAGCCAGGGGGAGAAAAGGGCCGGCAGCAGGGCTCTAGACCCCAGGAAAGGCAGGGGGAGAGAAGCGGGCAGCGACGGCCTCTCTCCCCCTGCCTTTCCTGGGGGTGTATCTGGGTATACACGCGCACACACGCACCCTCATTTTACCATGGATATTTGGGTAAAAAACTTTTTTTACCCAAATATCCTTGGTAAAATGAGGGTGTGTTTTATAGGCCGGTGCGTGGTATACCCCGATAAATACGGTAGGTATTATAAAGTATGCAGATTCATTGGTTATAAGATTCTAAGCATAAATCAGTAATAAACACAATGATATATGCAAATGAATATCAATTAGATATTAGTAAACAGTACAAGCTTGATAAAAAAAAAGAAAAACTACCCAGAATGCATTGAGCACATCACCCATAATGCCTTTCCTGTGTGTAATGTCACCTACCCATCCACTAGGGGTTGCTATTGCATAAGCAATTAGCATCATTACCATTAAGGTTTAACTTGTCAATAATTGGTCTTAAACCAACATTCGACACTTTGAAATGTGGAGCAATAATTAACAACAGGTCTTTACTTTTGACATCTATAATTAATCAAACCCTGGATTCTCATAGACATCTTGGAGCCTATTAGACATTTTAAATTTATTAGAGAGATAAAGAGTTTGATGTAGGTCTTTTTCACAGAGGTGTGAATGTTTTAGAGAATATAACCAGACCCCTTATCAGTCTCTTGTCTAAACACCATAAATAAGCTGAAGTAAATATCTCTACTCCCCGACTGGCATTTAGAGATGCAGTAAAGTTGAAACTCAGAAATTGGCCTACTGATGTTATACACAAAATGGCCGACATCATGCTCTTATACTATGAAGCATATTAAACACAGTGGTTCATTTTTTTGGGAGTCCAAAATGCATGACAAAAGTCAGTCAAGTAGATGTTGGGAGGTGAGAGCAAACATATGAGGCGTGTCATGCAGTGGCACCTAAGCATATTGACCCAACCTCCTTGGCACATGGCTTAGTAATAAAAAAAAAGCCATTTTTAAGGGGTACTCCACCCATAGACATTGTATCCCCTATCCAAAGGATAGGGGATAAGATGTCTGATTGCGGGGGTCCCGTCGCTTGGAACCCCAGCGAAATGTCCTGAAGAACCCCGTGTCATCTGCTGCACGGAGCGAATTTCGCTCCGTGCAGCAGATGACACGGGGTGCTGCAGGATAGACCGTGGGGGTTCCCAGTGGCGGGACCCTGGTTTTTAGATTATGTAATCTTTGGGCTTGGGTACCAGAAGGAATATAGTAGGAGTACACCAGACCTGGTTTGGTCCCTAGTTGAGCAAGCTTCTGCCCTCTACAGATCCCTTATTTCATATGTTGTTGGCACTGGGAAAGTCTTTATATTAATTTTCCGAACAATCCGATTAATCTTGTTTCACGTCCCATCTCCTCCCACCTTTTCTGTCTCTCAAAAAAAAAACTTCCGTTATAGCTTTTTAATTGTCAAATTATACAATCCGAATAACCTATTATTTCTCTGTTTCGAGGAATCACTATGTTATAATTGCCAAAGTTATAATTATTACTTGCCGGGTAGAAAGTCATTAGTCAGAATGAAGTATGAACAGGTAAGTGATGGGAATCTTGTTGTCAGAGGCATATTACTGATTTAATTGAATAATTGATGTAATTCTATGCCCGGAAGGTACAAGGTTAGTTAACGCCAGCTCCTAGTAATACAATGGAGCGTTAAAACAATCATCGCTTATGTATTCACAATAAACAAACTATAGTGCAGAATTATGGATTTAGGCAAATAAAATAATATTGCCCTACAGCACTATTGTGTATAAGAAGGCTCAGCTGGCACTTTTGTGTATAGGAGTGCCAAGCTTGCACCACTGTTTGTAGGAGGGCTCAGCTGGAACCATTGTGTATAGGGGTATTAAACTGGAATCACTGTGTATAGAAGGGCTGCACTGCCATTGATGTTTATAGGAAGGCTCAACAGGCACTATTGTGTATAAGAGGGATCAGCAGGCACTATTGTGTATAGGAGGGATCAGCAGGCACTATTGTGTATAGGAGGAATCAGCAAGCACTATTGTGTATATGAAGGCTCAGCAGGCACTATTGTGTATAGGAAGGCTCAGCTGGCACTATTGTGTATAGAAAGGCTCAGCTGGCACTATTGTGTATAGAAAGGCTCAGCTGGCACTATTGTGTATAGAAAGCCTCAGCTGACATGATTGTATATGGGAGGGCTTAGCAGGCACTATTGTGTATGGGAGGGCTTAGCAGGCACGATTGTGTATGGTAGGGCTCTGCTGGCACTATTGTGTATAGGAGGGCTCAGCTGACACTAATGCGTAAAGGAGTTTCATAGATTACACTATTGTATCTAGGGGTGCCGAACTTTGCCGTCAGTGGTTTTTACATTATTTTTAAACACATTGCTGGCTACAACAAGCTCCTTAAAGGGGAAACTGGGACACTAACTTTGGATACCCAAACGAGTGCTGCTTTCAATTATATGCACAAACAGTTGAAAGCTGCCTGTTAATGTAGGCTTACATGACTTCTGGGCTGACACAGTGTGCAGATTACTCATTGGTGCCTACACCATGGAGCAGGAAGAATGCGACCCAGCTATGGTACAGAGGGATAGCTGTGTAGGACAGGAGGTGAGTATATATACATATAATTTTTTTTTATTACATTCTGGCACAATGAGGGGGGGGGGGACTAGCTAATACTGTGGGGGTATATCTGCAGAGTTAACTACTCTGGGGGACATACTTGTATAATGGGTGACCTAACTGCCTGCTGTGGGGGACATGCCTTCCTAATGGGAGACCTGCGGACCTGCCCACTTTTACCATGCTGGACACCAAGGGGGCATTGATACAGTTAGAGGGGATATAGATGGGGAGATTGTGCAGAGGTGGGGAGGGAACTCGAAAATGTTTGTCCTACAGTTGTGACTAAAGAGGTGAACATGGTGGTCTATGACAGATGGAGAAGAAGAGGAAAGACAACTGCAATCAGAGAAGACGTCATCTGTGAATCCCTAGCTGGTATCTATGTCTACATAGTCCTTTATATAATGACATATATGGTATACAGATCATGTGTACAGCTGCTATATCTACCACTATATGGGTGAGCGTATGATGGTGAATATGAGTCAGTGTACAGTGGCATGTCAATTTTCAGGGGGGAGGACCCAGGGAGCATAATCTCATGGGCCGGCCTTGGCTGGTAGTACTGTTTCTAGAGGACACGCTGATGATTGTCTATGATGTCTGGGGGCGGGGGGAGGCTCTGCAGTATGGATGGATCTGCTGACTACGATAACACTATTTATTGAAATATAAGCAATTGAAGGGTTCAAGAAGCTGGCTACATTGTGTAACAAACCAATATCGTTTACAGTAAATTATTAATATGACGTGTGTGCACTATAGAGAGGATGCAATATCAATAGCGAAAGAGTGCTGGAAAATTCACATTACCAAATTACTAAAACTAATAGAAATGTGAGTGTAATGAGAAAATTCTGCATGACAAGCTTCGACAATCTACCTGTATCTGGCATTCAGCTGAATAACTTGTGTATTGAGATGTTAGAGGCGCTGGAAGCTGACGTAGCCTGATAGAAGAGAAATGAGATGAGTGATTATTCCCCCGCTAGATGAGATTAGCATTTCATTCATCACTCTTATAGCGCCGCTAAGGTGTAATTGCTCCACATTCACAAGATAAATGGAAAATTTAAATAAGAATGAAACTTTATGTCAAGTAAGCAGAAATGTGAATTTATGGAAGGCTATCTGCGCAGACATTGGGGGGTGTCAAAGGGAAAAAGAGGGGTCCCACAGTATCATAATGGGGCCCAAATCTAGGAGTTTTAGTCGTGCGGCGCAGGCGGGTGGGAAATGTGCGAGCTTCCCTTAGCTGTTCCCATCATGGGAGTTGTAGTTTAGGAACAGTGTGCCTCCAGCTGGTGCTAAATTGGAAGCTCGTTGTTGCTAAATTACATCTCCCATCAATCTTAGAGAGCCAAAGGCTGGGGGTTGTAGTTTAGCAACAGCTGAAGGCTCCCTGTTTGTAAACACTGCTTTAAGGGCTTTTTTCCCCAGGGAAGAGCACCATAAATGTGCTGACCCTATTTTCCATGTTTTTTCTTCTTATTTCAGATCCATGTATCCTGTGGACTACTTCAGATTCGGATGACTCACCGATGACCAGTGTTTTAAAAAAAAAAAAATTATGTTAATAAAGGGCTTGTGGGAGAATGTGTTTTGGAATAAACGTGTTTTTAAATGTGCTGTGTTTTTTTTTATTGACTTTACAGGCTTAGTAGTGGAAGCCGTCTTATAGACAGAGTCCATTACTATGCTGGGGCTTAGCATTAGCCCAAAAACAGCTAGGTCTAACCCCCAATTTTTACCCCAGTACTCACCGCCACAGGGGCTGGTACCAACTGTTCCGAAGCATCAAAAATGGTGCTCCAGTGACTAGGCAGTAACAGGCTAGCATTATTTAGGTTGGGAAGGGCCGGTAACAATGGTTCTCGCCCACCCTGGGGGCTTAGTGTTAATGTTAGCCACAATTACAGCTAACGCTAACCTCTAATTATTACCCCGGTACCGCCAAATGGGTGCTGGGGAGAGCCGGTACCAACAGGCCCTGGAAAATGGCGCTCCTTGGCCTAGGCGGTAACAGGCTGGCATTATTTAGGCTGGGGAGGGCCAGTTACAATGGTCTTAACCCAACCTGGTAACATCAGGCTGTTCCTGTTTGGTTGGTATCTGACTGAGAATAAAAATAAGGGGAACCACACACATTTTTTTCAATTATTATTATTTAATAATTTATGCAAAATGTGTAGGGTTACCCATATTTTTTTCTCAGACAGATACCAACCAAGCAGCAACAGCCTGATGTTACCAGGGTGGGTTAGGACCTTTGGCAGTGGGTACCAGGGTAATAATTGGAGGTTAGCGCTAGCTGTAATTGTGCCTAACACTAAGCCCCTGATTATTAATGGACTCCGTCTATTAGACAGCTTCTAATACTAAGCCTGTAAATAAATAAAAAAACACTACACGTTTCAAAAACTTGTATTCCAAAAAACACTTCCCCACAAGCCCTCATTAACCATTTTATTAATATTAAAAAAAATATATATTAATATTAGAAAAAAAAAAAAGCTGGTCATCGTAGCCATAGTCCAGTGAATCGGATAAAGTCCTCTGCATACACGGGTCTGAAATGAGAAGAAAAAAAAAAAATGGTTAGTACATTTAGGGGGAAAAAAGGGGGAAAATATTTAATAAACACACACATTATATATATTGCAAATTTTTTTTTCACAGCTGCAACCTTAGAGCAGAAAAGTCGCAGAGGGGAGAAGGGGTGGAACAAAGTGGTGTTCTGAAGTCATTTTGCTTATGTGTGCTAAAAATGGTATTCTAAAGTGATTTATTGTTTTTTGCTTATGTGAGCCAAATTTAAAAAGTATTTTTCCTTGGTCTTGTTTAAAGGGGTACTCCGCCCTAGACATAAGGTGACTGATCACGGGGGTCCTGCTTCTGGGGACCCCCCAATCTCTCCTGCAGCCCCCCGAGTCATCACTGCACGGAGCTAAGTTTGCTCCATGAATGATGACTCACGATTAGGGATGAGCGAATCGAATCTGATCATAGGGATAGGCATAAGGCTATCCTTCATATAAGATAGGGACAGGGACTATTGATAGGATTCAGATTATTGGGCAGACTAGATGGGCCAAATGGTTCTTATCTGCAGACATCACATCCCGCCCCCTCAAGATATTACACCCCGTACCCTCAATGCAAGTCTATGGGAGGGGGCATGATGGCCGTCACGCCCTCTCCCATAGACTTACATTGAGGGGGCGTGATGTCACAAGAGGGCGGAGCCACAACATCACGATACTCCGGCCCCTATATCATGAGTCATCACGCACAGAGCAAACTTAGCTCTGAGCAGTGATGACCTTTGGATAAGGGATAATATGTCTAGGGCGGAGTACCCCTTTAAGATGAGCAGCTTAATTGAAATAGGTCTTTGTTAGGATCTGCAGATGAACACAGGGTTGCACAACTCTAGTCATGTGACATAGCATGGACTACTGTCGTCATCATCAAACCCTCACTATCACTACTCGCTCTTTCCTGGTCTCACTAATAAATCCTCCGGGGAACCACCACACGCTTTTTCTGCCACCACAAACTAAACCTTTAGATCACCACAGTTTTACACCAGTTGTAATTTTTTTTTACATACACGTTTAGGAAGAATAAATGAGGAGTACCAAAGAGCCAAATACTTAGAAAAGATGCCCTGAAATTGTTACTTCATTGGATACACGCATTTACTAAAAGGAACAAGTCAGAGGAGTGGACAATTCCTCTATAATTTGTATGTATTCTGTATGACACTGCATCTTACCAGTTCTGTAATTTCTTGTACTTTTTCATGTGTTTGTTTGAGAGAATGGTCAGATGAAGACTGGTGAGAAGTTGCCCGCCTGCCCTGTTGGCTCTAGGCCAGGGATTGGGTTTAGCTGTCGCAGCGGCAGGAGCTAGAGGGGGACTTGGAGGCACTTGGAGAGAGTCTAGATGGAGGATTGGAGAATGGGATGATGAAGCTGGGGGGCGGTACCCAGTTGGTTGTGGTGACCAACGGCGGGAGAGTTCCCAAAGGGGAAGTGGCTCTGAAAGTGGTGCCCTGGGGTCTGGTGAGGGATGACCCAGGGCAAACTAGACCCAAGGAAGAAGTCGTGATGCCTCCAAGTCCCCCTCTGGCTAGGTGGTATAGTTGCTCAGGGAAAGTATTTGCACTATTATGTACTGTTCAAGTATTTAACAGGTAATGTTTACCTTACTATTGATGAAATGTTATATGTTTTTTTCATGTTTATTCAATAAATGTGGCCGCTGTGGTCTTTTCTACCAGTTGTAAGTCAGCGTCGTGCTTGGAGGGTACGGGGTAGTTGGGCCCAGCGGATGTGGATGATCCCCTAGTCATGTTCTATCTTTAAGCCCCCCCTGATCCTTCCATGTCCTAACTCTATTCCACCAGCAATCCTTATCGAGGATGAGTTTTGGAACATATGAGAAGAGATATTACTAGCAATCTTTTATTAATAAAAAGCGCCTGAGAATGTCACTTACATGATTACTATGGGGAAAAGATGCTCCTGTATTGTGGCTGAAGAGGTTTTCTTAATTTATGTTCACTGATCCTTTAGGAAATGTTTGTTGATACCGTAAAAAAAAAGTTAAGATGAATTCTGGAAAATAGCAAAACACAAAGTGCAAAAGTTCACGTAGAGATTACTAGTGTGTGCGCTCACAACAGGGGCAGGAAAAAAAAAACTTTATTTTTGTTATCTCGTCCATTGCTGAAGTCATACGGAAAATAGCAACTATTTCAGTATATCGTTCCATGTGAAAAGAAGAAAAAATTATCAAAGTAGACCAACGACAAAGGGAACAACAAAAACAAAAATATCTATTTCTGTAATTCATTATTTAAAAGTAAACTATGCTGGTTCGTAATATTGAAATATCACTGAGATGGTTAATTGATGAAGAGGAACCAAAAACACAGCTGAAATGCAGTCAAAGGTCATGAAAATAGCAAAAGCGAAAAAACACCAACCATGGACCACTAAGGGCTCATTAACTAATAATCCCCTTTTTTCCATTTTCATTGCAAGTTAGTTATGTTTTCACATATCGGAAAAAACGTGTTTGTAAGTGTGCACCCTTTTTTATCCTCCCTATTGAAAGTAAAAACGACAGACTAAAAAAGAGAAAATTTTCATAAATGACTCACATTGTGAAAAAAATTAAAACCATGACCATATTTCGGGAAAAGACCCAACGGTCGGAAAAATGGTCAAACTTTCATGCATGTTTGGCACATAATGTTCGTTAATATAGTGAAATCCCTTTTCTCTGACCTTTAAAAAAAAAAAAAAAAAAAAAAATAGTAAATGCAGGCCTAAAACTTAATGGGATACTCTGCTGCTAGACATCTTATCCCCTATCCAAAGGATAGAAGATAAGATGTCTGATCGTGGGGGTCTCGCCGCTGGGGTGGCAGTGGTTGTGATGTCACGGCCATGCCCCCTCCATTCATGTCTATGGGAGGTGGCGTGACAGCCGACATGCTCTCTTCCATAGACATGAATGGAAAGGGCATGGCGTAATGTCGCAGGGGCGTGGCTGTGACATCACGATCATGGCCGCCCGCTCCAAGTGTTCTGAACAAAATGTTCAGAATGCAGGGGGACTGGAGTACCCCTTTAATCTGTATTACAAATCAGCTCAGTACCCAGTGTTGCCCGGTCTTTCTACCTAAACTTTCCTCATCCCGACCTCATATCTCATCCTTATATTCCATCCTCATATTCTGTCCTTTTATCCCGTTCTCATATCTCGATCTCATATCCCGTCCTCACATCCCAACCTTATGTCCCGACCTCATTCACTGTCCTTATATCTCGGCCTCATATCCCTTCCTTACATTACGATCTCAAGACAATGAATGTGGACATTAGACCATAAATATTATTAGGGTCACAACGGTTGACCGCCCTGCCTCCCCCCCACCCTTTCCCGATCACCAATTTATCTTCTGATCTGTGGATATGGGGTTACTTTAAATCTTGGCATAACCTTTAAAAATGTATGGTGTCCTTTTATTGAGAAACTTTTGAAAACTGTCAAGGAAAGTGCAAATAGTGTTAAAAACACACAATAATAGCATATACTCTACTTTTGTGCCCAAATTTTCTTGATAAATCTCCCCCCATTTTTGTGTCTCTTGCTTCTTCTGATATGATAACATCAATGATACCATTCATGACACAAGTTTAAAAACTTATATTTTTAATATTTTTTTCTAGAATTCGCATGAAATCTCAGACACAATAAACCATAAGGGAGATGAGCCGTCTCTCCTTTTTATGCAAATTGTTCTTTTTTTTTCAGACTACTCCTTTTTTATTTTATTAGCATTTTAATATGCATATAGCGGTGTATTAAGCCCCCCCCCCCCCCCTCCATTAATAAGTGTTTTCTTTATTTAGAGTTCTCAGAAGCGCCGCTTCATTAATAGCTAATGCACTTTGTATAAATATTTTAAAATGTCATTTATACGTTCACTTGGGAACAAATTACGCTCCAAATGAAAAGCGGGGAGCCGGGCTTGTACGAAGCGACGGAAAAGTATGTCATTAATTTATCAGGACAATGTACCTGACGGATTATTATTAGGGCTGTTGGTGAATTGCGGAACCATTACATCCAAAAATCCTAACTTGTCATGACTGGAGGGATTTTAGATACAATCCCCTTCTGAAACAACTCAAACCCCTTTAATTACTCTAAACCCCCCATCTTCGATAAATACACATAAACCAATTTGTCGTAAAATAGGCCGTTTTTTTTTTTTTAAATACCAGTAAATAACACTTTACATAACATTATAAACAAAGCTACAAGAACATAACCACTTGACCCGAAGGGTCCCTGGAGGGCTCACCATACCAGAGCCAATAATCTTGTGCACAAATCTTACCCTTGGCCGCAACCACCTGACCCAAGGGCACCCATGTAACCATTGTGCATGTTTTAAACAACTCTTGGGGCCCAGAATAACCACCAGGAGGGTCATTTTACCAGTAACATGAACAGCTAACTTAGTACCTCCCTTTCACTTCCACGACCACCACACAGACCGAAATACCCCAAAAGAGGGAGGGCAGATGGGACCTTCTCCTTGGCTTCTTTCTGCCAATTGGTAACTCCTCCCCTAACAGCGCCCTTTACATAGTCCCACACTCCTCCCCCTAGGTAACAACTGCACAACCACATTAAGTCTTCATGCTGCCTGCCCCAGTCTTAAAGGCACAGTACCTTAAGCTGAGCCTAGGCCTCTTAATCCTTTTTGCCCCTATCTAAGCTACCTACAAACCTCAAACAAGGGAAATAAACCTGGTGGGGGAGGAGAGGGGAAGACTAAAACCCCCATCAAGTCACCACTGTGCTACGGGTCCCCCACTACTTAGTTTGCTTTCTGCACTGTGGGTAAAATCTTAAAAGAGAGCTAATTTTGATAGTAATACGGTATATAGACAGAGAGGGGTACTCACCGACAATGATGATAAGTCTTTAATCTTCAACCAGGTGCATACATAATAAAAGCAGGGAGTAACACAGGTGTTCCAATGCCCCTGCCATCTGTGTTACTCCCTACTTTTATTAAGTCTGCACCTGATTGAAAATAAGGAATTCTCAATCTCTGTGAGTGCCACTTGTCTACCTATACACCGTATGCTTTCTGTTGCTTTTTGAGTTGAGTGTCGCCATCATAAGGGGATAGTGGTGTCCGAGTGTAAACAGTTTCTTATTTTCCTTCATTTTGATAGTTGAACATACGTGCAATACTGCGAATTGTAAAGGCTTTAGCCTCTCTGCGGCAGAATGGTTTCTACATTGATTCAGCATGAATCCAATACTGTTCAAATGTCACAAGCAAAATTCCAAAATCATTTGAATCTGAAATTTTTGTGAATTGTTTCAGATCCATATGTATCACAGCCCAACACACGGCCCAGCTATTCAGTGTACTGAACATGAACAGGGACAACTCCAATATTTTATGAGGGCAACAAGGGCAATTCTGAATTGGGATTCAAATGTAAAAACAAATTGACAGATTTGGACTCAAAACTAATCTTGGAAGATTTGGTCATTTGAACTTGGTGGCCACTATCTCCTTGAGGTATAATACTGTACTAAAACCACTGGCAGGTGAAATTAATAACATTAATCACCTTGTGATTAAAGAGGCATTTCCAGAATTTTATTTGACTGTGCTGAAGGGGCTGTAAAGTTAGTATAGTTCATAATGTAGTGTCTGTACCTGTATGTGATGGCTGGTCTTACAATACTTATGTGATCTTGTCCCCAGATGTTCATTTTTAGCAGAATACAAAATAAGTGTTGTTGGGCCTTTCCTAGGTTACATCACTAGCCAGGTGTTGAAAGGGAGCCTTCAATAGGTGGAGTAACTGCTGGGTGGGGGAGATCATTCTCCACAGGGTTGAAGAGAATTGTAGTTTCAAGCAGAGCACAGCATGGAAGGAAGCCTAGCCATGCTGCAATGGGTGGGGTGACTGATATGTGAGAGGGCAATGAGTCACCTCCCATCTAGAAACAAAGGATCCTGGCAATTGTAGTCTGAGGGAAGCCACAGTAACAGGAAGTAGCCAGTTCACACAAACAAGCCAGCTTCGCGATGGGGGGAGGGAGGGATTGGACACAGGACACGGCTATTTACCACCAACACTAGCAAGGATCTTGGGGATTGTAGTTGGAGGGAGGGCACAGAAACAGGAAATATCCCGTTCACACAAACAAGCCATGGGGGACACAGGACATGACCATTTAGCACAAACACAAGCACAGATCTTTGGTAAGCATTAGAGATGAGCAAACTTTTAAAAAATTTGATTCGGACCAATCGCAGAATTAAAAAAAAAAATTGGTTCGATCCGAATTTATTTGCGGTGAATCTATATTAAAAATGGCTATTTCTGGACTACAGAGAGCCTCAACAGGGGTGTAGAACACTTTGTTCTAACACGCATATGGAGTGTGCTGGGGTAGGGAAATAATACTGTATTCAGAATGACATGCAGATTACAGGCATCGCTTTTAGAATCACTGCCGCAGAGTGGCACAATGACAGAGCCTGGAGTTGGCATCGGTATGAGGAGACCATATAGTGACGGAATGACACAGCATGGAGGTGGCATCAGTATGAGGAGACCATACAGTGGCTAAATGACACAGCGTGGAGGTGTTGGCAGCATTAGGAAACCATTTAGTGGCTGAATGACACAGCTTGGATGTGGCTGAAGCATGAGGAGACCATAAAGTGGCTGAATGACACAGTGTGGAGTTTTTGGCAGCATGAGGAGACCATATAGTGGCTGAATGACACAGTGTGGAGGTGTTGGCAGCATGAGGAGACCATATAGTGGCTGAATGACACAGCTTGGATGTGGCTGAAGCATGAGGAGACCATATAGTGGCTGAATGACACAGCCTGGAGCTGGCAGCAACATGAGTAGACACTAGGGCTTCACAATCCCTAAAATTAAAACATGAATTTTGACATTTAAATTGAAGATTTATGGTAGCTAATGCTACCATAAAAATTATTTTGGCCCAGGCCCAGCAGTATCGGTAAACCATATATTGGCTGCATGACATAACTTGTAGTTGGCTGAAGCATGAGGAGACCATATAGGATCTGAATGGCACAGCTTGGAGTTGGCTGAAGCATGAGGAGACCATTGAAATGTAAGATTTTGAAATTGAAATTGAGGCTTTTGAAATTGAAATTGTAACTCCCAAGTTTTAGTGTCCCGGGCCCCAGCGTATGGGTACAAAGGACCAAATTTAACAAGGAGTCACATGTCAGCACAATGACAGAGTCTGGAGGTGGCATCAGTATGAGGAGACCATGTAGAGGCTGAATGACTGCCTGGAATTTGTGGCAGCATGAAGAGACCATATAGTGGCTGAATGAGACAGCCTGGAGGTGGCAGCAGCAGCAGGAGTCCTGAAAGTGACCCTAATGCAGAGGAATTTCTGAAACTGGGGACCAGTAACTTAATTATGTTTTGCAGTATACATGGCAGCACAATGAGAGAGCCTGGATGTGGTAGCATCAGCATTAGGACACCATAGAGCAGCACAATTAGAGAGCCTGGAGGTGGCAACATCAACATGGGGAGACCATATAATGGCACAATGACAGTGTCTAGAAGTGGTAGAATCAGCATGAGGACACCATATGGTAGCACAATGACAGAGCATGGAGGCGGTAGCATCAGCATGAGGAGACCATAGAGCAGCACAATGAGAGAGCCTGGAGGTGGAAGCATCAGCATGAGAAGACCATATGGTGGCACAATGACAGAGCCTGGAGGTGGTAGCATCAGCATGAGGAGACCATATGGTGGCACAATGACAGAGCCTTGAGGTGGCAGAAGCAGCATGGGGGCCATGCCAAGTGAGGTTTGAGTCTGAGGAACCCACCAACTGTTGACTGGGGGGGGGGGTGTCGGATGTCATTTGGGATGAAGTGGATGACCGAGTGAACCAATCAATAAGGGCTGCTGGGTTGCTGGTCGAGACACGACTGCCAGCTGACACCTGGAGCTCAGACCACTCACTGCTACTCCGGCTGCCACTTCACTGTGCACGTCCTTGCACTACTCTGCCTGACATACTTATTGCATATATCAGGGGAGTACAATATGATTTACTACGCTTAAAACAGTATTTGTCTAGAACAGTAGCAGGTGTGTACTATTAGCTATCCTTTCACAGTATATAGGTCCTTGACAGATTAACAGGTACAAAATAGTACACTACTTAGATGTAGGTATGTGGTATCAAGTATGCACTCATGAGGGCAGAAAAATGCGCTATAGTACGCTTAAAAATATGTATTTTTGTAAAACACAGGGCAGAAAAATGTGGTACAGAACACTTAAAAAAAAAAGTATTTTAGTAAAACACCAGCCGGTGATTACTTTTGCCTGGACTTTCACAGTATCTGGGCCCTTGACAGATTAACAGGTTTAAAATAGTACACTACTTAGATGTAGGTATGTGGTATGCACTTATGAGGGCAGAAAAATGCGCTACAGTACACTTAAAAAAAGTGTCTGAGTAAAAACACCAGCCGGTGAATACTTTTGCCTGGACTTTCACAGTATCTAGGCCCTTGACAGATTAACAGGTTTAAAATAGTACACTACTTAGATGTAGGTATGTGGTATGCACTTATGAGGGCAGAAAAATGCGCTACACTACGTTCAATAAATGTATTGGAGTAAAACACCAGCTGGTGATTACTTTTGGCTGTCCTTTCACAGTATGTAGGCCCTTGACAGATTAACAGGTACAAAATAGTACGCTACTTAGGTGTAGGTATGTGGTATGCACTTATGAGGGCAGAAAAATGTGCTACTGTACGCTTCAAAAATTATTTGAGTAAAACATCAGCCGGTGATTTCTTTTGGCTGTCCTTTCACAATATGTAGGCCCTTGACAGATTAACAGGCACAAAATAGTACACTACTTAGATGTACGTATGCGGTATGCACTGATGAGGGCAGACAAATGCGCTAAAGTACACTTAAAAAAACATATTTTAGTAAAACACCAGCCTGTGATTACTTTTGGCTGTCCTTTCACAATGTGTAGGCCCTTGACAGATTAACAGGCACAAAATCGTACACCACTTAGATGTAGGTATGTGGTATGAACTTATGAGGGCAGAAAAATGCAGTACAGTGCGCTTAAAAAAACGTATTTTAGTAAAACACCAGCCTGTGATTACTTTTGCCTGGACTTTCACTGTATTTAGGCCCATGACAGATCAACAGGTACAAAATAGTACACTACTTAGATGTACGTATGTGGTGTACACTTATGAGGGCAGAAAATTGCACTCTGTCAAAGACTATTAGGAATGGACTGCTGGGTATTATACCGTCTACAGATTAGTATAACCAGCAGATGATTTGTTGTGGAACAAAGACACAGAATTGCGCTGAAAAATGATTCCTGCCTCCTCTGCTAAGGTTTATGAAGTTGAGGGAGTGATGTGGTCGGGGATAAGATGTCTAGGGGTGGAGTACCCCTTTAACAGGTTAGAGCTGTTTTGGGGAAACAAAAGAGACCTGAATCTCATCAAGTTATCCCCTATCCACTGAGACCCCCACCGATCTTGAGAACAAAATTGTCCCCTGAATGAATGGAGCACATTGCACTTGCGTGGACAGCACCCCATTTATTATCTACCCAGCCGAGTTCAGGGGTCAAAATTTCAGGCAAGACTAAAATTTCACTCATGTAATTTTTTTTTATAATCCAGTCCAGGAACATTAGGAATCCTATCAAGCCCAATATAGTTGTCTCATCATCCATGACAACCCCTTTGTTTAATAAGGTTTGGAAAATTTTCTGTACATAACCAATGTAACACTGAAAAAAATGATTTTTTTAATATTAGATTTTTGCCCTGTTGCTTGTCAGAAGCCAATAAAGAGAAAAAGAGCAATAAAACAACAACCTAGACCTGGAACCGGAGTTCAATAATTCCAAAAAGCTAGAACAGATTCTAAGAAATACTTTAAATGAATTGGTCTCCAATCATTTTTTGTTATGAAGCTTCTAAGCCCCAGGAAAGAATCTATAAAACCTGAAGCCCCTCGACAGCAATAATTCAATAATTACTGTGCGCTACAACATATTTCTGCCGCCCAAAAAAAAAAAAAAAAAAAAAAAAACAACAACCCTTGTCCTTAAATGACATATCCCTGCAAAGTGAGAGGAACAGATAAAGATGCTGTTTGTCTTTGGGAAAATGTTATATTAAACTTTAGCAGAATTAAGTCCTTAACAGGTGTCTGTATGACTCTGCAGGGAGGCAAAAGTAAATGAGGCTGATATCGAAGGGACAAAATTATAGGGTTAGTTTATAGGAAAATTAGATAGGAAAAGACAATGCTGGGTTGATACTTGTTTAAAATGTGGAGCATTAGAAAATTTAAATTGGCTCCTCCCCTTTCTGCTCTGAATCCTCTAGAACTTTTGTAATCAACCATATAGTCATGTATCTACTGATGTCCTGCCCTGAACGAGCAAGAATTAAACAAAGAATAAGGCTGGGTTCACACAACATTTTTGCAATACAGTTCCTTTATCAGGTTTCTGATTTAAAAAAAACAGATTCCTCAAAACCGGACTAAACTATATCAAAACGTGTGTACAAATTTTTATCTGTATATGGTTAAAAACTATATATGGTTTGAAAAATGAAAAAAGGTAAGAAAAAAAAGGTATACGCTTCTAACGTTTCACTCCATTATGAATAAAGTTTCACTTGTTTGATTGAAATTCCAAGAAAAAAAACTGTGCAAAGTCAAAAACCATATGGTGCAAACCGGATGGAACCGTACGCACATACGGTTCTGTACGGTTCCCATTGACTATCATGTTAAAAAAACGTATACGTTTCAATACGGTTTTTTCACCCGGACCCAAAACCATGGTAGGCAACAGTATGGGGAAAAAACTGACAAAACCGTAGAGGATGCAAAACGGACACAACCTGATGCATCTTTTGGCATACGGGTTATAATGGAGAGTCAATGAATACAGTTTTCAATACGGTTCCGTGCGGTTTTCAAATTGAAAACATATACAGGAACTGTATTGCAAAAACGGTTTCCGTATCAGGTTTTGATAAAAAAAAAAAAACGGATTCCTTGAAACCGGACTAAACTGTATCAGAACGTGTGTACATTTTTTTTTATCTGTATGTGGTTTGAAAAATGATGTCCGGTCGCATCCGTTTTTTAAGTAAAAAAAAGGTGTACGTTTTTAACTTTTCCCTCCATCATGAATAAAGTTTCACTTGTTTGATTGAAATTCAAAGAAAAAAAACTGTGCAAACTGAGTAAAAAAACGGTGAAACCGGTTCTGTACGGTTCCCATTGACTCCCATGTAAAAAAAAAAGTATATGGTTTAATACTGTATTTAATCCGGACGTGGTAGGCCACGGTGATCTGTACAGAAAAAAAAAGTAAAAAAATATATAGTTTGAAAAACGGAGACAACCAAATACATTATAGTGCATACAGTTTTGAATGGGAAGTCTATGGGCACGGTTTTCTGTACGGTTGCATACTTTTTTTTTTTATGAAACCGTATGCCAAAACCGTATAGTAAAATCGTGGTGTGAACCCACCGTAAGAAGGACATGTATCACCTAAATATTGATTTTAGAATCCAGAACTCCTCACCCTGCCTCCCAATTGTGGTGCCCCGGGGAATAGAAGATAGGCTCTTGTAGCAATGTATATAGATTGCAGTATAGGTGTATGATGATGGTTGTAGTATTACTTGGCTGGAGTGGTCCAACCCTGTATCATGATGAAGATTCCCACAAACAACTATTTCAATAAAGCTGTGATCCGTACACAAGGCCCCAGGAAATAAAACCTCTAAAGCCAGGGTATATGGAGAACAACTTGTACTTTACTCCTGGTGCAATTCCTTACAGTAAAAGTACTTTGAAATACTTAAAGGGGTACTCCGCTGCTAAGCGTTTGGGACAAACTGTTCCGGACGCTGGAGCCGGCGCCGGGAGCTTGTGATGTCATAGCCCCTCCCCCTCATGATGTCACACCCCGCCCCCTCAATGCAAGTCTATGGGAGGGGGCGTGAATGCAAGGGTCCCGCCGCATTCTGTGCCGGGAGCTGCCTCCGAGATGTGGACGTGACGTCACGGCCCGCCCCTCCGTTCATGTCTATGGGAAGGGGCGTGTCAGTGATAGAGGGGGAGTCACTTAGATCGCAGGGGTCCCCAGCGGCGGGATAGGGGATAAGATGTATAAAGTCAGAATACCCCTTTAAACCTCCTGGGGACGAACAGCGTACTTGTACGCCCATGGGAATTTCGGTCCCCGCCGCGCTGAAATCATTCAGCAGGCATCCCCATGTCGGCGATTGCTGCAAATCGATGATCAATTCAGATCAGTGATTTGCAGTGATTCAGGGCTGATCGGTTCTCTGATGACCCGATAGCCCGGAAAATAGGGATGATCAGTGGCAGTTACCTGCGAATGACCCAGTCACCAGGGACCGGCGGCAGGCGGTGTCAGATGCAGCAGTGAAGATCTACGTAAAGTGTTCTTCACTGCTGCTTTTAGGAGTTTCAAAACTTGGAGTTGTAGTTTTGCAACATCTGGAGGGCCACAGTTTGGAGACAACTGTGCAGTGGTCTCCAAACTGTGTTCTTCCAGATGTTGCAAAACTACCACTCTCAGCATGCCAAGACTGTCCAGGCATGCTGGGAGTTGTAGTTCTGTAATATCTGGCCCTTGAGATGTTGCAGAACTACAACTCCCAGCATGCCTGGACAGTCTCAGCATGCTGGGAGTTGTACTTTTGCAACATCTGGAAGGGCACTGTTTGGAGACCACTATAACTACAACTCCCAACATGCCCCTCGGCTGTCTGGGCATTTTGGGAGTTGCATTTTTGCAACAGCTGGAGGCAGATGGGTTGGGAAACACTGAGTTAGGAAACAGACAGTTGTGCGGAAACATTGCGGTAGTCTGTTACCTAACTTAGTGTTTCCCAATTACAACCAGTGTGCATGCTGGTAGTTGTAGTTTTGCCCCCCCCCTCCCCCCCATGTGAATGTATATGGTATATTCACATGGGCGGGGGTTTACAGCAAGCTTCCCGATTATAGTGGGAAACTCACTGTAAACCCCCCGCCCATGTGAATGTACCCTTAAAAGACTACATTACACTAACCCAAAATAAAGAGTAAAACACTACATATACACTACACCCTTACACTGTCACCCCCCCCCCCCAAATAAAAATTAAAAACGTCTTGTACGCCAGTTTTTCAAAAATGGAGCCTCCAGCTGTTGCAAAATAACAACTCCCAGTACTGTATTGCCGGACAGCCATTGACTGTCAAGGCATGTTGGGAGTTTTACAACTGCTGGAGGCACCCTGAAACTGACATACAGTATTTTTGGTGGAGGAGGCAAGTGTAACGCTTGCATCTGGGTACACCCCTATGAAAATCCCTAATTTAGGCCTCAAATGCGAATACCGCTCTCTCACTTCAGAGCCCTGTCGTATTTCAAGGCAACAGTTTAGGGTCACACATGGGGTATTTCCGTACTCGGGAGAAATTGCGCTACGTATTTTTGGTGTCTTTTTCTCCTTTTACCCCTTATGAAAATGTAAAGTTGAGGTCTGACACCAGCATGTTATTGTAAAAAAATTAAATTTTTACACTAACATGTTGGTGTTGCCCCATACTTTTCATTTTCACAAGAGGTAAAAGGAAAAAAAAGACCCCCAAAATTTCTATCAAGTAAGGAAATACCCCACACGTGGACGTAAAATGCTCTGCGGGCGCACAACAAGGCTCAGGAGTGAGAGCGCACTATGTACATTTGAGGCCTAAACTGGTGATTTGCACAGGGGTGGCTGCTAGTTACAGCGATTCTGACACAAACATAAAAAAATAAACATATAAATCCAATAGACAGGTAAAAGCTTTGCACTCACCGTTCCTGTAGTGTAAGTTTATACGGACATTCAGTTCCAGCAGGGAGACTTCATTGCTGCGGGGTGCTCAGTGGCAAACAGCCGTTTTCGCACAATAGGTGTGTGCTTCTTCCGGCCTCAAACACGTCACTGAACCCAGGTGTTCAAATAGGTGAGGAAAGACTTGTTGCCATGGGAACATAAAACAAAAAAGACGTCCCATATATGTGAATTAAAATATATTATTATGATAAATCTTAAAGTTACTACGTATTAAAGGACAGAAAAATAATCTAAGAGCCAAACTATTTACAAGAGTGGCAATAGATCTATTCTGTCATTCAGACCTGCAGCGCCTTGCGCATCCACCCGGAGGATCCAGCGCGCCTCCCGAGCAAGCAAGATATCATGCTGATCACCACCAGGTGGTGTATTAACTATTTCTAAGCCTCCAAATTTCATGACCTCTGTATTGCCTCCATGTACCGCTCTTATATGTTCAATCAGTCTGGTAGCACCAACTCCCGTTCTGATCGAATACGTATGTTCTCTAAATCTAACTGATAGAGACCGCTTAGTTTTCCCTATATAGTATCTAGAGCAAGGGCAAATAATGTAATAGACCACATAGGTTGAATTGCATGTAATCAAATCTTTTATATCATGTGAATATCCAAGTACTATTCACATTATAGTGGCAATAGTTGTGGTGCCCGCATTTTCTGTTACCTTTTGGAAAATCTCCGGCAAGCCACATTTCTTTCCTTTTAAAATTTCTATGAAAATTCTTCTTGTTGTTAATAAAATTTTGGATGGTTTTGTTTCTTTGATGTGTAATAATCAGTTTTCTTACAGCCACTTCTTTCAACTCCGGATCCTGCTCCAGCATGTACCAATGTTTCCTTATTACTTTATTAATAAAATCATTCATTTGTGTATTATTAAATGAAAAGATGAATTTTTTTTATCTTTTTTCAGCCTTTTTCTCTTAGACCCCTGCAAGATTTCAGTTTTAGGCATCTGTTCTACTTTATTATAAGCCATCTCTCTTTTGGATAGCCTCTTTTATTCAGTCGTTCTCTCAAATCTGTAGCTTGGATTTGATATGTCTCTTCACTGGTATTATTTCTATTTAATCTTAGAAACTGACCAAATGGTATTCCATCACGTACATGCCTGGGATGTGAGCTTTCGTAGTGTAGCAATGTATTTTTCGAAATAGCTTTGAATTTCGAGGCCATCATTAGTAGCTATCATTTTAATGTCCAGCAATTCCAATTCCTTGTTACCATACACACTTGTAAACAGCATGTTAACTTCATTGGTCCCATTCAGGTATTCCACAAACTTGTTAAATCCTCTCTCCGTTCCATACCATAAAATTAGCACATCATCCACATATTTGTGGTATGATTTGATCTTCATAGCAAAGGGATTTCTTACTGCATAGATGTACTGTCTTTCCATAATGGCTAAAAATAAATGTGCATATGTGCAGGATATAGGTGAACCCATAGCGCAGCCTGATAGCTGCTTGTACCAATATTCATATTCATATTTAAAGTAGTTGTTATTTAGCACTAGAAGGATGGCATCACATATGAAATTAACACATTCAGGATTTTTATCGGTGGAGGACAAAAGGGTACGTATAGCCTGTACACCCGCATCATGTGGGATGCGAGTGTACAGGCTTTCAATATCTATGGAGGCTAATATAAAGGAGTCCTGCCAAGAAAAATCCTCAAAAAAATTGATATCTCCAGTGTCTATTACATAAGAAGACATTCTATTCAATAGCGGCTGAAGCATCCAGTCTACATATTTAGATAAATACATAGTCACAGAGCCAATCCCGGCCACTATCTGCGACTTATGTATCTTAGGAAGCAGATACCATTTTGTTTCAGATGGATGTGAGGGGATAAGTTTCTCTGCTGTCTTCTCACTGATGACACCTTTACTAACACTATCTCTCTAAAAGGTAAGCAATTTAGAAATAACCTTGCTAGTGGGGTCTGCCTTCATTTTTTCATAGAATAGAGGATTAATATGCTGCCGTTCAGCCTCTGCCTTGTACTGTGCTGTATACCATATTACAACTCCTCTGCCTTTATCTGCCCTACTCACTTTGATGTCATCCTGATAGGCCAGCCATTTCAATTCCTCTAATTCTGGTGTAGATAGATTTTTGGGATTTTTTGGATACAGGAGGCATCTCATGCCATTGAGTACCGCTCTATTGAATAGATCAAGGGAGCTACCTTGTTGAATAGGCGGGTTAAATTTGGACGGCAACCCACCTAAAAAAGCATCAGATTTTATTTCAGTGACCTCTGGACTATCCTCATCATCCGCAAGGTGTGCTAAATTTGCACACTCTGCAGAAGCTGTGGATCGTCTTCATGAATAACTCTAAAGCCCAAGGGACCGATGTGACATTGTGTTTCTCCTGATTTTACTGGGGTAGTACTGGGTTGTATCGTTTTCCTTTCTTGAAAAAAATTGTGTAAGTAAATTTTTCTGATGGCCTTATACATATCAATTTCGAATTGGGTATAATCAAAATCCTCTGAAATACCAAAGTTCAGGCCCTTGGCCAAGGCACTAATACACACAGGAGATAGTGGCAACGTGGTAAGATTGATGATATCATTTATCTCCAAGAGACGCTCTTTCGATTTTGATACCTCTTTCCTCCTTGTTCTCTTGTTGCGTTTGCTTCTCCTAGTCTTGCGTCTAAAGGGGGGGGGGGGGGGGGGGGGGGTAGACTCACTGACTTCCATTTGATTTGTGCTAGATGCGTTTTTATTGAATTTTCATCTGAAAGACTGGTATCTGAGTCTGTGGTCCAATAATCATTACTTTTTCTTTCATTGTATCGTGCTCTTCTGTTACCCTTATTTCTATTGCTGAACACTGTATTATCTGTATTTCCAGGAAGAAATGGCTCCGGTTTCATAATCTTTTTTTATTACATAAGAATTTGTCACGTTTAATACCTTTCACTTCTGCATGAATTAATGCTGTCTTTTTTTCTAAATTTTTAAAGAAAATAGTGGCTTGATGTTCTGTAAATCTGGTACGCAACTCAGTCTTGGATTTGCATAAATCTTCAGTCACAGATAAATAATCTTTTTCTCTAGTATCAAATCTCTCAGAGTGGCCATATGTGATAAATGTGCATTTTTCCATGCCTCTAGGAAAATAGGGTTGTCCTGGAACTGAGAGGGGGATTTATAACCTCTTAAACCCCTAGGCACCCGTTCACACTCTTTGTAAGCTTCTAGCCAGTGGACTGTCCAAAATAAACAAATTTCTTTCTCTGCAAGATTAGCAACCCTGTGTTCTAACGCTTTGGTGCTCATTACTTGAATTTCCTCTTGATCATTGCAGGACAAAAAGAACCTCCCCGCATCATGTCTCGCTGCTTCTTGTTATGATTCGGCTAGCTGGATGTGGATCCTCTGTGTCAGCGAGGGATTGGCGTGGACCGTGTCGGTGGACCGGTTCTAGGGTTGCTACTGGTTTTCACCAGAGCCCGCCGCAAAGCGGGATGGTCTTGCTGCGGCGGTAGCAACCAGGTCGTATCCACCGGCAACGGCTCAACCTCGCTGACTGCTGAGAAGGCGTGGGACAGAAGAACTAGGCAGAAGCAAGGTCAGACGTAGCAGAAGGTCGGGGCAGGCGGCAAGGTTCGTAGTCAATAGTAATAGCAGGAGGTCAGGAACACAGTATGGGTAAACACAGTAGAAGCTTTCTCAAGGCACTAAGGCAACAAGATCCGGCAAGGAAGTGCAGGGGAAGTGAGGTAATATAGCCAGGGAGCAGGTGGAAGCTAATTAGGCTGATTGGGCCAGGCACCAATCATTGGTGCACTGGCCCTTTAAATCTCAGAGAGCTGGCGCCCGCGCGCCCTAGAGAGCGGAGCCGCGCGCGCCAGAACATGACAGCCGGGGACCGGGACGGGTAAGTGGCTTGGGATGCGATTCGCGAGCGGGCGCGTCCCGCTATGCGAATCGCATCCCCATCATGAATGTCAGTGCAGCGCTCCCGGTCAGCAAGCCCGACCGGGGCGCTGCATAGAGGAGAACGCCGCGAGCGCTCCGGGGAGGAGCAGGGACCCGGAGCGCTCGGCGTAACACTTCTGTAGTAGTAGCTGAACTATTCGGTAAAACTTCAGTATCCGTTTTATATTCCAACTAAACAAACCGGACAACAGGACCAAAGACGTGCTCAATCTGAGAAAATCAGTGCAAATAATTCAGCAATTATAGAAAAAGAAACAGAGGGCACTGTCAAAACTAGTCCTTATAGCATAAGTGGTCCGGAGCAACTGGAGCATGAACAAGGACAGCAGCCGGATAATACTGTGGAATCACTTCTGAACGGGGTGCAATGCTTAAAACGAGAAGACACTAATGCAATAAATCCAATAGACAGGTAAAAGCTTTGCACTCACCGTTCCTGTAGTGTAAGTTTATACGGGCATTCCGTTCGGGCAGGGAGACTTCATTGATGCGGCATAAACTTACACTACAGGAACAGTGAGTGCAAAGCTTTTACCTGTCTATTGGATTTATTGCATTAGTGTCTACTCGTTGTAAGCATTGCACCCCGTTCAGAAGTGATTCCACAGTATTATCCGGCTGCTGTCCATCCTTGTTCATGCTCCAGTTGCTCCGGACCACTTATGCTATAAGGACTAGTTTTGAGAGTGCCCTCTGTTTCTTTTTCTATAATTGCTGTAAAAAAAATAAACATCCACATGTGACCCCATTTCAGAAACTACACCCCTCACGGAATGTAGTAAGGGGTGCAGTGAGCCTTAAAACCCCACAGGTGTCTGATAGATTTTTGGAACAGTGGTCCGTGAAAATGAAAAATGTTATTTTTCATTTGCACAGCCTGTTGTTACAAAGATCTGTCAAACGCCAGTGGGTGTGTAAATACTCACTGTACCCCCTGTTACTTTCTTTGAGGGGTGTAGTTTCCCAAATAGTGTGTCATGTGGGGTGTTTTCGCTGTTCTGGCATCATGAGGGCTTCCTAAATGAGACATGCCCCCAAAAAACCATTTCAGCAAAATTTGCTTTCCAAAAGCCAAATGTCACTCATTCCCTTTTGAGCCCTCTAGTGCACCTGAAGATCACTTTACATCCACATATGAAGTATTTTCTTACTCGAGAGAAATGGGGTTTCAAATTTTGGGGGACATTTTAACCTATTACCCCTTGTGAAAATGAAAAATTTGGGGTAACATCAGAATTTTAGTGAAAAAAAATGCATTTTCACGGCCAACTTTATTGAAAATTTGTCAAACACCTGTGGGGTGTTAAGGCTCACTGTACCACTTTTGACGTTCCTTGAGGGTTGTAGTTTCCCAAATAGTATGCCATGTGGGGTCTTTTTTGCTGTTCTGGCACCATAGAGGCTTACTAACTGCGGCATTCCCCGCAAAAACCATTTCAGCAAAATTCGCTCTCCAAAATCCCATTGTCACTCCTTCTCTTCTGAGCCCTCTAGTGCACCCACTGAGCACTTTACATCCACATATGAAGTATTTCCTTACTCTAGAGAAATTGGGTTACAGATTTTGGGGAGCTTTTTCTCCTTTTACTTGTAAAAATAAAAAATATGGGTCTACAAGAACATGTTAGTGTAAAAAATGAAGATTTTTGCCTCCACTTTGCTGCTATTCCTGTGAAACACCTAAAGGTTTAACAACCTTTCTGAATGTCATTTTGAATATATTGAGGTTGAGGGGTGAAGTTTTTCATAATGGGGTCCATTGTGGGGTATTTCTAACATAAAGACCCTCAAATTCACTTTGAAACTGAACTGGTCCCTGAAAAAGTCAGATTTTGAAATTTACTTGAAAAATTGTTCCTAAACTTTGAAGCCCTCTGTTGTCTTCAAAAAGTAAAAACATAGCAACTTCATGATGCAAACATATAGTAGACATATTGTATATGTGAATCAACATATAATTTATTTGGAATATCTATTTTCCTTACAAGCAGAGAGCTTCCAAGTTATAAAAATGCTACATTTTCAAATTTTTCATGAAATTTTGGAATCTTTCCCCAAGAAATGATGCAAGTGTCAATGAAAATTTACCACTAACATAAAGTAGAATATGTCACGAAAAAACAATCTCAGAATCAAAGAAAAAGCATCCCAGAGTTATTAATTCTTAAAGGGGTTATCCAGGAAAAAACTTTTTTCTATATATCAACTGTCTCCAGAAAGTTAAACAGATTTGTAAATGACTTCTATTAAAAAATCTTAATCCTTTCAGTACCTATGAGCTTCTGAAGTTAAGATTGTTCTTTTCTGTCTAAGTGCTCTCTGATGACACGTGTCTCGGGCAACGCCCAGTTTAGAAGCAAATCCCCATGGCAAACCTCTTCTACTCTGGACAGTTCCTGAGACACGTGTAATCAGAGAGCACTTAGACAGAAAAGAACAACTTTAACTTCAGAAGCTCATAAGTACTGAAAGGATTAAGATTTTTTGATAGAAGTAATTTACAGATCTGTTTAACTTTCTGGAGTCAGTTGATATATATATAACAGTGGTCAGAATTGCAAAAAATGCTCTGGTCCTTAAAGGGTTATTCAGAGCAAAAACATTGTATCCCCTATCCAAAGGATAGGGGAAAAGATGTCTGATCGTGGGGGGCCTGCTGCTGAGACCCCCCGCGATCTCCCTGCCGCACCCGCATTCTATGTGGGTGGTGAATCTCCAGTTTCGGAAAACCTCCAGGTTTCCGGGACTGGGGACGTGACGTCACGCCCCCTCCATTAATGTCTATGGGAGGGGGCATGATGGCGGGGGGTCTCAGCAGCGGGCCCCCCGCGATCAGACATCTTATCCCTCATCCTTTGGATAAGGGATAAAATGTTTTTGCATGAAATACCCCTTTAAGGTCAAAAAGGGCTCCGTCCCCAAGGGGTTAAGGGAAAAAAAAGTACCCTTATTGGTTCCTTTGGCCAATCAGGCCCTCAGTTTTGTTACAAAGAGCCCCATGTGGGTGGTAGGTCTTTACCTCCTGTAGTGAAGATGCCTTGAAGAGAATGCTTCTGTTGTACATGTATTATTTATGCTTTGTTTAGTTAAATTTTAATGTTACTAAATATGTGGTTTGGATGGTAATGAGCATGAACCGGACTGAACTCAAAGTAACCACTGAAATGTGTTAAGATCCCTTGGGGCCCGGCGTTGCTTTGTACTTAGCCTGAGCTGTAGGTAATGTTCTTGCTTAGAGTAGCGGCAGAATGCCTTCCCTGACAAGATTCATTACAGACCTCTGAACCCGACGTGTTTCCTTAATGTTCAACATTACTTTTATTTTTCCTCAGTCAAGTTGACATATGAATCTGGCTACTGAATAATTGAGAACTCTGCCCCGGTAGATATAATATTTATTTTCTCGGCATGTAGACTTGATAATCAGGCACCTACTTGTATGCTGCCCTTCTTGAAGACCTTTACTGCAGTCTTAATGGTGCCAATGGCCTGTGGATAACAATTGCGGACTAAGAATTGTAATTGTATATTCTGAAAATTAGGCCAGAAGATAAAGACGGGAATTTGAGATATATATATATATATATATATATATATATATATATATATATATATATTTTTTTTTTTTTACAGGTTGTGTTATCTGAATGAAGATTCAGACGAGTCTCTTTGTATTATATTTCATATTTACTTGAGGACACATGAATTAAGAAGGGAGCAATCCAAAGGATAGGGTTTAACATGTCTGATCACGGGGGGGGGGGGGGGGGGGGTCATCTGGTGCACAGGGCGAAATCTGCTCCATGCTGGATGACTAATGATCACAGCCACCAAGTCCCCTCCCATAGACATGAATGTAGGGAGCGTTGCATGACATCACAATCACAGAAACCCCAGGCTTCTGTGACCATAACACTGCAGCGCTGGCCCAGAGATGCCGGGGGTTCCCAGTGGCCAGACCCCTGCGATCACACATCTTATCCCCTACCCTTTAGCAGCTAACATCTGCCAGTAATAATGGCTATTGGAGATCGCTCCGATGTCCTTCATTTAACTACTTTATACCGTGACATATACAGATCACGCCATTTAAACATTAAAGGGATCAGGGATGTGGAAATCCTATAGCCCGACGCCCGGGACAAGTAGTTTTGGGCACCGGGCAGGTGAATTGTTTATAGATTTAGCCCTGTATCGGGCAGGGACAGACCGACTTCCCCCTTATTTTTCTTTAATGTCGGTGTGAGGTGCAGGAGCCGATGGAAGTCTCCACCTCACACCAGCGCTCAGAGTATATGGAGGGGGCGGCGGCCTCCAGCTGACTGCAGAGCCCCCTTATCTCCCCTCCCGGAGGATGGACGGAGCTCAGAAGACACAGCAGGGTGAGAGAGAGGATGTAGACAGCTCCGTGCACAGCTCCATCCCCCGCACTCAGCTCTATCCCTCCCCTCCCCCTGCTCTGTCTAGACAGGACCTAATCCACCACGGGGCGGTTGCTTGTTTGCACGGGGTAAACACAGAGCGGGGGAGGGGAGGGGGAGGACGGAAATGTCACCTCACACCGGCCGGGACTACAGCTCTGATGTCCACTCATGGCGGCTCAGGTGAGGAGACCAAGAATGCAGGCGGCGGCAGGAAGGGTGCTTGTATATGTATGGTGTGAGTGTATGTGTGATGTGTATGTGATGGATGATGGGGGAGGATGGTGTATATCAGTGTTTCCCAACCAGGGGGCCTCCAGCTGTTGCAAAACTACAACTCCCAGCATGCCCTGGGCATGCTGGGAGTTGTAGTTTTGCAACAGCTGGAGGCACCCTGGTTGGGAAACACTGGTGGATATGTATGGTGTGAGTGTATGTGTGTATGATGTCTATGTGTGATGTGTATGTAATGTATGATGTGTGTATAATGTCTATGTGTGATGTGTATGTAATGTATAATGTGTGTATAATGTCTATGTGTGATGTGTATGTAATGTATACTGTGTGTATGATGTCTATGTGTGATGTGTATGTAATGTATAATGTGTGTATGATGTCTATGTGTGATGTGTATGTAATGTATAATGTGTGTATGATGTCTATGTGTGATGTGTATGTAATGTATAATGTGTGTATGATGTCTATGTGTGATGTGTATGTAATGTATAATGTGTGTATAATGTCTATGTGTGATGTGTATGTAATGTATAATGTGTGTATAATGTCTATGTGTGATGTGTATGTAATGTATGATGTGTGTATGATGTCTATGTGTGATGTGTGTGTAATGTATAATGTGTGTATGATGTCTATGTGTGATGTGTATGTAATGTATAATGTGTGTATGATGTCTATGTGTGATGTGTATGTAATGTATGATGTGTGTATGATGTCTATGTGTGATGTGTATGTAATGTATAATGTGTGTATGATGTCTATGTGTGATGTGTATGTAATGTATGATGTGTGTATAATGTCTATGTGTGATGTGTATGTAATGTATAATGTGTGTATGATGTCTATGTGTGATGTGTGTATGTATGTGATGTATGATGTGGGGGGGGCAGCGGTGGGTGTATGTATGATGTGTGCATATGTATGATGTGAGTGTATGTGTGTATGATGTCTATGTGTGATGTGTGTATGATGTCTATGTGTGATGTGTATGTAATTTATGATGTGTGTATAATGTCTAAGTGTGATGTGTATGTATGTGATGTATGATGTGGGGTGGGCAGCGGCAGGTGTATGTATGATGTGTGTATATGTATGGTGTGAGTGTATGTGTGTATGTAATGTATGATGTGGGGGGGGGCAGTGGCGGGGGTGTGTGTATGTATATGGGGGCAGTGGCTGGTGTATGAATGATATGTGTATGCATGAATGTTTTGTATAGGAGCAGTCGGGCATTAGGGCAGTTGTGCCATCTAATTTTATTTATTTTTAGTGGCACCCGCACTAAATTGCACCCCCAGAATCCCCCCTTCATACTCACCCACCAACCAAGAGCTCCACGGATGCACACAAACACGCCCAAACCAAAACTACAACTCCCAGCATGTTACACCATAACCTTAACTGTAGAACTATAAAGTGTAACATGCTGGGAGTTGTAGTTTTGGTTCAGGTCAGCTGCAGAGCTATAGGCTGCATCAGGGCATGCTGGGTGTTGTAGTTACTAACTGTAATTCCCAGTATTCCTTGACACAGACTATGGCTCTGCAGCTGACACAAACCAAAACTACAACTCCCAGCATGTCCCAGAATAACCTTAACTGTACTACACAGTGCAACATGCTGCAACACCCACACAACCATAGACTGTATCAGGGCATGCTGGGAGTTGTAGTTATCTACTAACTAAATGCAACTTCCAGCATTTTCTGACACAAAATGCAGCACATAAACTGGAGAAGCAGAACCCCCCCCCCCCAGTAACACATAAGTCCCTATTGAAACTGAAAAATAGTGATTAAAATATTTTAAAAAGTGCGAATATATGTGAATAAGCCCCTTTCCTAATAAAAGTTTCCAATTTTCTTTAAATAAAAATAATGTACAAAAATAAACATAAGTGGTATCGCTGCATGTGGAAATGTCCAGACTATTAAAATATAATGTTAATTAAACCGTACGGGGAACGGTGTAAATGTAAAAAAATAGTCCAGAATTGTTCATTTTTGGTCACTTCATATGAGAAATTTTTTATAAGGTGATCAAAAAGTTACATCTAGACCTTTCTGGGGTTGTCTCGGGTGTAAGAGGATCTACAGCTCTCCCGGGGCTAATATCCTGACATACTGCGATCACCTATTAACCCATTAGATCACCGCTGTCAGCAGTGTCTAAAGGAATCGTATATCCATCCCTGGTGGTCTAGTGGGGGGATCAGATTATTTTGGTTGAAATTATTTTATCTACCAGGACAAGTGGATTTTCTTGAGGGACAAGTAGATTGTGTTCCGCTTTAGTCCCTTGGACAAGTAGTTTTTTTTTTTTATTTCCACACCCTTGGGGATGCTCCGCCCCTAGACATCTTATCCCCTATGAACGGCCATCCCCACTCAATGCAAGTCTATGGGAGGGGGCGTGACCATAACATCAGCGCTGCATCACTAGTCAACAGGCACGGAGCAAAGTTATCTCCGTGCAGATGACTGCGGTGCCGCAGCAGAGAATTCGGGGGGGGGGGGGTCCCAGTGGCAGGCTCCCCGCAATCAGACAGCTTATCCTCTGTCCTTTGGAAAGGGGAAAAGATGTCTAGAGGCAGAGTACCCCCTTTAAATGCAACTATTCCCTGATGTCCAGTGGTTCTATAGGCCCCCCTCCCAACTCGCGATGTAATTGTGGAGTGACAGTGAGTTGCTAAGAAAGCCTGAGGCCTTATTTGTTTTTTTTTAAATCAGATATATTTATTAAGGTATTTTGCAAGGTAAACAAATACACACCATACAACAATAAACACCCCAATCCCCAATACCACCCACCACCCCAACAGTCCCACCCTCCACCCAGTAACAGAACACCCCAATGTCCACCAAATGTCCACAAGTAAGGCATATGAGCCATCAAATAACATAAGGCACGTCCATCAAATAAAAAGCATTAAATTGTCAGCAAATGACAACTTTAAACAGCCCGGAGGCAGGCGCACACACAGTAAAGAGAACATAAAATAGGAGAGATCATATACACGGAGCAGCACGGTGAGCCAAGGATCCCAAGCAGACACACCAGGACTCCACTCACACATTCAATCCCTAGGAGAAGGTATCCCATTAAGTACTATCAGATAGCTGATAAAAAACAACTGGAATTTACGGGTAGCTTTCCGCTTTTCATATATACCTCTCTCCATACGAACAATAAGTGACAGACTAGCAATAAGATCAATAATAGTAGGGGGGTTAGCTCTAATCCAGTACTGGGCTATCAGTTTTCTAGCCTGGTACGATACCCGTAGCATCCCAATCTCTGCACCCGAGGGCTCAGAGTCACATCCAATAAGGCCCAAAAGACACAACTTAGGGGCTAGTGACAAATTAATCCCATACACTCTGTGAATTAAAAGCAGTACATCCCTCCAGTAAGGCAGATGCGAACAATCCCATATCATGTGAAGTAGATTAGCATTCAGTTGACCACACCTAGGACAGGCAGAATCGGTTCGTATACCTATTTTATGCAATAAATCTGGTGTTTGGTATACCCTGTGCACCAAGTATAACTGGGACAGACGGTTCGCCTCCGAGAGAGACAAGAAGGACGTGAGGGCCAGGACAGTAGTCAATTCGTCATCAGTCAAGGGACCCACATCAGCTTCCCATTTACCCCGCACCAGCAGAGGAAAGCCAGCATGGTAGGAGCTGAGCAGCTCCCGATACAACCGGAAAATAACCCCCGCCGACTCCCGCCGAGGAGGAACGAAGCAGGCCAAGCTCACTCTGGAGATTGATTTAAATACGCCAGCTGTACACAGCTGGTCAAGAGTAAAAAGACCCCTCGCTTCCCAGAATCCAGAAAAGCAAAGAACTCCTGCAAGGCCGGGTTATGCCATAGGGGAGTGAACCTAGTATATCCCTTTAAATTTAGGATAGCCTTAACTCGTCCCCATAATTTACACAATAGCTTAGTGGTGGGAGAGTCATCTGGTGGTCTAGTGAGTGCACCGATCTCTAAGATGTGTAGAGGGACCCTACCCCCATGTTTGGCCATAAACAACTTGCCTGCTGGGCCACAGTATGAGCTCCCGTCCAGCCCCTAATTTGGTGCAACTGGGAAGCCAGAAAGTAGAGTAAGGGATTAGGAAGGGCCAACCCCCCAGAGGATTTACCCCTCTGTAGTGTCTCCAACCGTATCCTAGCAGGCTTCCCCCCCAGACAAGCCGTGTGAAGAGACGCTGTATTCTGTTGAAGTAAACCATCACAATCCATACCAGAGAGTTCTGCAAAATATAAAGGAGTTGGGGCATTAATACCATCTTTGTTAAATTAGTACGTCCAACCACAGACAGGGGTAACTTATTCCAAACTTCTACTTTTTGAGAGCTTGTATCTAAAAGAGGGACTGAATTGTGCTATATAAAGTCATGAATCGAGGGAGTTATCTGGATTGCCAGGTACTTAAATTTAGTAACAACCTGAATATTAGAGTCAGTTATCAGGGGGATAGGGGGCAACGTATCCAGAGGCATTAGCACCGACTTATCCCAGTTAATCATCAAACCGGAGAAAGAGCCAAAGTCGGAGATCAACTGCATAACCGGAGCCAGCGAGCGAGCGTTATCTCCCAAGAACAATAGCATATCATCTGCATAGAGTGCCACCCTCTCCTCTATCCTATCATAGCGGAAACCAACAACATCCACTGAAGATCAGATAATACAAGCCAGAGGCTCAATAGCTAAGGCGAAAAGGAGTGGCGACAGGGGACAACCCTGTCGCGTACCCCTACACAGCTCGAAAGGCTCAGAGAGCCGCCCATTAACCCTGAGGCGAGCTACCGGAGACTGATAAAGCAACTTCACGTAGGACATAAACCTAGGGCCAAATCCCATACACTCCATAACCCGCCACATATAGTTCCACTCAACACTGTCAAAGGCTTTGGCAGCATCGCGTGAAAAAATAGATCGGGCACCCGCACCCTCCTGTGTCATCTGGAGATTAAGGAACACCCTACGAATATTATCCATTGTCGACTTCCCTGGCATAAATCCAGTTTGGTCCCCGTGCACCAATGAAAAAACCACTTTAGCCAACCTGTTCGCGAGCGCCCGAGCCAGCAGTTTAACATCTGCAAACAGGAGCGAAATAGGTCTATAGGATCCCGCAAGTAACGGGTCCTTTCCAGGTTTTGGGCTGAATACCACAGTAGCTTCCATCATAGAGTAAGGGAGAGATCCCTTCACTTCTGCCGACTGGAGCGCCCGCAACAGCTGTGCCAGCAGCACACCCTCAAAATGTTTATAAACCTCACCAGGGAGGCCGTCTGGGCCCAGAGATTTCTCATTAGCAGAATCTTTCAAAGCCGCCTCCAGTTCCTCCAGAGCGAGGGGTGAGTCCAGCTCGCCCCTCTGATCTGAGGAAAGAGAGGGGAGGGAAACACTCCCCAAATACTCCACAAGTTCAGTAGGGGAACAAGTAGTTTTATAAGCATAGGTGTCCCTATAAAACTCTAGCATTACCTGTAGAATAGCTCCATCATCAGTAACCTCATTCCCCCAGAGTCCCAAAGGCACCCAATAGAAGCTACATCCTGCTGAGCCCTAGCTATAGATGCAAGTAGCTTGCCCGTCCCCTCCCCACTCTCAAAGTACTTTTGTTTAACAAAGATGCGCTTATGATCAGCAGCTTCCTCTAAAAACTGTTTATATAGGGACTGGGCCTGAACCCACTGCGATTGTGATGCATCCGTGGGAGCATGAACATAGGTGTTTTCAGCTGTCACTACCGCTTTCCGCAACCGCTCCCCCTTCTCCCTGGTCATAGTCTTATGAATACTTATATCTCTAATAAAAAGTCCCCTCAGAAATGCTTTGAGGGAGTCCCAGACCACAGAGACTGACGCCGAGCCAGTATTGAAGGTGTAACTCAGCAATTATCTCTGAAGTTGATAAGAGTTGTAGCCAGAACGGATTCAGCCTCCATGGCAAGTGACCCCCCCCAGCACAGTCAACCATCTGTAGTTTAAGTCGAATAGGAGAATGGTCCGATAGTCCTCTAGCTAAGTACTCCACCTCCCTAACCATATGAACCATATCCGTGTCCCCAATAACCAAATCTATTCTAGACAACTTCCTGTGGGACGTAGAAAAGCAAGAAAATTGAGCTAGGGATGGATTGTGATGGCACCACAAATCTATCAAACCCACCTCCCCCAAAACCTGTGCCAGGCCCGTAGGCCTAGAAGGTGGGGAAGCCTGTGCACCCCAAAATTTATCTAGGGACGCATCCAAATATTGGTTAAAGTCTCCACACAGTAGAATCGGGGCAACAGGGAGTCCAGAAACAATGGATAGAATGCGTTGGAAGATAGACACATCAAAGGGGGGGGGGATGTAGACACCCACAAGAATCAACAATCGGCAAGACACCTCACAGAGCACACAAACAAACCTGCCCTCCGTATCAATGGAGGTAGACAGGGCTTTAAATTGAATGGTTTTATGAATCAGAATACTGACCCCTCTGGCATGAGAGGAGAAAGTAGAGTGAAACGAGTGTCCCACCCACGCTCTATGGAGCGTGGATGTGGTCTCGTCCGTCAAATGAGTCTCCATAAGACAAAGTATAGCAGGCTGGAGGTGTATCACCGAGTTAAAAACTGCGTATCTCTTAGAGGGATCACTCAGCCCCCGCACATTCCAACTCAAAATGTTAACAGTTGCCATACCAGGCAATAAACCAAATGAAGTAGCTGCTGCCTAGCGGGCATCTATATATGCGCCCCAAGGAAAGAACGTAAATAATAATAAGGACAGCCAAAAACAATAGCATATTCAAGGTACATTCTGGTGGATAACAAACAAACAAAACAGACAACAAAACACCAGCACTCACACTCAGATCGCCGTAGTACACGGTACAAGGAGGCACCAATGCTCACATACCAGTCAGAATAAAGGAGGACATGCAAAATAAGAAAACAGGAGAGAAATTACATAGAAAGTGAAATCAGTTTACACCAAAACAGCTTAAAGAGACAGTTGCATACTTCTGCAAGTTAATTCCCGCAATCAGTGATAAGGAAACATATCCCATAGGGTAAACATGTTACATAATGAATGACAAATCAACTGCGATAATAGACATTAGTAAACACACTAGAACCCTGCTATTGCCCCCCGCCCCCCCCAAGCACAAAAATATAATAAGCAGCACCACTCCCTGTAAGTGTCAGGCACAATGCAAAAACAAGCACGGTAACTCAGTGCGGCACATATGGAGAAGTCGGCTCAGTCCGGGGCCTGGCGAGGAGAGCCCTGTCGAGCTCTCACTCAAAGAAATGAGTAGTCTCCATATCCACCACTCGTAGACGTGCAGGGTAGAGCATTGAGTAGGGCACATCTAGAGCCCTCAGGCGCCGTTTAATCCCCAAAAAGGTGGACCTGCGCTTCTGGACCTCAGCGGAGTAGTCAGGAAAAAAAGGATAAGGTGTGTCAATCCATAGTGAGAGGCTGGCGCTCCCTTGCCAATCGCAGGATAATGTTCCCAGTCTCGATAATGAAGTAGCTTCACCAACATAGATCATGGAGGGCTCCCAGGGGGTAGGGGCCTAGTAGGGACCCTGTGGGCCCGCTCCACAGAAAACAGCGAGGATGCACCAAATAAATTGTTCAGCCAGCTCTCCACAAACTCAGTAGAATTCCTCCCCTCAACCTTTTCCAGCATTCCCACAATCCGCACATTATTCCTGCGGAGCCTGTTCTCCAGGTCATCCGCTTTAGCCTGGAGGGAAGTAATGGCCTGTCCATGAGTAGCAGAGTCTCTAACCAAAGGTACAACCATATCCTCAACATCACTAATAAGGCCCTCCGCTGAAGAGATACGATCAGTAACTTTCTGCAGGTCATGACGGATTAAAGAGATATCTAATTGTACTGTCCCTACCTGGGTGGTCAGGCGGGAGAGGGTCTGATTACATCTCTGGATTTCAGCAAACACCGCCACCAGGGTAGGTTCTGCAGGCGGACCAGGTGGCAAAGGGCCAGCAGCCCCAGCAAGCTCAGGCGGAGTGGGGGGAAACAGAACCTGAGAGTCAGCATTAGACGGTTGCAACATAGGCCCATAGTCCTCTTAGGGATCAGGTGGATAGAGTACAGTGGCCATAGGCAAAGGTGCTGTTCTACGGTCATGTGAGTCAGGTGAGGGAGGCCGCAAAGCAAACCTCCTCTGCTGAATATAGGAAGCACTGTGCTGAGTTGAGGAAGGCCCAGCTCCAGATTGTGGGGGGCACCCACCCTCCTTGTTTCCGCCTCTGCGGACCATAGTATTGGCAGAATAGCACAGACGGAGAAGTCCAGCACTAGTAAGTTCAATAAGTATGCACACAGTCCAGTTCACCTAGATGGGCAGAGTCCGAGGGCACAGTGCAACACAAGAGCACAAGCAAGCAGTTCAACAGCAATTGCAGGTAGAAGATAGGACCAGTGGGTCAGAGGTCAGAGGAGACTCCACAGACTGCAGGTGATATACAGCCCAGTTAGGTACTCCACAGAGCGCTGTAGCACCACTTAGCAGCCAGGCCCATGTACAGTCCTCCCCCACTTCAGGGTCTCAATAGGCTTTAGCGAGCCCACAGCAGGTCAGGGAGAGCGTCCCTGCACACACACACTGCTCCCAATCCGCAGGGGATCACAGCGATCCGAGCCGGTGCGGACAGTCCCCTGCCTCCTTCCGTTATGGAGAGCAGGGAGACGCGACTGCCGTGAGGTAAGCAGCAGGGGCAGCGGCCGTGTGAGGAATCAGAGAGAAACCCCGTGGCCACAGCGGAGCTTCCCCAAGATGGCGCCCACACACGTGTGGGACATGCGCGTCCTCCGCGCCGGGTTCAGGCCACGCAGGGGACCACACACACAAGAGCCCTGGTACTCACAGCCTCCGGAGCAGATGAAAACCACAGACATCTCCAGGAGAGCTGTGGAGGGAGGCCGCGGTCAGGCAGGTCAGATCAGGGCGCAGTCCGGGAGCGAATGCCGCAGGGAAGACCAGAGAGCAGGAGGCAGCGGGATCCAGGTAAAAAAACAAACAAACCTGTGCCAGTAAGAAGCAGGGGCACAGGGGTATCACTTAGTCCTTAACAGCAGTCAGGATTGCAGGGATATTCAACAGGATTCAGACAGCATGGCAGGAGCTTGCAGGACACACGTCCGCTCAGGCAGCCATCCAAGCCACGCCCCCTGAGGCCTTATTTGTGGCCCTTGGGCTTCCCTGACTCTGTGATTGTTGAAGGCTGCCTTAGGCAGCCCTTAGCAATGAAGTGCAGATAGCATAGATCAATCAATTACTTTGATCTATGTAAGCCATCTAATGATGACTTATGATAGGCCCCTAGATGGGGGGAAAAAAATGTGTAAAAGAAAAATAAAAAAATATATTTTTTAAAACTTGCATTTAGAATAATCGCGCTCAACACTGCTCAACCCCATCTAACATCATTGGGATAAAAATATTGTGAGCCAGGGCCTCTTATCCTACATCAGTGTCTGACCTCACAAATGCCCTTCTGGACAGAAGCCTTCCACAGAAGCCTCCAAAATCTTGTAGAAAAGTGGAATCTGTTATAAATGCAAAGGGGGGAATAACAAAATATTATGGCCAATGGATTTAGAATGAGATGTTCTAAAAGCCCCTGTAGGGAAAATGTGTAGGTGCCCAATACCTTTGTCCATATAGTGTATTGTATGTTATATCATCATAATAATCCAATTTTATAAGAAAGCTTTGCCAAAAGTTTCCCTTATCAGCTAGTATGGTCATTAAGATATAATAGAATTAGGGGCCCTCATGTCTCATGTGCCAGGTGTTCTTAAAGGGGTATTCCTGGAATTTGTTTTATTTGACTATGCTACAGGGGCTGTAAAGTTAGTGTAGTTCATAATATAGTGTCTTTACCTGTGTGTGGTGGTCTTCTTACAATTCTTCTGTGATTTTCACCCCACTATTTATTTTTAACAGCATACAAAATGACTGTTGTCTCGGATTTTTCCCAGGTTGCAATGCGGCCGAGACCTAACATCACTAGTCACCTGATGACAGGGAGCCTGTCTGCTTCAATGGGTGGAGGGATCAATCTGCAACTAATGCAACAGCTGTAGGCACCCTGATTGAAAACCACAGATCTTTTGTTTCAATGGGTGGGGTGGCTGATGTGTGGGAGGGAGGGAATTGTGGATTTGTAGTCAAAAAAAAGAAAAGTCAAACAGGAAATACAAGTTCACAAAAAGCTAGCCACAGTGTTATGGTAATCTCATGACATAGCCATTTAGCCCCAAGACAAGCAGGGGTCCTCCTAAGCACGTCCATTACTGTCTGCAGGTACATTCTAAAATCACCTTATGGTGGAGAACCCCTTTAACCCCTTAAGGACTCAGCCCATTTTGGCCTTAAGGACTCAGACAATTTAATTTTTACGTTTTCATTTTTTCCTCCTCGCCTTCTAAAAATCATAACTCTTTTATATTTTCATCCACAGACTAGTATGAGGGCTTGTTTTTTGCGCGACCAGTTGTTCTTTGTAATGAAATCACTCATTATATCATAAAATGTATGGCGCAACCAAAAAACACTATTTTTGTGGGGAAATTAAAACGAAAAACGCAATTTTGCTAATTTTGGAAGATTTTTGTTTTCACGCCGTACAATTTCTGGTAAAAATGAAGTGTGTTCTTTATTCTGAGGGTCAATACGATTAAAATGATACCCATTATTATATACTTTTATATTATTGTTGCGCTTAAAAAAAATCACAAACTTTTTAACCAAATTAGTACGTTTATAATCCCTTTATTTTTATGACCTATAACTTTTTTATTTTTCCGTATAAGCGGCGGTATGGGGGCTCAATTTTTGCGCCATGATCTGTACTTTTTTTTGATACCACATTTGCATATAAAAAACTTTTAATACATTTTTTATAATTTTTTTTAAATAAAATGTATTAAAAAAGTAGGAATTTTTGACTTTTTTAATTTTTTTTCGTTCACGCCGTTCACCGTATGGGATCATTAACATTTTATTTTAATAGTTTGGACATTTACGCACGCGGCGATACCAAATATGTCTATAAAAAATGTTTTTTACGCTTTTTGGGGGTAAAATAGGAAAAAACGGACGTTTTACTTTTTTATTGGGGGAGGGGATTTTTCACTTTTTTTTAACTTTTACTTTTACATTTTTTTACATTTTTTTTTACACTTGAATAGTCCCCATAGGGGATTATTCATAGCAATACCATGATTGCTAATACTGATCTGTTCTATGTATAGGACATAGAACAGATCAGTATTATCGGTCATCTCCTGCTCTGGTCTGCTCGATCACAGACCAGAGCAGGAGACGCCGGGAGCCGCTCGGAGGAAGGTGAGGGGACCTCCGTGCGGCGTTATGAATGATCGGATCCCCGCAGCAGCGCTGCGGGCGATCCGATCGTTCATTTTAATCGCGAACTGCCGCAGATGCCGGGATCTGTATTGATCCCGGCACCTGAGGGGTTAATGGCGGACGCCCGCGAGATCGCGGGCGTCGGCCATTGCCGGCGGGTCCCTGGCTGCGATCAGCAGCCGGGATCAGCCGCGCATGACACGGGCATCGCTCCGATGCCCGCGGTTATGCTCAGGACGTAAATGTACGTCCTGGTGCGTTAAGTACCACCTCACCAGGACGTACATTTACGTCCTGCGTCCTTAAGGGGTTAATAGAACTAAACTGGACCATTCGAAAGCATTGAATGTGAAAATGTTATTTCTGATAAGTTCACATTTTGTTTATATAAATCCAGTCCTCCTATGGTACTGTATACAGTATAAGGTGACCTTCATACATAGCTCAATCCCGGAAGGTTATAGGGAGAAGGTGTAAAAGAAGCCTTTTCACACTATGTGTTACATAAACTGCAGAGATATTTCGAGCTCAGAGTCTCCGGGGTGCTTACTGTTTAAAACAAGATTAATTGGAGTGTTACAAATGTGTTAACCCTTTGATATTTAGAGATAGATAAAGCAGATACCAATGTGCATCCCCTATGGTCAGTTGGGGGTCAGGACAGAGCTTAGTTTATTAAAAATATGTCTTCTGCTCCAACAAAGTGACAGGCAATGTGTTATCTTAGAGTTACATTCACTTGACCCAAGCATGATGTGGTACTAAATTATTGACCACCTCAACATGATGATCCCCAGGTGGCACCATGCACCAAGCGGCAAAATGCGGCATTTGTATTTTACAGCACTGAAGGAAAAAGAACATACAGGGCATTCGGGAAGTTTAAAGACCCTTTTACGGATCTTACTTTACTTATTTTGTTATGTTAGATTCAAGTTTTTTATTCCGTCCTATTCTCTCAAGTGTATAATATAGAGCCCCTTACAAATTTGGTCGCCTTTAAAGCGGTACTCTGGTGGAAAAAAATTTGTTCACATCAACTGGTGCCAGACCGCCGCGTCTGAAGCTAAAGTGAAACTATCCGGGCTGCTCAGTCGAGCTGTTCGGGACCATAGCGGTGAAATCGCGGCATCCCGAATAGCTTACAGGACACCGGGAGGGACCCTACCTGCCTCCTCGGCGTCCGATCGGCAAATGACTGCTCCAGCAGTGTATATAATGTTATAGGTCCCTATGGTAGCTATAACATTGCAAAAAAAAAAGTAAAAAAAAAAGTGTTAATAAAGACAATTTAACCCCTTCCTAATAAAAGTTTGAATCACCCCCCTTTGCCATTAAAAAAAGAAAACAATAAATAAAAATAAAAATAAACATATGTGGTATCGCTGAGTGCGGAAATGTCCGAACTATAAAGATGTACTGTTAATTAAACCACACGGTCAATGGCGTACACATAAAAAAAATTCAAAGTCCAAAAAAGCGTATTTTTGGTCACTTTTTACACCATTAAAAAATGAATGAAAAGTGATCAAAAAGTCAGATAAAAACAAAAATGGTACCGATAAAAACCTCAGATCACGGCGCGAAAATGAGTCCTCATACCGCCCTGTACGTGGAAAAATACAAAAGTTATAGGGGTCAGAAAAGGACATTTTTAAACGTATACATTTTCCTGCATGTAGTTATGATTTTTTCCAGAAGTACGACAAAATTAAACCTATATAAGTAGGGTACCATTTTAACCGTATGGACCTACAAAATAATGATAAGGTGTCAATTTTATCAAAATATGTGCTGGGTAGAAACAGAAGCCCCCAAAAGTTGCAAAATGGCATTATTTCTTCGATTTTGTCGCACAAGGATTTTTTTCCGTTTTTACGTGGATTTTTGGATAAAATTACTAATGTCACTGCAAAGTAGAATTGTTGACGCAAAAAATAAGCCATAATATGGATTTTATGGTGGAAAATTGAAAGGATTATGATTTTTAAAAGATAAGGAGGAAAAAACGAAAATGCAAAAACTGAAAAACCCTGCGTCCTTAAGGGGTTAAAAAATCTTAACCCTTCCAGTACTTATTAGCTGCTGTATACTTCATAGGAAGTTCTTTTCTTTTTGAATTTCTTTTCAGCCTGACAACAGTGCTCTCTGCTGACACCTCTGTCCATGTCAGGAACTGTCCAGAGTAGGAGCAAATCCCAATAGCAAACCTCTCCTGCTCTGGACAGTTCCTGACATGGACAAGTTTCCCCATTATTCTGCACTCATTACCCCATAATGGCAAAGTGAAAAAAGAATTACAAATGGAGATTAGTAATTAGACCCTTTGCTATGGCACTTAAAATTTTGCTCTGGCTCCTTCCATTTCTCTTGATCACCTCTGAGATGTTTTCCCACCTTGGTTGGAGTCACCTGTGGTAAATTCAGCAGATTGGTCAGATGAAAGACACAGCCCTGTCTATATAAGGTCTCACAGCAGAAAATGCATATAATAGAAAAACCAAGCCATGAGAAGGAAAGAACTGCCTGTAGAGCTCAGAGAAAGGATTGTGTGTAGGCACAGATCTGGAGAAAGGGACAAAACATTTTTGCTGCACTGAAAGTTTTCAAGAGCACAGTGGCCTCCTTAAAGGTGTTTTTACATTGAAAATTTTTTTTATGTGTCAACTGGCTCCAACTGGCTTACAGATTTGTAAATTACTTCTATTAAAAAAATCTTAATCCTTTCAGTACTTATGAGCTGCTGAAGTTGAGTTGTTCTTTTCTAAGTGCTCTCTGATGACACCTGTCTCGGGAACTGTCCAGAGTAGAAGCAAATCCCCATAGCAAACCTCTTCTACGCTGTGCAGTTCCCGAGACAAGCAGAGATGTCAGCAGAGAGCACTGTTGTCAGGCAGAAAAGAACAAATCAACTTCAGCAGCTGATAATTATTGGAAGGACTAAGATTTTTTAATAGAAGTAATTCACAAATTTGTTTAACCTTCTGGAGCTAGTTGATTAAAAAAAAGTGTTTTCCTGGAATACCCCTTTAAGTCTTAAATAGAAGAAGTTTGGAACAACCAGGACTACTCCTAGAGCTGCTGAACTAATTGGGAGAGAAGGGGCCTAGGTAAAAGAGGTGACCAAGAACCCAATGCACACTCTGGCTGAACTCCAAAAATTCTGTGTGCAGATGGGTGAAACTTCCAGAAGGTTAAAGGAAAATTGTCAGCTTTCTCCCCTTGCACTAACCAGCGGTACTGGCTGGTAGTGCGGGGGACGCTGATGAGTGATGCTTACAGCGCCCGAATCTGCAGCACCGTTGAGCTGAATATTGATGAGCTGGTCGGTGCTGTGGCTTGCGGCACTGACATCAGAGTGTCAGTTAGCCCGGCCGGTGCCAGTTAGCACATCATTAGCATATACCAAAAATAAAAGATTAGGGCCCAACAATGCGGCGGATCCGGGCACAATAAGAATCAAACTGATCAGCGTCCCCCGCACTACCAGCCAGTATTGCTGGTTAGTGCGGGGGGAGAAAGCTGACAGTTTTCCTTTAAGCATCAGTGTAGCTCTCTACAATCTGGGCTTTATGGCAGAATGGTCAAATAGCTGGTTTAGTAACGCACAGACATGTCATGGATGGAATCGTTGTCAGTAGCATGGTCAAAATCAGAGCCTAGGTCAAAAGCCAGGAGGTAATGCCAGTGACAGAGACAAGGTCCAGACAGGGATCAAAAGCCAAGCCAGGAGGGTACATCGATACCAAATTCAAGAGACAAGAGGAGACACCATGTAGTGAGGCAGGAGGCCAGAAACACTGTAGCATGATTGAGGCACTAAGTAAGGCTAGGTTCACACAGTCATTGTCTCCCGTCCCGCTATTCTCCTGTCATTGCTGCTAAACAGACCATACTAATGTAATGTCTCAGTACAGGACATGGTCCTGCACTACACATAGGCACTGTCAGGTTGAGTCCCTCAGTGACCTGGGGGCTCTCCTGCAGTGTCTCCCCTGCGGTTATTATAAGTATTATTTGTTTTCATAGGAGCTGTAAGTCTGTCACATGTTATGTTATGCAGTCACATGATTTGTTGTCACATGTTCTCCCAGAAAGCACCAGCTTAACCTATGTCCCGAAGCTCAACCAATGGGCCTTAGTCCAGCCCCCCCCCCCTATATAAAGGGGCAGCCATTACAATTTTTCTCAGATTCCATCTGCTACTGAGCACCGCAACCACCAGAGATCGCAGTGCTAGTGACCAGCATCTGGAAGGCCACAAAGCTACAGTCATTCCAGTAAGTCAAAATCTGTTTCTGCTGTCACTACAAGTTGTCATGTCCTGCATATAGTTAGATAATTGTCTCAAGTCTATTACAAGTATAATTGGTCCCAGCAAGCTGTGAGGTCCTTCTGGGTTCCTGGCCACCTCTCTGAGATTCTGGCCGAGCTGTGAAGATAATTCCATCTGTCTTAACTCAGTAAAGCCTCCGTTAAACCCTAACTGGTTGTGGACTCTCTTTTCCTTAACTAGTCATTGGAATAGCGGAGATACCGCTCATGTGGTTCAGGTACCAAAAACCACTCTGGCGTCACGAACACTAGGGGTTAATGCCATCTGGCCCCACAACCTACACCACTACACCCGTGGTCCCGCCATACACCGCTGGTCTAACACACTAACAAACGGATGCAAACTGATGCAAAAGGATGCTATTAAGTGGCATCCTGTCACATCAGTATTTAATCTGTTTATTTTCCATCCTTATTATTGTCTAACTACTTCCTGGTTCCTCACACCTCTTCTGAGCATGCTTAGAAGTAATAACGGATCAAATCCTTTACCCATAGACTTCAATGTTAAAGGGGTACTCCACCCCTAGACATCTTATCCCCTATCCAAAGTATAGGGGATAAGATGTCTGATCGCGGGGGGTCCCGCTGCTGGGGACCCCCGCAATATAGCATGTGGCACCCACCTGTTTCTGGTCCGCAAGTGCTGGAGGGTCTGGGTCCCGACCACGGGAACGGAAGTTCGTGACGTCACAACTCCGCCCCGTGTGACATCACGCCCCATCCCCTCAATGCAAATCTATGGGAGGGGGAGTGACAGATAGGGGATAAGATGTCTAGGGGTGGAGTACCCCTTTAAATGTATTCATTTCTATTCCGTTATTTTTGACAGGAGAAAAAGTACTGCATGCAACGTCTTTTCTCCTTCAAAAAATAACAGAAAGAAAAGCAAACTGGTGCAAACGGCAGACAGGTGGAAATTTAGGGGGACAGACAGCCGTGTGAACAATCCCTAAAACTAAGCTTAGGTACCATGGGCCAGCAGATGCACATTTAAAATCAGTGTGCCTCAGAAAGCGTGGAAAACCAGCTCCCAGTGTGATTGGCCCAGTGCCATAGCTCCCTGATAGTCTGACCAGCCCAAGCTAACCCCATATAAGGGGAGTATTTTATTTTATTTTTTAAATCCCCTATGGTACAAGGAATAACCAGCATTAGATTCAGAGATCCTTAAGCTACGGGATCAATTGGACACAAAGCAGTGAATGGCCAACTATGGACTATAAGTAGCTTGATCATCATGGTTTACGAAGAACTCTGCAATGAAAAATTAAACAGTAGGTCCAGGCTTGCTTGTGTCAAATCCATTTCTACATAGTGAAGCAGCTCTGGGGGTAGGCTCAGGTCTTTTGGAGTCTAAAAAAGCCTCTATAGATAGAGTTAAGGAAGTTATGTTTTATGAGGGGTTCAAAGCTATCAAACCCTAGACCACCATCGACATTAGATACTAAACCACATGATCACCAGGGATAATAAACAGTGGCCCATTAGAAATGGTTTTTGGACACCATAATTGGATCCAGAGATCACTAAGCTAATGGATCAGCCTGGATGGACATGAAGCAGTGGATCCCTGATCATTGGACTCTAATGTAAACAGTCGGATCCCGAAGGTTTACCAAGAATGCAGCATAGTAAGCCAAGACTTTCATAAGCAGTAAAATGAACATACAGTAGAAAGAAGAGCCGTACTCAGCGGTCCTGGGGAAAGAGCATAGCTGTATTGCAGAACTTCAGGTCATGCAAGAGGATGACACATGGAGGCCCGAACAGCTGCAGGTCAGGGTGGTAGGGAAATGGAAAGTGCAGGGGCATGAACAGTGGCGACGAATCGTTTTGTGTCAATCAATGACGCTTCATCCGGCCTGGTGGGAGGTTGTTCCCAGGAACTTAATATAGTGAATAAGTGAGGTAACCCTTAGCAACCTATACATAAACCTAAATACCAAGTGCATATTAAAAGAAAAAACGGTATACACTAGAATATACAGAACAAACTTAAATGTGCAACAATTTTAATAGACGTTCACAAAAACTGCGCCAGATTCCTATGCTCGTTCAACCCCAAAGCGCCTGTGGCATTCAAATGAATGATCCACTTTGCTTCTTGTTGGAGGAGACGGGTGTCGCAATCGATTCCAGCCTTAGGATACGCTCTTTCCAAACCCATAAATTTAAGTTCGGCAGGACTGCTGCCATGATATTCTTTAATATGGGATGTGAAACGTGTAGCTCCTTTTTCAGTCCTGAGAGAATAGAAATGCTCTCGTATCCTATGAAAAAGGGGCCTCTTGGTCTTTCCTACCTAAAATCTGCCACAAGGGCAAAAAATGCAATAAACAATGTGGTTACTTCTACAGGTAATTAATTGGTTGACTTTAACCTCATGTCCACCTAAGTAAAAAATCCTCCTGGGAATTTTATGCTGACAAAAAGAACAGCTTTTGCAGGGGAAGTTACCCAGAGGGATAGTGTCTGTCAACCAATTATTAGACTTATTGGGGGAGATTTATCAAAATTGTCTATAGAGACCAAACTATAGGGTCTATAGAGGGTTAGGCCGGTCTATTGTGTGCCTATTTTATCAAAAGGCGCATGGCTCTTGATAAATTCTGCGCACGGACTTTGGGATCTATGCTTTAGACTGTATTTTAACCTGCTCCGGCATGGTCTGACATTTCGGCATACTTTCAGCCGATGCGACTTGTCGCTGAAAAGTTACTTTCGATAAATTCAGCACCAATGCATTTTTCCGTCTAAAATAGACTAGAATGCATCATGTTCTAAAAATCCTCTAAAGCAAAAGTCGCAGAAAAGTCTCACATATTTAGACTGCGACTTTCTGTGCGACAAATTTAGACAGGAAAAACCTGTCTAAATCCTTTGATAAATCTCCCCCATTATGTATCATCTTCTTCTTTCTTTTCTTTAGGTAGTCACCTATGGTACCAGCTCTTTTGAATGTCACTATTGGTTTATTTAGTGCCACCTGGCACAAGATGTAACCACTAGCATTGTCACTAATTTGACTTCACTTACCCTTCATAATGACTGTTTGGCAGCACTTTCTAAAGGGTTAAATTTGTGGGTTAATGAGGGTTTATTCTTGAGCACTTTGAAATTTATTTTTATAAAGCCATAAGAAAAATGAATTTACACAAGTTCTTTTCTGGTGCCATAAAATGTACAGGTGTTCCTACACCAAAACAGGGAGAAATCCCTTCTATAATTAGCACCTTAGGCTTTTCTTGCAGACCTTAAATGAATTACAAGAAGAAAGGGAGTTTCACCTTTGAGTGATGACCCCCTTCTTATTTTCTAGGTGGCAATGCTTCAAGTGTTAATCCCCCCAAACCTCAACCTAACAGCTGCAGAAAAATCATCACTTGATTGTTTAGTGAAACAGCCAGACATAGTAGTCTGTAAGTCAGATAAAGGGGGAGCAATGGTGTTATGGCCCAAGGCAGATCATGGGAGGCTAACAATCATTTGTCTAATACTGACACATACAAGAGATGTAAGGGTGATCCCATTAGAAGAGTGATTGATAAACTACGTACATTATTTAGGGTTAACGTAGAATCAATGAAAATAATTAATGAAAAGCCAACCGAACGTCTCCTACCTTCTAGCCCTGTCCCAGCACGTTGGTATATACTGCCTAAGGTGCACAAGTCACTGAGCCGACCCCCTGGTCGGCCGATCGTTGCGGGGATCGGCTCAGCGACCGAGTACCTTTCCAGCTACTTAGAGTGGCTGGTTTCCCCCCCCTCCTTCCAGGGATCCCTTCCTTTCTACATGACACTAATAATCTCATCTCAGCGCTGGATGGATTCATCTGGCAGGACGGTTTCCATCTAGCATTGATAGATGTCGAAACCTTGTACACCCGCATCCCCCATGCATGATGCGGGTGTGCTGGCTCTGCGAGATTTCCTTTCTCACACAGATAAGTATCCCACGTTCATACAATTTTGTGTCTGATTCTCTCACTTTCATATTGGAAAACTGTTTTCTTGTTTGTGAAAAAGAGTGGTATAGGCAGACACGGGGGACAGCAATGGGGTCCCCTGTGTCACACACATATGCTAATGTTTTTTTTGGCAGCATTGGAAAGCAAACTCGTTTTCTCTGGTGCCAATCCATTCATGCGTCATATTAAGATGTATCTTCGATACGTAGATGACGTGTTTGTGGTGTGGGGTGGCATCAGAGAGGAGTTTGAAGCTTTTGTGACATATTTGAATAATAACAACAAAGCAAATATGTTTTTCACAAGTCAGTTTGGAGACACTCATTTTTGGACGTGAGCATAGATGTCTCAGAAGGCACTATCATGACCTCTGGCTATAGGAAAGAGACAGCCAAGAATTCACTGTTAAATTGTAGCGGTTCACATTTGTTGCATGTGAAGAATGCTATCCCCTATAGACAGATGGTTCAGCTAAGAAGAGTTAACAATAATTTTGACATTTTCCTTAAAGGGGTACTTCACCCCTAGACATCTTATCCTCTAACCAAAGGATAGGGGATAAGATGTCAGATCGCCACTGTCCCACTACTGGGGAGCCCCGGGATCCCTGCTGCGGCACCCCGCTATCATTACAGCACAGAGCGAGTTCGCTCTGTGCGTAATGACGGACGATACAGGGGACGGAGCAGCGTGACGTCAAGGCTCCGCCCCTTGTGACATCACGGCCCATCCCCTTAATGCAAGTCTATGGCAGGGGGCGTGACGGCCACCACGCCCCCTCCCATAGACTTGTATTGAAAGGGGCGGGCCGTGATGTCACGAGGGGCAGAGCCGTGACGTAACAATGCTCCGGCCCCTGTATTGCTCGTCATTATGTGCAGAGCGAACTCGCTCTGTGCTGTAATGATAGCGGGGTGCTGCAGGGAGGATCCCGGGGATCCCCAGCTGCGGGACCCCAGCGATCTGACATCTTATCCCCTATCCTTTGGATAGGGCATAAGATGTCGAGGGGCGGAGAACCCCTTTAAGCAGGCCTGTGACCTTAAAAAAACATTTAGTTGATAGGGGTTATCCCCCTTCCCTTATTGACTCTGCCTTAGAGAAGGCCAAACAACTAGATAGGAACACATTGTTGATCAGCAAGAGTCGTAGAAAGAAAGATTATGAGAGAAAGAAAATAAAATAAATTTTGCGTTCAGAAATACTCCATTAAACCAGGCCATAAAAAACATTGGTTTATGATCGAGAATCATCCTGACTTGAGCGAGGTGGCACTAAATAAATCAATAGTGACTAGAGATGAGCGAACTTACAGTAAATTCGATTTGTCACGAACTTCTCAGCTCGGCAGTTGATGACTTTTCCTGCATAAATTAGTTCAGCTTTCCGGTGCTCCGGTGGGCTGGAAAAGGTGGATACAGTCCTAGGAGACTCTTTCCTAGGACTGTATACACCTTTTCCAGCCCACCGGAAAGCTGAACTAATTTATGCAGGAAAAGTCAGCAACCGCCGAGCTGAGAAGTTCGTGACGAATCAAATTTACTGTAAGTTCGCTCATCTCTAATAGTGACGTTCAACAGAACTTGTACCATAGCTGAAAACCTAAAGAAAAGAAAGAAAATGATTCATAATAAGTCTAATAATTGGTTGACAGACATTATCCCTCTGGGTAGCTTCCCCTGCAAAAGCTGTTCTTTTTGTCAGCATAATATTGGCAGGAGGAGTTTTTACTTAGGTGGATATGAAGCCATGCACATATATTAGCCAACTCAGGTGGGGCTTGCAGCTTGCCTCCCCCCTCCCATTGTATGTGTGTTCAGTCACCCTGGAGGGTACCTGGGAGGAGGCTGTTTGTCGACCGAATGCTGCCGTAATTGCCCACTGGCCCCTGTTTTGCTTATCACGCACAGGTAGGATTAGTGTTAGGTTCCGCGCCATTTGAGAAACCTTGGCGTTGGTGTGCGGGCTCTGGTGTGTCCTTCATATAAGGATACACTGGCAAATGTCTCAATTTTAACATCAATGTTGAGGGATAGCCAATGTCATTGTTTACATCTACCACAGTAGTGCACCTAATTTTCTGTATTGTATTATTCTAATTGTTACACATCCACACCGTCTATCTGGTGTAGGATTCTATTGTGGCACTTGTAGTCCGCTGCAGGCATCCTCCATTGTATGCATTTTTATGCTGGGGATCGCCCCTAGCAACGGACTACAAGGGCAGGATCTGCTCCCCCAGTATAAATGCACAACCGCATTTGGGGTTGAGCACCTCCAGCCATTTGAGGCCACGTTTTTTGTTGTTTGTTAGGTGGATATGAGGTTAAAGTCAACCAAATAATTACCTGTAGAAGTAACCACATTGTTTATTGCATTTTTTGCCCTTGTGACAGATTTTAAATAGGAAAGACCAAGAGTCCCCTTTTTCATAGGATACCAGAGCATTTCTATTCTGAAAAAGGAGCTACACGTTTCACATCCCATATTAAAGAATATCATGGCAGCAGTCCTGGGTTTGGAAAGGGTGTATCCTAAGGCTGGAATCGATCGCAACACCCATCTCCTCCAACAAGAAGCAAAGTGGATCATTCATTTGAATGCCACAGGTGCTTTGTGGTTGAACGAGCATAGCAATTTGGCGCAGTTTTTGTGAACATGCATTAAAAGTGTTGCACATTTAGGTTTGTTCTATATATTCTGGTGTATATAGTTTTTACTTTTAATATTCACTTGGTATTTAGGTTTATGTATAGGTTGCTAAGGGTTACCTCACTTATTCACCTAAATTAAAGGAGTAGTCCAGTGGTGACTCAGTGGTGGGCAACTTATCCCCTATCCTAAGGATAGGGGATAAGTTTGAGATCGCGGGGGGTCCGACCGCTGGGGCCCCCTGCGATCTCCTGTACGGAGCCCGACAGCCCGCGGGAAGGGGGTGTGTCGACCTCCGCACGAGGCGGCGGCCGACACGCCCCCTCAATACAACTCTATGGCAGAGCCGAGCGCTGCCTTCGGCAATCTCCGGCTCTGCCATTGAGATGTATTGGGGGGCGCGTCGGCCGCCGCTTCGTGCGGGGGTCGACACCCGCTATCTTGGCGGAGAGCAGGGGCCCCGTACAGAGAGATCGCAGGGGGCCCCAGCGGTCGGACCCCCCGCGATCTCAAACTTATCCCCTATCCTTAGGATAGGGGATACATTTTTCACCACTGGACTACCCCTTTAAGTTCTGGGAACAACCTCCCACAGTGAGGCCGAATGAAGCGTCATTGATTGACGCAAAACAATTTGTCGCCACTGTTCATGCCCCTGCACTTTCCACTTCCCCGTCGCCCTGACCTGCAGCTTTTCTGACCTCCATTTGTCATCCTCTTGCATGCCGTGAAGTTCTGCAATAAAGCTATGCTGTTTCCCCGGGACCGGCGAGTGCGGCTCTTCTTTCTACAGTATGGGGGGGCATTTATCAAAGGATTTATGTGTTTTTTTTTTTTCACGTAACTTTGGCGCAATACTTTAGCACAGTGTCTTTTTGCACCAAAGTTTGGCGCATCTTCTCCACTGTCATTTTTACAACTTTCTCAAAATCACATGGTCCTGTGTGGGATTTCAACTTTAGTCAGTAATTCATCATTTGCGCCAATCGATCTTTGGCGCAATTTTGGCGCAAATCCCCGCCAAGAAATTTTGCACATGGAAAACACACTTACCAATGTCAGAAAATGTAAAGTCATCAAAATACATTAAAAAATATTTTTTGTTAAAGCAGCGACGCCTCCAGGGCTGCTCAATACTATCCTGCGACATCCTGCGATACTATCCTCCGTTGAGCCAGCATTGGACATGGCCGCACAGGTTCAGGAAAGGTAAAGCACTAAAGCAGCGGTCTCCAACCTGCGGACCTCCAGATGTTGCAAAACTACAACTCCCAGCATGCCCGGACAGCCAACGGCTGTCCGGGCATGCTGGGAATTGTAGTTTTGCAACATCTGGAGGTCCGCAGGTTGAAGACCACTACACTAAAATAAAAAAAATAAAATAAAATAACTACCCAAGTTGAAAATAAAATCCATTTCACATGGTGGCTATAAACCCCACAAAAGAAAATAACTCATGTCGCTTGCTGATATCCTGCAGGGGGGACTCCGAAATGGCTAATCTATAGGGTAAAATACGCGTCCTCTGAGGCGGTAAGTTCTGTGTAAAAGGCGCTGTGAACGGCAGATTTCAACATTCGCGCCAAAATTACTAACAAATGATAAATTTGGTGCATGTCCACGAAAACCAAAGTGAAAAAAAAAAGGGTAAAAAGAAACGGTCAACAGACAAAATTGATAAATAACCCCCCCCCCCCCTATGTTCATTTGAATATCTTCTCACGCTGCACCCCATTTAACCGGGGACCAGGTCAAGTTATAAGAGCCCGGATACGTAGACCGGTGCCGTCGCATCCTTTTCTTTCTATTGCGTGATTTTTTTTTTCCCTAAGCAGTAACTTCTACATAGTCCCAAAGTTTAGATCTTTTTTAGAGCCTATAAACCCCCACCCCTCCGCAGATAGGGTTAAGAAAGTGACATTTAGGAGGGGGGGTCCTAAAGAAGAAATATCCCTATTTTTATTATCTAACCGAGACGAAAGAAAGAGGTAGACAGTATAAATTCAATTTCTGCTCTTCCTCTTTAAAGATACACTTGGGGCCGACAGTCGCTACATTCTAAACAGTTTGATTGCAAATACAGTAGAACATCAAGAGGCACATAAGGTGCAATGCATTTAAATTCCTATTTAGCGGGTTCTTCTTCATCTCCTAAAGCGGAGGTACTCGTAAACAAATCACCTCCTTTTTCAAAAACTTTCCTTCCAATAAAAAAAGTTTTTTTTTTTTTTTATTATTATTTTTTTTTTTTTTTGTTCTCGAAATCATGCAACTAAATTGTTAGCATATGCAAAATAAATTCTTTATCACCAGGGCCCATGTCAGCACTTAAGCCTTTTAAAAATATAATATCGTTTTGATAGAGAAACCATAAAAATGAAAGATTCGCCATCATACGTTACATTTGCATGCTTGCAAACGCTATTAAAGTCGATCATTTTATATAAAATGCTGTTTAAAACCTAAAATATGCAAATTGAATGGTCTTTCCTGCATATATTAACAGTCGGAATATGCTGGAGGATATAACAACAACAAAAAAACAAAAAAATGCCCAAATGCTTACAAAAAACATAAACAAATAATGAATTTGGAATAACAGAGTAAGGAGCTATTTTAATATTACAAAAAATTTGGGATTCTACAGTCAGGGAAATATTAGGTTCTTTTCGCATAACAGACCAGAACTACTTCATTCTACCATACACCCAAAAAAAAAAAAAAAAAAAAAAAAAAAAGAATTAAAGGGATACTCCCATGGAAAACTTTTGTTCTTAAATCAACTGGTACCAGAAAGTTAAACAGATTTGTAAATTACTTCTATTAAAAAATCTTTATCCTTCTAGTACTTTTTAGGGGCTGTATACTACAGGGGAAATGCTGTTCTTTTTGGATTTCTATTATGTCACAACCACAGTGCTCTCTGCTGATCTCTGCTGTCCATTTTAGGAACTGTCCAGAGCAGGAGAAAATCCCCATAGCAAACATATGCTGCTCTGGACAGTTCCTAAAATGGACAGCAGCGGTCAGCAGAGAGCACTGTGATTGTGACATAATAGAAATCCAAAAAGAAAAGTATTTCCTCTGTAGTATACAGCCACTAAAAAGTACTGGAAGGATTAAGATTTTTTAATAGAAGTGATTTACAAATCTGTTTAACTTTCTGGCACCAGTTGATTTAAAAATAAAACGTTTTCCATGAGAGTACCCCTTTAATATCACCCCATCAATGGCAGGAATAATATCAGTGCAGTCAGAAAGTTATGGGGCCTGGCAGCTGAAAGTCCGTCCTTCTGAAGGCCCGGAAAGCAGGGACAGATTACTGTTTAAGATTAAGGGGGGGGGGGGGGGGGGGGGTTATATATTTATGGCATGTCCTTACAATAGGCCATCAATATCAAAAGATAAGGGCCCAACTTCCGACACAGCCATCGATCTTCTAATCAAAGGGGCCATGATCCTTACTGTTTACCAGTCACCTTGTAGTGGGTTTGGTATTCCAGACCCCATCAGCTCAGTTACCAGTTACAGCCACTACCAGAAGTATGAAGCCAATTGATTAATGGGGGTCCGACTAGTCAGGCTGCTAATATTAGGCCATCACTGACAAGTAATCCCTCTTTAGTCTGCATACACACACAATAGGAAATCTAACTCTGACACATTGCAGTGTCTCACTGTGGGAGTTAAAAACTTGTTGGTTAGGTGATTGTTATTTCCTTAAAGGGGTACTCCGCCCCTAGACATCTTATCCCCTATCCAAAGGACCCCGGGGATCGCTCCTGCAGCACCCCGCTATCATTACTGCGCAGAGCGAGATCGCTCTGCACATAATGACGGGCAATACGGGGGCCGGAGCACCGTTACGTTACGGCTCCGCCCCTCGTGGCGTCACGGCCCGCCCCCGTCAATACAAGTCTATGGGAGGGGGCGTGACATAGACTTGCATTAAGGGGACGGGCCGTGATGTCATGAGGGGCTGAGCCATGACGTCACGCTGCTCCAGCCCCTGTCATTACGCACAGAGTGAACTCACTCTACGCAGTAATGATGGCGGGGTGCCGCAGTGGCGATCCCCGGGGTCCCCAGCAGCGGGACCGCGGCGATCTGACATCTTATCCACCTTTTCCAGCCCACCGGAGCACCGGAAAGCTGAACTAATTTACGCAGGAAACGTCATCAACTGCCGAGCCGACAAGTTCGTGACAAATCGAATTTACTGTAAGTTCGCTCATCTCTAATCTTATCCCTCATCCTTTGGTAGGCGATAAGATGTCTAGGAGCGGAGTATCCCTTTAACACAGGTCACTTCTGCATTTGTTGCCTAATTCTTTTTTAAGAAATGCAAGCCATTTTCTTGAGTAAAGCCTAAAATTACCTATCCTGCTTTTGTAACTTTTTTTTTTTTTCTTTTTGCCAGCATTTGGCAGGTAAATGGTTGTTTGTCCACATCTCAGCCCCATTAAGTTTTGTGCTGGGGATGTGGACTACAAATTATACACTGCTCTGCATACTAAGAATGGTTACAGCATGGAACAGAAAGCCATTAGCCAAAGATTGTTCGTTCTGACCCTCCTCCAGGCTATTTGCAAGAAACTTTTTTTGTTAAAGATTTTTCTAAAACTGTGCGAATACTTTATGCTGCTCATACACAGAAAATACTTTTGGACTAAATAAAAAAAAAAAAAAGAACTTTTAATATACCATCAAAAGTTTTGATCAGTAAGGGTCGGAATGTTGAGACCCCAACCTATCACAAAAACAAGCTGGAAGAAGTGCACACTTAGCACCCCATAAATTTTAGTGAACAGTGAACTTTGTAAAAACTACACCCCCATTTTCAAAATTTCCCTTTTCTTTTTAACCAATTTTACCTCTATTTATTTTTGCTTTGCAGAATATTTTATGGTAAAATGAAGGGATTTCTTACAAAGTAGAATTGGTCCCGCAAAAACAAACAGACCCGTATATTGCTCTTAGAAGGAGAGAAGAAAAAAAAAAAAGAGAAAATGATCTTTAACCCCTTAACCCCTTATATTTACATCCTCCGCCGGCTCCCGCGATATGCCGCAGGGTCACGCGGTGTCCCCGCGTCATATCGGGTCGGTCCCGGCGGCCATCAACGGCCGGGACCTTCGACTAATACCGGACATCGCTGATCGTAGTGATGCCCTGTATTAACCCTTCAGACGCGGCGATCAAAGCTGACCACCGCATCTGAAGCGAAAGTATCCCGGCTGCTCAGTTGGGCTGTTCGGGACCGCCGCAGTGAAATCGCGGCGTCCCGAACAGCTTACAGGACACCAGGAGGGCCCTTACCTGCCTCCTCGGTATCCGATCGGCGAATGACTGCTCCGTGCCGGGATCCAAGCAGGAGCAGTCAAGCGCCGATAACACTGATCACAGACGTGTTAATACACGCCTGTGATCAGGATGAGAGATCAGTGTGTGCAGTGTTATAGGTCCCTATGGGACCTATAACACTGCAAAAAAAATGTGTTAATAAAGATCCTTTAACCCCTTCCCTAATAAAAGTTTGAATCACCTCCCTTTTTCCATAAAAAAAATAAAACAGTGTAAATAAAAATAAACATATGTGGTATCGCCGCGTGCGGAAATGTCCGGATTATAAAAATATATAATTAATTAAACCGTACGGTCAATGGCGTACACGTAGAAAAATTCCAAAAAAGCTTATTTTTGGTCACTTTTTATACCATTAAAAAATGAATAAAAAGTGATCAAAAGTCCGATCAAAACAAAAATGGTACCGATAAAAACTTCAGATCCCGGCGCAAAAAATTAGCCCTCATACCGCCCTGTACATGGAAAAATAAAAAAGTTATAGGGGTCAGAAGAGGACAATTTTTAAACGTATAAATTTTCCTGCATGTAGTTATGATTTTTTCCAGAAGTACAACAAAATCAAACCTATATAAGTAGGGTATCATTTTAACTGTATGGACCTACAGAATAATGATAAGGTGTCATTTTTACCAAAATATGCACTGCGTAGAAACGGAAGCCCCCAAAAGTTACAAAATGGTGTTTTTTCTACGATTTTGTCGCACAATTATTTTTTTTCCCGTTTCGCCGTGGATTTTTGGGTAAAATGACTAATGTCATTACAAAGTAGAATTGGTGATGCAAAAAATAAGCCATACTATGGATTTTTAGGTGGAAAATGTAAAGGGTTATATGATTTTTAAAAGGTAAGGAGGAAAAAACGAAAATGCAAAAACTGAAAAACCCTGCGTCCTTAAGGGGTTAAAGGGTTAATGCCAAGACACACAATCACTAACTTGGGGTTAGAGTTAGTCTAACACCCCAATGCTGTAACACTTATTGGTTTGGCTCTGGGCCAAACTTCGAAGCGGAGTCTAAATGTTCTCCTGGTTTTCACTCTTATTCCCACTCCTTGATGCGGAAGCTGGACTTCAGCTGTAGAGGGATACCAGGTTGCTACCACAAAAGTGATCTTAGTTAAGCGCAGCTTGACAAAACACCCTAGTGCCAAGCTCCAGGGATACAGGCAGCAGGGGACGAGCTGGTGTAGATAGTAAAAGTGTAGCAAACAGTGTGATGTAGCTGAGCTTAGCTAGTGTAAATAGCAAAGCTGAGTAGCTCAAAAGCAGCCAGTTGATGTTAGCTTGCTCAGAATGCAGAGGTGTGGTAAACAGTCCAGGTCATACACAGGAGGACAACAAAATACATAAGGAGTCAGGAAACAGGCTTAGGTCAGGAACATAGGAACAATGCTAACAGAAACCTTCAGTAGTAGAAACTACAGTGTTGCTCAGGCATCAGGGAATGGGAAGAGCAGAGTTATATAGGTGGCCTCTGGCGGAGATTGGAGGAGGACTGGAATCAGGGACGTACAGCAATCCTTAAAGTGTACCTGTCGTTAACAAAAACTTTTTTTATAATGTAAATAATACTAATATATGTATCTTTGTAATATACATTGTTTAAAAGAATTGTATATTTTTGTCCCTACAGCTATTGTCTGTATGTCTCTGTGAGGAGTCAAAATACACAGGAAGCGTGGGTGGACAAGCTGGGCTCTGTGCACTGAGGACAAGAAGGGCTCTGTGCAGTGAGGCTCTGTGACATGACCCCGGCTCACACAGGAGGAGGATTGACAAGCCAGGAGCCTGCACAGATCCCTGCTTGTCCTGCCCTCACTTCCTGTATTTGGACTCCTCACAGAGACACACAGGCAATAGCTGCAGGGACAGCATTTTTGTACCCAAAAACATACACATCTTTTAATTAATGCATATTACAAATATACATATAACAGTATTATCTACATTATATGAAAAGTTTTTGTTAATGACAGATACACTTTAAAGAGTCTAAATGTTCACTCGTTTTGATTCTACAGGGTTCACCAGAAACTGTCGCTGCCTGCGTCAGTACAGAAGAAGTCTGAAGCCTGCTGCGGGGAGGGGGAGATAATTACAAAAATATCTATAACTGAGCAAAGGACACACTAAAGCCGACAGATAAACACAATAGTACTATTGCCTTGCAGCACTGGGGTCCTAGGTATAAATCTGATCAAGTGCAATATCTGCATAAAGCTTGCATGTTCTCCATGGGTGTCACGTTGATTTGTTTTATGCTTTCATCCATACATCAGAAAAATACAGAGAAGTTAATGGGATTTCCTAGTGTGTGTGCATCTATGAAACAGATGTCATGGATGTATGTGTAGATATATATATATATATATATATATATATATATATATATATATACACATATATATGTGTGTGTGTGTGTGTGTATGCAATATAAAAGGACTATTTGACAAAGTCCATCCCCAATGCTACTCTGCTCCTTGCTATCCCTCCTCCCATCGTGTAGAGGAACTTCCTGTCCTGGCCAACGCCTAAAGGTTTTCCAAAAAAAATCTAACATAGAAAGCATACCTTATATGATATGCCAAAGCTATACTCACCTCCCTAGTGAGGGTGGGAACTTTTGCTAATTGCAATGGTTATATAAGCTGGATAAATGCCATAAACTTTAGAAGTATGTTAACACTGACAATGTGTGCTGTGTGTGATTTACTACACTTGTGCATGCACTGATAACTAACGAAAATAACTAATTCAGATGGGTGTTAGATATTTACTAGGTCACTGATAAAATCCATATCAGTTTTTGGCGCCCGAACAGGGACTCTGGATTATGATACCGTGAGGCAGTCGCCACACAAAGCATCAGTTTGGACCAAAGACGGGAGAAAGATGGAATCTGATCATCTCCAAGTGTGTATGGAGTGTGAGTGAGTGAATAAACGAGATCCTGAGAGGAACTGGGACTGTGTTTCTCGGGGAATTGAGTTGCGGAGTAAACTGATGATCCAGAGAGAGGATATCAGTGGATTTTGGCACAGGTCGCCGGTTATAATGTCATAAGTAGACACTGCGGGAAGGCATGTCTAGGACAGAGTTTATACCAGAGGGTATGACACGGGACTCTCCGACAATGACATATTCCCGGGACCCGTCACATTGCAACTGATTGTATATGTGTCATGTGTCCATGGATTAATGTTAGCTATTTTAGAAGAAGAGAGGGAGCAGATCTTTGCTTTCTAGTACATGCTTTAGTTAAAAAGGAAGAACTGAAGTTAAATGTCTCTGTTAATTGAACCCTAATGTTTTAGAGATATCTCCTAAGAAAAGGAGGGGTTGAGAAGAGTTTGTAGTTTGCAGATAGCAGAGCAGTTTGTGCAGCAGCTGGAGGTCCCATAAATAGGTACCACCTTGAATAGCACAAGGGGGGCCTGTGGGCCAGATGTAAGACAGTGAGAAGCAAAGGTCAGAGAGCTGCAATTTAGAATGACCACACTGGTAGAGTTGTTGAAAGGAAAGAGGATGGGGGGCTAGGCCTGAGGGGGATAGAATGTGTAGCACGAAGCTGCTGCAGAAATGGATGACTGAGCTGTAGGAAAATGAGCAAAAATGCCAAGGGAAGGATGTATGAGTGTGCAAAGACGGGAAATGTATAGAGATGGTAATCAAAGCTGGAGAAACTGAAAAAGTGTGTGTGTAAAGGGATGACTAAAAAGTATGATATGCCAAAGCTATACTCACCTCCCTAGTGAGGGTGGGAACTTATGCTAATTGCAATGGTTATATAAGCTGGATGAATGCCAATAAACTTTAGAAGTATGTTAAAGGGGTACTCCACCCCTAGACATCTTATCTCCTATCCTAAGGATAGGGGATAAGGTGTCTGATCGCTGGGGTCCCGTCGCTGGGGACCCCCGCAATATAGCATGCGGCACCCACCTGCTTCTGCTCCGGAAGCGCTGGAGAGTCTGGGTCCCGACCATGGGAACGGAAGTTTGTGACGTCACATGGGGCAGAGTGGTGACGTCACAAACTTTCGTTCCCGTGGTCGGGACCCAGACTCTCCAGCGCTTCCGGAGCAGGGGCGGAGTCGTGACGTCACGAACTTCCATTCCCGTGTCTGTGTGTGATTTACTCTTGTGCATGCACTTTAATCTGATAAAGAAAATAACAAATTTGGACGGGGGTTAGATATTTACTAGGTCACTGATAAAATCCACATCACAGACATTACATTGCTCCATCGGCTTCAGTGATTAGTGGGAATAGTCTTTACGGCACTATGGAACATGTTGGTGCTAGATAAGCAATAAGTAACAGAACAGATTGTTTTCCCATAATATAGCTCATTCTCTATCACATCCTATCTTTTTTCAGTCCCGTATTATAACTCCAGACACGACACAAGAGCACTAATCCAATGTAATGACGGTGTAATTTCCTCTCTGCTCTGACGATAAATGATGATCCAGCAGATAGGGACAATTAAGATGAAATAAATAGTAAATATGATTGATCTGCAGCCCTTTCGGATGGATGGAACGTGCGCAAGGGGTTGACATCAGCCGCTCAGGAATTTTTGTGCTGGTAACAAAGGTCGTATTCTAATGACACATCCGAAATGTTCACAGATGGCTCTTGCTGTCAGATATTATTTAAACTAATTTGAGGTCTAGCTGCACGCCATGAATTAAATTATTTCTGTGGCAGTCAGAGGGCAGGACTGTGCGCAGTTTATAAATGCATCTTACTGTAAGTATTATCTCTTCTATACGAATAACTTTATTTTAGCAACCAAAAATAGTTGCAGTATAGCACACTCCTGACTAGTCGTATTCTGAATGATGAATTTGTCAGTCTATCCTCAGCCTAACGGACTCTCTTATGGTGGAGAAATTCATGGAACAGCCATAGGGGCAAACTTGGCCCCATCCGGCAGCAGCACCTTATCACTGCCATCTTGTAACAGAAGGGTAGACAGTCGAAATACAAGTGTCTATGTCAAAAGCTGTGTCAACCAAACACTTAGCTGGCTGGCAACTATTCCTTCCAATGACCAATTGTACACGTACACTCTGCTTGGCTGAGGGTGCATGCTTTTTTTTTTTTATGAAAAGAGGAGAATATGCCACTATGAGACCGTCTAACAATGACTTCTCGTTTTTGGCCATAAAGGATCTGGCACGTGAATTTTTGATTCTTTAAATGTGAGACAGGGGCAGTAAAGTTAGTCTAATTACTAATATGAAAAAAAAAAAAAAGAAAATGGCAGCAGCACACTTGGTCAACAAAATGGAGGATCTTAGCCCACTTTTTGATCAAAACATGTCCCCCCCATCCACCACGCAGAGGTGGCCTCAAATCGAATGGGACCCTAACACCTCTGCCGGGCATGCAGCCTCTGACTGGGTGACATGTTGGATCTACTATCAATCCAAACTACCTCTTGTGAAATAGGGGAGGGGATGCACGGCTACAGAGGGAGCCACTCCCCCCCCAAATTGCACAGCAAAAAACAAAAAAACTAAAATGTAGCCAGCACCTATACCCAATACACAGGTGCACGCTGCTGTGGCAAGTACAAAACAGGAGGTGGTTTGGATTGATAGTGGATCCAACATGTCACCCAGTCAGAGGCTGCATGCCCGGCAGAGGTGAGGAAGTGTTAGGGTCCCATTCGATTTGAGGTCACATCCGTGTGGGGGATGGGGGGGGGGGGACACGTTTTGATCAAAAAGTGCGCTAAGAGCCTCCATTTCTTTTCCCCGGAAGTTCAATTTCTGCAGCCTACAGATGGGAAAGGTATTGGACCTTTCCCAGGTTGCTACGCGGCCCGAAAAAAGACATCTCAAGTCAGGCGCTAAACGGGGGCTTGGCTGCTTCATTACAAATGCACACATGCATGCATTCATCTTCATACAGATCCACTGCTTGTGGATGCTGACATCAGGTGATGTCGGGTAAATCATGTGCTTAAAGGGAGCATGGCTGTGCTGCAATGGGTGGGATGACTGGGAAAAAAGTCTCCTCCCATCTAAAACAAAGGATCCCAGGGATTGTAGTCTGAAGCAGTCCATGAAAACCGGAAGTGTCCAGTTCCCAAAAACAAGCCAGCGATGTGATGGGGACACAGGACACGACCATTTACCACCAACACAAGCACAGATCCTAGGTATGACAAATTTCTAAAGTCACATTATGTGGGATAACCCCTTTAAAGAGTTTGTGCCACCATACACGTTAATAGTGTATGATTTTTCTATACCTCCAATATGTGTGGTGGTAACGTGTACATGTGCCAAATTTATGCCACCACTAAGGGTCATATGGACCTGAAATGCATCAGCATTTACTATTCTGTATTATATGTTGCTTTTTAAATGAAACAAAAAATCATTTAGTTTTAATTTACAGTCAAGCTGGATTCTCTGTTGTGGATGTAAATGTATTAAATAGTTACATGACACATGATAAATATGGTGCTAGTGCGACCAAATCTGTGCCCAAAATTTAGGCGCACAACCTACATTTTCAAAAACACTCGGAGAGTTTAATTTAACCTACAAAATGGGCGTGGTTTGCTAAAAAATGGGCGTTAACCCGACAAAAAGGAAAAATCACTCAGAGTAATTGTGAAAAAAACTCTGAAAAAAGTGTGATTTCTCAACTCTGAAAAACCGACAGCCCAGGGGTCGAGTGAAAATGGAAAAATTGAGTGTTTTTGAGGAAGGGACAGCTGACCATTGTGGTTCATGATTAAATTACTTATTTTAAACTTTAAAAGCATTTTTAACCCCTCAACGCTTTTATGATTAAATTATGTCATAGATTTTTTTGTTAATATATATATATATATACACATATATATATATATATATATATATATATATATATATATATATATATATATATTTAAAATACTTTTGGGTTGTTAACCCATTAACAATCATGAATGTAAAGTTACATCCTTGTGCAGAGTAACTTTACTTTATTTATTTGGTTTAATTTTCATTTTTCCAGTGCAACACTTTTTATTCCCGTGCGACAGAAGTTAATATCGTGCGACACAAAAAAAAACGACACATGCGACAGTTTAGTAAATCACAAGGAAAAAAAAGACGAGTACACTGAAAAAAAAAACCTAACCGACACTCCAGTCTTTGTAAATGAGGGCCATTGTGCGACAAATCTCACATGATAAATTTGTGACCACTGCAAAAAATGGGACCAGACTTTGGCGTAGCTACATCATTTTTAGAAAAAGGCATTTAAAGCAAAAGGCACAATAAAAAGTCTCTAAATAGCAACTGCGACAAATCACGATCGTAACAATAGGGTAAAACCAATGATAAATCCCCCCCAATGCTTGTTAGAACTCTTAATTTTTTTTTCTGTACAAGAGCTTGTTTTTTTATGGGACCAATTGTACATTAGACCATAAAATGTACTGTGAAGAAAATAAATTATGTATAAAATATGTACTTCCGGAATTGTTGGAAGGTTGTAAGGTAAAAATGACTTCATAAATCCACACCCATTCAGCGAGCTCAATAAAAAAAAGCTGGACGAAATTATTCGCTTGACTGAATCCTGCTATTTTTTCCTGTTTTTCACCGATTTTCATTGTCCGCTCCTTGATACATTCCCCCCTTAAAGGGGTACTCCGCCACTAGACATCTTATACCCTATCCGCCGCTGGGGACCACGCAATCTCTCCTGCTGCTTGTCATCAGCTGCATGAAGCGAAGATAGCTCCGTGAGGAGTCACGATACAGGGGCCGGAGTATCGTGTTGTCCCAGCCCCGCCCCCTCATGACACCACACCCCCTCAATGCAGGTCTATGGGCGTGATGGCACGAGGGGGCAGGGCCGTCACGTCATGATACGCCGGCATTTGTATCGTGACGGAGCAATCTTCCCCTTATGCAGCTGATGACAAGCGGGTGCTGCAGGAGAGATGGCGGGGGTCCCCAGCGGCAGGACCCCCGCGATCAGACATCTTATCCCCTAACCTTTGGATAGGGGATAAACTGTCTAGGGGCGGAGTACCCCTTTAATGACCTTCATTAGTGGTAAGGTCCAGCGCAGCTCCAGAGTCACTTAACGCTCCAGGGTGCACAGGTATGCCCAATGTCGTCTAGAGGTTAAATCTGAAAACATATTAAATTAAAGTGTACAAAAAAGCACGCACATTGTTTAACCCCTTAAGGACAATGGGGGAGATTTATCAAAAACCTGTGGAGAGGCAAAGTTGACCAGTTGTCCATAGCAACCAATCAGATCATATCTTTTATTTTTCCCAGGCCTTGTTAAGAAAGAAAGAAGCGATCTGATTGGTTGCTATGGGCAACTGGGCAACTTTGCCTCTCCACAGGTTTTGATAAATCTCCCTCAATGGACATAAATGTACGTCCTGGTGCGCTGGTAATATTTTTTTTAAATCAACTGGTTCCAGAAAGTTATACAACTTTATAAATCACAAAAATCTTAATCCTTCCAGTACTTCCATCAGCTGCTGTATGATCCACAGGAAATTATTTTCTTTTTGAATTTCCTTTCTGTCTGACCACAGTGCTCCCTGCTGACACCTCTGACCATGTCAGGAACTGTTCAGAGCAGGAGAGGTTTGCTATGGGGATTTGTTCCTGCTCTGGACAGTTCCTGACATGGACAGTGGTGTCAGCAGAGAGCACTGTGGTCAGACAGAAAGACAGACAGAAAAAAAAGAACTTCCTGTGTAGCATAAAGCAGCTGATAAGTACCAGAAGGCCATCACGGCCCCTCCGGCCCTGGGGTCGTGAGTCTTCAGGCACGGAGCGATCATCGCTTTGTGCAGCTGAGACAGGTGGGTCCTGCATGAGAGATTGCGGGGGTCCCCAGCGGCGGGACCCCGCGATCAGACATCTTATCCCCAATCCCTTGGATAGGGGATTAGACATCTTAGGGCCGGAGTACCCCTTTAACCCCTTAAGGACGCAGGACGTAAATGTACGTCCTGGTGCGGTGGTACTTAACGCACCAGGACGTACATTTACGTCCTAAGCATAACCGCGGGCATCGGAGCGATGCCCGTGTCATGCGCGGCTGATCCCGGCTGCTGATCGCAGCCAGGGACCCGCCGGCAATGGCCGACGCCCGCGATCTCGCGGGCGTCCGCCATTAACCCCTCAGGTGCCGGGATCAATACAGATCCCGGCATCTGCGGCAGTTCGTGATTTAAATGAACGATCGGATCGCCCGCAGCGCTGCTGCGGGGATCCGATCATTCATAACGCCGCACGGAGGTCCCCTCACCTTCCTCCTTCCGGCTCCCGGCGTCTCCTGCTCTGGTCTGTGATCGAGCAGACCAGAGCAGGAGATGACCGATAATACTGATCTGTTCTATGTCCTATACATAGAACAGATCAGTATTAGCAATCATGGTATTGCTATGAATAGTCCCCTATGGGGACTATTCAAGTGTAAAAAAAAATGTAAAAAAATGTAAAAGTAAAAAAAAAGTGAAAAATCCCCTCCCCCAATAAAAAAGTAAAACATCTGTTTTTTCCTATTTTACCCCCAAAAAGCGTAAAAAATATCTTTTATAGACATATTTGGTATCGCCGCGTGCGTAAATGTCCGAACTATTAAAATAAAATGTTAATGATCCCGTACGGTGAACGGCGTGAACGAAAAAAAAAAAAAAAAAAAGAAGTCCAAAATTCCTACTTTTTTAATACATTTTATTAAAAAAAAATTATAAAAAATGTATTAAAAGTTTTTTATATGCAAATGTGGTATAAAAAAAAAGTAAAGATCATGGCGCAAAAAATGAGCCCCCATACCGCCACTTATACGGAAAAATAAAAAAGTTAGAGGTCATCAAAATAAAGGGATTATAAACGTACTAATTTGGTTAAAAAGTTTGTGATTTTTTTTAAGCGCAACAATAATATAAAAGTATATAATAATGGGTATCATTTTAATAGTATTGACCCTCAGAATAAAGAACACACGTCATTTTTACCATAAATTGTACGGCGTGAAAACAAAACCTTCCAAAATTAGTAAAATTGCGTTTTTCGTTTTAATTTCCCCACAAAAATAGTGTTTTTTGGTTGCGCCATACATTTTATGATATGAGTGATGTCATTACAAAGGACAACTGGTCTCGCAAAAAACAAGCCCTCATACTAGTCTGTGGATGAAAACATAAAAGAGTTATGATTTTTAGAAGGCGAGGAGGAAAAAATGAAAACGTAAAAATTAAAGTCCTTAAGGCCAAAATGGGCTGAGTCCTTAAGGGGTTAAATGAATGACAAAGAGACATTAAAAACTGACATGGACTGATCCCATTGAAGTCTAGGGGGCATTTTTGTGATCAGATCATCTCCGTTTGTAGTCAGTTTTTTTTTGCTGATCAACAACCCTAGCATGCACCATTTCTTTTTCCTCGGCCAAAAAACCCAACTACAAACAGATGGTAAAAATTAACATTAGTGTGTACAGTGCCGAAAAGAGATCAGTTTGCATCAGTTTTATTACTTTCCGGTTACATATGGTTTTAAAACTAAGCAAACTCAGAAAAAAAGAAAACAAAAAAGGATCAAAAAAACTGAAGCAAACTGATACTAACTTTAATGGGTAGGAAAATATGCAGCAAATATGCTACATGTGACCCTACCCTTCAGCTACATAAACTGATTATGTGTGAACAGATCACAAATGTTGATGTGAAACTAGCCTTAGGGTGCGTTCACACATGCATATTTTCTGCTGCAGATCTGCTCCAGATTTCCTTTAGCATATTTTGCTCCCCATTGAAGTCAATGGACAGCAAAACCTGATTTGAAGCAGAAAATACGCATGTGTGAACGAGTATTTTACGCTGTGGATCCGCAGCTTAAGGATGGTGCCTTTACATGTGCCTACTCGGAGCGACAATACGCGAGTCACTGCACGCATGCGCAGTATACTTAAACATTGCGGCAGCTCTCAGCCTAGAGCAGGGAAAGCGGTCGCGATGTGTGCAAGTACACCGTGCATGCGCGGCAACTCGTACATCGCTTCAGTGTGTCTGCTCGTAGCTGCGTATTGCCGCTCCAAACAGGCACATGTAAAGGCAACATACAGCGGCGGATCTGCAGCGTAATATGCTCTGTTGATCCGCTCGTGTGAACCCTAAGGGTGAGTTCACACGTGCATATTTTAACTGCAGATTTGCTGCCCAATGACTTCAATGGGTAGCAAAATCTGCTGCAGTAAATCTGCAACTAAAAATACGCATGTGTGAACTTACCCTTAGGGTTCACACAAGCGGATCAACAGATCCACCTCTGAAGGACTGCTGGATGCTGCCTTTACAGGTGCCTGCTCGGAGCCGCAATATGCCGCTACAAGCAGACAGACTGAAGCGAGTCGCTGCGCATGCGCGGTGTACTCGCACACATCACTACCGCTCCCCCCCCCCGCTAGGCCGAGAGCTTCCGCAATGTGTGAGCATACTGCAAATGCGCACGGCAACTCACACATCGCAGTGTGTCTGCTTGTAGTGGTGGATAGTGTTGAGCGGCATAGGCCATATTCGAATTCGCGAATATATGGCCGAATATTCGTCATATATTCGCTAAATTCGCATATTCGTAATATTCTCGTTTTATTTTCGGATAGGCAAAAATTTGCGTATGTGAAATTTAACATATGCGAAAATTAGCATATACAAAATTAGCATAATCGAATATTCGCATATGCGAAAATTACCGTATGCAAATTTTCGTATATGCGAAAATTCGCACGCCAGTCTCACACAGTAGTATTAGAACCTTCTTTACACCATACAAGCTGGAAGCAGAGAGGGATGATCACTGTGATGTGTACTGTGAAAAAAAAAAACGAAAATTCGTAGTTACGAATATTTAGTGCTATATTCGCGAATATTCGCAATGCAAATTTTATTCGCGAATATTGCATATTCGCGAATAAAATTTGCATTGCGAATATTCACGAGCAACACTAGTGGTGGATTGCGGCTCCGAGGAAACACTCATAGCCCACCCATGTGAGCAAACCCTTCCGTAGTATGAACCTACCTTTAGCCATAGCAAAAAAACCACACCTCAGCTGTCACATCTGAATACACCATTTGGAAATCGTTGTGTATACAAGGGTAGGTTCACATTACATTAGTGCTCCGGTTAGACTATGTTTACTTGGCTGAAAATGTGCGGAACGTCCGTCCGGAAAATACAGGCAGACATTCTGAACATTTGCTTGGTTCGGCGGTGCTAGACGGCAATGCATTTCCAAGCGGAATCCACAGATACATTGAGCCAGTTTAATGTTTCTGCAGATCCGGAATCGGGATTTCTGCAGCAGAATTTTTTTTGCCATATGCAGCAGAATCCCATTGGAATCAATAAGGCTCTGCTGCAGCAGAATCTCCAAGCAGAATATTTCTGTAGAAATCTAGGTTTCCACACATTAGCGTCCCATTTTCGGTGGGATGCCGATGGATACGATTAAAGGGGCCAAAACGTAGTGAGTTCCAACCCTAACATAGTGTGAACCAGCCCTAATTCTGAGGGCTCCACACCCTCCTGGAAATCAGCAATGATGATGGGGCCGAATTCACCTGGGGGCTGGGGTGTGGAGTCTGGGGCCACTCGATTCCTGATAAGAACTCCTTTATAAGAACCTGTGTAGAGGACGAGCGGTGCAGTTGCCCATGGCAACCAATCAGATTGCGTCTTTCAGTTTTGAAAAGCATTTTTTTTTTTTTATTAAATGAAAGAAGCGATCTGATTGGTTACTATGGGCAACTGCACCGCTCGTCCTCTACACAGGTTCATATAAATCTTCACCCCGGTTCAAAAATAACTTCCTGCCTCGTCCATTAAAGCTAAAAACATCCAGAAAAAAGGTTTCTACAGATGGCGGCAGCTGAGGATCTGGTGGAAGGAAGAGACATGATGGGCGGCTCTCCAGCCGGCGCTGCGCACCCTGAGGTATGGATGCCAAAAAATTACTTCCTAATTTCAATTTGTTTGAGGTTTGTTCCTTGGCTCTGAACTGTGGACTTTAAGTTGTAGCAAAACTACAACTCCCAGCATGCCCAGACAGAGCGGCCAGATGTTAGCTGTAAATCAATGAAATAACCCAAGATTCTTTTTCCACTCTGTGTTTTTCAGTTTTGGTGGTTTTTATTTATTTATTTATTTTTTTTTTTTATCCTTTTGGCATTTTTTTTTCACTTCTCCTTTTTTTTTTATCTATATATTTTTATTTTTTTTTTATTTTTTTTGGTGTTTTCAGCTCCTTGGCGGTTTTGCAAAGTCGCAGCATGTTGAGCCTATGGCGTTTCCCCCCTCTACCCCCCCCCCCCCCCCTTTTTGGTACCCAACAAAATGCAATTTCCAATCAAATGCAAAAAAAAAAAAAAAGTGGCCAACTGATGCCCTTGTGTCTGTTCAAAGCCTGAATGTCCATTCCTACTACGTATTTTCAGAACTGAATTTTATTTGGGGAAAATATGGTGAAGCAGCCCCCTATTGTTCTTACACTACAGAATTTCCGGTGCAGAAATTTTGGGCTCCAGAAAAAAAAAAAATTAGCTTGAAGCTCAAGATTATTTTTATTTATTATTTTTTTTCAATTGTGTTGAGGGGGAGGGGGATATTTTTTTTTTTCCTTTCCCATGCATTTTACTTATTGCAGCATGATTTCCTCTTGTTTTTGTTTTTAAGCTAATCCGCCACCCCCCCCCCCCCCCCACAAAAAAATTTTTTTTTTTATATATACACATACTTAAAATCCACATGTGTGGATTTTTTTTGTGCAAAGAAGGAAAAAAAAGCTGCAGCTAGATGTTACCTGGGAATCCATAGGAAAACATGAATTGCATTAAAATGAAAAAAACAGTAGACAAAATGCCATGTGGTTCATTTATCATGTAACTCAAAGAATTTCTACTGAAGAATAGGGGGGGGGGGGGGTACCAATCTACTTACACAGGTGCTGTTTTTTGTTTGTTTGTCCCCCCCTCCCCATTTGTCATCAAAGAATCACATGACTTGCAACTGTAGAACAGTAAGGTCATGTATGTGTACGCATGTAAATACAGGGGACGCCAATGCAGTCCACATGGTTCCAGCGCTGTCATTGGGATCTCCCGTGGAGGTTCCGGGTTGCGATCCTGGCCTAAAGGTGTGTACTAAAACAATGTTCTGCAAAGTTCAGCGTGAAGCGATCCAGCCCACACTGAGCGCTGTACTCTCTTTATAAGTCCCATAGAGAGTGAAGTATTAGAGAAAACATAACATAGGGTTGGCCAAATGGACCATTTAGCTGTACAGGGGCCACAAAGCTAAGGTTAGGTTTACACTACCAATTTCTGGCAGGAAAAATTCCGTCTGGAGATTCAGAGTGCGGAAGGAGACGACTGAGCCAGGACACAATGGACATTACAGTCTTCAGAGACTGCAACGTGTTCAGCTTGGATTCCAGAGGAATGTCCGCAGTGTGAACGAGCCCTTAGAGATCCCTTTGGGGAAACAAGCCTCCAGCCATTCAGGACCCTCCTGGGCTTGTGATAGGTTACAAAGTATCTGTATCTGCCCAGCAGCCAATCACAGTGCCTGTATGTTTAGCCGAGGTGGACTGTGATTGGCTGAGAGCCGATGATATATATGTGTGTGTGTGTGGTAGCCTGGTGGGGGTGTAGGGTAGTTGGGGTGTTGCTGTAGTATATAAGGGGTTATTTTAAAGGGGTACTCCGGTGGAAACCTTTTTTCTTTTAAATCAACTGGTGGCAGAAAGTTAAACATATTTGTAAATTACTTCTTCTATTAAAAAATCTTAATCCTTCCTGTACTTATTAGCTGCTGAATACTACAGAGGAAATTCTTTTCTTTTTGGAATGCTCTCTGATGACATCACGAGCACAGTTCTCTCTGCTGACGTTATTATAATAATAATAAGGCTTTATTTATTGTTGGCCTTAGAGGGATTTGAACCCAAGCCCCCAGCACTGCAAGGCAGCAGTGCTAACCACTGAGCCACCATGCTGCCCTTAGCATACATCTGCTATGCATCTGCTATGCATGGTTGCTAAAATGGACAGAGCAAAGCACTGTGCTCGTGATGTCATCAGTGTTCCAAAAAGAAAGGAATTTCCTCTGTAGCATTCAGCAGCTAATAAGTACTGGAAGGATTAAGATTTTTTAATAGAAGTACTTTACAAATATGTTTAACTTTCTGCCACCAGTTGATTTAAAAGAAAAAAGGTTTTCACCAGAGTACCCCTTTAACCCTTGTCACTCGTGACGCCAGGGTGAGGGTTAATACTCTGTAGTGATGCTGGGCCTATAGCCACCCTTCCCAAGAGCGATAGGTGAGTGTAAAATAAATGGATTGTCCACAGCAGTGCTGAACTTAAAACTTGCAGGAACTTTACTGAAGATTTTCTGTACATGCAGTATCGGTAACAGTCCAGATAACAGAGTCTATATAGACAGCACAGCAGTGACTGACAGATGCTTAGGACCGGAAAGTTCTCTTAAGATTAGGAGGATTGAATTTGCATAGATCCGCCGGATTTAGGGGTTGGATTAGGTCCAGAGATCTTGCGGAGAATTGTAAGAACTATCCGTCTCTAGCAGAGGCCTAGGCCGCAAGGCTTTGGCCTAGTAATTGTCTTGAAAGCTGCGGAGGTTCTACCTCGTCCAGAGTCAGCAACCCAAGAGAGCGATAAAATGGCGCAGCTCTCTTATATGGGTAGGGGCTGGCCGTTTTGGATTGGTCCATATCAGCTGTCACTCACCGTTACAATGGATTGTGGGTGATCACATGTCCAAAACCACCAAAGGTCCTTTAGCAAACCCTAGAGTTCTGTGAACCGTGTCACATGACCCGCAGGTCCTGCGACGCTAAAACAAGTGAGTAATACCATATACCTATATTTATATAGATAATATTTATAAATATTAAGTTACTAAGGGGTGACTGGGGGTTAATTAGGGAAGCAAACTTTGGGGACTAATAACTAAGGCACAGTATGAAATACGGTGCCGGGACACCACATGTGCCTGAGCAGTCTGCGCAAAAGTCCAAAGATGGAGGAGCAATAGTAAGGCAGAAGCTGGAGAGAGTCAGTCTATCAGCCTCCAGTACATGTGCTGTTGGGGCATCAAAACTTTCATTACCCTAGTGCACTGTTTCCCAACCAGCGTGCCTCCAGCTGTTGCAAAACTACAACTCCCAGCATGCCCAGACAGCCGTTGGCTGTCTGGGCATGCTGGGAGTTGTAGTTTTGCAACAGCTGGAGGCACGCTGGTTGGGAAGCACTGCCCTAGTGTGATGGCCTGTATGTAATACTGTTGGGTGATGTGACTGGAATAAAGTTTGTGACGCCAGGTTAGTGTTTACCTCCACAGGGGACCGTACAGAGATCTCTCCCATGATCTATTTATACCCAGGACTGTATCTATAACAAGGGGGGCATCCTTTACATCTAGAGGAAAGAAGGTTTCTACACCAGCACAGATGGGGGTTCTTTACTGTAAGAGCAGTGAGACTATGGAACTCTCTGCCAGAGGAGGTGGTCATGGGGAACTCTGTAGAAGAGTTCAAAATGCATTTTATAACATCGATGGTTATATATACTAGATTTATAGGGACAGAACGTTGATCCAGGGATTTATTCTGATGCCATATTTGGAGTCGGGAAGGAATTTTTACCTCTAGTATTTTTTTTTTTTCCTTCCTCTGGATGAACTCAGTAGGGACTCATTAGGGATGAAGGTTGACCTTGATGGACTCCGGTCTTTTTTTCAACCTTATGAACTATGTTACTATGTTACTCCAAGGGTAGTAGCTTCCTGGGCAAAGCGCTGGGATAATAATGAATACAGATGCAGGGTTACGGAAACTGCTCAGTTTTACTTAGGACTTGCGAAATATATACAGGAATAGTTCACCAGTTAATGCAATGTTTACTGGAGAATGCTTCAGGGATCACAGTTGCTTCTAGGCATTATAGAACTTGTAGTCCTCGGTAACTGACCGGCTTCTTGCTTGCTGAGTTATGTTTTAGACTGATCAGGATTTCACTGTGTAGCTTGTATGAGATTCAGGAGCTGACAAACCCTGACTCTGCTCTCCACTTCGGAATCCTTTTATCAGGGCTTACCGCCAGTTTAGACTGTACTCTGGACCAGAGTTGCCGAGGGCTTTCTATTTCCTGTTACCATCTTTGCGAATAGAGTCTGTGGAATGGACTACCTGGTTGGTGGGATCCTGTGAAGGGTGTTGTCACTCAGGGACAGATTAGTGCTGCAACTGGATTTTCTTAGGCCAGTCATCATGTGGTGAGGTACAGGTCCACAGCGGAGGTCTAGATGTGATCTCTACTCTCTCGACTAACTAGCTCCTCCCAGTCTAGCCAGACTTAGGGCTGTTGCCCTGATCCCCTAACTGTCTGAAGCAGACATGATCCCCTCACCATCTTCCTGCACAAGAGTAGTGTTGCTCGCGAATATTCGCAATTCGAATTTTAATCGTGAATATCTCATATTCGCAAATATAGCACTATATATTCGCAATTACGAATATTTGCTTTTTTTGCTTTTTTTACAGTACACATCACAGTGATCATCCATCCCTCTCTGTGCTCTTCGCATTTGTGCATATTCGCGAATATTGAGCCCTCCCTTCTTTTATGGTATAGGGAACTAATTGGCTATTCTAGTCTAGTGATTTTTTTGAAACCAATAGGCCCATTGTGGTCTATGGGGATCTCACGTTATGTAAAACTGTAAGATAAGCAGTAGGGTCTCGGCAGTACAGTGGATGGGAGACAGTGCGGTGGTTTGAGTCCCGGGTTGGGATGGAGTGTTACAGTGTTGTGGTTAAACTTTACCTTCCTGGAAAAGCTGCTTAGTTGCCCATAGCAACCAATCAGATCGCTTCTTTCATTTTTCACAAGGCCTCTGCAAAATGAAAGAAGTGCTCTGATTGGTTGTTATGGGCAACTGGACAACTTTTCCTTTGCACTGGTTTTGATGAATCTCCCCCTATGGGGGAGATTTATCCAAACCTGTCCAGAGGAAAAGTTTCACAGTTGCCCATAGCAACCAGTCAGATCACTTCTTTCATTTTGCAGAGGCCTTTTAAAAAAAATCACAGATTTAATGCACTAGCCCATGAGTTCCCCATACCATTTAAAGAAGGGAGGGCTCAATATTCGCGAATATGCGCATAAAAAAACGAATATGCGAATTTCGTGAATATATGACAAATATTCGTCCATATATTCGCAAAATATCGCAAATTCGAAAAATGGCTTATGTCGCTCATCACTACACAAGAGTATAAAAGTGCATTTACAATACATTACAGAGCAATACATATTACATTTAAACCTGAGCAGTGGGCCTGGAGCAGCCACGTTAGGTGATATCCACCAAACATCCACAATTTGACTCTGTGGCCTTTGGACAAAAAGTTGTCATTCCCATATTATACCTTCAACATTTAGGGGTTTCTAGACATTAGAGGGTGCATGCAAGACTGCCCCCTGGATTTGTAGGGACATTAAAGGAGTACTCCCAGGATATAAAAACTCATCCCCTATGCTAAGGATAGGGGATAAGTGTCAGACCGTGGGGGATCCAACTGTTGGGACCCCCTGGGATTTCCTGTACGGGGTCCCAGCTCTCCTTTTAAATGGGTACTCCGCCCCTAGACATCTTATCCCCTATCCAAAGGATAGGGGATAAGATGTCAGATCGCCGCGGTCCCGCTGCTGGGGACCCCCGGGGATCGCTGCTGCGGCACCGCGCTCTCATTACAGCACAGAGCGAGTTCGCTCTGCACGTAATGACGGGCAGTACTGGGGCGGAGCATCGTTACGTCATGGCTCCGCCCCTCGTGACATCACGGTCCGCCCCTATCAATACAAGTCTATGGGAGGGGGCGTGGTGGTGGTCACGCCCCCTCCCATAGACTTGCATTAAGGGGATGGGCCGTGATGACATGAGGGGCGGAGCCATGACGTCACGCTGCTCCGTCCCCTGTATCGCCCGTCATTACGCACAGAGCGAACTCGCTCTGTGCTGTAATGAGAGCGCGGTGCCGCAGCGGGGATCCCAGGGCTCCCCAGCAGCGGGACCACGGCAATCTGACATCTTATCCCCTATCCTTTGGATAGGGGATAAGATGTCTAGGGGCGGAGTACCCCTTTAAATGGAATGCATTGATCACTGCCCCTCCAAGCAGCTCTATAGGAGAGCTGGAGATAGCAGAGCACAGTGCTCTCTGGTAACTGGTCCCTGTTGTACATTTCAGGTGGATGAAGATGAAAGGGACAGAACGTTGGTGGGTATTGAAGCCAGACAGCAAGTCCTGTTGGAGAACATTGTCATCTGTGACCACATGCTGGCTCAGCTGCACAGGCTCCGCCAGTCTCTTGCGGTTAGTATTCACAGTACTTAAAATTGATGTGTTTTGTACTTTACAATTTTTAATAGACCCTTTTAAAGTTTTATGGGCCCATACTGCACTGTAGCTCCAATTTTACATGGAGGCAAATGGAGAGAAAAGGTGTGAAATCTTCAATTGGACATTGTATTCTACATCAGGAGCATTACCTTTTGGAGAAGAATAGTGAGCCACAGAGAAGCACCATATGATGGCACATAGGTACTGCCATACAAGCAGGGCTCTAATTTGGAAAAGAACCATACAGTCAAATGGTCTTGGGCTCATTCCATCTTTTACCCTACTATGTATAGCTGAGGGCAGGGACATAGCTATAGTTAGTGCAGAGCTAGCAGTTGCTCCGGGGCCTTGATGCCTAAGGCGACCCCAAAGCACATCTGTCCCATAAGCAGGGTCGTTTGAAGGAATTTGGGGGCCCCAAGCAAAATGGAAATGGAGCCCCCCCCCCCCTTGATGATCACGCACGTCACGCTCTAGGGCCGGCATCAGGACATAGTAACACCGTCCCTTGAATCCTGGGAGCGCAACGTGAGCGAACGGATACGAGGCCCCAACATTAGGTGCAGCAGAGTTCCCCCCACATTAGGTGCAGCAGTGTTCCCCCCCCCACATTAGGTGCGGCAGTGTTCCCCCCCACATTAGGTGCAGCAGTGTTCCCCACAGACATATTTAGTGTATGGCTGGAGGCTGTATGCCTGTGTACTACCTCACTTCAGTGCTCCGACCACCGCTCCTCCGGTCCGGACATAGCATTAGTTCCCGGGACGGAGAAGCGGTGGTCGGAACACCGAAAATAACGTCCCGCTGGTCACTTACCAAGCTGGCCAGCGCACGTCTTCCTCCTCCTCTATCCTCCGGTCTTCTGCGCCTCCGTTACTATGGGCGCACGCATGGGACGCTAGTGGCGACCCGGCGTGCCCTTTCTCCCGGCAGCCCCTGCGTTTTTGAACTTAACGCGGGGCCGCAGAGAGTTAACGGGGGCATCCCTGTGTCCCGAAAACATCTTTCGGGACACAGGGATGTCCTTAATAGTGATGGGGGGAATTGCCCCGTCGCTACAGGACGGGTAAGCACTGCCTCTGCTCGGGGCCCCAAGCAATTGCTTGGTTTGCCTGTCCTGTAGTGACAGGCCTGCCCATAAGAGATCAGTACACTGGTCCCTCAACATACGATGGTAATCCCGTTCCAAATGGACCATCGTTTGTTGAAACCATCACATGTTGAGGGATCCGTGCAATGTAAAGTATAGGACAGTGGTCTACAACCTGCGGACCTCCAGATGTTGCAAAACTACAACACCCAGCATGCCCGGACAGTCAACGGCTGTCCGGGCATGCTGGGTGTTGTAGTTTTGCAACATCTTGAGGTCCGCAGGTTGAAGACCACTGTTAGAGGAAGTTGTACTCACCTGTCCCCACTGCTCCGGAACTTCACCGCTGCCCTGGATGTCGCCGTCCATCGTTGTCCCCGGGGTGTCTCCGACTTTCTGGCAAGGCCTCTGCTTCCCTGGCATCCGCGCTCTCCGTCGCCGTCATCACGTCGCTACGCACGCCGCTCCTATTGGATGACGGGACGGTGTGCGCAGCGTCGTGATGATGACGATGGAGAGCGCCGACGATGCAGAGGATCCCCAAGAGGACGCGCCGGAGCCCCGAGGACAGGTAAGAGACATCACCGGAGCTCACGGGGCACCGTAAACGGCTATCCGATGGAAGCTGAAGCAGTCTGCGCTGCCGGATAGCCGTTTATGCGATGGCCCCGACATACAAAAGCATCGTATGTTGATGCTGCCTCTGAGAGGCCATCGCATGTTGAAATTATCGTATGTCGGGGCCATCGTAGGTCGAGGGGTCACTGTATTCTAATTGGCATATAGGGCCCTATTGCAGATTTTGCATCGGGGCCCAGCAGCTATAAGGAACACCTCTGGCTGATGGGAACGTGATGGCCTGTGTGTTGTGGGCATTGGGTAGCAGGTGACTGGGTATAGGTGGCCATGTTAGTTGACTCCATACACATGACTCAATTGTGTGCAGAAACATCAGTTGCCTATATAACTTAGATCTTTGACATGAAGCTGGTCCTTCTTATGCCACCACAGATCTTTGAGCTTGACTTGAATATTACAATCCAACATGCCCAGAAGAACAAGAGGGAGGGAGCGTGTTGTAGCAACCTTCACTCCCTGGCTCACGACAATATCCATCTAGCCTCTTCCATCTAGCCTCTTCCATCTAGCCTCTTCCATCTAGCCTCTTCCATCTAGCCTCTTCCATCTAGCCTCTTCCATCTAGCCTCTTCCATCTAGCCTCTTCCATCTAGCCTCTTCCATCTAGCCTCTTCCATCTAGCCTCTTCCATCTAGCCTCTTCCATCCAGCCTCTTCCATCCAGCCTCTTCCATCCAGCCTCTTCCATCCAGCCTCTTCCATCCAGCCTCTTCCATCCAGCCTCTTCCATCCAGCCTCTTCCATCTAGCCTCTTCCATCTAGCCTCTTCCATCTAGCCTCTTCCATCTAGCCTCTTCCATCTAGCCTCTTCCATCTAGCCTCTTCCATCTAGCCTTTTTGGATGGCCCCTATAGACTTATCATGGTGCCACAGGACAGAGACAGCTGTCAACCTGGGAGCGAAGCCCTCTACCAAACTCTTGTCCTTGCTTGTTCTCCAGACCGGTGGAGGTTTGAGCATTGTGACACTGACCAATCAAAACTTTTATCTTGTCAAAAATGTTTACAAATGACAGGTAAACATTAAAGGGGTACTCCGGTGGAAAACGTTTTTCTTTTAAATCAACTGGTGCGAGAAAGTTAAACAGATTTGTAACTTAGTTCTATTTAAAAAAAAATCTTAATCCTTCCAGTACTTATTAGCTGCTGAATACTACAGAGGAAATTATTTTCTTTTTGGAACACAGGGCTCTCTGATGACATCATGACCACAGTGCTCTCTGATGACATCTCTGTCCATTTTGGGGACTGTCCAGAGCAGCATGTGTTTGCTATGAGGATTTTTCTTCTACTCTGGACAGTTCTTACAATAGACAGATATGTCAGCAGAGAGCACTGTGGTCATGATGTCAGCAGAGAGCTCTGTGTTCCAAAAAGAAAATAATTTCCTCTGTAGTATTCAGCAGCTAATAAGTACTGGAAGGATTAAGATTTTTTTTTTTAGAAGTAATTTACAAATCGGTTTAACTTTCTGGTACCAATTGATTTAAAAAAAATAAAATAAAATACACCGGAGTACCCCTTTTAACATCTGCTGTTGGGGAGAATCTCCATACCAGCCAGTCGCACTAAAATCAGAGGGTTAAGACAGCATTTATCTAATGTGTATGGGTAATTCTACTCTGTTCACACAAAGTCCCACATTGCGGATGACTTTAGAAAAATACCACTGGGTATAGTCATTACAAATCAATTTTTCCCCTATAGTCACGCATGTTGTTTTTTTTTTTTTTTTCTTTTTATTCATTTGTTTTTGTTTTTTTCTTTGTTTTAACCTATAGGACAAGGAAAATGCAGAGGATGGATATAAACTTGTTGCCCAATCTGATCTGCAGAATGACTTACAACCTGAACCATGACTTATTCCAACTTGCAACCCAAGAGTTTGTCCAGATACAGGAGATGTTTAATGTATTCACTGTTATGGAAGAACTCTTCATCCTGCTGCACTAAATAGTTTGTTATAAGAAGAATTTTATATCAATATTTACAATAAAGGCTATTTATTAATATTAACGTATAATTCCTTTTAGAGGGAACCTGACATCAGATTTGATCACATAATATGTGGCAATGCTGCCTTCCCTTACTAAGTTGCCTCCACCCACCTTGATGACAGGGCATGATGGGAGCCACAGGTGAGGGATCACTGCTACAGTATGTAGGATTAAATGGGCACTGCCATATTTAAAAACATTTTATATGTTGTGTGGTGTCGGGTGAGGGTAATGTACAAATTAAACTTTTCGTGATGCCAGGACACGGTTTATAGGCTAACCGTATCCTTGCATCACGAAAAGTTTAATTTGTACATTACCCTCACCAGCTTCTCCTGTGCCAGGCATGGGGCAATGAAGACTCTGATGCAAGGTTACAAATAACTGGCTTTACTGAGGAAGGATAGATGGTAAAATCTGTTACAGCTGACACACACTGACTTTAGTGACTTAAATGCCTAACTTGGATAACTGACTTGGATCTCCGGGACCAGGGCCGGTTTTAGACAAAGTGTGGCCCTGGGCAAACCTAAAAGTGGGGCCCCAATTTTTTTTTAGATTCTACCAAAAATATAGGCGCATTTAATCAATTTAGCCAAATAAAACATACAACTACATGAAAATATGCTTTAATTAAATAACATTAAAGAAATAGAATAAAGAAATAGAATAAATAAAATATATCAATGCAACTATGAATTTATCATCGAGAAAAAATCCAGTGTAGACAAGACATTAGACATGGGACCGCATACGGCAGCGTGTGGTTGCCCCTCCCCTCACTCCCCAGCCATATGCGGTCCCGTACCGGCCAAAACGTGGTGTGAATGCACCCGTACACTACCTTTTCATTTCAACGGGTCTGCGGACATTCCCCAATAGTGTCAGATTTGCAGACTGCTGGCAGACCCGTTTAAAGGAATGGTAGCGTAACTTGCAGCAGATTTCCCACAGCGGGAAACCCGCTACTAGCATGTGAATGCACCCTTATGCATCCAAGGTGACCAGTCTGTAGCCCTCCAGCTATTGCAAAACTACAACTCCCAGCATGCCCGGACAGCCAAAGACAGTTTGGGCTGCATGCTGGTAATTGTAGTTTTGCAAACAGCTGGAGGGACGCAGATTGGACACCTAGGTTATCTGTGTGTCATGGGTATGTATTGTAGGGCTTTACTCAGGGGCGTTGCTAGGGACCTAAAACATCCGGGGCACAGGCCCATAGTGATCCATCAGGCATAAAATCCTTGTGTCCACATCAGACCTATGCAATTCCCATGAAATCCATGCTACTGGATTCTACGAAATCCCATGACAGATAATTGCCTATTATGTTTTTTACATAGTTCTACTGCTCCTCAGCCAGGGCTATTATAAGTAGGACTGGGTAAGGAGCAGCAGAGCCATATAAAGAACATACACAGCTCTGCACATTGCGCTACTCATTTACACTAAATAGGACGCCCCAGGGCAACAAATATAGAATAAAAACTCTAATACTATGACGGATTACACAGTCATGAATGGTACCTTCAAATATCTGACTCTGCTACAGTTGCCCCCCGTCTCTGATCGCAGGCTCTCTCCCTGTATACGAATGCGGGCGGTTGTGGCAAGTGACGGAGCAGCAAAGCTGTGTAGAGAACAAATCACATCAATTATAATATTCTATTATGTTTACTGCTCCTCACCCAGATCTATTATAAGTAGGCCTGGGTGAGGAGCAGCAGAGCCATATAAAGACAACCCCGGACCGGACAGTATGGGAGGGGGTCCATGACAGGGGACAGCTCTGGAGCGTCCGGGTCAGGGAAAGTTCAGGGAGGGCAGATGGGGAACAAGGGGTGGAGAGTTAGAGTAAGTTATAAATATGGGGGGCAGTGGGGACAGTGACCACTGGCCGAGGAGACATCGAGGGAGAAATTTGCTTACCATGGATGCTGCGCTGGAAGATCTGATGAGGAGGGTCCGGGACGAGGTCGTGGCGAGGGGCACTGACTGGCTGGTGCCGCAGCTGCAGGGACTTCAGGCCGGGAGCGCTCCAGAGGGATCCGGGGCCCCCAGGTCCAGTGCCCGCCGATCCAGGCCCCCTTCGCGTCTGAGCCCGGAGGTAATTCCACGCACCCGCCGCCGCCATGCGAGCCCCTGGCGGGACCCTCCTGTTACCCCTGCACCCTCCGATCCCACTCCTGAGGGCAGGGGGGCGGGGAGGAATCCACCGGGCGTGCAGCGGGTGGCGGAGACAAGCGGCGCTGTCGCGGCTGCGGGGAGAGGAGGCCGCAACGCGAACCTGGACGATACGGCTGTCCCTCGCTCTGATGTTCCGAGAGCGAGGGGGGCCCGGAGGTCGGGGAGGAGGCGCAGTGTTTCTCCGGTGGCCTGGAGGGGCGCAAGAACCACGCGCGAGGCAGTTGGAATGAGCCAGGAGGAGGCTTCCGGTAGCGCTGAGGCCTCCAAGAACTATGGGGGCCGGAGATCTTGGCGCCATGACGACGGGAGAAGCCAAGATCCTGCACGGGGGAGGTCGGGGAATGGTCTGGCCCTGGGCACGTCTGAAGTGAGCTCAGCTGAACTGAGCAGTGATGGGGAGGGGCCGGGCCTCCCCTGCCTTGAGAGCTACAGGAGAGAGACTTGCCTCTGTCGTCAGGAGAGTGGAGCCACGAGGAGTCGAGGCAGGAGGAAGATGCAGGCTGTCTGTGGCTGGGAGTGTGGTAGAGCCGCCTGCACCAGCTGGAGGCAGTGTTGCTGCTGATGGAGTGGATGATTGTGGAGCTGCAACAGCGGCGTCTGCCCGCCGTGTGCCATCTGGATCTACAGGAGCTGGTGCATCTGGTGCTGGTGGAGATTCGGGAGCTACAGCCGCTGGTCACCTGGGGCCAGAGAGGCTTGGTGAGTCTGCTTCATTGTCTAATGTGGGGGGGGTGGTTTTGTGGGAGGGGCTACAGTCTTTGCTGCGTGATGTTAGAAGTCTTTTGCAGGACAGGGCCGCGTCTAGCAGGGGGTCCCCGGTTGCTGTGTGGGAGGCGGGACAGGGTCCGCAGGGGTTGGCGGCGGCAGACAAGGCATCTAGGGGGAGTGGGGGGTCTGCAGTGGTGACGGCTGCGGTTGGTGCTGAGGTCGGGACGGGGAGTGGTGCGACAGTGGGGGCGCCCGCGGCGCCTGCGGCTAAGGTGGGGGATGAGGTGAGATTGGCGGATGCGGCTCGGGGGGAGGTTTATGTCTGCTTTGAAGGGCCGCTGGGGGCTCATTTGAAGGCGGAGGTCAGGGAGAAAATATGGAAGGATGAGTATGTGGAGATATTTTCTCTCTTGCCTCTGGAGAAATTTAATTTAGACAAGGTGAAGCCGGACGAGTCTAAGAAGGAGGAGGAGGAGGAGGAGCGTCGGCGGTATCGATTGATACCCCGGACGTTTTCCAATTGGTTGCAGGCCTTCGCCATCTTAGCCAGTGTCATTGGGGAGAAAGCGCCTGAGAATTGTGCAGGTCTGTTTTGCTACATGGATTCGGTGGGGGAGGCGTACAGAGTTTATGGGGGTACCGCTTGGTTGCGGTATGATGAACAGTTCCGGCAGCGGAAGGCGGTTAGGCCTTCCTTACGCTGGGATCATAAGGACATTGGGCTGTGGATGAGGTTGATGGCGGCGCCGAAGGGTGGGGGCCAGTCCTTTCGGGACGGGGCCGGTGCGACCGGATCTGGGTCCGGTCGGCCGGTGGGGACAGGTAAAGGGTGCTGCTGGCAGTTCAATGAGGGGCAGTGCCGATTGGGGGAGGGATGCCGTTTTAAGCATGAATGCTCCTGTTGCGGAGGTGCTCACAGTTTGTCCCACTGTTTTAAAAAGGGGAAGAGAGGGGGATCGGAGGTTGAGCACAAGGGGGGCAACACCAGTGAGAGTGGCAAGGATGGGGCCGTTTTTAGACAAGTACCCAAATAGGGGGGATGCCCGACTGTTGAGGGAGGGGTTTGAGTTAGGATTTTGTATCCCGTGTGCCAATGTTAAACCGCAGGGGGTGGTTAGGAATTTGGTGTCGGCTCTGCGGCACCCGGAGGTGGTTAGGGAGAAGTTGTTGAAGAAGGTGTCGCTGGGCCGCATGGCGTGCCCATTTCCGGAGGTTCCTTTGCCGGAATTGCGGGTGTCCCTTTTGGGGCTCGTTCCGAAGAAGGAGCCGAATAGATTCCGGCTCATTCACCACCTTTCACATCCGGTGGGAGGCTCGGTGAATGACTGGATTGATCCAGAGGTGTGCGCAGTGACGTATACCTCTTTTGATGCGGCGCTGACTTGGGTCCGGAAATACGGGAGGGGGGCGCTCTTGGCTAAGACGGATATTGAGGCGGCGTTTCGCCTTTTGCCGGTGCACCCGGATAGTTTTGTGTTGTTGGGGTGTTGTTGGGAGGGGGAGTATTTTGTGGATAAATGTTTACCTATGGGGTGCTCGGTGTCGTGCGCACTGTTTGAGTGTTTTAGCAGGTTTCTGGAATGGGTAGTGCGGGCCGAGTCTCAAGTTGATTCGGTGCTGCATTACCTGGACGATTTTTTGTTCGTGGGTCCGGGTGGTTCGGCATTGTGTTCGGTGTTATTGCAGACTATGGAGAGGGTGGCGGCTGGCTTTGGGGTGCCCTTGGCGCCCGACAAGACGGAGGGGCCGTCCTATCAATTGAAGTTTGCCAGTCGCATTATGCCGATGGGGCATGTTTTCTGCCGCAGGTTGGCGGCAGTGACCGTGGGGGTGATCAGGCCGCGGCATTATGTTCGCCTGACTGGGGAACTGCGAGCCGACTTGGCGGTGTGGGCGGAATTTTTGGAGGTCTATAATGGGAGGTCGGTCATCATGGGGGGGGCAAGTGTCTAATTGGGATCCGGAGTTGTTTACCGATGCGTCGGGGAGCCATGGGTTCGGAGCATATTGGCAGGGAAATGGTGCATCGGTGCATGGCCGGATGAGTGGAGGTCGGCAGGGCAGGTGCGGAACTTGCCGCTATTGGAATTATTTCCTATTCTCGGTGGCGGTTGAGATTTGGGGGGATAGGCTCCGGGACAGGAAGGTGTGCTTTCGGTGCGATAATCTGGGGGTGGTGCAAGCAATTAATGCTCAGACGGCGAATTCGCCACCGGTTGTGCGTTTGTTGCGGCAGCTGGTGTTGAGGGGGTTGCGTCTTAATGCGCAGTTTGTTGCCTTGCATGTCCCTGGGGTTCAGAACGAAATAGCTGACTCCCTTTCTCGTTTCCAGTGGGGTCGATTTCGGGCGTTGGCACCGGAAGCGGAGGTCGAAGGGATCGCATGTCCGGAGGAGCTGTGGAGAGTGATTTAACGGTGGCTTTTGGGCTTGTCAGGCAGTCGGTCTGTGCGAGCACCTGGGCCAGCTATTGTAAGTGCTGGAAAGAGTGGGAAGAGCTGGTGGCAGGTATGGGTGTGTTGCAGTCTGTGGGGGATTGGGAGGCGGCAGTCTTGTGTTTTGTGGGGAGGTTGTTTGAGGACGGGGTGTCCGGGTCCGGACTTAGCCGGCGGCTGTCGGCTTTGGCGTTTTGGTTTCAGGTACAGGGAATGCCGGACGCTACTAAGGCGTTTTTGGTTAGAAAGGCGGCTAGGGGGTTTCGGAGGGGCCTGCAGGTTAGGGACTCCAGGAGGCCGGTGTCTTTTTCTTTGTTAGTGGAGTTGGGTGGTCTTTTGTCCTGGGTGTGTCTTTCGAATTTTGAGCTGGTTCTGTTTCGGCTTGCTTTTTCATTAGCGTTTTTTGGAGCGTTTCGGGTGTCTGAATTAGTGGCGCCGAGTAAGGTCTCGGCGGGAGGGTTGTTGGTGTCTGATGTGACTGATGACGGGGGTAATTTGGCATGTGTGGTCCGGCGCTCAAAGACAGATCAGTTGGGTCGAGGTTTTGTGGTGAGATTGGCGCCGTTGGTTGGATCGGGTATGTGCCCGGTGTCTTGTTTTAGGGCGTACGTGGCTATTCGCCCGGGAATGGGGGGGCCATTGCTGATGCACAAAAGTGGGGAATTTTTATCTAGGTTTCAGTTTATCCGTGTTTTCCAGCTGGCCTTGGAAAAACTGGGTAGGGGTAGTGGGGACTTTAGTTCCCATTCATTCACGATTGGGGCTGCTACTGAGGCTGCAAGGTGGGGGCTGGGACCAGATGCTATATGGCGGATAGGCCGGTGGGAATCTGATAGATTTCGTTTATATGTGCGTCCTCATTTGATGTAATTTCGGTGGGATTGTTGCTGTAAGGGGTTTTGTTTGTTGTTTGTTTTTCAGGTGCTGCGCCGTGCCTGATTTGGATCCTGGGACACTCATATGTGGTGAGGGGTGCGGCGAGGGCCGCGGTGCGCCCGGATGGGCGGCAATTGGGGTTTTCCAGGGAGGAGGCACAGGTGAGGTGGCTGGGACAAGGTGGGTTGCTGTGGGCGGGGAGTTCTGCCGTTCTTACAGAAATATGTCGACCTTGATAGGGCCCCCAATATTTTAGTCCTTCACGTGGGGGCAACAACTTGGGGGGTAGGACAGCCAGGTCCTTGATGAGGGACATTAAGTTGGATCTGTTGAGAATCTGGACGTCGTTTCCGGGGATTTTTATCATATGGTCGGACATTGTGGCCAGACTTAAATGGAAGCGGGCAGGGTCGGTGGCTAGCCTGAACAGGGCGGGGGCGAAAGTTAATAGATTGGTCAGTCGTTTTGTTGCTAGGAACGGGGGCCTGGTGGTCAGGCACAGGGAACTGGAGGTGGCCTCTTCCGAGTTTTTGGGGCCTGATGGGGTCCATTTGAATCCCATTGGGACGGATCTTTGGGCATGGGAAATACGAGACATGTTGGAGAGGGCGGTTCAGTTGTGGGGGAGCGGCCGCTTGTAAGGAGTCACAAGAGGCCGTTGGTGGCAGGAGCTAGAGGGGGACTTGGAGACAATTGGAGAGAGTTGGCACTGAATGGGATGGTGAGGCTGGGGGCGGTACCCAGCCTCGTGTGGTGAAACCCTGCGGGAGAGGCCCAAAGGGGCGGGGGTCTCTGAAGGCGGTGCCCTGGGGTTAAGGGAAGGGACGACCCAGGGCAAAGTAGGAGACCCGAGGAAAATTTGGGATGCCTCCAAGTCCTCTCTCTGGCTAGGTGGTAGAGTCGAGTTAAAGGATATTTGCACTAGTTTGTTTGTATATGGATATGTGTGGTCAGGTAATGTTACCTGAGTATGTTAAATGTTATTTAAAGGTTAATTAATATTTGAGTATTAAGTTATGATGTTTTGAATAAAATGGCCGCTGTGGCCTTTATACCAAAAGTATGTGGTCCGTGTCTTTTATCGGGGGAGTAGGTAGAAAGAAGGGTCACAGCGCAGGTGGATGATACCCTAGTCAAGAACATACACAGCTCTGCACATTGCGTTGTACAGGGACTTACTCATGAGCATGAAACACATGGCGTCATGACAACAATACTCATAATAAATGAGGCACAGGTCATTTAGGAGTTTATTTTTACACATATTGCAGTAGAAATTGGTTGCATTTAAATTAAATTACAAAAAAATGACAGATCTAATAATGCTACATGATATGTCAATGTTTGCTTTGGTCTGCTCGATCTTGGACCATAGCATAAGACCCCTGGAGACGGACGGAGGCAGGTGACAGGCCCTCCGTCCGCCAATATGGATGATCGGATCCCCGCGGCAGCATCCATTTTACTGACTGCACTGATGCAGATGCCGTGATCTGTATTGATCACAGCATCTGAGTGGTTAATGGCGCACATGAGCGTAATCGCTGATGTCCGCCATTACCGGCGGGTCCCTGGCTGCTGATAGCAGCCGGGACCTATGACATGAGCACCACTCCGGTGCTCGCCGTCATGTACTTTTATTAGAGAAGGGGCTTATTTACATTTATTAACATTTTTTTGCGTTAGGGAGTACTGGGAGTTACAGTGAGCTACTGACAAACTACAACTCCCAGCATGTCCTAACATAGCCTATGGCTCTGCAGCTGTCTCAAACCAAAACTACAACTCCTATTATGTTGCACCATAACTTATTCTGTAATACTATATAGTGCAACATGCTAGGAGTTGTAATTTTGGGGCAGCTGCAGAGCCATAGGTTTTATCAGGGCAGTTGCAGTTACTAACTACAATGCCCAGCATGCCCTATACAGCTAACCCAAAAGGTCTGGTCAGCTGAATAGGGTGTTTGTGTATCAGGGCATGCTGGCCATTGCAGTTAGTAACTGCAAGTCCCAGCATGCCCTGATACAGCCTATGGCTCTGCAGCTGCCCCAAAACACAACCTGCAGCATGTTGCACTATATAGTATAATTTATATAATACTATAAAGTGCAACATGCTGCAGGTTGTGCTTTGGGGCAGCTGCAGAGCCATAGGCTGTATCAGAGCATGCTGGGAGTTGCAGTTAGTGACTGCAATGCCCAGCATGCCTGGCCCCTGATACATCCTATGCAGCTGCTGCTGCACTATATATTATTTTCTAGCCACCCACCCCCTTACCCTTATTTTTTTTATGTGGTGACTTGTGGCAATTGTAAATTACCCGGCTCCTCTCCGGTGGGGCTGGTGACGTCACTGACGTCAGTCTCTGCTGTCTGGCAACAGACGTGACGGCGCACACGTGGCGTCAGTTACCAGCAGCCCCCGTGCTGGAGCCTGGGACTGGGTGACGGACGTTCCCAGAGGGGAGGGGGAGCCGGAGCCCGGAGCGGAGGAGAAGGTCAGAGGTGAGGGGAAGGTGGGAGGGGATTTGGGCCCGGCCACAGGCAGCTGTTACGCCGAGCGCTCCGGGTCCCCGCTCCTCCCCGGAGCGCTCGCAGCGTTTACCTGCTCACAGCGCCCCGGTCAGACTCGCTGACCGGGAGCGCTGCACTAGTGTCTCTGGCGGGGATGCGACCAGCGATGCGGGACGCGCCCGCTCGCGGTTCGCATCCCAGCTTGCTTACCCGACCTGTTCCCCGTTTGTCCAGTCCCGGCGCGTGCGGCCCCGCTCCCTAGGGCGCACGCGCGCCGGCTCTCTGCGATTTAAAGGGCCAGTGCGCCGCTGATTGGCGCCTGGTCCAATTAGTAACTTCAACTGTGCCTTAGCCTATATTACCTCACTTCCCCTTCCCAGCATTGCCGGATCTTGTTGCCTCAATGCCAGTGAAAGCATTCCTTGTATGTCCCAAGCCAGTGTTCCAGACCTTCTGCCGTTGCCCCTGACTACGATCCTTGCTGCCTGCCCTGACCTTCTGCTATGTCCGACCTTGCTCTTGCCTAATCCCTGTGTACCGCGCCTATCTCAGCCGTCAGTCGGGGTTGAGTCGCTATCGGGTGGAACGACCTGGGGGTTACCTGTCACTGCAAGTCCATCCCGCTTTGCGGCGGGCTCTGGTGAATACCAGTAACCCCTTAGACTCCGTTCCCCTGGTACGGCCCACGTCATCACCCCACTGACACAGAGGATCCACCACCAGTGTCCTCACAGTACCCGGATCCTGACAGCAGCACAGCGCTGTGCAGCGCATTGTATCCGACAGTGACGGGGCCCCTTTGTAGAATGGAGCCCGCTGCTGACAGTGACACGGCGGGGCCCGGTGCCCCTGGACATTCGGGGCCCTGGGCAGTTGCCCAGGTTGCCCCCCTAACACCGGCCCTGTCCGGGACTTTAGTGCTTACCCCTAGGCTTTGACGTTCACCTGAGCGCAGGGGATATGCTTTGGAAGATGCATGGCTGCATGATTAGACTTGTAGATTTGAGGCCTTCTCAGAACACCTGACACTTTCTCTTCAGACCTTCTCCAAGACTGTTCCTCAGCAGAATCTGAACTCCTACCACACTATACATGGGGCAAATTTGGATGATTCCCATTGAGCAGATAGGTCACATGGTTTACCTCATGCACACTCCCCTAACAGGCTTAAAGCAACAGGTACATAGAAAATTCCAATAAATTAACCATAGCATCACATAATATTATAATAGTCCTTATAATAATCTGCCACACAGGATGGATAAGACACAATATTCTGTAATGGGTCACACCACAGTTGTACATTGCAAAAAAAAATACTTTTCTAATATACTTCAGAAGAAAATGTAATCTCCTTTTTATAGAAATCATGGCCTATAAAAATAAATAAAAAAAAACACATGGGGGCCCCATCCCAACCAGTACATAATCCTGTATGGCTGCAGCATCATATTTGTCCCATCTGAAGCACAGGCATGTACAAAACCCGGGAAGTGAGGACAGGACTAGCACTCCTTTGTGCTCACTTCTGTCCGATCAGACTGCAGCCGGCTGATTGGACGAGGAGACCCAGCACAGCAGACTCAGGGATTCACATGAGTCCAGCAGAGTGAGGACATACCCCCTCCAGAGCACAGGATGACAAACCAAGTGAGCAAAAGGAAGAAGGTATGTATGAGAGAACTATAGGTGCAAAACACATGAAAATTATGTGTACATGATCAGGATTAGGCACTGAGTAATATAATTGGTGGGATATGACAGGTACACGTTAATTCATGTTAAACAATTTCATGGCCACTACAATGTGGTTCTGCCCACCAGGTGGTGCTGCATTAACATAAAATATATTCCTAGTACAGAAGACTGAATCCAGCTAGTTAAAGGGATATTCTGGGACTTTTTTTTTTTTGACTGTGCTACAAGGGCTGTAAACTTAGTGTAGTTCATAAAATAGTGTCTGTGCCTGTGTTTACCGGCTGGTCTTGCAATTATTATGCCATCTTTGCCCTGATTTTTTTTACAACATGCAAAACGAGTGCTATCTATGGCTTCTCCCAGGTTGCAGTGCGACCCGAGACATTACATCTGTCACGATGCCGGCTGGCAGGTAGTGGATCCTCTGTGCCAGAGAGGGATGGCGAGGACCGCGCTAGTGGACCGGTTCTAAGCCACTACAGGTTTTCACCAGAGCCCGCCGCAAAGCGGGATGGTCTTGCTGCGGCGGTAGTGACCAGGTCGTATCCACTAGCAACGGCTCACCTCTCTGGCTGCTGAAGATGCTGAAGATAGGCGAGGTACAAGGGAGTAGGCAGAAGCAAAGTCGGACGTAGCAGAAGGTCGGGGGCAGGCGGCAAGATTCGTAGTCAGGGGAGATAGCAGGAGATCTGGTACACTGGCTATAAACACACAAAACGCTTTCACTAGGCACAAGGGCAACAAGATCCGGCAAGGGAGTGCAAGGGAGGAGACTAGATATAGCCAGGGAACAGGTGGGGGCCAATTAAGCTAATTGGGCCAGGCACCAATCATTGGTGCACTGGCCCTTTAAATCTCAGGGAGCTGGCGCGCGCGCGCCCTAGAGAGCGGAGCCGCGCGCGCCAGCACATGACAGCAGGAGACGGGAACGGGTAAGTGACCTGGGATGCGATTCGCGAGCGGGCGCGTCCCGCTGTGCGAATCGCATCCCCAACGGCCAGGACAGGGCAGCGCTCCCGGTCAGCGGGACCGACCGGGGCGCTGCGGAGAGAGAGACGCCGTACGCGCTCCGGGGAGGAGCGGGGACCCGGAGCGCTAGGCGTAACAGTACCCCCCCCCTTAGGTCTCCCCTTCCCTTTGTCTGGTAACTGCCTCCCCTGGGATGAGGACACCGGGAAAGGATGGAGGGATTCCTCAACAGCAGGCGGAACAGCAGGAGTAGGGATGGGGAGGGAGGGCAGAGGGCGAGACTTGGCACGGGGCAGTGTGACACCAGGACGAGGGCCAAGAGGGGACACAGAGGTTTGCCTGATGGGACTGGGAGGGGGGGAGAGGTATTTCTTGTGGCAGGCAGAGTCCTTAATGACCTTAGGGGGACCGGATACAGGAGGAAGCACAGGGTCACGGCAGGGAGTACTGGGGACCGGTTGAAGGCAGTCCTTGGAACAAGAGGGACCCCAACTCTTGATCTCCCCAGTGGACCAATCCAGGGTTGGGGAATGGTGTTGAAGCCAGGGTAGTCCAAGGAGAACTTCAGAAGTGCAATTAGGAAGGACAAAAAATACAATTTCCTCGTGATGAGGTCCGATGCACATTAGGAGGGGCTCCGTGCGATAACGCACGGTGCAGTCCAATCTGGCTCCGTTGACCGCAGAAATGTGGAGTGGCTTGACAAGACGGGTCACCGGAATGCGGAATTTATTCACTAAGGACTCCCGAATAAAATTCCCAGAAGCTCCAGAGTCCAGGCAGGCCACAGCTGAGAGGGGAGAGCTGGCTGACGTAGAAATCCGAACAGGCACCGTGAGACGTGGAGAAGTCGACTTAGCATCAAGAGACGCCACACCCACGAGAGCTGGGTGCGAGCGTGCGTTTCCCAGACGTGGAGGACGGATTGGGCACTCCACCAAAAAATGTTCAGTACTGGCACAGTACAGACAAAGATTCTCTTCCTTACGGCGATTCCTCTCTTCCAGGGTCAGGCGAGACCGATCCACTTGCATGGCCTCCTCGGCGGGAGGCCTAGGCGCAGATTGCAGTGGAGACTGTGGGAGAGGTGTCCAGAGATCTAAGTCTTTTTCCTGGCGGAGCTCTTGATGCCTCTCAGAAAAACGCATGTCAATGCGAGTGGCTAGATGAATGAGTTCATGCAGGTTAGCAGGAGTCTCTCGTGCGGCCAGAACATCTTTAATGTTGCTGGATAGGCCTTTTTTAAAGGTCGCGCAGAGAGCCTCATTATTCCAGGAAAGTTCAGAAGCAAGGGTACGGAATTGTATGGCGTACTCGCCAACGGAAGAATTACCCTGGACGAGGTTCAGCAGGGCAGTCTCAGCAGAAGAGGCTCGGGCAGGTTCCTCAAAGACACTTCGAATTTCCGAGAAGAAGGAGTGTACGGAGGCAGTGACGGGGTCATTGCGGTCCCAGAGCGGTGTGGCCCAAGACAGGGCTTTTCCAGACAGAAGGCTGACTACGAAAGCCACCTTAGACCTTTCAGTGGGAAACTGGTCCGACATCATCTCCAAGTGCAATGAACATTGCGAAAGAAAGCCACGGCAAAACTTAGAGTCCCCATTAAATTTGTCCGGCAAGGACAGGCGGAGGCTAGGAGTGACCACTCGCTGCGGAGGAGGTGCAGGAGCTGGCGGAGGAGATGATTGCTGAAGAAGTTGCGAATGTTGGTGCACAATGGTGGACACTTCCGACAGCTGGTGGGTTAGATGGGCGATCTGTCGGGCTTGCTGGGCGACCACCGTGGTGATATCAGAGGCAACTGGCAGGGGAACCTCAGCGGGATCCATGGCCGGATCTACTGTCACGATGCCGGCTGGCAGGTAGTGGATCCTCTGTGCCAGAGAGGGATGGCGAGGACCGCGCTAGTGGACCGGTTCTAAGCCACTACAGGTTTTCACCAGAGCCCGCCGCAAAGCGGGATGGTCTTGCTGCGGCGGTAGTGACCAGGTCGTATCCACTAGCAACGGCTCACCTCTCTGGCTGCTGAAGATGCTGAAGATAGGCGAGGTACAAGGGAGTAGGCAGAAGCAAAGTCGGACGTAGCAGAAGGTCGGGGGCAGGCGGCAAGATTCGTAGTCAGGGGAGATAGCAGGAGATCTGGTACACTGGCTATAAACACACAAAACGCTTTCACTAGGCACAAGGGCAACAAGATCCGGCAAGGGAGTGCAAGGGAGGAGACTAGATATAGCCAGGGAACAGGTGGGGGCCAATTAAGCTAATTGGGCCAGGCACCAATCATTGGTGCACTGGCCCTTTAAATCTCAGGGAGCTGGCGCGCGCGCGCCCTAGAGAGCGGAGCCGCGCGCGCCAGCACATGACAGCAGGAGACGGGAACGGGTAAGTGACCTGGGATGCGATTCGCGAGCGGGCGCGTCCCGCTGTGCGAATCGCATCCCCAACGGCCAGGACAGGGCAGCGCTCCCGGTCAGCGGGACCGACCGGGGCGCTGCGGAGAGAGAGACGCCGTACGCGCTCCGGGGAGGAGCGGGGACCCGGAGCGCTAGGCGTAACAACATCACTATTCAGGTTTTCAGAGGGAGCCTCTCTGCATCAATGGTGGGGAGATTGCTGGGTGGGAGGGAGATCATTCTCTAAAGGGCGGCAGGGAATTTTAGTCTCAAGCACAGCATCAGCTATGCTTCAATGGGTGAAGCAACCTTTGGAGGGGAGATCATTCTCCAAATTGCTGCAGGTAATTGTCCCAGGTGTGCTTCAATGGGTGGGGTGGCTGATATGTGGGAGGGAGAAAAGTGACCTCCCCTTAACAAACAAGGGATCCTGGGACTTGAAGTTGGAGGGAGGGAACTATAACAGGAAATAGCCATTTCACAAAAAGAAAGCATCAGCGTTCTGCACCAAGACAAGCACAGATCCTTCCTAAGGATGTACATTACTGTCTGGCAGGTAAGTACTAAAGTCACCATATGGTGGGTAACCCCTTTTAATTGCATATCCGGTGAATCTTATCTGTTTAAAAACAAGCCCCGCACCCACTTTCATCTGCTCCTCTGCATGTTGAGGACATTTTATACAGGAACTAATGCACGTCACCGCCACCTGAAGCAAACGCATCAAAATCCCAGTAATCCTGACAACCCATGAAGTTTTCATTAATACTAACTTTCTTGACTTCTACTTGATTGATTGAAGAAGAAGCAGGAAAGGTCAGTTCATGGGCAGGAGGACCCGCGGTGCCTACAGCCCATCTTTAATGAAAACTAATAAATAAAGTACACTTATGTTTACCTAAGCTGAAATATTGATATTGAGGCCCACGCTGAATGCAAATGTCTACATTAATCATAACCCCCCCCCCCCCCCCCCCCCCCCACCTCCTCCTTCGTCTGGAATCTTCCGGCTCCAGAACTACATGATTTGATAGACTAATATATCATTGTTATGTCAACAGGAAAATGTTTAGCAATGACAGAATGCAAATATATATCTTGGAAATCTGCTTATAGTTTGTGCATTAAGTATCTCAACAATTAGATGTCTGGAGGGAAGAGTCGGAGGATGTGCGGCGTAAATTAATAATATGTACATGAAGTGAGAGACATGGGCCGCAAGGGGGGGATGGGTTACACAGATGCAGCTTGCACTCTACATCAGTGGTCTCAAAGTGTGGTACTCCAAGATGCTGCAAAACCACAACTCCCAGCATGCCCAGACAGCCGTCGGCTGTCCAGAAGAGTCAAATGGGTGAAGCATGAGGCTAAAGAATCTTAAAGGGGTACTATGGTGGAAAACATTTTTTGTAAATTACTTCTATATAAAAAATCTTAATCCTCCCAGTACCTATCAGCTGTTGTATGCTCAAGAATATGCCCGGAATACCCCTTTAAGCATTCCAGTCCTCAAAGGGGTACTCCGCCCCTAGACATCTTACCCCCCTATTCAAAGAATAGTGGATGGATAAGATGTCATATCACAGGGGGTGCAGTTGATGGAACCCCTACGATCTCCTGCCCAGCTCTCCGGCGTTCTGAATATTTATCTTCAAAATGCCAACTGTGCTAGGCTTCAGGCGGCTATGGCCATCACACCCTCTCCATTAAAGGGGTACTCCGGTGAAAACCTTTTTTCTTTTAAATCAACTGGTGGCAGAAAGTTAAACATATTTGTAAATTACTTCTATTAAAAAATCTTAATCCTGTACTTATTAGCTGCTGAATACTACAGAGTAAATTCTTTTCTTTTTTCAATGCTTTCTGATGACATCACGAGCACAGTTCTCTCTGCTGACATTATTATAATAAGGCTTTATTTATTGTTGTCCTTAGTGGGATTTGAACCCAAGTCCCCAGCACTGCAAGGCAGCAGTGCTAACCACTGAGCCACCATGCTGCCCTTAGCATACATCTGCTATGCATGGTTGCTAAAATGGACAGAGATGTCAGCAGAGAACACTGTGCTCGTGATGTCATCAGTGTTCCAAAAAGAAAGGAATTTCCTCTGTAGCATTCAGCAGCTAATAAGTACTGGAAGGATTAAGATTTTTTAATAGACGTAATTTACAAATATGTTTAACTTTCTGCCACCAGTTGATTTAAAAGAAAAAAGGTTTTCACCGGAGTACCCCTTTAATGTCTATGGTATAATCTGGCATTGAGTGGAGTTTGCTGATTACTGCGATGCCGTTCCGGATGTCGTGGGGGATCCCTGCGGTCGGGCTCCCTGCGATCAGACATCTTATCCCCTATCCTTGGGATAGGGGATAAAATGTTTAGGGGAGGTGTACCCCTTTAAACCCACCCCCTACTGGCCTGATTGATTTTAAAGCTGGCTTAAAATGATGTATCAAAGGAGCGTCATCTTCTATTGTGGTGAGGGTGCGATGAGGGCAGATGTTATAACCCTAAGGGCAGATGGCATTGATGCCTTGTATTCGTTACACTAGGGCGTGGTTTAACCTCTGCACCACCCGAAGGTATGCCGCTGGATCCTGGGCTAGGCGTGGTCCAAATAATGACTTTGACGCCAAGTTACGGAACAACGGCAGCTTTACTGAGGTAGACAGGTGTAATAGTCTTGACAGCTCAGTTAGTTCCAAGGAGGTGACCAGTGACTTTAGTGACTCTAGGGCAGTGGTCTTCAACCTGCGGACCTCCAGATGTTGCAAACCTACAACTCCCAGCATGCCCGGACAGCCAACGGCTGTCCGGGCATGCTGGAAGTTGTAGTTTTGCAACATCTGGAGGTCCGCAGGTTGAAGACCACTGCTCTAGGGCTTGCTGGGACTTATAGTGGATTTGGACCATTTGCTGCAGGACCATGCTGACTTGACAAAGATTAACCTTAAATGACCTGACTAGACAGACTCACCCCGTATGTAGATTACCAGGTTTTGACATTCACCTGTAATGGACTTGTGGCTGCGGGGTAGGTTTTAGGCCTCCTCAGGACACTAGACACTCTCTCGGGACTTGACCTCACTGTTCTCAGCAAAGACTTGGACTAAGAGAAGAAACTGAACTAGCTCCTCCCAGAGTTTATATGGGGGAGACTCTAGAGGGGTCCCATAGCTCATCCTGTAGGTCACATGGTCACTGGTCACCTTCCTTGGTTACAATACATGATAACAGTATTTAAAGGTATCTGACAAGTTACATACATTTCATTAGATAACATAGGTGATAGTTAACCATTTAGGGAATACAGACAAATGAGGGGCCCAGGGGTCACTGAATGTAATCCGCCTGACAGGGCAGCAAGGGTATAGGGGTGCAACTCCTGTACTGGGTCACCACAAACTCCCCCTCTTAACAACAGCCATCCTCGGCGCCCAGTCCTGGACGGCGGACGAACATAAAGTGGCCATTGAGGCCTGGCAACAACAGTAGATACAGTTTCTGGGGCATTTTGAGACAATGTCCTTCACAGGGCTGGTGAACAGATGAACTGGGGCAGAGTCCATGTGACATTGCAATTAAGGTCCATGCATGCTCCCTTGTGTGAGGGTATTAATAACTGAGATTATGAAATGTAAACATGGGAAATGTTTTTGGTCTTGCAACTGCATACTTAGCAGATATTCAGTTCGGATCTGGCTGCCAGAGGCTTTCTACCCGAATGCCTTTGCTAATGGGGCCCTTCAGCTATAGCTACTTCTCCCCATAACATTATAAAAGTAAATACACATTTTCCAACAACATATGACAAAATTACCTATATACACAGTAGCTCTGTCACTGTACGTGTTACTTACACCTCCAGGAGAACTCTCTGGCCCCAAGAATACCCTGTACACTATGGACAGGAAATTAGTTAGACATTAGACATTAAATCCCTACTATGGACTGAATATTTAGACTTGTTTGTTACAGTCCTAACTTGTTATATGACATTTGACTATTTAGATACATAATTGCTATTTATATCACTGACTATCTGTACATGAGATTAATTTAGAATTATTTATTCTATACTGACTAGACATTAGTATATTATTTACTGATAACTTTTATACAAAAATACTTTTACTCTCTATACCTGGCTGGTAACTGTCCCTGGCAGTGAGGTAAGTGGATACACCTCTCCCGACCTAGTCAGGATACCTCATATACAATTGCCATGGGTACAAAAGACATTAAACACTTTAGTCATTTTATATAAACATTTTGTATACACTTTATTATAATGTACTTTAATTTAAGGATCGACCAATATTGATTTTTTTTAGGGCCGATACCGATAATCTGTCACATTTCCGGCAGATTTAAATCAATGAACTGCAGCGGCTATTGCCGGGCCAGAGACCGCCGCCGCCGCCCGCTTCTCTCCCCCTGCCTGTCCTGGGGTCCTGAGTCTAACCACCACAATTGCCCCATCGCCTCCCCCCCATCCTCTGCCCACATACTGCCACCGCCCCCCCATCCTCTGCCCACATACCGCCGCCCCATCCCCTCCCCCCATCCCCGGTGTTATAATTACGTGTTCCCGGGGTCCGCGATCCTTCTGGCTCCATCGGCGTCCTGCGCTGTCACTGTGTGCACTCAAGGTGACGTCGCGTTGGGGACGTCACTCATCATTACGCAGGGCAGCGCACAGCAACAGCGCAGGAGCCAGAAGGATTGTGAACCCCGGGAACAGGTAATTATAACACCGGGGATGGGGGGAGGCGATGGGGCGGTGGCGGTATGTGGGCAGAGGATGGGGAGGGGCAGCGGCGGTATGTGGGCAGAGGATGGGGGGGAGGCGATGGGGCATCGGCATGTGGCCAGAGGATGGGGGGAGGCAATGGGGCAGTGGCGGCGTTGGTCGTCTCTGGCAGGGGGCGGGGCATTATCGGCATATCGGCATATCGGCAAGGTAATTGCCGATACCGATAATGTCGATCCCCACTTTAAATAATACAGTTTCACAACAGAAACCATAGTTGTATTCACTTGTGCCAAAAGAACAAACAACACATCACTCTGTAGTTAGATTTGGAGTAACGCCCCACAGTTCTGGTACATTAGAGTTCTCAGTAAAGAATCTTGGCCATAAGCTGGGCACATTAACAGAATGGTTGTAAAGAGTTCTTGGTCCACCAGGCACCAGGCACATTTTTTTGAACGTTGCAGGAACCTGAAAGAATAATAGTGGTACTCCCACAGAAACAAAGTCAGTCTCTCTAGTAATAGTCTTGACAGCTTAGTTAGTTCCAAGCTCAGTGGGACTTGTAGTGGATTTGGACAATTTGCTGCAGGACCACACTGACTTGACACAGATTAACCTGTGGGACTTATAGTGTATACATGCCCACACTGACTGTATACAGACTGATCTTGGCTGACCACCCCATATGTAGCTTACCAGGTTTTGACGTTCACCTGTGGGGTACTGGATTAGTGGAAGCGTGGCTGCGTGGTAGCTTTAGGCCTCTTCAGGACACCAGACACTCTCTCAGGACTTGACCTCACAGTTCTTCAGCAGATACTACACAAGAGACTGAAATATCTTCTCCCAGGGTTTATATGGGGGAGACTCTGGAGGGGTCCCATAGGTCACTCTATAAGTCACATGATCACTGGTATCTTCCTTGGTTACAACACGTGGTAACAGTATTTAAAGGCACATAACAGTATAAAGACATTATAATAGATAACATCAGGCATCATTAACCATTTACATATATTAAAGAGGGACTCAGGGGACACCGTAATAGAGTCCGCCTGACAGGACAGCAAGGGTACAGGGGTGCAACTCCTGTACTGGGCCACCACACTATACTTGCTTATTACCTTTTTGTTTCTTACTGGGTTCCAATTTATAAAATTCAGAACCATGTAAGAAAACCAAATCATCATATTGTATAATCCTGTAGCCCAGGTCAAGTGGCACAAGGACCCATGCCAAATCTGTAATCTTCCAGGTCGCAGTGTTACTTTCTGGAGTCTAATGTTTATGCAAAAAATTAAGAAGCCAACGTGAATGTTTTTGTTATTTTTTTTATGATGTCAGTCAGTAGTAGCAGATTTTCTATTAAATACCGCCACAGAGTGAAACAGTTGTTGAGTACTCAGAGCGCTCTCAGTAATGTCCTGATTGATGATTTATTTGCGACTGTTTGAGAATTTGTCCTCCCATTCCAGAGCCGTATTTTCCCAGCACTTTAATAGATCATTCCATAGTTGGACTGTTTCACCGAACAGATTGGCTATTCATTTAAAATAAAGTACAATCCCATTGCTGTAATTCAGTGATTTAAGCTGTGTCCAAATGCCACGTTCCAGGCGTGCTGCTACAGAACCTCGCTGCAGCCAGTGAGAATGATCAGCTTGGTAAATGAATTTCATACTCGTTCCATGTGCCGGCCAACGTTTAAATGTGGTTAGGAACCAGCGACTCTTCACTCTCTATGGGATTTGGTTCATACTTTATTTTTTTTATATATATTTGCAAAAAGCTCTTTTGTAATCAGAGGTGAAATTCATCGTGCCAAATCCCAAAAAGAAATAAAAAAAATGTTTACTTGGGTCTCTTTTTCTTAAACATTATTTTCAGTCGTTTCACTAGGGAAGACATTTGACTGTTTTACCAGTCCTGCTGATCTGTTGGGGTCGGTGCTTAAAGGGGTACTCCACCCCTAGACATCTTATCCCCTTACAAAGGATAGGGGATAAGATGTCTGATTGCGGGGGTCCCGGGGATCGGATCTCACCTGTTTCTGCTCCGGAAGCGCTGGAGGGTCTGGGTCCCAACCACCGGAATGTAAGTCAGTGACGTCACGACTCTGCCCAACGTGTGACGTCATGCCTCATCCCCTCAATGCAAGTCTATGGGAAGTCTATGTGACGGATAGGATAGGGGATAAGATCTCTAGGGGTGGAGTACCCCTTTAAAGGGGTACTCCTCCTCTAGACATCTTGTCCTGTCGCTGGGGACACTCGCGATCTCCCTGATGAACCCGGCATTCTTTTTGAGCGTCGGGGGCAGCACCCCCTCAATACAATTCTATGGGAGGGGGTGTGATGGCCGTCACGCCCCCTCCCATATATTTGCATTAAGGGGGCATGGCTGTGATGTCACAAGCCTCCGCCCTTCATTGCCCAGTTCACTCCATGCACCGGATGTCTGGGGTGCCACAGCCAAGATTGCGGAGGGCCCCCCAGCAGTGCGACCACCGTGATCAGACATCTTATCCCCTATCCTATGAACCCCTTTAAGAACCTAATGAGGTTCTTCTCCAAGTTGTTATTTCTCCCTGATTTACTAAGAGTGTTGTGTAGTTTTCTTTGTGGGTATTAATTCCCTACAATTTCTTTTCCACGGTATCTTCTAAGGTTTCTTTTCATTTTGCACTTTTCCCTACATTTTGCTTTTTTTTACTCATGTTCTGATCTGTAGGGCTTTCCTCATCTCAAATCAACTACATTTTCAGTGAAAACCTTAGTATGTTGGGTTTTTGTGAAAATTGTGGGAAATGCCCATTTTCGGTGGCCACACCCCATTTCTCCAACAACCACACCCCTTTATCGAGTTTTCTGACACAACGTTTCCTGGTATTCCCCTTACGTCATGAATAAGGGGGCGTTCCCAAAACGTTGCGTCAGATGTCAGGTGATTCTTTCTGTGTGTAAGATCTCTGCCAGTGCATGTGAATTATCGAACCTGCTGATGTTTATATTCCATCCGTACTTGTGAGGAAAGACTGAAAATACAAATAAAAGAAGAAGAAATTAGCCATCTAATCGTAAGTGCTTTTATATTGCATTAACATCTAAAAGAGTGCCGCAAAGAATTCACCATTGCCCATGCTTAAAAAGACTTAAGAGAGAGTAAGGTGAAACTCTATACATGGGCTGAATATATGGGACACCCTTATTACACTAATGAAGTATTTCTCAGACATCACAGGTGTACTGACTACTTTTATAATGATGTCCCAGGTGTACTTACTACTCATGTAATGACATCACAGGTGTACTAGTCATGCAATGACGTCACAGGTGAACTACTCATGTAATGATGTCACAGGTGTACTACTCATGTAATGATGTCATAAATTTACTACTCATGTAATGAAATCACAGGTGTACTACTCATGTAATGATGTCACAGGTGAACTACTCATGTAATGACGTCACAGGTGTACTATTCATGTAATGATGTCACAGGTGTACTACTCATGTAATGATGTCACAGGTGAACTACTCATGTAATGACGTCACAGGTGTACTATTCATGTAATGATGTCACAGGTGTACTACTCATGTAATGACGTCACAGGTGAACTACTCATGTAATGATGTCATAAATTTACTACTCATGTAATGACATCACAGGTGTACTACTCATGTAATGATGTCACAGGTGAACTACTCATGTAATGACGTCACAGGTGTACTATTCATGTAATGATGTCACAGGTGTACTACTCATGTAATGCGGTCACAGGTGAACTGCTCATTTAATGACATCACAGGTGTACTACTCATGTAATGACGTCACAGGTGTACTAGTCATGTAATGACGTCACAGGAGTACTACTCGTGTAATGACATCACAGGTGTACTACTCATGTAATGATGTCATAAATTTACTACTCATGTAATGACGTCACAGGTGGACTACTTATGTAATGCCATCACAGGAGTACTACTCGTGTAATGACATCATAGGTGTACTACTCATGTAATGATGTCATAAATGTACTACTCATGTAATGATGTCACACACATAGTATTCATGAAACGATGTAAAAAAAAAGTACTATTCATGTAGTAACATCACAGATGTATTACTCATGTAGTGACGTCACTGATGTACTACTCGTGTATGACGTCACAGATGTCTCATAAAATCCATTCATACCCAAACCCTACCCCTAAAAAAAAATTCAGACCCTAGAGCAGATAAATTTACAAGAATAGTCCCAGAAGATGACAAAGTGCCAACATATTCCAAAAAGTGGTACAGAGATTGCAACAACATCACCAGTCTCTGATCCCTCTATATAGTTTTTAGCAATTTTTTTATGCCTAATATTTGCATGTCCTGCCTCTATTTTGAGTACTTTACTAATAACTGCCAAATAAAAAAAAATATATATATATATATATATATATATATTGCAATAAGTAAAATTACGCAAAAATGTGTTCCCAGAGCAAATTATAAATAAATAAATTAAATTAAATAAAAATAGTTTAAAGCAACCGATGGGTTAAAGCGCGACAATAACGTTGTTGAATATTCATAAACCGATGGAGTAAATTTGCATGTAATTTGGTTGAGATCAGCATTTTATTTTATATTAATTGCAAATTGGGATTCATATTAATGACCACCTGGAATGAGAGAATTTGCATATCGGAGGCCCTGCTTATTTGGTGACCTTGGTCAAATTGGGAAAAAAAAGAATCTGTTTTGCATATTAAAGAACCCAGGTGGATAAGAGTTTGTTGTGATGGTTTATCTTGGTCATCCAAGCATGAGAGTGATGGGGCCTTTAATGATGCAGAAGTATTCATGCCACCGCTCTTAGCATGTACGGAGGGATGAGGCTATTGTTTTTGCCCACTTATTAGGAGTGGGAGTGAAAAGCGTTTCTTTCAAAGTTTCCTACAAGGCGCTCAAGTAGTTGAATGTTACAATTTACATATCAATGTTTGTTTCTAGCTCGATAATATTAACCAGTGGCCTTCCAAGAAGGAGAGCGACCGGGCGAGCGAAATTAAAGGGTATCACCGCTTCTCATTTTACTGTTCTAATCTACATAGTAAACTGAGAGTCTTGTTCGTCTTGGACTCATCGACATGTAAATTATCCTCTAGTTACAGCCAGAGCAGCATTCAAGATTCTGCTTGCAATCTATCGAAACTTTGAGTGGTGAGAATGTTACATGTTCTACAATGCACTACACCGGTGCGTGCACAGTTACTGTGATACCACTGCGATGGGACAGCTTGGGATTCAGTCGTATAGAATTTGTGGCTCTCTAATAGACAACTCCTGGTATTCTGGCAGGGCTGACTTATAGGGGTTCTCCACCATAAGGTGACTTTAGTACTTACCTGGCAGATAGCAATGGACATGCTTAGGAAGGATCTGTGCTTGTTTTGGGGATGAATTCCTATGTTGTAAGTCCCCCATAATGCTAACACTGCTGCTTTCTTTTTGTGAATTTCCTCCCTCCAACTACAAGTCCCAAAATCCCTTGTTTGTAAGTATGCGGTCACTTTTCTCCCTCCCACACATCACCCACCCCACCCATTGCAGCACAGCTGAGCTGCCTTCCATGCTGTGTTGCCCCTCCCCACCCTCAGCAGTTGTCCCACCCATTGATGCAATGACAAGCCCCTTTTCAACACCTGACTAGTGATGTAGTGTCAGACATCAGTAATTTTGTACACAGGAACAGACACTATATAATGATCTACGCCAACTTTACAGCCCCTGTAGCACAGTCAAAAACAATCTTGGAATACTCCTTTATTTACTTGCAAACATTTGAAAAGGCAAAATTAGGACAACTGTTCCGCAGAACCACCTGGGAACACCCCAAAAATATCAGAACATTCTAAAGACTCCCATTTTGAGTGGGGCTGTGTAGGTTGCATACCCAAACTACAGTTCCCAGGATTGCCCCTACAAAATTAGGACTGTTGGTAAGTATGGTGTTATATACTCAAAAGCCTCGGCCAAACCAGAGGTTCTGCTTTAGACGATCTTTTCTTCTGAAAAGGGATCTCTGAAAATAAACTTAACACCGGACCCCCAATTCTGGGACCCCCAGCAGTCTGCTGTTATCTGAAAGGGAACTGGAAGCAATTGTTTAATGTCCCCACAGTGTTACAAAATTTCTAAAAACCTTCGTGGTTTTGTTAGATTAACCCTTGGTGACAAGGGGATTTTTTATTTTAACTCTTCTTGGGTGTTTTTGGCTCGCAGCTTTCCAAAATTGCAGCATGCTGAGACCATGGCTTTTAGTTATATATATATATATATATATATATATATATTTTTTTTTATATATATATATTTTTTTAAAGGGGTATTCCGGGATTTTTTTTTATTTGACTATGCTACAGGGGCTGTAAAGTTAGTGTAGTTCATAATATAGTGTCTGTACCTGTGTGTGGCGGTTTTCTCACAATTCTTATGTGATTTTTCCCAATATTTATTTTTAACCACATACAAAATGACTGCTGTCTCGGATTTTTCCCAGCTTGCAATGTGGTCGAGACCTGACTCACTAGTCAGCTGATGACAGGGAGCCTGTCTGCTTTAATGGGTGGAGAGAGCAATCTGCAACTAATGCAACAGCTGGAGGCACTCTGATTGAAAACCACAGGTCTGCAGCTCATTTATATTTCAATGGGTGGGGTAGCTGATGTGTGGAAAGGAGAAAAATGGTATCATGGGATTTGTAGGCAAACAAGAAAACTGAAAACAGGAAATACAAGTTCAGAGAAAGCTAGCCACAGTGTTCTGGTAATATCACAACATAGCCATTTAGCCCAAGACAAGCGCAGATCCTTCCTAAGCATGTCCATTACTGTCTGCCAGGTACGTACTAAAATCACCTTATGCTGGATAACCCCTTTAATAAATCTTGGTGTTTCTCCCCTGGAAATCTAAACGCCATAACAAATAGCATTTGCGTTTTTACTGGTGTTTTTTCCACCCAGTTCTTCAGAAGAAATCCTTGAGTCACATGATCAAAGAAGAATCATATGACTTGTCATGAAAAAACTAAAACCTACTGTTTTTGGAATGACCCAATGAAAACTTAATCTAGAGAGTGCAAAAGCCAGGGAAATTAGGAGGTAAAAAGAAGAAAAATGCTGGGGGAAAAAAGGAGCAGAGATTAATTATTTTTACATTAACAGATGATTACATTTGAAAAGTATTTAATTTCTAAATAATATAAAAAAAAACAAATTAACAATTTTTTATTTTTATTTTTTTAATGCATTTTGTTTATTTAACCGGTTGCCGTCTAAGGACGAGTCAGCTCATCCTGAGACAGCAACCGTTGAATGGCACAGGCTCCCGACTTGAGCCTGCGCCATACTGGCCGGCCCTCAGCTGATTCCTGTAGCTGGGAGCTGGCGTTAATAGCCAACATGCGGTGATTGCAGCTGCCGGTTATTAACCCCTTAGATCGCCACTGTCAAACATGACAGCTGCGTCTAAAGGGACATTTAAACCATCCCTGGGGGTCCAGTGGAGCATCCACTGCTGAGGTAACAGGAGGTCTTACCTCTCCTTCCATGTTGGCTGCTACACTGTGAATGATAAAGCCGGGCAGGACCAGGCTTTATCAATCGAGTGCAGAGCACACTGATCAATATGGTTCTATGAAACCACATTGATCTATATGAGGAATCTAATGATTCCTCTTAAAAGTCCCCTAAGGGGACTAAAAGTGTAAAAAAAAAAAAAGTTGAATAAAAAAACACTCATTAACCCCTTCCTTATTAAAAGTTTAAATCACCCCCCTTTTCCCAAATTCCATATAAAAAATATGTAACCATAATAAAAATAAACATATGTGGTATTGCCACGTGCGTAAATGTCCGAACTATAAAAATATATTGTTAATTCCAAAGTCCAAAATAGCGTACTTTTGGTCACTTTTTATACCATGAAAAAATGAATAAAAAGCGATCAAAAAGTCCGATCAATACAAAAATGTACGAGTTAAAATAAACAAGTTATAGGGGTCAGAAGATGACCATTTTTAATGTATTAATTTTTTTGCATGTAGTTATGATTTTTTCCAGAAGTACGACAAAATCAAACCTATATAAGTAGGGTATCATTTTAATCGGATGGACCTACAGAATAAAGATGAGGTGTCATTTTTACAAAAAAATTTACCGCATAGAAACAGAAGCTCCCAAAATTTACAAAATTGTGTTTTTTCTTCAATTTTGTCCCACAATGATTTTTTTTTTTTTTTGGTTTTGCCATAGATTTTTTTGGTAAAAAGACTGATGTCATTACAAAGTAGAAATGATGGCACAAAAAATAAGCCATCATATGGATTTTTAGGTGCAACATTGAAAGGGTTATGATTTTTATAAGTAAAGAGGAAAAAAACAAAAGTGCAAAAACGTAAAAACGCTTGGTCCTTAAGGGGTTTACCATGCAAAATGCAACATCTATCTATATAACTTTTTGTTTGTTCACCATTTTCTATGTGGTGAAAAAGGTTTATGGCTTTCTCGCTGTATATATATATTTTTTAGGGTGAATGTTTTAGTAAACAGATTGTGATTTGGAGATTTTCCCCAGTCAAGCCTATTTTTCATAGATTTTTCTTTTTTTTTTTTTGTCTTTTTTTTAGATTGTGGTAGAAGATGGCAATGGGCACACAATCTGATAAAAGACAATCGGGAACACAATAGTAAATCAGGGCTATTTTCTTATAATGGCGCAACAAAACCACTGGTAGTTTACACTTTTCTAGCCAACTATCAGTTGATCTGTTTTTGCATTAATTACATAATTGGTGCAGTTTGGTGCATACTAGTGTTGAGCGGCATAGGCCATATTCGAATTCGCGAATATTCGCGAATATATGGACGAATATTCGTCATCTATTCGCGAATATTCGTCATATATTCGTGAATATTCGCATATTCGAAAAATTCTCATTTTATTTTTGCATATGTGAAAATTCGCGTATACAAAAATTTATATATGCGAAAATTAGCACATACAAAATTAACATAAGCGGAAATTCGCACACCAGTCTCACACAGTAGTATTAGAGCCTTCTTTACACCACACAAGCTGGAAGCAGAGAGGGGTGATCACTGTGATGTGTACTGTGGGGGAAAAAAATAAAATAAAATATTCGTAATTACGAATATATAGTGCTATATTCGCGAATATGCGATATTCGCGAATAAAATTCGCATTGCGAATATTCGCGAGCAACACTAGTGCATACTGGCACAGGTAGGTGCACAGAGTCACTCACGATAAACCAGCCATACAGTATATCCTAAGCAAAAACCAGAATATAATAAATCTAACTGGATCGGAAAATTTTTATTTTTTTTAAAACTTGACAATCATAGTAAATCTGGGCCAATAAGGGTTAAGTTAACATTGTCCTTATCTGTAGTTGTTAGCCCATCGAGTAAAGTTTCAGAAACCATGTCTTTGTTATATAACTGAAGTAGGTGTGGTCGACAATTCCATTGGGGTTCCATTAAGGTTTCCTCGTCTTAGGACATCAAAAATAGCACATCACATAGTGCTATTCTTGCCATCATAACAACAGAAAACCTTGTTGCAACATCTATGGACCCTAATATAAGTCAACAGGATCCTTTGGGCTCAATTTGGATCCTTAATGTGACATATTCGACAGGGTTCCATAATGGACAGAAGCCATAGCACAGATGCCTTATGGGGCCAACCATGTACAGATTTTCCCATACCAGTCATTGAAAATGTATTTTTGCCATATAATTATAATTTTTTTTTTTTGTTGCCATTTTCGATGGCAATTAGAAAGCAAATACTTCCTAGGAAAAGTATCCCAAACTGCTTCAAGATTTCATATGGTAATGATATAATACGATATTTTTAAATTGAAGGAGAAGGCACCTTTCACATACATAGGACACAATGAGGCAATATCTGGTTATATAAAAAAAAAAAACACAGAATAAGTACAAGGCAAAGCAACAGATAGCTGGAAGAAACCCCAGTGGACTCCATTAGAGATTAATGAGCTCCGTCAAGAGTCATTCGGATCCCTCCCTTAGCTAGAATTCTAAATACTAACTTTTAGTTGATGTTGGATTACAGAGGTTTAATTGTTCCTCGTGTATATAGTTTTTTTTTGTACTTTTCCCTAAATCACAAATCCGTACATTTGTTGAGAGTAGCTGAACGTCCCATATGGAGGGCTTTGTACTAGATCATTGACATTAAGTTTTGTTATTGTCTATAATGAGGGGACGATACATTATTAATTGATTTGTAAATTACTGATTAACATTTTTTAAGGACCAGGTTTGGGGAATAATTAACTTGTTTTTTTTATTTTTTTTTATTTTAGTCTCCTAAAATTTTTTCGAAAATGCGTTATTGACTGATATTCTGATAATAAATTTTTTTTATGCATAATCCATAGTAGCCATTAGAATTTTAGTGCATCTACAGTTATGATGGTTATGTTTTTTTACTAGTGTACAAAGCTCTGAACTCTGCTTTACCTTCATAACTTTAAAGGGGTTCTCCACCAAAAGGTGATTTTAGTACCTGGCAGACAGTAATGGACATGCTTAGGAAAGATCTGCGCTTGTCTTGGGGCTAAAAGGCTGTGTTGTGAGATTACCATAACACTGTGGTTGGCTTTTTGTGAACTAGCTATTTCCGGTTTAAGTTTGTTCTCTCAAACTACAAATCCCATGGTTCCATGTTTGTAAGTGTGAGGTCACTTTTCTCCCTCCCACACATCAGCCACCCTACCCATTGAAACACACCTGTGATCCCTTCAATGCGATAGACCATCGTTTACTGACCAGGGTGCCTCCAGCTATTGTAAAACTACAATTCTTGCAGAATAATCTCCCTCCCACCCAGCGGCCACTCCATCCATTGAAGCAAAGACAGGCTTCCTCTGAACACCTGACTAGTGATGTTATGTGTTGGGCCACAAAGCAACCTGGGAAAACCTGAAATGACAGTCAAATTGTATGCTGTTAAAAATAAACATTGGGGCAAAAATCACAGAAGAATTGCAAGACCAGGGGCATCTCCAATGGGGAAGCCAGAGGGGGCCATGGCCCCCCCTACATTGAGCTTTACCCCCCCCCCCCCCAACTAAAATATCCCCCCATCAGGGCCGGACTGCCATCGTGCAATGAAGAAATCCCCCCCCTCCCGGCTGGTCCGTGAATCATTTAACTATAAGCACACTTATATTTAACAATAAGCACGCGCTATAGTTAAATGCGGTGCTCTGCTGATTAACAGAGGGAAGGGCTATTGGCTTCTCACCCTGTTAATCACTCTTGTGGCTGCCCTCAATATCGAGGGCAGCCACAAGAGGCAGAGCGTCCTTCCTCGGTTCTCCAGCACATGAATGACGTTATCATTGTGTGACAGAGCACAGACCGGAGCAGACGAGGGGAGAGGTCATGTTGCGCAGGTGCTAGGTGAGTATTTTTTTTTTTTATTCTTGACTAGCTAAAGGATCTGAAAGGGGGGGTAACTGTTGCTACCTAAAGGGGGGTCCTGTTGCTACCCAAAGGGGTTCTATTGCTATCAAAGGGAGGGGTCTATTGCTACCTAAAGGGGAGCACTGTTGCTACTTAAAGGGGAGTACTGTTGCTTCCTAAAGGGGTGTTCTATTGCTAGCTAAAGGGGGTTATATTACTATGTAACAGGGATACTGTTACTACCTAAAGGGGGCTACTGTTACTACTTAACACGTTGGGGACGTTACTACTTAACACGTTCAAAGTTGAATGCTGCGTCTAGATTGAAAGTAAACTGCTCCCTGCAAGCTCAGTAGGCTGTTCGGGATCGCCGCGGCAAAATCGCGGCATACCAAACAGCTGTAGAAGAGCAGGAGGGTCCCTACCTTCCTCCTCGCTGTCCAATCGCCGAATGACTGCTCAGTGTCTGAGATCCAGGCATGAGCAGTCAAGCGGCAGAATCATTGATCAATGGTTTTCTATGAGAAACCATTGATCAATGTAAAAGATCAGCGTGTGCAGTGCTATAGCTCCCTATGGGAGCTATAACACTGCAAAAAAAGTGAAAAAAAAGAAAAAAACTGTGTAAATAAAAATAAATATATGTGACGTCACCGCGTGCCGAAATTAGTACCTATGAGTACCTAAAAGGGTTTACTATGAGTACCTAAAGGGGGCTACTATTACTTGCTAAGAGGAGGCTGCTAGTACAACTACCTAAAGGGGCTGCTACTGCCTACTACCTAAAGGGGGTGTCTGCTACTATATATGGGCGACTGCAACTATCTACATGGGAACTTTCCTATAGGGAGTGATTCTTACCTATTTGGGACTGCTGCTGCCTACGGTGGACAGCTATCTACAGTGGTACCTACCTACAGGGAGTAACCTCTACCTATAGGGGGCCGCTACTGCCTACAAGGGGCAACTATCTACAAGGGGAACCTACGTACAGGTGGCCCCTACCTACTCTGGGCACCTGCATAATGGGGAAAACCATGTGAAGGGTCCTGTCTACCTACTTAAGTGACCTAACTACTTAATGTGGGGGAGAAACATAGAAACATAGAACGTGTCAGCAGATAAGAATCATTTTGCCCATCTAGTCTGCCCAATAATCTGAATCATGTCAATAGTCCCTGGCCCTATCTTATATGAAGGATAGCCTTATGCATATCCCTATCTTATATGAAGTATAGTCTTATGCTTATCTCTATTTTTATAAAGGATATCCTTATGCCTATTCCTATCTTATATGAAGGATAGCATAATGCCTGTCCCTATCTTCTATGAAGGATAGCCTTATGCCTATTCCTATCTTATATGAAGGATAGCTGTGGTAGACTAGAGGATGTAGGGTATGGGGAGTGTAGCTGTGCCGGTATTAAAGGGTGTTTGTTAACCCTTGCTATTCGTGATGCCAGGGTGTGGGCTCCTCAATAAAGCTTTTCCTACGCCGCCCTTCCCAGGAACGATAGGGAGGTAGATGATAATAGCTTTGAGGTAGTAAGTAATAATAGATTGCCCACAACCAGAAAGCTTCTGTAAACAGCGGTAACTTTACTGAAGATTTTCTGTACGCTTCATTAACATAACAGTCTCTCATCAATACAACAGCTTCCTTTAGGAGATTGACAATGGTTGGGACTTCAGCTTTAAAAGTCTTTTGACTATTGCGCTGTTCCACTGGATTTAGGGGAATTAGTTGCGGTCTAGTAGTCAGGCTAGCATTAGCAGGAATCAGGGTAAAACTCACGATTTTTGGTTCTGCTGAGGCCGTAGGTTTTGAGGCCTAGCGTATCTTTGAAAGTTGCGTAGCACACCGTCCGTCCTGTTAGTCCGGCATCCTCGAGAGCAGCAACCCAAGAGAGTGATAATTGGACGCAGCTCCCTTATATGGGCAGGGGCTGGACTAACGCTAATTGGTCCATACTGATGTCAATCACCTTAACAGAGATTTGTGGGTAACACGTGACCCACCAGGCACCAGGCTAGTAACCTCTATGGTATGTTGCAGGACCGGTCCTAAGGTCCTGCAACATATCATAGAGGTTACTAGCCTGGTCACATGACCGAAGGTCCTGCGACGCTGAACAATGTAAATACTATACATTCCTATACATATCTTTGCAATTATAGATATAATTACTAATATATACATTTATGAACATGAAAGTTAGAATCCAGGAGAGGCAACTAGGGGTTGTCTCATCTGAAGAACCCTACCTAAACGTAGTTACTCTGACTTTGGGGACCTCTACACTAGGTACTGGATGCAATACGGTACCGGGGCACCACATAGCCTTATGCTTATCCCTATCGTATATGAAGGATAACCTTATGCCTATCCCTATCTTATATGAAGGATAGCCTTATACCTATCCCTATCTTATATGAAGGATAACCTTATGCTTATCCCTATCTTATATGAAGGATAGCCTTATGCCTATCTCTATTCTATATGAAGGATAGCCTTATGTCTATCCCTATCTTATATGAAGGATAGCCTTATGTCTATCCCTATCTTATATGAAGGATAGCCTTATGCCTATCCCTATCTTATATGAAGGATAGCCTTATGCCTATCCCTATCTTATAGGAAGGATAGCTTTATGCTTATCCCAAGCATGTTTAAACTACTTCACTGTATTTGCAGTGACCACTTCTCCAGGAAGACTATTCCATGCATCCACTACTCTCTCAGTAAAGTAATACTTCCTGATCTTACTGCATAAACCTTTTCCCCTCTAATATAAAACTATGTTCTCAGGGATGTGGAAATCCTATAGCCCGACGCCCGGGACAAGTAGTTTTGGGCACCGGGCAGGTGAATTGTTTATAGATTTAGCCCTGTATCGGGCAGGGACAGACAGACTTCCCCCTTATTTTTCTTTAATGTCGGTGTGAGGTGCAGGAGCCGATGGAAGTCTCCACCTCACACCAGCGCTCAGAGTATATGGAGGGGGCAGTGGCGGCCTCCAGCTGACTGCAGAGCCCCCTTATCTCCCCTCCCGGAGGATGGACGGAGCTCAGAAGACACAGCAGGGTGAGAGAGAGGATGTAGACAGCTCCGTGCACAGCTCCATCCCCCGCACTCAGCTCTATCCCTCCCCTCCCCCTGCTCTGTCTAGACAGGACCTAATCCACCACGGGGCGGTTGCTTGTTTGCACGGGGTAAACACAGAGCGGGGGAGGGGAGGGGGAGGACGGAAATGTCACCTCACACCGGCCGGGACTACAGCTCTGATGTCCACTCATGGCGGCTCAGGTGAGGAGACCAAGAATGCAGGCGGCGGCAGGAAGGGTGCTTGTATATGTATGGTGTGAGTGTATGTGTGATGTGTATGTGATGTATGATGGGGGAGGATGGTGTATATCAGTGTTTCCCAACCAGGGGGCCTCCAGCTGTTGCAAAACTACAACTCCCAGCATGCCCTGGGCATGCTGGGAGTTGTAGTTTTGCAACAGCTGGAGGCACCCTGGTTGGGAAACACTGGTGGATATGTATGGTGTGAGTGTATGTGTGTATGATGTCTATGTGTGATGTGTATGTAATGTATACTGTGTGTATGATGTCTATGTGTGATGTGTATGTAATGTATGATGTGTGTATAATGTCTATGTGTGATGTGTATGTAATGTATGATGTGTGTATGATGTCTATGTGTGATGTGTATGTAATGTATACTGTGTGTATGATGTCTATGTGTGATGTGTATGTAATGTATGATGTGTGTATAATGTCTATGTGTGATGTGTATGTAATGTATGATGTGTGTATGATGTCTGTGTGATGTGTATGTAATGTATAATGTGTGTATGATGTCTATGTGTGATGTGTATGTAATGTATGATGTGTGTATAATGTCTATGTGTGATGTGTATGTAATGTATAATGTGTGTATGATGTCTATGTGTGATGTGTATGTAATGTATACTGTGTGTATGATGTCTATGTGTGATGTGTATGTAATGTATGATGTGTGTATGATGTCTATGTGTGATGTGTATGTAATGTATGATGTGTGTATAATGTCTATGTGTGATGTGTATGTAATGTATACTGTGTGTATGATGTCTATGTGTGATGTGTATGTAATGTATGATGTGTGTATAATGTCTGTGTGATGTGTATGTAATGTATACTGTGTGTATGATGTCTGTGTGATGTGTATGTAATGTATACTGTGTGTATGATGTCTATGTGTGATGTGTATGTAATGTATGATGTGTGTATAATGTCTAAGTGTGATGTGTATGTAATGTATACTGTGTGTATGATGTCTATGTGTGATGTGTATGTAATGTATAATGTGTGTATGATGTCTGTGTGTGATGTGTATGTAATGTATACTGTGTGTATGATGTCTATGTGTGATGTGTATGTAATGTATGATGTGTGTATAATGTCTAAGTGTGATGTGTATGTAATGTATACTGTGTGTATGATGTCTATGTGTGATGTGTATGTAATGTATGATGTGTGTATAATGTCTAAGTGTGATGTGTATGTGATGTATGATGTGGGGGGGCAGCGGCAGGTGTATGTATGATGTGTGTACATGTATGGAGTATATGTATGGTGTGAGTGTATGTGTGTATGTAATGTATGATGTCTGTGTGTGATGTGTATGTAATGTATGATGTGTGTATAATGTCTAAGTGTGATGTCTGTGTATGTGATGTATGATGTGGGGGGGGGGCAGCGGCAGGTGTATGTATGATGTGTGTATATGTATGGAGTATATGTATGGTGTGAGTGTATGTGTGTATATAATGTATGATGTGGGGGGGGGGTGTATGTATGATATGGGGGCAGTGGCTGGTGTATGTATGATGTGTGTATATGTATGGAGTATATGTATGGTGTGAGTGTATGTGTGTATGTAATGTATGATGCGGGGGGGGGGTGTATGTATGATGTGTGTATATGTATGGTGTATATGTATGGTGTGAGTGTATGTGTGTATGTAATGTATGATGCGGGGGGGGGGTGTATGTATGATATGGGGGCAGTGGCTGGTGTATGTATGATGTGTGTATATGTATGGTGTATATGTATGGTGTGAGTGTATGTGTGTATGTAATGTATGATGCGGGGGGGGTGTATGTATGATATGGAGGCAGTGGCTGGTGTATGTATGATGTGTGTATATGTATGGTGTATATGTATGATGTGAGTGTATGTGTGTATGTAATGTATGATGCGGGGGTGTGTGTATGTATGATATGGGGGCAGTGGCTGGTGTATGTATGATGTGTATGTATGAATGTTTTGAATAGGAGCGGACTGTCACGTCGGGCATTAGGGCAGTTGTACCATCTCATTTTATTTATTTTTAGTGGCCCCCGCACTAAATTGCACCCCCAGAATCCCCCCTTCATACTCACCCGCCAACCAAGAGCCCCACGGATGCAGACAAACACGCCCGAACCAAAACTACAACTCCCAGCATGTTGGACCATAACCTAAACTGTAGAACTATAAAGTGTAACATGCTGGGAGTTGTAGTTTTTGTTCGGGTCAGCTGCAGAGCTATAGGCTGCATCAGGGGATGCTGGGTGTTGTAGTTACTAACTGTAATTCCCAGTATTCCTTGACACAGACTATGGCTCTGCAGCTGACACAAACCAAAACTACAACTCCCAGCATGTTACACTATAACCTTAACTGTCCTACTATACAGTGCAACCTGCTGCAACACCCACAGAACCATAGGCTACATCAGGGCATGCTGGGAGTTGTAGTTATCTAGTAACTAAATGCAACTTCCAGCATTTTCTGACACAAAATGCACCATATAAACTGGAGAAGCAGAACCCCCCCCCCCCCCCAGTAACATAAAAACTGAAAAAAAGTGATTAAAATATTTTAAAAAGTGCGAATATATGTGAATAAGCCCCTTTCCTAATAAAAGTTTCCAATTTTCTTTAAATAAAAATAATGTACAAAAATAACCATAAGTGTTATCGCTGCATGTGGAAATGTCCAGACTATTAAAATATAATGTTAATTAAACCGTACGGTGAACGGTGTAAATGTAAAGAATAGTCCAGAATTGCTCATTTTTGGTCACTTCATATTAGACATTTTTTATAAGGATCAAAAAGTAACATGTAGACTTTTCTGGTCTTGTCTGGGGGGTAAGAGGATCTACAGCTCTCCCCCCGCTAATATCCTGACATACTGCCATCACCTATTAACCCATTAGATCACCGCTGTCAGCAGTGTCTAAAGGATCTTATATCCATCCCTGGTGGTCTAGTGGGGGGGATCAGACTATTTTGGGGAAAATTATTTTATCTACCAGGACAAGTGGATTTTCTTGAGGGACAAGTAGATTGTGTTCCGCTTTAGTCCCTTGGACAAGTAGTTTTTTTTATATTTCCACACCCCTGGTTCTCTTGTGGTAGTTTTTCTTCTATATAAATCTCCTCTCCTCCTTTACCGTGTTGATTCCCTTTAAGTATATAAAAGTCTCTATCATATCCCCTCTGTCTCTTCTTTCTTCTATACATGTTAAGGTCGTTTAACCTTTCCTGGTAAGTTTTATCCTGCTATCCATGTACAGTGACCCCCCGACCTACGATGGCCCCAACATATGATCATTTCAAGATACGATGGCCTCTCAGAGGCCATCGCATGTTGAAGGCCGCATCAACATACGATGCTTTTGTATGTCGGGGCCATCACATAAACGGCTATCCGGCAGCGCAGACTGCTTCAGCTGCCACCGGATAGCCGTTTACGGTGAGCCGTGTTCTCCGACGATCACTTACATGGCCTCGGGGCTCCGGCGCATCCTCTTCGGGGTCCCCTGCTACGTCGGCGCTCTCCTTCAACGCCATCACGTCGTCGTAGTGACGTGATGGCGGCGACGGAGAGCGAGGATCCAGGGCTGCAGAGACGTTCCAGAGCAACGGGGACACCCCGGGGACGCGGCGACAGTGATGGAGGGTGACATTACATTGCTTTACATTACTTTACATTGCACGGATCCCTCAACATACGATGGTTTCAACAAACGATGGTTCATTTGGAACGGATTATCATCGTATGTTGAGGGACCACTGTACTAGTTTAGTATCTTCTCTGAACTCTCTCTAGAGTATCTATATCCTTCTGAAGATACCTACTTTTCCCCAACCCATTTTTTTTCCCCACTTTACTGTGTGGGACACCAAGGGGGTTATTAATGTACGGAATTCTATAGGTGCTGGAAAAGTGCAGACATGAAAATGTTTGCCTGGCAGTTTCTGTGGAGACGAGTTGTGGCTGTAAGAAATCTTCATGACAGTCTGGGCCAGATGGAGAAGAAAAAGGAAATTGAACGACTCCCATCAGAGGACTTCACCTGATGTAAATGTATGTAATCACTTATATGGTCTGTAGAGTCTGTATATGGCCACTCTAGGGGGGGGGGGGGGGTTATATTTTCTCCTTGCACACTGGTGTTATTATTATTAATGGTCTCAGTATACAGGATTTGGCTAGTAACAGTACGATGGTAATATGTATGATGAAAATATTCCTCCTTGTATACTGGTATTATTGGTAATATTAGTCTCAGTATACAGGATTTGGTCAGTAACAACATGATGTAACATATAGCGATGTATGGCTCCTGTGTCATTGTGTGAGGGCAGGGAGTTAAGCCATGCTGGGAGTTGTAAAACTGGCTGTCAGGGGATGCTGGGAGTTGTAGTTTTGCAACCTCCGAAGGTCCAAAGTTTGGAGACCACTGCTTAATTGACTAAAGCAGCAGTTTAAATTGATATTCCCATCTTATTTATCCTCTAGTATAGGGGATAACAAGCAGATTGGTGGAAGTCTGACTGCTGAAACCCCCACCGATTCTGAGGATGGGGACACAATTGTCTCCAGAGTGAATGGACGACGCGTGTAAATATTAAGCGACCTTGGAGCAGGTGTTGTCCGCACCGTTCACTCCAGGGACAACTTTGTCTACATTCTCAAGATGGGCAGAGGTTTCTGCAGTCAGACCCCCACCTCTCTGCTTGTTATTCCCTATACTGTGGATAGGGGTAAGTTAATATTATGGGAAAATCCCTTTAAAGGCATGTGTTGCATAGATTGCATGGTTTTTGGTGGAGAAGCCACTTCAATTTCTGAGCAAAAATAATTATAATTGTATAACTATAATGTTTGAAAGCTGGAGACGCCACTATGCAAGACCCCCATCACACACAGGTACAGACACTATATTATGAACTACACTAACTTTACAGCCCCTGTAACATAGTTAAATAAAAAAAAAAATCCAGGAATACCCCTTTAACTATCCAAACTCTGTTTACCAACATTCCTGTTTTTTTTGGGCTTATGTTCTGTACTCCAATAATAATTGCTCATTGGAATTACCCAGACTTCTCTCAAGTGGCACCTTTAGGCTATGTTCACACAGCAGCATTTCCAATCGAGATTACAGAGGAAATGCATTGCCATCTATGAAGATGGTGCATTTCTGAGCCGTCCTAGTGCCACCGAACAAGCAAATGTACAAAATGGCCACCCATGTTTTCCGGGAAGACATTACACACATTTTAAGCCGTGTGAACATAGCTATCACGCCCCCTCCCGTAGGCTTGCATTGAGGGGCGGAGCGTGACGTCACACGCCGCCGGCCCTGCGGTCCACCGTAATCAGACCCGGAGCGAACAAGCTCCGGGGACTGATTACAAACGGGGTGCCGCGTGCATGATCACGGGCGGTCCCAGCTACGGGACTCCTGCGATCAGGCATCTTATCCCCTATCCTTTGGATAGGGGATAAGATGTGTAAGCACTGGAGTACCCCTTTAATGACCAGGCTCTTTTAAATTTTTTCGTTTGACATGTGTCTCTTTAAATGGTAATAACTTTAGAACGCTTTTTCTGAGCGGAACGATTCTGAGATGGTTTTTTCGTGACATATTGTACCTTGTATATGTGGTGCATTTATGTTGACACATGCAGCATTTTTTGTAAAAAGTCCAAAATATTGTGACAAACTGGAAAATTTCTAACTTTTTTCAAATTTTTAATTTTTTTTTATGGTGTACACTGTGTGGAAAAAGTGATGTTACGTTTATTCTGTGGGTCAGTACGATTATGGCGATACCCATTTTATATGGCTTTCTATGTTCTTTTTACTTTTCTGAGCACATTTTTTTTCTGCCATTCATTTTCCAACAGCTGTAACTTTTTTATTTTTCGTCTGACGCCATTGATTAAGGACTTATTTTTTGCGAAATGAGCTGTACTTTTTATTGGTATCATTTCTGCGATACGTGCCACCTTTTGATCTTTTTTATTCCACTATTTGTACCAAAATTTATGAATTTTGCGCTTTCTTTGTAGCTTTTTTTTTTGTGGCGTTCACCGTGTGGGATAAATTTACATTATATTTCTATAGTAAACGTCATTACAGATGTGGCAATACCTATTATGTATATGATTTGTGTTTTTGATCTTTTTTTGTGATAATACAGGTCTTTTATTGGGAAAGGGGCATTTTTTTTTATACTTCATACTTTTATTGAAGAACTTTTTATTAAATTTTTTTACACTTTTTACAGATTATACTATGCTGCAATACATTTTTACTGCAGCACAGTTTGACCTGATCAGCTGCCCACACAGTAAAGCCTGTGAGATCCAGCGCACTCCCCCTGTAATCACCATAGATGCATGATCAGGATTGATCAAGGCATCTATGGGGTTAATGCTGCTGGGACAGTGCATGAGATTGCTAGGACGTTTGCATACGTACCAGCGCGCGAACGTGTCGTGTGCTGGGATGCATGCATACGTCTTATAGCAGGAAGGGGTTAACGAGTACCTGTCATGATCTTGTTAAATGTTATTATCCCCCCTGGTTCACTGCCCCCATCATGATAAACCACCCCCAGCCTTTATTTTTATTATTTTTCTATTTTCTACCTTGATATTGCTCTGTATTTTCTGCTCAGTCTCAGTCAGATTCACAGACTGGAAAGGGGCGTTCCCCAGCAGTCGTGACATCATCTGAAACCATACAGGGGAGAACTTCCTCCTTCACTCTGCTACACACAGCCCAGAGCAGTTCAGTGTGACATGAGCTATGATTGGAAAAGGCAGCAAGCACCCCCTCAGCACTCCAGACTGCATTTCCTGTGTTTGGACTCCTGCTGGCCAGGCAGAAGTCCAAACACAGGAAAAGTGCAAGTCTGTGCAAGAGATGGGGGGGGGGGGGGGATTGTGCTCTGGACAAGTAGGGAGACACCTAGTGGTAGTTTTTTTTTAACACAAATAAAACATACAAAACTTCATTTTTTTTTAAACAAAGTACATTAGAAAGGTTTTTTATTTACCATATGGAGTGTGGTGGCAAAAATTGTTTTAATTAAAGTGCCCATTTAACTCCTTAAGGACATAGGGCGTATCTGTGCATCCTGCCCCACTCAAGCGATATAACGCATCATATCAGGTTGGTCCCAATGGCTAACAATAACCCGTGGCTAATAGCGGACATCACCTACAGCGGTGACGCACACTATTAACCCTTTAGATGCGGATTTCAAAATTGATCGCGGGCTGATTGGGACCACCGCAGTGAGGAGGCATCAAGAGAGTCCCTTACCAGCCTCCTGCGCGTCCGATCGGCTATTGATTGTTCCAAGCCTGAGATACAGGCTTGAGCAATCGACCTCTGATAACACTGATCAATGCAATGCTATGGTACAGTATTGATCAGTGCTGGCAATCAATATACTGCATGTTATAGTCCCCTAGAAGGGCTATAACATTGCAAAAAAAAATAAAAGAAAAAGTTAATAAATGTGATTTAACCCCTTGCCTAATAAAAGTTTGAATCACTCCCCTTTTCTCATAAAAAAAACTATGCAAATTAAAATAAATATAAACATATGTGGTATTGCAGCTTGCGTAAATGTCCAATTTATAGAAATATATAATTAATTAAACCGCACGATCAATGGCATACACGTATAAAAAATCCAAAGTCCAAAATAGCGTATTTTTGGTAACTTTTTATACCATAAAAAAATGAATAAAAAGCGATCAAAAAGTCTGATCAAAACAAAGTGGTACTGATAAAAACTTTAGATTACTGCGCAAAAAAAATTTGCCCTCATACATACCCGAAAAATGTAAAAAGTTATAGGGGTCAGAAGATGACATTTCTAAACATATTAATTTTCCTGCATGTAGTTACGATTTTTTCCAGAAGTACGACAAAATCCAACCTATATAAGTAGGGGATCATTTTAATCGTTTGGACCTAGAGAATAATGATAAGGTATTAACTTCTGGCACCAGTTGATTTAAAAAAAAAAGTTTTCCACCGGAGTACCCCTTTAAGGGGTAAAGTAAGTGACCCCTCATTGGACTCCTGTTCACCCACACTATAACCCAGTGTATTGGGTTTAGTGTGGGTGAACAGGCTGACAGTTTTACTTTAACCTTTTCCAATCCATGACATTAACCTCTTCAGGACATAGGGCGTATGGATACGCCCTGCATTCCGAGTCCTTAAGGACCGAGGGCGTACCATACGCCCATGGGAATTCCAGGCCCCACCGCTAGCCGGTTGGGGCCCGGAGCCAGATGCGTGCTGAAATCGTTCAGCAGGTATCCCGGCATATCGCCCAGGGGGGGTCATTATGACCCCCCATGTCGGCGATGGCCGCAGATCGCTGGACAATTCAGTCCAGCGATCTGCGGCGATTTCGGGTCAATTGGGTCTCCAGTGACCCGGTGACCCGGAATTACTGGCTGATCGGGGCCGTCTTTGACGGCCCCGAGCAGCCATAGCCAGCAGGGGTGAGGTGGCACTGGTGCCACCTCACGATCGCCCTGATTCGTCGGCCGGTTTACCGGCCGACCAATCTGGGCGCCTGCTGCGAAGGTCACTCCCGCAACCCACTCCGCCCCTCTTCTGGAGGACGTGAGCGGGTGCGGGACGTGGACCCCGGGAGCTGGGGACCCAGATCCCCGACGTCAATGTTGGGATCGGGGCCCCAGGAGCGGCGGTGGCGAGGGACTGACCTGTGTCCTGGAGCAGCAGTAGGAGGTGAGTGACAGCCTCCTGCTGTTGCTTAGCAACAGCTCCCAGCATGCAAAAAGGGCATGCCGGGAGCTGTAGTTATGCAACAGCAGGAGGCAGACCACCACAACTCCCAAGATTCCCTTATGGGCATGCTGGGACTTATAGTTTTGCAACAGCTGGAGGCACATTTTTTCCATGGAAAAGTGTACCTTCAGCTGTTGTATAACTACAACTCCCAGCGTGCACAATCAGCTAAAGTGCATGCTGGGAGTTGTAGTGGTGCATCTGCTGGTTGCATAACTACAACTCCCAGCATGCCCGTTGGCTGTCGGTGACTGCACCGGTGTGCCTCCAGCTGTTGCAAACTACAACTCTCAGCAGTCACCGTACACCATGCACCGTACATGCTGGGAGTTGTAGTGTTGCAACAGCTGGAGGCACACTGGTTGTGAAACACTGAGTTAGGTCACAAACTCAGTGATACATAACCAGTGTTCCTACAGCTGTTGCAAAACTAAAACTTTCAGCATGTACAGTCTGTCAGCGCATGCTGGGAGTTGTAGTTTTGCAACAGCTGAATGTCCCCCCCCCCCCCCCCCCCCCAATGTGAATGTACAGGGTACACTCACATGGGCGGAGGTTTACAGTAAGTATCCGGCTGCAAACTTGAGCTGTGGTCAAACTGCCAACGAGAAACTACTGTGTACCCTCGCCCGTGCGACTGTACCCTAAAAACACTACACTACACTAACACAAAATAAAATAAAAAGTAAAAAACACTACATATACACATACCCCTACACAGCCCCCCTCCCCAATAAAAATGAACGCATCTGGTACGCCACTGTTTCCAAAACGGAGCCTCCAGCTGTTGCAAAACAACAACTCCCAGTATTGTCGGACAGCCGTTGACTGTCCAGGCATGCTGGGAGTTTTGTAACAGCTGGAGGCACCCTGTTTGGGAATCACTGGCGTAGAATTCCCTTATGTCCACCCCTATGCAAGTCCCTAATTTAGGCCTCAAATGCGCATGGTGCTCTCAATTTGGAGCCCTGTCGTATTTCAAGGTAACAGTTTAGGGTCACATATGGGGTATCGCCGTACTCGGGAGAAAGTGTGTTACAAATTTTGGGGGCTATTTTCTGCTTTCACCCTTTTTAAAAATGTTAAATTTTTGGGAAAACAAGCATTTTAGCTTAAAAAAAAATTTGTTTAAATATGCAAAAGTCGTGAAACACCTGTGGGGTATAAAGGTTCACTTAACCCCTTGTTACGTTCCCCGAGGGGTCTAGTTTCAAAAATGGTATGCCATGTGGTTTTTTTTTTGCTGTCCTGGCACCATAGGGGCTTCCTAAATGTGGCATGCCCCCAGAGCAAAATTTGCTTCCAAAAAGCCAAATGTGACTACTCCTCTTCTGAGACCTGTAGTGCATCAGCAGAGCACTTTTCACCCCCATATGGGGTGTTTCCCCAAAAACCATTTCAGAAAAACGTACTCTCCAAAATCCCCTTGTCGCTCCTTCCCTTCTGAGCCCTCTACTGCACCCGCCGAACACTTTACATAGACATATGACGTATGTGCTTACTCGAGAGAAATTGGGCTACAAATACAAGTAAAAATGTTCTCCTTTTACCACTTGCAAAAATTGGGTCTACAAGAACAAGTGTAAAAAATGAAGATTTTGAATTTTCTCCTTCACTTTGCTGCTATTCCTCTGAAACACCTAAAGGGTTAAAAGACTTACTGAATGTCATTTTGAATACTTTGGGGGGTGTAGTTTTTATAATGGGGTCATTTATGGGGTATTTCTAATATGAAAGCCCTTCAAATCCACTTCAAAATGGAATTGGTCACTGAAAAATATCGAGTTTGAAAATTTTGTGAAAAATTGGAAAATTGCTGCTGGACTTTGAAGCCCTCTGGTGTCTTCCAAAAGTAAAAAAAAATCAATTTTATGATGCAAACATAAAGTAGACATATTGTATATGTGAATAAAAAAAAATTTATTTGTAATATACATTTTCCTTACAAGCAGAGAGCTTCAAAGTTAGAAAAATGCTAAATTTTCAAATTTTTCATCAAATTTACGGATTTTTCACCAAGAAAGGATGCAAGTTACCACAAAAATGTACTACTATGTTAAAGTAGAATATGTCACGAAAAAACAATCTCGGAATCAGAATGATAACTAAAAGCATTCCAGAGTTATTAATGTTTAAAATGACAGTGGTCAGATGTGCAAAAAACGCTCTGGTCCTTAAGGCCAAAATGGGCTTGGTCCTGAAGGGGTTAAAGGGGACAGGTGGTGGGAGTTTATTTTTATAAGCCATCCCATCTTGAAGTATCTACTTACCACCAACGCTCCTGTGGTGCCTCCAGTGTTCTGCTCCAGTCCCTGCTCCAACCATCTTCCTGCTTCCTGTGGTCAACACACAACATGTTTTTTACACTTTGTGAAAATGTAGAAAAGCACTAAAAAAGATTGGTGCTCTAGGACCATTGGATATGAGAATTAATTTTTTAATAAAATAATAGTAATTAATATTGTAAACACTTAAAGGGGTTATCCAGGAATGTAAAAAGTTAGCTAATTTCTTTCAAAAACAGCTCCACGTCTGTTCCCAGGTTGGGTGTGGTTCGGCAGCTCAGTTCAATTAGAAGCAGTGGTAGAGGTAGATGGATGCCACCCTGCTCAAGCAACCCAGTGAGCGTCCTTGTAGTAGCAGAGCACATCTTCCTAAATAAACACGGATGGTGGAGTCAGTAGCACACTGCAATGGTTGTAAAGCGGTGGTATGTATTCACATTAGGCTTGACGTGTTTCAGGACCACCCTAGGTCCTCTCTTGAGATGGACGCATTTCCGGACCACCCAAGGTCCTCTCTTCAGCTGGACGCGTTTCAGGACAACCCTAGGTCTTTTCTTCAGCAGCTTACTTATATCAAAAACTTCCAGATACCTGTGGTACAGGTGTTAGTTTGGTCAGCTCGGATTTCTTTGATTTATACTGGAGTAGTGTGCCTCCCCTTATCAATTTTTGTATTCCTTTGTGAAAAGGGTTTATCGGTGTTGTATTTAATATCTGAAAAAAATTAAAAGTAAAAGGAATAATAATTAAAAATGTTATAAAACTTTCTAAAACCTTTTGAAATTCGATATTTAAAAAAACAAAAAAGTTTCCACTCCGAATAGAACTAGGTTTCCTTTCTTGTCAGCCGCGATAAATCCATGATTAAAAGTTTCCAATTAATTAAGAGGCACAAGTTGAGCAATGTTCAGTGTTGTTACTAAATTAATTAATTAGTTCCTTTTCGAAAAGCCAAATGTGACCCTCCTGCGGTTCTAGTTAATGCTTTTGTTCCATGCCAAATACCATAAAATGTAATTAATTAGGTGAAAGGAAAGAGCGCATCTATCATGGCGGAGGCTGCCGTCAGGATACCAATGGGGGGGCTGAGACATTTACGCCAATACTGGTGTCCAACCTCATTAAGTATTGGGGTTGGATGGGGATATTGAAAAAAAATTACAAAAAATCAACTATATTGTAAGTTGGAAAACAAATTCTATTACAAAGAAGAAAAAAAGCTAAAACTATTTTCTGCATTGAAAACACTGTTTAAATTGTAGCTCTGGGAGCAGGTGACACGCGTAACTACCTGTTCGGAATGGGAAAATACAATGAGCCATTGTAGAGTCCTTCATCTGTATGTTCGGGTTGACTTTCTTTTGGCAAAGTGGATCTGACTTTGGCAGGTAGATTGTATACAGTAGGAAACTACGTAAACCGAATAATATAATGTAAAACTATGATAGAATCTTACAATTCAAGAGCAATAGATCCCCCAGAAAATTCTTTATAGTTACATGACAAGAGTCCATCGAGTTCAACCTAGTTACCCTACTGTGTTGATACAGAGGAAGGCAAAAAACCCTGAGGCTTATGCCAATTGCCCCATGACAGAGGAAAAAATCCTTCCCAACTCCAATTTGGCATCAAAATAAATACCTGGACCAACGTTATGTCCACATAAATCTAGTATCCATAGTCTAGTCTGCCCAATATTCTGAATACTATCAATAGTCCCCCTCAGGAACATGTGTCCCTATTTATCACATCGTAATCTTTATCACTAATAAGATCCAATACGTTATGTGTGACCAAAAATACTTTAGTGGTAAATTAAGACTTCAAAGTCACTTCCAAGCATGGTTGTCTCCTTTGTCAATTGGGTCTCAATAATTTGTCAGAGCCTAGGTCAGTGGTGTCTAAACATGTGGACCAACAGATATGACAAAACTACAACATCTTGAGGGCCACAGTTTGGAGACCACTGGCTTGGGTCTTCTGAAGGATTCTCTGGGGAATCAGACCACCCTAAAGAAGATTATTTGGTGGATCAGTCCACCTTGCAGAACATGTGTTGGTGGTTCAGTCCATCTTGCAGAAGATTAGTTGGTGGATCAGTTCTTGCTAGACATTTTTTGGTGGAACACTCCACCTTGCAGAAGATGTGTTGGCTGATCAGTCCACCTTGCAGAAGATTTGTTGATGGATCAGTCCTTCTTGCTGGAGATTGGTGTCACGATTCGGCTGGCTGGAGGTGGATCCTCTGTGCCAGAGAGGGATTGGCGTGGACCGTGTCGGTGGACCGGTTCTAAGTTGCTACTGGTATTCACCAGAGCCCGCCGCAAAGCGGGATGGTCTTGCAGCGGCGGTAGCAACCAGGTCGTATCCACCGGCAACGGCTCAACCTCTCTGATTGCTGAGATAAGCGCGGTACAAGGGAGTAGACAAGAGCAAGGTCGGACGTAGCAGAAGGTCAGGGCAGGCAGCAAGGATCGTAGTCAGGGGCAACGGCAGGAGGTCTGGAACACAGGCTAGGAACACACAAGGAAACGCTTTCACTGGCACAATGGCAACAAGATCCGGCAAGGGAGTGCAGGGGAAGTGAGGTATAAGTAGGGAAGTGCACAGGTGAAGGTACTGATTAAACCTCATGCGCCAATCAGTGGCGCACCGGCCCTTTAAATCGCAAAGACCCGGCACGCGCACGCCCTAGGGAGCGGGGTCGCGCGCGCCGGGACAGCACAGACGGGGAACGGGTCTGGTAAGCGAGTCGGGATGCGCATCGCGAGCGGGCGCGTCCCACATCGCGAATCGCATCTCGGCTGGGAACATTATCGCAGCGCACCCGGTCGGCAGGTCTGACCGGGGCACTGCGAATACGAGAACGCTGTGAGCGCTCCGGGGAGGAGCGGGGACCCGGAGCGCTCGGCGTAACAATTGGTTGTTGGATCAGTCCACCTTGCTGGAGATTAGTTAGTGGACCAGTCTACCTTGCAGATCTGTCGCTGGATGAATCCACCGTGCAGAAGATTTGTTGGAAATCACCAAAAAATGCCTTACCCAAGGTCCATCTTTCCTACACTGTACCTAGTGAAATCTGTGATCACCCAATATTATATTTAAAGGGGTACTCTGCCCCTAGACAAAGGATAGGGGATAAGAGCCAAAGGATAGGGGATAAAATGTCTGATCATGGGGGTCCCGCTGCTGGTGACCCCCGAGATCTCGGCTGCGGACTCCAGACATCTGGTGCACGGGGCAAACTTTGTTCCGTGCCGGATGACTGGCAATGCCATGCCCCGATTGTGATGTTACAACCACGCCCCCTCAATGCAAGTCTATGGGAGGGGGTGTGACAGACATCACGCCCCCTCCCATAGACTTGCATTTAGAGGGCATGGCCATGATATCACGGGCCTCTGATGCTGCACCCGATGCTCTAAACAAATGCAGGGAGATCGAATGGGGTACGATTTCTAGGGGCCTTTAATTTATTGATGACTTTTTTTTTTGTTGTAGTAAATTTAATACTTAGACTCTTCATTAGGTAGGAATAGTCACAAGTAAAAGTAGTGTAAGTCCAACTCATTATTAGCAAAGCGGTGGTATAATTTTCCTCTCAACTATTTTTACATTTCTATGAATAATACATCAATTTATTCCATTTATAATTTCCATGGAAAAAAAGGTTCATGTATCATCACTTCCAGCCAATGTAGTAGAGGCCTTCAATGAAGGGAGACAATTATCTCCGTGGCCTCTCAATACCCTCTATTAGAATAGATGACCAATCTTTATACAGATCACTCAGAGCAACAAAAAATGATATCTCCTCTTCAGATTCCTCTCAATATGAAGGTTAATCAGAGAAGAGTCAGGGAAAAATTCAACAAGGAACTTAAATAATGTCAAGATGGCTTCCATGGAATCAAACTTGTGAAAACCCAAATTGCATTTTAAATGCTCTTCTGAGGTGGGGGGGGGGGGGGGGGGGGGGGGGTTGGCAGGGGTTTGGTGTTCCTCTAAAGGAAGTATACATGGCATATAATGGACAGGAAATTGGGTGTAAATAATGGTCGGTCTTCTCAAACTGGTGGTTTATTGGGGGAGAATACATTGTATATAAAATGCATTGTATAATTCTCACTGGTGTGGTGCTGTGTGGTGTCCGTTACTGCCGTGGCGCCGTGTCTGCGGGGGGGTGCGGCCCATAGACTGGTTTGAGTGGCATTGGGGCCGCTCTGCCGGTGGGTCGTTCCCCCCTGTGGGCATTGGTGTCGCGGCGGTGGTGGTCGCCGCTCGGTGCTGCGCCATTTTATGCTAGGGACGTTAGGGACCCACTCTAAATAGGTGGCCTTGACGTGGCGAGTGGGCTTGTACTTTTTGATCAAAAATGTATACCAACAACCTGTTAGTTTTTGATATTATGCTGAGAAGCAATCAGATCATTATACAAGATTGTGGATGTGCACCATGTCTGTTTTTCTACCCGAATTCGCATTGTATAATTGGTTCACATAAAATCAAGTTTGAAAAAAAAATTATTTTGTATGTATTGAAAATGTATCAATTAAAAAAATATACTTAGCATAGTGCCCCCTGATCACACACCTTTTTACAGTTTCTTTATACGCCTTCCTGTTTCTGAGATATGAGGATTTATAGTTCGTCTGACAATCAGGGAATCAGTCAGATGGGCGGGAACTTCATTTTAATAATTAAAGTGACTATCAGGGGATGGGGGCGGGATTACACAGTCAGGAGGTGTGAATGTTGTACATTAAGGGGCGTGTCTGCCTAATACACACCCCCAACTGTATAACTACACCCAGCACCATCTACCACAGGAAATCCCTGTCATCAGTTACATCATAAGCGTCCTATAAACTGCTGAAACGGGACTATAGGTGCAAATAAAATTTTAAGGTTTACTTGATATGATTTAAAAATGCATATAATATAAAAAGTTCTTAATAACCACAAATGTGTATAGAAAACCTAAGGGTACAAGACTCAACAAAAACAATAACTAAAAAAGGAGCGCCACCGTAATCGGAAAAATAATCAATTACACTCAGGATACATGGACACACTATGATATATCTAATACTATTCTTTAGTACAACCTGGTGACCTCAAAGACTCAATTTCTGTTATGTAGCTTAAAGAAGTTATCCAGGATTTTTTATATATATGGCTCCAGAAAGTTAAACAGATTTGTTAATTACTTCTATTAAAAAATATTAATCCTTTCAGTACTTATGAGCTGCTGAAGTTGAGTTTTTATTTTCTGTCTAAGTGCTCTCTGATAACGCGTATCTCGGGAACCGCCCAGTTTAGAAGCAAATCCCCATAGCAAACCTCTTCTACTCTGTGCAGTTCCCGAGACAAGCAGAGATGTCAGCAGAGAGCACTGTTGCCAGACAGAAAAAAACAACTCAACTTCAGCAGCTGATAATTATTGAAAGGATTAAGATTTTTCAATAGAAGTAATTTACAAATCTGTTTAACTTTCTGGAGCCAGTTGTTATATATAAAAAAGTTTTTTCCTGGAATACCCCTTTAACACACTGACGCGTTTCACCCTCTTTTAAAAATGGTTTCATGAGGGGACAAAAACAATAGGATCATACTCAAACCAATAACATACATTCAGCATGGCTTGATATATCAACAATCAGACTGCCATGTCGGCATGAGAGAGATCCCACCACCAGATATTGACAACTCACTCAAGTTTCTAGTAGTACAAGTAGTGAGGGCTCCAGGTTTTCTAGGATGAATAGTGGGGTCTGTATGATAAAGAAGTCCCCTTCAGGCAATATGCCTATAAAATTTTCAATAGGTTAATACTGGGGAAAAAAAAAAAAAAAAAAAGAAACATTATTTAAAGGAAATATGCAGCCATAACAACTTATCCCCTATCTCCTGCCATGGCTCTCCTGTCCAGGAGGCGTGCCGGCCGCAGCATGACGCCGCGGCTGACACCCCTTTTTCATGTAGTTCTATGGAAGAGGCGGGGAGGCAGCGTTCGTGCCTCCCCGCCTCTCCCATAGAGCTGTATGGGGAGGGGGCATGGAGGGGGCGTACCGTTGACCTCACAGAGCTGCCGTGCTGGGGCCCGTTTGGGAGATCATGGGGGGGCCTACTGCTGGGAACCCCCCACAATCTCCCAAACGGGCCCCGGCACTGCCGCTCTGTGATGTCGACGGTACGCCCCCTCCATGCCCCATCCCCATACACTTATCCCCTATCCTGTGGATAGGGGATGAGTTGTTATGGCTGCAATGGTGTCCCCCAACTCTATGGGATCCTTTGTGGAGAACACCATCCCCATCCTCCTTGTAAGGCTGCCACTGTACGCTACCTCCAGGCAGGGTATCAATGTGGTGATGGCTGTACATGTGCATGAATCCCCAATCACTACTATGGTAGAAACAGACACCGTCGAGCTTTTACAAAATCTAGGAAAGGGTTAAAACCATCTGTAAGGTTAAACATCGATAATGTAATTACGAAAACAGCTTTATTTGTGGTCGCAGGTTGCGTCTGGTATTACACCTAAGCCGAATTTACCGGAGTCCACTGGTTGGGAATGATCGGTCTCTCCTGTACAATAGAGAAGCCAATTGTAATTATTTCTGATTTCTTCCTTTATGAAAACCTTCAGGTTAACGACTTTCTTCACATCATCAGAGATCGGTAATAGGCTATAGTAGCTCTACTTGTACCGTATGATTATATCTGACCTTCCTGTATCTTTTTTCTCACCTTATTATACATTCCATATATTTGTAATAAGGGTATTTTTCCCCACGTTAATAATATATCCTTTAATTTCCACATGGTGAACGCACTTTTAAGTATCCATCAATGAATTCCGTATGCCTCCATGTGTTTTCACTTTCTGCAGAAGATCAGCTAAAAATAAAACCACATTCAGACTGGTCATGATGTGATGTTTGCCGCCTTCACACTGCGCCCAAAAATGTCTCCCTCCAATAAAATGTTGCCGGATGCTCCAGTGATCTGCCCAATGTTTGGAGGAAGCAGAAAGTAAGGGTTAAATCTCCCTGCAGTGCCACCACAGGTGAAATGAAGAATTACATAGTTCCCATATGCTGTCTATGTTACATTTGGCAGTAAAGGATATGGCTTCAAAGGAACCCGGCTCCACGGCGCTGAACGACCACAACAGGTGAACGGTTAAAAGAAGTTTAACCCCTTAAGGATGCAGCCCTTTTTCACCTTAAGGACTGAGCCCTTTTTCGCAATTATGACCACCGTCACTTTACGAATTAATAACGCGAAAAGGCTTTTACCGAATATTCTTTTTTTTTAAATGGGAAAAGGGGGGGATTCAAACTTTTATTAGGGAAGGGGTTAAATGATCTTTATTTACTTTTTTTTTTTGCAGTGTTATATCTCCCATAGGGACCTATAACACTGCACACACTGATCTTTTACATTGATCATTGTTATCCCATAGGGACCTATAACACTGCACACACTGATCTTTTACATTGATCACTGGTTTCTCATAGGAAACCAGTGATCGATTATTCTGCCGCTTGACTGCTCATGCCTGGATCTTAGGCACTGAGCAGTCATTCGGCGATCGGACACCAGGAGGCAGGTAGGAGACGTTCGCCGCGGACATCCCGAACAGCCCGCTGAGCTAACCGGCAGTGATTTACTTTCACTTTAGATGCGGTGTTCAACTTTGAGCGCCGTGTCTAAAGGGTTAATAGCGCACGGCACCGCGATCATTGTCGCGCGCTATTAGCCACGGGTCCCGGCCCGCTTTATAGAAAGGGAAAGGACTCAGGACGTACCAGTACGTCCTTGATCCTTAAGAGGTTAAAAAATCTTAACCCTTCCATTACTTATCAGCTGTTGTATGCTCCAGAGGAAGTTCTTTTCTTTTTAAATTTCTTTTCTGTCTGTCCACAATGCTCTCTGCTGACACCTCTGTCCATGTCATAAACTGTCCAGAGTAGGAGCAAATCTCCATAGCAAACCTATACTTCTCTGGACAGTTCCTGACATGGACAGAGATGTCAGCAGAGAGCACTGTGATCAGACTGGAAAGATCTACACAACTACCTCTGGAGCATACAGCAGCTGATAAGTACTGGAAGGATTAAGATTTTTTAAATAGAACTCATTTACAAATCTGTTTAACTTTCTGGTACTAGTTGATTAAAAAAATACAGAAAAAATACACATATAAAAACATCCAAAGTAAGGGTACAGAGGGTGCCAAATAATGCACTACAAGTTAAAGTGCAAGTGCTAAAGTACAACGACAGTAAACTCCACAGAGATACCCAAAAGCCAAGAAACAACCAGGAGACGTCCAACCAGAGACAACAAACAGAGACTGAAGAATTATTTTTACCGTATTTTTCGCCCTATAGGTCGCACCGATGTATAAGACGCAGCCTATTTTTAGGTGCAAAATCTAAAAAATTTAAGATTTTGAACCCAATAGTGGTCTTCAACCTGCGGACCTCCAGATGTTGCAAAACTACAACTCCCAGCATGCTCGGACAGCCGTTGGCTGTCCGGGCATGCTGGGAGTTGTAGTTTTGCAACATCTGGAGGTCCGCAGATTGAAGACCACTGCATAGGAGGTAATACTTACGTGTCCCCGCCGCACCGGACCCGTCACCGCTGCCCTGGATGTCGCTCCATCGCTGTCGCCGTGTCCCCCTCGCTCCGGAACGTCTCTGCTGCCGGCCGGGTATCCTCGCTCTCCGTCGCCGCCATCACGTCGTTACGCACGCCGACGCACGTACTCGATGACGTGATGACGAGGAAGGAGAGCGCCGGCCATACAGGGGATCCCTGAACGGAAAAGACACAGAGGAGGCAGGTAAGGTCCCTCCCGGTGTCCTGTAAGCACTAACCCGGCTATTCAGTCGAGCTGTTCGGGACCGCCGCGGTGAAATCGCGGCGGTCCCGAAAAGCCCGACTCAACAGCCGGGTTAGTTTCACTTTCCCTTCAGACGCGGTGTTCAGCTTTGATCGCCGCGTCTGAAGGGTTAATACAATGCATCACCGCAATCGATGATGTCCTGCATTAGCCGTGGGTCCCGGCCGTTGATGGCCGCAGGGACCGCCGCGATAGGGGTGTAATCGCCGTATAAGATGCAACGACTTTTTCTCCCCAGTTTTGGGGAAGAAAAAGTGCGTCTTATACGGCGAAAAATACGGTACATAGATATGAATATGAAAACTATCCCTGCTCCAAATAGGAGAGAACTTGCTCTCTGGTGCCACTTATTAGAGCTAGTATTCCTAATAGTCAATGAATGGACCCTTTAAGGGGTACTCCGGTGGAAAACTATTTTCTTTTTCTAATCAACTGGTGCCAGAAAGTTAAATAGATTTGGAAATTACTTCTATATAAAAATCTTAATCCTTCCAGTACTTATCAGCTGCTGTATGCTTCAAAGGAAGTTATGTAGTTCTTTCCAGTCTGACCACAGTGCTCTCTGCTGCCACCTCTGTCCATGTCAGGAACTGTCCAGAGCAGGAGAGGGTTGCTATGGGGATTTTTTTCCTATTCTGGACAGTTTCTGACAGAGGACAGCAGAGAGCACTTTGATCAGACAGAAAAGAACTACACAGCTTCCTTTAAGCATACAGCAGCTGATAAGTACTGGAAGGATTAAGATTTTTATACAGAAGTATAAACTTTTTGGCACCAGTTGATTTAAACAAAAACATTTTTCCACAAGAGTACCCCTTTAAGAAGCCTTAAAGGAGTAATCCAGTATAACAGAAGGCAAACTTATACAGGATAGTGTCAGATCTCCAGGGGGTCAGACCACTGGGACCCCCCTGCCATCTCCTTTACGGCCCCCTGGATCTCTGTATAAATGGAGGCATATCGATCACTGCATGAAGCTGTGACCAACACAATCCCTCCTATGTATCTCAAAGATACAAAAAACACTGTATCTACGGCTCCCCCAATAGAGATACACAGAGGGGGTGTGTGGGCCACAGCTTCGTTGGTTAATCGACACGCTTCCATTCATGAGGAGAGCACGGGGGGGGGGGGGGGGGTTACATTTGGGAGATCGGAGGGTCCCAGGAGAACCCCCCAGAGATATAACACTTATCCCCCTATCCCCTAGGGGACATGTTTTGTTCTACTAGATAACCTTATCAAAACATGACTATTGCTAATAAGCCAAGCTAGCATCTTCCCTGAAGGAAAAGTTAAAGGGGTATTCCAGGAAAAAAACTTTATTTATTTATTTTTTTCATATCAACTGGCTCCAGAAAGTTAAACAGATTTGTAAATGACTTCTATTAAAAAATCTCAATCCTTTCAAAAATTATCAGCTGCTGAAGTTGAGTTGTTGTTTTCTGTCTGGCAAAAGTGCTCTCTGCTGACATCTCTGCTTGTCTCGGGAACTGCACAGAGTAGAAGAGGTTTGCTATGGGGATTTGCTTCTAAACTGGGCTGTTCCAGAAACACGTGTCATCAGAGAGCACTTAGACAGAAAAGAACAACTCAACTTCAGCAGCTCATAAGCACTGAAAGGATTAAGATGTTTTAATAGACGTAATTTACAAATCTGTTTAACGTGCTGGAGCCAGTTGATAGATAAAAAAAAAAGTTTTTTGCTGGATAACCCCTTTAAGAATCTGTAGTCAGCTATATAATCCCCAGTCATGTTTAAAGGCTTCTTAATGGACCAGAAAGGGACTTATAGGGATGCCTGAGATGTAAATGTATGATACATAAATCATTAGGCAATAATAATTGAAAAGAAAAACAAAACAAAAAAAAACAATATATGAAAGTATTTGAGTCGGACCATGGCTGCCTCTCAGTAACGTTCCTTTGGGTGTTCTGGGTTTTCCGTCAGGAATCTGCAAACATTCTTACATGACTTGTTATCTTATGACATTAGTCCTATCTTACGTGTGTTATTGAGATAGGGAATTTAGATCTGGATCCCCTCGGGACAGTGACTGATGTGTTTGCTCTTTGGGTACACCGCTAATAAATAAATTACCTGCTGAACACGTCCTCACTCTGTCATACTCATTACATACTGTGCCTCTGGGTAAATGTTTGCACAATCGCCATCTTTACAGTTCTATTTTATTTATTTCTTTATTTTTGCAAGTTCCTCCCAAAAAAGTACTTTTGGTGGAATATTTACAGTACCAAGCCAATGATTTCATAAATTAAAGGGGTACTCCACTGTAAAAATCTCATTCCCTATCCAAAGGAAAGGGGATAAGTTGTTAGATTGCGGGGGTCCCGCCTGATGACTGGCGATGCCGGCCACTATGCTCCCTCCATTCACCTCTATGGGAGGAGGCGCGATGGCTATGTACTAGCCGTAATGCCCCCTCCCATAGACATGAATGGAAGGGACATGGCATGACATCACGAACACAGAAGCTGCAAGCTCCTTTGGATAGGGGATAAGATGTTTACAGCGGAGTACTCCTTTAAACATAAAATATTCTACCCAAATTGTTACATAGTTACATAGTTAGTACGGTCGAAAAAAGACATATGTCCATCAAGTTCAACCAGGGAATTAAGGAGTAGGGGTGTGGCGCGATATTGGGAAGGGATGAGATTTTATATTTCTTCATAAGCATTAATGTTATTTTGTTCCAGGAATGTATCTAATCCTGTTTTAAAGCTGTAAATTGTTCCAGCTGCGACCAGTTCCTGAGGTAGACCGTTCCATAAATTCACAGTCCTCACGGTAAAGAAGGCGGTAAATTATTGTTTTATACTTTTTTTTTAATGCTTTTTAGATGCACTGTACTTAAAAGGCAGTCATGAGGAATATCTTGGCTAAAAGGGATCTATCAAATATATTACAGATGAACGCATCCCAGCCAACATTTGACAAAATAAAAGTGTCTAACACGTCTAGAGTCTCATTCATGGCTTCTCATCCTATTCCAGATCTGAACTTTGGTTCCTCATCTCATTCCTGGTACCCTGCCCGGCTCCCAATCTCATTTCTTATTCTGAGTCTCCCACATAGCTACACATTTTAGTACTGGTTGTCAGGAACTGGTATGCGGGTAGTGGATCCTCTGTGTCAGTGAGGCGATGGCATGGGCCGTACCAGGGGACCGGTTCTAAGAAGTTACTGTTTTTCACCAGAGCCCGCCGCAAGGCGGGATGGACTTGCTGCGGCGGTAACTCCCAGGTCGTATCCCCTGATAGCGACTCGACCTCACTGACAGCTGAGATAGGCGTGGTACACAAGGACAAGGCGAAGGCAAGGTTGGACGTAGCAAGAGGTCAAGGCAGGCGGCAAAGGTTCATAATCAGGGGCAACGGCAATGGGTCTGGATACACAGGCTAGGGATACACAAAACGCTTTCACAGGGCACTAGGGCAACAAGATCCGGCAAGGACAGGAAGGGGAAGTGGGTTTCTATGTGTTTTGCACTGATTGGGCCAGGCACCAATTAGTGGTGCACTGGCCCTTTAAATTTCATAAAGCCGGCGCGCGCACACCCTAGAGAGCGGGGCCGCGCGCGCCGGGATGGAAGTGAAGAGGGATGCGGCTCGTAAGAGACATGGGACACGATCCGTGAGCGGGCACGTCCCGTCCCCGCGGATCGCGTCCCCTTCGGTGACAGAGGAGCAGGGCTCGCGGTCAGCAGCGGGACCTTGGAGCGCTCGGCGTTACGCTGGTCCTCAGCATAACTCTTCACCTAAGTCCTGATCCCTAGCATAGCTTCAGATGTCCTTCCTTGTCCACAGCATGGCTCTCCTCTATCTACTTCTTCCCAGCATGGCTCCCTATTTCATTCCTGGTTTCCATCATTTGATGGACCTGACAAAACATGTTGTCCATGTATATCCCAATAAATCTTTCTTTGTTTTAAGTCCATTATCACGGTTAATTGCTACTCAGTCCCTTTTCTTTCCCTACAACCGCGGAGCCCATCCGTCCATCAGAGGTTTTACCCATTGTGATTTCCTGAAGACTCATTGGATTCCTGTGGTAGCAGATAAGAAAGAGCTAAGTTACTAGTTTGTGCTACAGTTCCCTATCACAGGGCATAGGGTGGTCAAACTGAGGGCATGGAAGTCAACGTGCAGAAGCTCTGGCCGGAGAGCCACTTAGAGACACATGCAGAGGCAGGAGGGCACTTGTTCAACTTTTGGGTTTAGCTGATTATTTCCCTCTCTAAGGAAGATACAGAGATTTTAGATGTCCTCTCATCGTGGACTGAAAGAAGTCTCTGGTCACTGTAGTGTAATGCAAAATGCCATAAAGACTCCACCATGCACGTCCCAGACAAAATATTTAGGAAACTAGTCAACCCTACTTCACTCAAAGGAAGTTGTATATTTATTTGGAGTTCTCAGAGTGAAATGAGAGATGGAACTAGAACCTAGAATAATTCAGCTTAAACTTTACTTTTTTCTCTAGCAAAGACAGGCTACTCTTTCTCATCTACCTTCTGTGGCCAAGACCTGACTGAACAAGTTTGTTCCTGTCCTTTGGGTAGAGAGGGCTGGACTTGGGGGCTCCTCCCAAATGTTTCTGGAAGCTTCTAAAAGAAACCTGTGTGAAATGGAGACTAGGTGAAGATCTTACTCTCATATGCATATGAAAAGTCTACCAGATGTGGCAGCAGCGAAAACACAGCATATTGAACATAAGATACTTCACAATATATGCGCATAGAAAATTATACTTTATATGTTCTTCTGAGTCATAGTACCCAAAATGGTCTGAACACGTTCTAAGCAATCTACTGCCAACAACTGTTCAACTCATCAGCAGCAGAACGGGTATCGGATACTGCAATATGAAATTAAAGAGGGTTATTCACAGGCTTATTTTTATGTGTAAACATAAAAAATATATACTCTGAAATCACTCTCTTCACTGTATACATGATACAGCCATATAGATGGCTGTATACAGTAAACACCGCCCAAGGAGTTAACTAGTGTTGCTCAGCAGCACTAATTAACTCCTATCTTGCTGGGCTGTCGCATAGCACCCAGCCCAGCAAGATGTAACAGTAAACCAGCAGATTCACTGGTTTACTGTAACAAAAGAGTTAAGTTACGCTGGGCAGCAGCGCAACATAACCCTTTCACTGTCGGTTTGCGGCAAACCATACACTTTCCGAAGGTTTGACGAGCCAAACTTTCAGAAAATTCACTAAACTCTACTCCTGAGCTTATTTGCAGCTATGCAGGTTGCATATGTGGCTGCTCTTGGCTGATAGGACCAATCACACAACAGTTCCTGTCACAGTCCTTTAACATTTTTTACCATGATTTGATGCCACTTGCCTATGTACAGTACCTAGATTTACTGTAATACTTTTAATGAAAGTCTCCTGTTTGAAAATGGACATGTCCTTTAAATAATGAGTCCTTCAGCAGGCAATTATTTTTGCTGTTTTTCCAGCCCCACCAGGGAAATTAACTGTGATCCTTTCTGCCTGCCCGAATATAGAACATTCCGGAAATCCTAATTACAGAAAGTTCTGTTTTTCTTCTCTCAGTGTTTAATATTTCTTATTGTCACGATTCGTACAATGTGGAGATCTTAATGTTCAGCAAGATATATATTTTTTTTTATTATTATTCTGTCTAGGATAAGCAGTGGCCACGTGGCTCGGGGAAATAATTTGCCATGCTAAGATTAATTAACACCCTTTTTGTTGTGTTTAGGAGAAGAACCCGGAGCTGATTTGTAGTTTTTTTGTAGGAGCCCAAAGTCATCATTTGTTAATGGTCTCCCCTTTCAGCTCGTACATCTGTCGCAATTTCCCACCGTGGACGATGCCAGTAGCCAGCGCCATTCGCAGTCATTAAATCTGATGCAGTGGAAGGCGATGTGTGGATAGACTCGGATTTTCGAGAGACATCTGTTGTGATTGGGTGGGATACGATTGGCTTGAGAGTTTGCTTGCTCGGTTTTTATGGTAATGTATTCATGTGTTTATGCTTTGATTGGGAATCGGAGTACACTGTGCATTCTCGTCTTTTTTACGATCCAGTCTGCTGATTATCATACAACATAAGATAGGAAGACAGCGGGGCCAAGACTGCGTTTCGTACGAGCAGGGAATGCAACGACCTATAAACCAATATCGTCAAAAAACCTCATTGTTCTTCATTTGGAGGGCATTTTGTTGTTGTTTTAGATACCTATACCACTTTCTCTGCTAAAGTTAACCGATTGTCTGAAGGAATATTTGATATGAATTGTTTTTGGTGATGCCGATGGAGTTGGCCATTTTAAAATTAATATTTAGCATGGATAAAAAGTAAAAATATAAACAATAGATTTTATTTAAAAATTTCAAATACACTAATAAAACATTGTAAGTTATAGAGAAGGGAGGAAATCCAGAGCAGAAGGGGTTAGGAAAAGCAATGGAGGACCCAGCTAGTTCTTAATGGGGTACAAATGTTTTCAAATCAACTGGTGCCAGAAAATTATACAGATTTGTAAATGACTACTCTATAAAAATCTTAATCCTTCCAGTACTTATCAGCTGCTGTATGCTCCAGAGGAAATTGTGTAGTTCTTTCCAGTCTGACCACAGTGCTCTCTGCTACCACCTCTGTCCATGTCAGGAACTGTCCCGAGCAGGAACAGAACCCCATTAGCAAACCACTCCTGCTCTGGACAGTTCCTGACATGGACAGAGGTGTCAGCAGAGAGCACTGTGGCCAGACTGGAAAGATCTACACAACTACCTCTGGAGCATACAGCAGCTGATAAGTACTGGAAGGAATAAGATTTTAAAATGGAAGTAATTAAGAAATTTCGATAACTTTCTGGCACCAGTTGATTTGAAAACATTTTCTTCTCTCTGTAGTCGATTGAAGTTACATAATTTTTCTTAACTCTCCACGTCAGCTGCTTTTTACTACTTGACAACCTCTAGTGACTGAAAATTGAATAAAAAAAAAAAAAAAAAAATTAAGCGTGGCAAATTGTTCATCCCAAGAAATATTTTTTTTTTTTGTTTGCATCGTTTTGACGTTTTTATTAATACGTTTTTCTTAGTGAAGAGATCCCACTTATTTCTCCATGGTTTGGATGTAACACCCGCACGGAGTCAGGTTTTCGATCAGCCTTTAGATTCCGGTTTGATAACTTTCCTGTGCAGTTTTCATTTACACAAGTTGTTACCCAGACACTAATATATCTTGTAGTTTTTACGGACATGTCTGAGGGGGATAGAAACTATTTTTGATACAAACATCAATCATGTCACTTAGTGAATGACACAGCAGGGTATTGAGCCGGTGTTTTCTTCTAAACAATGTCGTTTGAAGATTGCAGAAGCCACTTGAAGACCAAGGGGGGGGGGGGGGGGCGGTATAGAGGGGGGGGGTATACGGCAGTAACAATTCTATGAAGGTTTTAACTTAACAACTATGAAGACAAGGAAACCGCTGACATGATTAACTAGAAGCTGAGCGGGGAAATAACAACTTAAAAAGGGAATTTAAGCATGCAATAAAGACAGAACATGAGACCACTGCAGTATATGGATACACAAAATACCGTATTTTTCGCCCTATAGGACGCATCGGCGTATAAGACGCACCCAATTTATAGGTGCAAAATCTAAAAAAATAAAGATTTTGAACCCAATAGTGGTCTTCAACCTGCGGACCTCCAGATGTTGCAAAACTACAACTCCCAGCATGCACGGACAGCCACTCGGGACCCGTCACCACTGCCCTGGATGTCGCTCCATCGCTGTCGCCGTGTTCCCGTCGCTCCGGAACGTCTCTGCTGCCGGCCGGGTATCCTCGCTCTCTGTCGCCGCCATCACGTAGTTACGCACACCGACGCACGTACGCGACGACGTGATGACGAGGAAAGAGAGCGCCGGCCATACAGGGGATCCCTGAACGGAGAAGACACCGAGGAGGCAGGTAAAGTCCCTCCCAGTGTCCTGTAAGCACTAACCCGGCTATTCAGTCGGGCTGTTCGGGACCACCGCGGTGAAATCGCGGCGGTCCCGAACAGCCCGACTGAACAGCCGGGTTAGTGTCACTTTCACTTCAGACGCGGCGGTCAGCTTTGATCGCCGCGTCTGAAGGGTTAATACAGGGCATCACCGCGATCGGTGATGTCCAGTATTAGCCGCGGGTCCCGGCCGTTGATGGCGGCAGGGACCGCCGCGATAGGGGTGTATTCGCCATATAAGACGCACCGACTTTTTCCCCCCAGTTTTGGGGAAGAAAAAGTGCGTCTTATATGGCGAAAAATACGGTACATAAATAAATAAATACATTTCATGACAGTTATAGGGGCCAAAGCAAAATTGAACCTTTTGTAAACTTGATTTTCACTGGATAAGTTGTAACATACTAATGTAAAGAAAAAAATATAATTGTTTACAGTTCCCCTCATGGGCCAATCTGGGCGGAGTTCCAAGTTCCAACAAACCCTCCTCTGAGGAGCTCAGGAGAAGTCTGTTACTATGAGGTAGGGTTCAGTGCATGCTGATTCATTGAGTTAAATGGGAGCTGTATAAATTCTATGAAGTAAGTATTCTCTATAGGTGGCATATATGGGGCACATGTTATAATTCTGTGGTATACACTTTCAAGACTCTAGAGCTCCAGTTACCATGCATACCATTATGAAGGGGGCGTCAGTAACGCACAGCAGCATTTCTGCCTTAAAGGGGTACTCCGTTGGAAAACATATATTTTTTTAAAATCAACTGGTGCCAGAAAGTTAAACAGATTTGTAAATGACTTCTATTAAAAAATCTTAATACTTCCAGTACTTATTAGTGGCTGTATACTACAGAGAAAATTATTTTCTTTTTGGATTTCTTTTCTGTCTGACCACAGTGTTCTCTGCTGACACCTCTGTCCATGCCAGGAACTGTCCAGAGAAGGAGAGGTTTGCGATGGGGATTTGATCCTGCTCTGGACAGTTCCTAAAATGGTACAGAGGTGTCAGCAGAGAGCACTGTGGACAGACAAAAAATAAATCCAAAAAGAAAATAATCTCCTCTGTAGTATGCGGCAGCTAATAAGTACTGTAAGGATTAAGATTTTTTAATAGAAGTAATTTACAATTCTGTTTAACTTTTTGGCACCAGTTGATTTACATAAAAAAAAAAAAAAATTCCACTGGAGTACCCCTTTAACCCCTTCCCGACCTATGACATATCTGTACGTCATGAGTGGCAAGGTGTTCCCGACCCATGACATACAGGTACGTCATGAACATTTTTTCGGCTACTCGCGGCATCCCGCAGCGCCCGGTAAGATGGTGGCTATCACTGATAGCCAGCCATCTTACCATGCGACCACGGGGGGTTTCATCCCACCCAAACCCCCCCCCCCAGCGATCGCTGCTATCAGCTAGTCAAATCTGACTAGCTGATAGCAGCGTTTCGCTATGAGAATACTGAGCAGCGCGGTGTGTGAGTCCGGATCACAGGGATCGGGACACACACCGCTCTGCTAAGTGTCCCTTACCCGTCCCCTGGCGTCACTTACCCGGCCATGCGGTGTCCCGAGCGGTCCCGGCGCGAGCGGCGTCCTCCAGGCGGTCCCAAAGGTGGTGCGTCGCGGCGGTGAGTTTCCGGCAGCAGGGCATCTTCATTGGCCTTTGGCTTTCTGTGCATGCTGGGAGTTGCAGTTTTGCTACATCTGGAGGTCCACAGTTTGGAGACCACTGTATAATGGTCTCCAATCTGTGCTCTTCCAGATGTTGCAAAACTACAAATCTCAGCATGCTCAGTCTGTCCAGGCATGCTGGGAGTTGTAGTTCTGTAACATCTGGAAGAGCACAGATTGGAGACCATTATACAGTGGTCTCCAAACTGTGGACCTCCAGATGTTGCAAAACTACAACTCCCAGCATGCCCAGACTGCCCAAGCATGCTGAAAGTTGTAGTTTGGCAACATCTGATCCTTCAGATATTGCCGAACTACAACTTCCAGCATGCCTGGGCAGTCTGGGCATGCTGGGAGTTGTAGTTTTGCAACAACTGGAGGCACACTAGTTGGGAAACATTGTCCGTTTCCTACCTCAGTGCCTCCAGCTGTTGCAATTGTTGCAAAACTATAACTCCCAGCATGCACTGACAGACCATGCATGCTGGGAGTTGTAGTTTTGCAACAGCTGGAGGTACACTGGTTTGGAAGCACTAAGTTTGGTTGCAAAACACTTGAAAGTTTATTACTTAACTTAGTGTTTCCAAACCAGTGTGCCTCCAGCTGTTGCAAAACTACAACTCCCAGCATGCACGGACAGCCAAAGGGCATGCTCGGAGTTTGCAACAGCTGGATGTTTGCCCCCTCCCCCCAATGTGAATGTACAGGGTACACTCACATGGGCGGAGGTTTACAGTGAGTGCTGCAAGTTTGAGATGACGCAAATTTTGCGCTGCAGCTCAAACTTCCATCGTAAAAACACTACACTACACTAACTCTAACGTAAAATAAAAAGTAAAAAACACTACATATACACATACCTCTACACAGCCCCCCTCCCCTAAATAAAATGAAAAACGTCTGGTACGCTACTGTTTCCAAAACGGAGCCTCCAGCTGTTGCAAAATAACAACTCCCAGTATTGCCGGACAGCCATTGACTGTCCAGGCATGCTGGGAGTTTTGCAACAGCTGGAGGCACCCTGTTTGGGAATCATTGGCATAGAATACCCCTATGTCCACTCCTATGCAATCCCTAATTTAGGCCTCAAATGCGCATGGCGCTCTCTCACTTTGGAGCCCTGTCGTATTTCAGGGCAACAGTTTTGGGACACATATGGGGTATCTCCGTACTTGGGAGAAATTGCCTTACAAATTTTGGGGGGCTTTTTCTTCTTTAACCCCTTATGAAAAGGTGAAGTTGGGGTCTGCACCAGCATGTTAGTGTAAAAAAATTAATTTTTTACACTGTCATGTTGGTGTTGCCCTATACTTTTCATTTTCACAAGAGGTAAAAGGGAAAAAAGACCCTCAAAATTTGTAATGCAATTTCTCCCGACTACGGAGATACCCCATATGTGGGCGCAAAGTGCTCTGGGGGCGCACAACAAGGCCCAGAAGGGAGAGTGCACCATGTACATTTGAGGCGATTTGCACAGGGGTGGCTGATTGTTACAGCAGTTCTGACAAACGCAAAACAATAAATATCCGTATGTGCGTGAAATATCCATATGTGCGTGAAATACCCCATTTTGGAAACTACACCCCTCATGGAATTTAATAAGGGGTGCAGTGAGAATTTACACCCCACTGGTGTATGACAGATTTTTGGAACAGTGGTCTGTGAAAATGAAAAATAAAATTTTTCATTTGCACAGTCCACTGTTTCAAATATCTGTCAAACGCCAGTGGGGTGTAAATGCTCACTGCACCCCTTATTAAATTTCATGAGGGGTGTAGTTTCCAAAATGGGGTCACATGTGGGGGAGGTCCACTGTTCTGGCACCATAGGGGCTTCCTAAATGGGACATGCCCCCCAAAAACCCTTTCAGAAAAACTCACGCTCCAAAATCCCATTGTCGCTCCTTCCCTTCTGAGCCCTCTACTGCACCAGCCGAACACTTTACATACGCATATGAGGTATTTCCTTACTCGAGAGAAATTGGGTTACAAATTTTAGGGTGATTTCTCTCCTTTTACCCCTTGTAAAAATTCAAAAATTGGGTCTACAAGAACATGCGAGTGTAAAAAATGAAGATTTAGAATTTTCTCCTTCACTTTGCTGCTATTCCTGTGAAACACCTAAAGGGTTAAAACACGTACTGAATGTCATTTTGAATATTTTGGGGTGTGCAGTTTTTATAATGGGGTCATTTATGGGGTATTTCTAATATGAAGACCCTTAAAATCCACTTCCAACCTGAACTGGTCCCTGAAAAAGTACGATTTTGAAAATCTTGAGAAAAATTGGAAAATTGCTGCGGAACTTTGAAGCCCTCTGGTGTCTTCCAAAAGTAAAAACTTGTCAAATTTTTTTATGCAAACATAAAGTAGACATATTGTATATGTGAATCAATATGTAATTTATGTGGAATATCCATTTTCAATCTCAAGCAGAGACTTTCAAAGTTTGAAAAATTCTAAATTTTCTACATTTTCATGAAATTTTTAGATTTTTTACCAAGAAAGGATGCAAATATCAGTGAAATTTTACCAATAACATAAAGTAGAATATGTCACGAAAAAACAATATCGGAATCAGAATGATAAGTAAAAGCATTCCAGAGTTATTAATGTTTAAAGTGACAGTGGTCAGATTTTCAAAAAAGGCCCAGGTCCTGAAGGTGAAAATGGGCTGGGTCATGAAGGGGTTAAGTCCTCCGGTTGTACATACCCAGAAATAGTGATGAGTAAATTGATTCAGAACGAATCAGACACAAGGTAAAATATTATTTATTTTTAATTTTTTGGGGGATTCCTTTTATAATTTGCTGACTGAGAAGCCAGTCAGAGGCTGTATAACTGGTCATTCGGTGGCTGGTTGTTGTAAAATGGTTATTGTAAAAATACTTACCTGCTCCCCACTTCCGCCGGTGGCCAGATGCAGACCCATGTTTTCCTCTGCTGTGCTCTAGTAACTACTTAATGTCATCAGTAGTAAGCATCGAGTAGTCACTAGAAATCCCCAATCCGGTTCTGGCCACAGACAGGAGTGAGGAGTGAGTATTTTTACCCTACCCTGCAAGTAAATGATGTCCAAGTAGTTTATAGTAAGCAGTCATGTGCTATATGTATAATAACAATTATATAAATTTGGTATTTTTATATTTATACTGACCAGCAGTAAAAAAAAAAAAAAAAAGTTAACTTTTGTCTTTTTTTTACTGCAAGGTAATGCTGACCCTTTTTCTTTTCCCCCCTGCACCTAATGTGGGGGGAACTATACTGCCAACCTAATGTGGGGGGACTATACAGCCAACCTAATGTGGGGGGAACTATACTGCCAACCTAATGTGGGGGGGAACTATACTGCCAACCTAATGTGGGGGGAACTATACTGCCAACCTAATGTGGGGGAACTATACTGCCAACCTAATGTGGGGGAACTATACTGCCAACCTAATGTGGGGGGAACTATACTGCCAACCTAATGTGGGGGGAACTATACTGCCAACCTAATGTGGGGGAACTATACTGCCAACCTAATGTGGGGGAACTATACTGCCATCCTAATGTGGGGGAACTATACTGCCAACCTAATGTGGGGGAACTATACAAAAATATAAAATTGTACTATTCTGATCCCTATAACTCTTTTATTTTTCTGTATATGGGGATGTATGAGGGTAATTTTATGTGCTTTGATTTGTAGTTTTTATCGGTACCTTTTTTGTTTTGATGGGACTTTTCAATAGCTTTTTAGATACTTTTTATGGTATTTGAAGTGACCAAAAATGTGCAAATCTGGTTAGTGCACTATTACGACTTTTGGGGCCCCTCTTTTGATTTTGCCTAGGGCCACGGTGAGCCTAAAACCGGCCCTGTTCACATATAACTTTCATGGAGCTTGTGAATCTCAGATCAGAATCAAGAACAGCAGAACAGCTAAACTGGGGATACACAATGCAGCAGGGAAAACGTTCGCTCTGAAAATATTATTTTCCTAAAAGAATAATATACACATCAGGCAGGCCTCAGCGGATGCAAAAGCATTCAAAGACAATGCTCGGGATAAGGCTTTCAGAAGCCAAGACCATCAATAATTAAGATGGGCTTCTCAGGCGGATCAATTACTTTAGCTTCGTAAGGAATGTAAAGTTAAGGGGGAAAAAAGATTTTAACTATGGATGGAAATTTGGCTACTTTTATAATGGGGGCTGTTTGAAGGTCTGACATGCCCCTAAAGGCCACAATTGCAATCGATCATGGTAAGAGCGTGATCGCCAGCTTGCACCGCCAATATGGAGCAGGCTCCATGCTTCTCCACACAACCGCCAACATATATGTATGTCTGACAGTGAAGGGAGTTAAACATTTTCTGCTATTTTCTTGTTGTAGAATCTGTGAAATTCCTATATATAGCTGCCTGTGCTGCTGCTTCTGACAAAAGTTCAACAGAATACGCTGCTCCTAGTTCCTCTCCGCTCAGGACAGATGTCATCGGTACAAAATCACTAACGGCCATTCAAAATTTTTTCTAATAGCCGTTTTAACCCGTCATCACCCGTTATTAATAACGGCCGTTATTTTGTGACGGGCGATTGTAATCGGCGATAGTAAAGGGAGAATTAGTGCATGCACAAAATAACGTCCGCTATTAATAACGGGCAATAACGGGTTAAAACGGCTATTAGAAAAATCCCATAGACTATAATGGGATTTTCTAACGGCCGTCAGTGATTTTGTACCGGACGTATAACTGCCGATCACCTAACAGCCGTTCATAACGGAAGTATTTTTATAGCGTGAAAGGAGCCTTAAAGGGGTATTCCAGGAAAAAACTTTTTTTTTCTTATATCAACTGGCTCCAGAAAGTTAAACAGATTTGTAAATGACTTCTATTAAAAAATCTTAATCCTTTCAATAATTATCAGCTGCTGAAGTTGAGTTATTGTTTTCTGTCTGGAAACAGTGCTCTTAGATGACACCTGTCTTGGGAACTGCACAGAGTAGAAGAGGTTTGCTATGGGGATTTGCTTCTAAACTGGGCGGTTCCCGAGAAACGTGTCATCAGAGAGCACTTGGATAGAAAACAACAACCCTACTTCAGCAGCTCATAAGTACTGAAAGGATTAAGATTTTTTAATAGAAGTAATTCACAAATCTGTTTAACTTTCTGGAGCCAGTTGATATATAACCCCTTTAAAGAAGCAATGTAAAGCTAACAATACACATAAGATCAGTGTTAACTAATTTAAGGGTCTTTCGACAACCAATATCAGGGGAGAGAAGGATCCTGCAATTCAAGATGTCCGATTCTTTTGTTCTAAAAGGGGATAAGTTCGAGACCTAGCCCCTAGGGGGTCCCATTCTAGATGCTTCGGGGCCCAGGAGCTATAACTTACGCCACTGATTCTGTATGTCTAGTCAGTCACTGTATCTGGCAGCCAGCAGCTCATATGTGCCATTTGTGGTTATGGTCGCCTGTACATCTCTATACAGGGTTTAGCAACACACAGATGATTTCTATCTCCAAATATGATATACAGCAAGTGAGGCGGCTGGAAATCATATAACAAGCTGATAGTTTATTTTTCCATGAAAATGTCAACTGTTCACGACCCTTTTCAGAACCATCTGTCATGGTCTATTCTGCAGAATGTTATTCACTCAGTATTTTGTAACCCTAGGGTCATCTTATTATCTAGCATTATATTGCTGGTAAAAATGCATCTCAAGGTCTCCATTGCAGATAAAGGTTTTGGCTAGGAAAATATGTATTCATTATTCATGATTTAGACACATATTGTATATTGAAAAAAGTCACCAACATCCTAAAATTATTTCAAGGGAGATTGTTTATTGACCTGGAAAATATGGGAGTAAAGTGGACGGGTTAGGGGAGGGGTAAAAGTAGTGTAAAACGAATTTCCCGCCTTGGTCAAACTGATACTCAGTACTTTACTGTCAGGATCCGGGAACTGAGAGGATACTGGCGGTGGATCCTCTGTGTAAGTGGGGTGATGACGTGGGCCGTACCAGGGGAACGGAGTCTAAGGGGTTACTGGTATTCTCCAGAGCCCGCCGCAAAGCGGGATGGACTTGCTGCGGCAGGTAACCCCCAGGTCGTTCCACCCGATAGCGACTCAACCCCGACTGACTGCTGAGATAGGCGCGGTACAAGGGATTAGGCAAGAGCAAGGTCGGACGTAGCAGAAGGTCAGGGCATGAGCAAGGATCGTAGTCAGGGGCAACGGCAGGAGGTCTGGAACACTGGCTTGGGGCATACAAGGAACGCTTTCACTGGCACAATGGCAACAAGATCCGGCAATACAGGGAAGGGGAAGTGAGGTAATATAGGCCAGTGCACAGGTGAATTCACTAATTTGGGCCAGGCGCCAATCAGCGGCGCACTGGCCCTTTAAATCGCAGAGAGCCGGCGCGCGCGCCCTAGGGAGCGGGGCCGCGCGGGAGCCGTGACTGGACAGACGGAGGACGGGTCTGGTAAGCAGGCTGGGATGCGAACCGCGAGCGGGCGCGTCCCGCATCGCGGATCGCATCCCTGCTAGAGACACTATCGCAGCGCTCCCGGTCAACGGGTCTGACCTGGGCGCTGCGAGCAGGTAAACGCTGCGAGCGCTCCGGGGAGGAGCGGGGACCCGGAGCGCTCAGCGTAACATTTACTTTACTGTTGTTTCATAAGATTTATAAAAACCTGAATGGTTTTGTTAGATAAGCTTTCAAGAGTGGTGACAAAGTAATGTTTGGGTATTTTAGGGGACAGGACCAGGGCTGGGCTGTTTTACAGTAGTACACACACAGGTACTGCCTTTCCCTTACTTCTCTGGAAGGGAACAACACTTGCTCTTCTTTGCTATACCATGTCATTGTCCTGGAGATAGTACACTGGATTGAACAAGCTGACACTGTGCTGAGCTAATGATTTAAACAGTACAGTACTGTATGGCATGTGCAAGGTGCTATGTGAGTAGAATGGAAAGAAACAGCATCTGCAGGGTTACAGCAAGGAAAAGGTTACACTGATCACTGAGCTGCAAGTGTTGTTGTTGCTGCCAGGAAGCTAGAATGAGAAATGAGAGGAGAGACCACACTGCAGCACTGTACAGTGCGTACATATGTATTTACACAAGGACTAGCTGCCCTTAGCTTCATGGGTGCTCAGAGATGAGAGGGATTTACCTTTCAGGAATGGTGTAGACTGGTTCAGCTTGCAGGCACTAGTGATAAGCACAAATATTCGTAATGCTAATTTTTATTGCGACTATCGGCACTTTGCGATTTCGTGAATATTTGGAATATAGTGCTATATATTCGTAATGACGAATATTTGTGGTGGTTTTTTCTGTTTGTTTTCTTTAACATGCAAATTTTTATGTGAATTTTTAATGCAAATTTTCCATGCAAATTTTTGCATGGAAAAAAAAGTGAATGAACATAGCGAATATGCGAATTAAGCGAACATAGGACAAATAATCGTCAATATCTGTGCGAAATATTGCGAATTTGAATATGGCCCCTGCTGCCCATCACTAGCAGGCACACAGCTCTGGTTTTCTAGGCATCTCTCTCTGTGCTGCACATAGCACGGGGTAAACCCAGTAACCACTTTCTGTGTTCCTTCCTGATCTAGCTGTTACTAGAGACAGATATTCCCTAGCAACAGGCAGTGGGCAACATATTGCAGAGAAGGAAGACACTTAGTGGTTATTGTTTTAGGATAAGGAGTGATTTCTGGTTAATAAAGTGATTTTTAAATATGTTAGGGATCACATAAGCTATCACATGGAGTTAAGTTGTTTGAAATGGCGGTGACCATTTAAGTTTATACTTGTTCACTAATACACATGTCACAGAGTGCTTAACCAAAAGTTTTAATATATATATATAAATAAAAGTGCACAAAAAACATTCATAACATTAGGAGGAATTTGCAGAATCATGCAAATAATTTGTGTTGAGCGCGAATATTTGAAATGCAAATTTTTAGCGTAAATATCGGCACTTTGCAATTTTACGACCATTTAGAATTTAGGGATATATATTCGTAAAGGCGAATATTATTTTTTTTGTTGTTTTTTTTTCTTTTTTCGAATATGCGAAATATATCCGAATATGCAAATATTCGGCACTTCCAGTCAGAGGACACTGATCCCTCCCTTCTTTTAGGTGAAAGATATAATCGCACATGCAAACTATGCAAATTTCATTATGAATTTCCGCATGAAAAAAAAAAGAGACCGAACATTTTCGAACAATTTCGCAAACATAGGACGAATATTCGTCCATATATTCGCGAAATATCACAAATTTGAATATGGCCCCTGCTGCTCATCACTACAAATAATGAGATGGCCATATAGGGCACAGGTAACAATAACAAGTATAAAGGGGGAATTTTATCAAGAGCAGCCTCAAAAGTGCCAAAGAAAGGACAATCGGTGGCCAGCAACAGGGTTATTGGTTCCCAAGGCTTATTGATGTGTGAGGGAAGTAAATACTTGACCGTCTAGTCCGATCACACAGAAGAGCTGCTGTAGAGTAAACTGCTGAGAAACTTTCTGCTGTATATGACAGAAAGGTGTCTGATCATAGAGGGCATCACAGCTCACTGTGCATGGGTCTGCAATGCCTATGTTGAGCCCTGACACCACTGAGAGTGTTACGCATGTGGGCATTAGAATTGAAGCATGGAGTAATGAAATAAGGTGGTCGGTCTAATGAATCATGTTTTCTTTTCCATCACGTGGACGGTCATGTGTGCATCACTTACCTGTAAAAAGAGATGGCACCCGGATGCACTATTGGAAGAAGACAAGCCAGCGAGCTCAGTGTGATGGGAAATGTTCTGCTGGAAACCTTGGGTTCTGGTTTCATGTGGATATTACAGTGACATGTATCACCTACCCAAACAAGAATGGCACTTATTTTTTTTTTTTAAAGTAGCTTAGTTTTTAGTTTTTTTTGTTTTTATAATGCAGGGTAACCTCTTTAAATGGAAACTGTGACACCATCGTCAGCCGCACTAACCTGCTGGTACAAGCAAATACTTGCAGATGACACTAATTACAATAGGGGCTATGTAGAAATACCGTTTATTTCTCCATAGCCCCCACTCCCAAGATTTTATCATTTTTGACTATGTGTAAATTATTGCTTTGGCACAACCTAGGCATTTCAAAGCCCTAAGGTGCACTAGTACAGCCCCACGGTTGGTCCCTGGATTACAAGAAAGGAGATCGGGACTACTTCACGTCAACAATTAAAGAAAGAAGATGCTTTTTTTTAATACTACCAGATGAAAGGGTTAATGAGTGCCATTAGATACTTTTGTGGCATAAGTGGGAGCCATCTGATAGACAGCATCCATTGCTAAGTTAGCCCCCCCCCCCCCCCCCAATTACCCATTATTAACCCAGTACTCACTGGCACAGGGGTATTGGGAAGAACTGTGTATCAGCAGGTTCAGAGTGTCAAAAAAATAATGCTGTAGGTCTTGAGGGATAGATAGCAGACTGTTAAATGGCCAGAAGGCTGGCTGTGTTGCCATAAAGTGTGAGTAGGCTAGTATTTTCCTGGGAGACGCAGACAGAAAATTTTCTGCCTCTGGCTGGGAGACCCCATGGTGGTCGGTAGTTAGCATCAAGTCAGCACTGTGTACAGCACCATTGGCCAGTGGGGACTTCTATTAAAGTAAGCTGGGGATGCAGAAAGCATCCCTAGTATACAGTGTGTAAGCAGGTTCCAGTTCAGATAGGATCTCAGTTCACCAGGTCCGGTTTTATCAACACTACTAGTGTCAGTTTCAATTTAAATAAATATAGTGAGCTACCTAGAAGTAATTCTGACATCTTCTTACTGTCTGTTTGAATGAAAATATGTTTAAGATGCATAGATAGATAGATAGATAGATAGATAGATAGATAGATAGATTATATTAGATGGTAATAAATAATTTGCAATGTCATAGATGCATCTATTGTATAGTGACGCTCATTTACCTTTGCTGGAGAATTAGAAGAACTGGCATCTGTCTCCATCCGCACCGCTGTCCTCAGAGAGTGGCTGGGCACTCTTTATGTAAGCGGCCACATGGCCTGTTTGTATCCTGGCACCAGTCACTTGTAATCTGTCAGAACATTAATATATCTTTACTAGATTTATGCTCTGAGCTCTGTGGCCTCACCTTAGCTTACACTGCAGCCATAACATTAATGTTAATACTTTATACACATAGCGTATGATAACAGCAACAACTCCTATCAAGCCATTAATGTTACCTCTAATATTCAGATATTGGGGGTCTGTGTGTTATAGCATAATAAAGCAGGTTACTGATCAGCACACGTCTCTCCTAATATACTCTGTGCTGCTGTGAATCCTGCTCATTTTTCATTCTATATTTCTCAGTCCTTCCACTTGTCTCCACTTTTGTTCTCCTGACATTAAAACACTGTGAGCAAGAGAGGGGCACTTTATTGTAATGTAGCCAAAACACATTATTGGCAGTACATACCTAATGGTTTTCAGATACTGGTGCCCTTAACCCCTTAAGGACCGGGGGTTTTTCCGTTTTTGCATTTACGTTTTTTTGCTCCTTGCCTTTAAAAAATCGTAACTCTTTCAATTTTGCCCCTAAAAATCCATATGATTGCTTATTTTTTGCGCCACCAATTCTACTTTGTAATGATGTCAGTAATTTTGCCCAAAAAATCTACGGTGAAACAGAAAAAAAAATCATTGTGCGACAAAATTGAAAAAAAAAAAACGCCGTTTTGGAACTTTTGGAGGCTTCCGTTTCTACGTAGTAAATTTTTCGGTAAAAATGACACCTTATCTTTATTCTGTAGGTCCATACGATTAAAATGATCCCCTACTTATATAGGTTTGATTTTGTCGGACTTCTGGAAAAAATCATAACTACATGCAGGAAAATTCACTATAACTTTTTTATTTTTGCTTTTTATTCATTTTTAAATTATATAAAAAGTGACCAAAAATGCAGTATTTTTGGACTTTGTAATTTTTTTGCGCGCACGCCATTGACCGAGCGGTTTAATTAATGATATATTTTTATAATTCGGACATTTCCGCACGTGGTGATACCATATATGTTTATTTTTAGTTACACTGTGTTTTTTTTTTTATTGGAAAAGGGGGGTGATTCAAACTTTTAATAGGGGAGGAGTTAAATGATCTTTATTCACTTTTTTTTCCCACTTTTTTTTTGCAGTGTTATAGCTCCCATAGGGACCTATAACACTGCACACACTGATCTCTTATACTGATCATTGTTATCCCATAGGGACCTATAACACTGCACACACTGATCTCTTATACTGATCATTGTTATCCCATAGGTACCTATAACACTGCACACACTGATCTCTTATACTGATCATTGTTATCCCATAGGGACCTATAACACTGCACACACTGATCTGTTATACTGATCATTGTTATCCCATTGGGACCTATAACACTGCACACACTGATCTTCATCATTGATCACTGGTTTCTCATAAGAAACCAGTGATCAACGATTCTGCCGCATGACTGCTCATGCCTGGATCTCAGGCACTGAGCAGTCATTAGGCGATCGGACAGCGAGGAGGCAGGAAGGGGCCCTCCCGCTGTCCTGTCAGCTGTTCGGGATGCCGCGATTAGCCGCGGCTATCCCGAACAGCCCGACTGAGCTAGCCGGCAACTTTCACCTTCACTTTTAGCCGCGCGGCTCAGCTCTGAGCACGCGGCTAAAGGGTTAATAGCGCGCGGCGCCGCGATCGGCGCTGCGCGCTATTAGAGGCGGGTCCCGGCTTAACTATGACGCTGGGCCCGCCGTGATATGACGCGGGGTTACTGTGTAACCCCGTTATATCAGGAGAGCAAGACCAAGGACGTACCAGTATGTCCATTGTCCTTAAGGGGTTAAAGGGGTACTCTGCCCCTAGACATCTTATCTGACCCCCTGCAATCACTCCTGCAGCACAGAGCGAGACCACACACCCCCATAGACTTGCATTTAGGGGGCACGGTGTGACATCACAAGGGGCGGAGCCATGATGCTGCATTGTTCGTCATCAGCCACAGAGTGATCCTCGCTCTGTGCAGCTGAGAAACAGGGGTGCTGCAGAAGAGATCGGGGTGGTCCCCAGTGGCGGGACCCCTGCGATCAGACATTTTATACCCTATACTTTGGACAGGGGATAAGATGTCTGGGGGTGGAGTACCCCTTTAAACTTGCATTTAACTCTTCAATAATTTGAGGGGTAAAATTTGATGAAGTGCTCTTCTATCCTTCATGTAAAGCTTTGACTTTTGACCACAGCTACTCCTGTCTGTATATGTTTTGATGATTTTTTCATGCTGGGATATCATTAAGGAAACATTAGGACTCGATATACTCATCAACTCAGTCCTTACCAGGCGAGCACCAACAATCATTCCCATTCGGAACTCTGTCTGACAAATCACATCCTTAAATAAATCAACAGATTTTTAGAACAGCACAAGTAATAAAGTTTATCAACAGTGATATAAGCTAGATATATATATATGGTATCACAATAGCGCTAAAGCATGGATGTGGTAATGTGCCCAATCAAGCTGCTATACTAAGGGTATGGATTCCCGTATACCATAGAAAATGCAAAAAATGCTTAGTCAAAATGTATATAGATTAGTAAGCGCTATGTGGGACTTATATGAAACACAGCACACTTTTGGTATACCTGTATATTAATGGGAATGAGTGCCGCGGGTCAGTAGTTTAAGGGATGACAGGTTGATCAGTGTATATATTTTGATGTAGAAGCGGTAAAATAATAAAAAGAGGATTAATAATTGTACACTGGTGTATGAATGCTATCTAAATGTAAGCATAAAAATAACAGAACTTGAAAAGAATGTACCTATATGCACAGTAAATAATGATGTCCGTGACGGCATTAAATGAGCTGCAATTCTGCGGAATATGCAAGTGGAACACCTGTTGGCGAAAAGACAAGGTCCTATATATCATACAGGTAGCTAGTTTCAGTCTCCGGTATTCTGTTTTTATACATGTATATTTGCATATACTTGCGGTTTTGGTGCGTTTATTATGCGATAATGATTCTAAAGCTGCTGAATCTGCAGGAAAGCTTATGTCCAAAATTTAGAACGTCGCGGGAGAACGCCCAGGCCGGCGGCATCTCGACCGTGATTTTCTAAGTTTGCGGTTAGTCCGGTGGTATGAGACTGTAAGTAGTGACGTCCCTACGGTTGCTGTGGAGGTCCACAATACTTTCCAACGCATTTCGGAAATGGAGAGGCGTTTACTTTGTCGGGGATGGCATCTCTGTGCCCTCTGCCTACTTATATAACCTGTGAACAATGGAACCTCCCATCATATGTATATATATATGAATTTTTTTTCCTGGATACGAATCTTCCCAGTTGTTTTTTTGGAATTTTCTGGTTTGTTTCGTAAAAAGGCAAAAAAGTCAAATTCTGAAATCAAACCGAGTGGGATCATAGTGTTTATAGTGAATATCCACTTTGATTCGGCTCCGGATAATTGTGCTATAAAATTGCCTCCCCTCCAATTTGGGATAATTTTTTCTATCCCGGAAAAAGTGAATCTGTTGATTTGTCATTGGTATTTTTCTATATAGTGTAGAGAGAGAGGAGGAGCCTCATATCCTCTTTGTATATTATATACATGTCCCCCCAACCTAGTTTGTAGCTGTCTTTTAGTACGTCCTATATAAATTTTATTACCGTATATACTCAAGTATAAGCTGACCCGAATAATTTCACCCCAAAAACCCAGGAAAAGTTATTGACTCAACTATAAGCCTAGGGTGGGAAACACATCATCCCCCCATGTAATCATCCAGACCCCCGTCATCACCCCCCCCTTCATCATCACCACCTGTCAATCCCTTCATCAGTGGTCTTCAACCTGCGGACCTCCAGATGTTGCAAAACTACAACTCCCAGCATGCCCGGACAGCCATCGGCTCTCCGGGCATGCTGGGAGTTGTAGTTTTGAAACCTCTGGAGGTCCGCAGGTTGAAGACCACTGCGGCCTTCGTCATCATCCAGACCCCCCTTTTGTTTTGTACTCACCTTTTTTTCTTTTTATTATTTTTTCCTGTTGTTTTATTATTAGTGTTTTTCAACCCACTCGTTCGATTTCCTTGTGGGTATTCCTCAGTGTGTTTCCGTCATATCCCTTACTGATGAATTTATTTTCTAATTCCAAAGCTTCTGTGTTATATTGTTTCAACTCCATACAGTTTCTCCGTAATCGCAGAAATTGACTACGTAGGATGTTCTGTAGCCAGATTGGTAGGTGGCAACTTTCCATATGTATGAAACAATTACTGTCAGTCAGCTTGCTGTAAGTGCTAGTGACAATTTTATTGTTTTTAATACCGATAGTAAAATCTAAAAAATGTACCATAGTCTGACTATATTCAGCAGTAAAAGTAAAAAAAAATATTTGTTTTATATTAATTTGTTCTAAAAACAGGCTAGTGGTATCTCTGTTACAAATAAAAACCACATTGTCTATGAATCTTTTCCATAGGACCAGATTCGCACCAAGTTGGCCCCCAGGGTAAATATTTGACTCCTCCCACAGGGCCACATATAAATTAGAATAACATGGCATGAACTTGGTCCCCATCGCTGTACCCCACTTCTGGTTAACAAAATTGTTCTTCGTATCTAAAATAATTGTGTCCCAACATAAAAGTAATGCACTCCCTTATAAAATGAATTTGGCTCATGTTTCCATCGAAAATATTCAGCCGCAATCCAACCTTGATTATATTCAATAATGGTGTATAATGACGTAATATCCAATGTTCCAATGTTTTCCATGCAAATATTGCAAAATGTGCAAAATTAGTAAAAGCACCAACCAGTCCGATCTACAAAATAACAAACTTCAAGGAGACAACAGAATATAAAATAAAAGGACATATACACTGTAGAATGTCTGTTGTTATATGTGGAATTCAGTGTCCATGTAATAAAATCTATATAGAACGTACCAATAGACAGCTACAAACTATAAATATATATAATATACGGAGAGGATATGAGGCTCATCCTCTCTCTTTACACTATATAGAAAAATACCAACAGCAAATCAATGGATCCACTTTTTTCGGGATAGAAAAAATTATTCCAAATTGGAGGGGAGGCAATTTTATAGCACAATTATCCAGAGCCGAATCAAAGTGGATATTCAATATGAACACTATGATCCCGCACGGTTTGAATTAAGAATTTGAGATTTTTGGCTTTTCATGAAACAAACCAGAAAATTCCAAAAAAAAACAACTGGGGAGATTCGTATCCAGGAATAAAATTCATATATTTACATAGTATGATGGGAGGTTCCATTGTTCGCAGGTTATATAAGTAAGCAGAGGGCACAGACATACCATCCCCGACGAAGGAAACCACCTCTCAGTTTCCAATACGCGTTGGAAAGTATTGAATATAGGTACATTCTTTTCAAGTTCTGTTATTTTTATCCATACATTTAGATAGTATTCATACACCAGTGTAAGGGATATAAGCTACATGACAGCAAAAAAAGTTGATGTCACCAGTGAGGGCATGTGTATCAGGAAGAGGGAATTTGGTAAATTGTTTAAGTAGAGAAAAAATTTACTGTTTAACCAGAATTAACCCTGTTGGCATGGAAAAGTGATGCTTTCTATAGTCAGGGCATAGCAGGGTGGTGATTAGAGGGTGGAAGTTGTTGGGTTTTAGGTTGAAGGGACAGCCCAGGACCCATGGTTTTCTTGAAGAGGTAAAAATCAAAAGGGTTGTCCAGGAAGCCGAAAAGGTCCTACATCTTCTGCTCCATGGTCTTCTCAGAAATATACTGTTCTGAGACAGGAAGGGCGGGTGCTTATTCCAATCATCATGATGTTGTGGCAACACCATGCATTTATTGGTTAGCGCTTGTGGGCAAAACCATAATCGGGACAAACACTTGCCCCCTCCCCTCTTGGAACAGTATACTTCCAGAGACAACCAGGGAGAAGAAGTGAAGTGGGGAGCAGAGGATGTAGGAGTTTTTCTTCTTCCTGAACAACCCCTTAAATGTTATATCAAAAGGACTCGGGATGGGATGATAAAGAAACAAACACATACTCACCTGCTTCCGTTCCTCCAGTGTTTGTTGTCCTTTGCTGCTAAGAGCTTTTTCATCCCCTCGGGACATATGCCAAATACACACTCATCCAATCTCCGTCCATAGCTGTTACCCATGAAGGCCAATGTTTGAGTGTAAATTTTCTACGTGTTGAAAATAGAGCAGCTGCAGGATCAGCACTGGCAGGTGATCAGAGGCAGGTGAGTATGCATTTTATTCTGTATTACCGTAAGTCTTTTTAAATATAAAATGAACAGTCCATAGTACCCCATTAATCTGCTTGTGAAATACCTTCTATGACTGCACCATTTGTCTCCATTCTGCTCCTCACATCACGACACCACCTCAGTCACATTCATTACATTAATAGACAGGTAACTGCCCCCCCCCCCCCCCCCCCCAATATCTGCACACTCCTGTTTTGTTGTTTTCATCCCACATCATAAACTCACAAACACACAAAAACAGGAGCTTGTTAACTTTTGAAAACCCTATAAATCCTTAATGCGAAATAAGCAAAGCAAAACAAAAAGCAGGAGATGGAGAACGATATGTAAATGCTCATACCCGAGTAAATGCCGCTGAACAGCCGTAAATCCACCCACCTTGGTAAATTTACATTGGCCTCTGCAAATGTTTACAATGATAATGTAAAGGAAATGTTTGGTAAGCATCAAGGTTATGGAGATCTCAGTGAAGCAGAACATGTCGTCTGCCAGCTTCAGCCATGATTAGATTTGCCAGTCACTGCCAGATCTACAGCTCTTTTGACTGTTTCACAACTCTAAGAGCCCCCCAGGGTACCAACCAGGGCCCATGTCGGTGGCACAGGCTTTCAGTCACTTATGACAATGATATCTGAATACAGTCAACATCTATCATCTATTCATAAATGTCACTGCACAGTGTTTTTTTCTGCAGCTTTTCAGAAGGATTAACCCATTTGGCACTAAATATGGCAGCATTTTTCCCATTTTTTTTCTATTTTCCTTTGCATTTCAAAAGCAAGAACTTTTTATTTTTATATATATATATATATATATATATATTTATATATATATATATATATACACACACATTTATTTATTTGATTATTTAATTATACGTTCATTTATTTAAACCTTTATTTATTTATTTGTTTACCGTATTTATTTGTTTAATTTGACATTGCTTTAGAAGGGCTTGTTTCTGTAGGATGGTGCAATCTATTAGTCTACCAAGAAAATTATATTTTGGCACCTTGGCAGTTTTTTATTTTTGGTACCGAAAATTTGTTGAGTACCAAAAAAAAAAAAAAAAAAAAAACAGTAGTGATGGAAAAAAAACTATTTAACAAAATTTAATTTTTTTTGTACTAAATTGTACTTAATTTTTAATAAAGTGTGTTTCACTTTTTTAAAATTTTTTTAGGTAGTACTACTGCTCCCAGCATGAAACAGACTGTTTCATGATGGGAGTAGTAGTACCTGTACTAATAGATATATCGCCCGGGGTGTCAGTCGTGACACCTGATGCGATCGTCCAGAATATAGCAGAGATGCAGAACGGCTCTATACAGCGCTCACATCTCTGCACTATACTCCGGCCAGTGATGTGAATAGAACATCACTCATTCATATTTTCAGCCCAGAGTCGGGATTGGCCGGATGGTTGCAGCCAATCACCACTCTCAGGGGGAAATATGAATGAGTGAGTGGCCGGCCGGAGTACAGAGCAGAGATGCAAGCGCTGTATAGAGCCTCTCCGCATCTCTGCTATAGACAGGACGATCGCATTGGGTGTCAGTGGCCATACCCGCTGTGATCTGTTCTTACCTGCAGGTACTACTACTCCCAACATGGAGCACACTCTACTCCATGATGGGAGCTGTAGTACCTGCATTAATAGACAGATCGCAGCGAGTGTAACTTCTGACACCTGTTGCTATCTGTCTATTAATGCAGGTTCTACAGCTCCCAGCATGGAGCAGAGTGTGCTCCATATTGGGAGTAGTAGTACCTGTAGTTAAAGGGGTACTCCGCCCCTAGACATCTTATTCTCTATCCAAAGGATAGGGGATAAGATGTCAGATCGCCGGAGTCCCGCTGCTGGAGACCCCCAGGATTCCCACTGCGGCACCGCATTATCATTACTGCACAGAGCGAGTTCGCTCTGTGCGTAATGACGGGCGATACAGGGGACGGAGCAGCGTGAAGTCATGGCTCCACCCATCAGGACATCAAGGCCCGCCCTCTTAATGCAAGTCTATGGCAGGGGGCGTGACGACCGCCACTCCACCTCCCACAGACTTGTATTGAGGGGGCGGGCCGTGACGTAATGATGCTCCGGCCCCTGTATTGCCCGTCATTACGCTCAGAGCGAACTCGCTTTGTGCAGTAATGATAGCGTGGTGCTGCAGCGGCGATCCCCGGGGTCCCCAGCAGTGGGACCTCGGTGATCTGACATCTTATCCCCTATCCTTTGGATAGGGGATAAGATGTCTAGGGGCAGAATACCCCTTTAAGGAAAGATCACAGCGGATGTCACTCCTGACACCCGCTGTGATCCTCCTGTATAATGTATAGATGCGGCCGCTTTTCTATGGTCCCCTGCGTTGACGTATATATACACATATTCATATTTCCCACAGAGAGCTGTGATTGGCTGGAACCATCTGGCCAATCACAGCTCTCTGCGGGAAATATGAATAGGTGTATATATACGCCAGTGCAGGGGACCATAGAAGAGCGGCCGCCGCATCTATACATTATACCGGAGGATCGCAACGGGTGATCTGTCAAATAGTACAGGTACTACTACTCCTATCATGGAAAAGTGCGTTCCATGCTGGGAGTAGTAGTACTACCTAAAAAAATGTAAAAAAAATAAATGCCGGCTACATTTTTAGGTCCCTGCCCACACACATAATTTGATCCCTGTTTTAAAAATTTATAAACATTTTGTAATAAAAAAGATAAATTTTGTTAGATACAAAATTTTCCATCACTACTGTATCTTGCTTTTTATTTTTTTTTAAATGGTACCCTATGAAATTTTGTTAAAAAAGGTATCTCCATCACTTTTTTGGATCGCTAAGGTCCAAAAGAGAATAAAAAACGCCTAAAAAAACACTAAAGTTAAAACCCACATGGCGTTTTTCTTGGTGTTGTTTTACTCCCATGGACTTCTATGGGAGAAAAACGCCACAATTTCAGGGAAAAAAATGCCTGTGGCTCAACATGCTGCGATTTTGCAAAACCGCCAATGAGCTGAAAAACGCCAAAAAAAAGAGTGAAAAAACGCCAAAAGGATAAAAAAAAAAACTGCAAAACTGAAAAAACGCCAAGTGGAAAAAGAATTTAGCAAATTCTCATTGATTTACAGCTAACATCTGGCCACAGCGTTTTTTGGTCGAAAAAACGCCATGCATCAGAATTTGCGTTTTTCTTGGCGTTTAAAAAAAAAAAAAAAAAAGTAGAAACTTAGACGTCCACTACTACAGTTTTTCAAACTCAGAGACAGGTACAACCTACCTAAAGAATCTATAGCTTAATACAGAAGTATCCAACAATATTTAGTAGACAATGATCTAGGAGATACCTTTTCCCTACCGACCCCTTTGAGCAATTTTGTAAAAATAACAATTGCACTAGACTTGATCTCCCGTATATACGATTTTCTATCCTCATCAACTGATTTTTTCACCCATAAACATCCCTACATGCTTAAATGGGAATCATATCTGGACAGGGTTCTCACCCCTCTTCAATGGCAGGCGATCTGGTCGTAAGCCTCTAGATCCTCTTCCAGTGTAAAAGAGAATCAATATAACATTATTATGCAGTGGTATCATACCCCAGAGGTTTTGCAGCATATTTTTCCTCAGTCATCCTCCTTTTGTTAGAGGTGTGGCACCGATATTGGTTCTCTACCACACATCTTTTGGGATTGCCCCGCACTGCGGCACTATTGGCTGGAAATACAATCATTGATTAGGAGGACTTTGGGTTCCTTATTTCGCAATGGTGAAAGTGAATTGATTCTCCACCAACTAATGCCCTGATGGACAGGATCAGAGAAGTCAGGAGAATTGAATATCAATCCGCCCTCATAGATAATAATCAAGACCAGTTTCATAGAACATGGCTCCTTTGGGACCAATATGAAGACACCACAAATGTTCCTCAACGGCTTTAGGTGGAGTTCGGACCATGGAATACTTTTCCATCTCTTCGTAATTCTCTTCTTTCCATTTACTTGAATTCACATTGTGTCTTCTATCCCCTTCTTTTTTTGTTTTTACTTGGTCTGCACTCTGCCCCACCCCCTCAGCCCAACCCTATATAAATGACCATTAAGCTGCCCAGGGCCATTTCCTTTCTGGCAGCCTCCCAGTCGGACTGGGAGCACATGGTAAGTGAGCTATTACACCTTGTTCACACTGGTGTGGTGCTGTGCGGCATCCATTGCTGGCGTGGCACCGTGTCTGTGGGGGGTGCAGCCCAGGGACTGATTTGAGTGGCATTGGGGCCGCTCTGCCAGTGGGTCATTCCCCCCCGTGGGCACTGGTGTTGCGGCAGTGGTGGTCGCCGCCAAGTGCTACGCCATTTTATGCTAGGGACGTTAGGGACCCACTCTAAATAGGTGGCCTTGACGTGGCGAGTGGGCTTGTACTTTTTGATCAAAATGTGTAATAACAACCTGTTAGTTTTTAAATTTATGCTGAGAGGCAAGTAGATCATTATGCAAGATTGTGGATGTGCGACCTTGTCTGTTTTCTCTATTTGAATCTTCTTTTCATTTAGTTTTTAGTTTTACCTTCTTATTTTTTTATCTTTTTTTTTATGTATCTTTTCTTCCTTTTTAATTCTCTACTTTCCTTTAACTAAATTATTAACGAAACTGTCAGTTAGCCCTCGGGTGAAGTATTTGTATCTTCCCTTATGTATATGTACTACTATGTTTGTTTGGTTTTTTTCTAATATACCTCCTGATAATGTTTAGTACCTAAACTTGCTATGTATGATGGCATTTGTTTTCCCTTTTTCCCTTCCCACTACCTATCTATATTTATGTTCAAAAGTGATCACTCTTTTTCTGTTTATTTTGGAAAATAATTAAACAGTTATAAAAAAAAAAAAAAAAAAAAAGAGAGAGAGAGAAGCAAGGACACTATTACATTCCTTCGGCCAGGAAATTTGTGTCCCTGCCCAAAATTACACTGTTAAGGGAACGTTCACACGTACGCAGATTTCATGCGCATTTTTTTCAATGTAAACTAAATGACTGAACACAGTGTCTAATCGGCACTTACAAATCCTGTGCATCAAATCTGCACCTTTATGTGTGAATGTACCCTTAGGGTGCATTGACACGGGCGTATTTGTCAGCGGATCCGCAGCTGCGGATCCGCTGACAAAGGCCCCTAAAGTGCTGCCCTCTTTGTGCCTGCTAATAGCGGCAATCCACCGCTACCAGCAGACACACTGTGAAGTGCGAGTCGCAGTGTATCCGCACATTTCGCACATCGCGGCCGCTCCCCCGGCTCCCTGAGCTACACAGAGAGTGGCCGCGATGTGTGCGAGTACACTGCAGGCACAAAGAGGGCAGCTGCGGATCCGCTGACAAATACGCCCGTGTGAATGCACCCTTAGGCTTCTTTCACACTACCGTTATGTTCCTGCATTTTAACAGCCGTTTTTCTGCTGAAAGAGGTCATGAAAAAATAGACAAAATAACTGAACATTACGGATGATAACGGATCACCAATGTCGTTAAAGGGGATTCTGTCCAAACAAAGGACATGTTCCATCACCCGTTATTTCATCTTTTATAGTCCGTTATTTTATGTCCGTTATTTTATTTCCATGTTCTGAGCATGCACAGTACAAATAATGGATCACGATGGACATTAAAATAACGGGCACTAACGGATGTCAATTGGGAACATTCGTCACCCATAGACTTCAATGTTAAAATTTTACCGCCCGTTATTCCACCGTTATCTTTGACGGGGAAAAAAAATGATTGCATGCACCGTCTTTTGTGCTGTCAAAAATAACAGATGTTTGTCATAACAGGACATAACTGGTGCTGCAGGATGGTCAAAAAATCCCATTGACATGAATGGGATTTTTTGACGACCGTATTAGGGACTTTCAGACGGGAGTTCATGACGGGAGTTTTTGCAGGGTGACAACGGTAGCGTGAAAGGGGCCTTACCCACTGATGCCTTTTATACATTGTTGCTGTTCTGTTTTGAATTGCGATTAATGTGTTTATTAATATAATTTTGTTTTACTTATTTTTGGCTTAGTAGCAGAGATGTCTAATAGAAGACATTTGGTTACTAAGCAGGAGCCTTATGTTAGCCTGTAAAACAAGATTTTTGTCTTATAATTTTCATTGTGCAGAATGAATAACATGATATTTTTATATTTTGGGCTTTTACAAACACAGGGATGCCATTTTTTTTCTCTCACTTACATGATAAATATTTTTTTTTTAATGTCTTATAGTGTTCTTTTTTTTGTGTCTTCTTTTTTAAAGTATTTAAACATTTTCATACATGTGTACTTTTCCATTTTAATTGATTTTATTTCTCCTGGCTGGCTTGAACAAGTGATCACATTATTTTGATTGGTCTCTTAATACGCCAAGCAGGGTGCACTAGGTTTGCTACCTAGATGCCCTGGTTAAAGGGGTGTGCCGAGAAAACTAACTTATCTCTTATCCACAGTATCTCCTGCACGGCGCTCCAATACAGCGCTCGTGTATCTCCAGCTCTTCCATAGAAATGCATGGAGGGTGCGTGACGACCCCTGCTCCATGCATGGGGAGAGCCAAAGTGTGGTGTTGTCTCAGGAGCTTCCTCACGCCTCCCTCTCTACTGACAGGAAGTGGAGCAGTCCATATGGTTGCCAGTGTGTTAAGTCTGCGTAGCTTCTGGCTCCTCCCTCTCTCCCAAGACAACGCATCATCTTCTGCTGTCCCAGGGGGTGTGGCTGGATCTTGCCACTGAGCTTAAGCCCCACCCACTGAGTGTTGTCACCACCTCTGATCGGCCCTTACAGCTATATCACCATCTCCCTGTCATATACACATATACATCTTTATTGGGACATGTAGGGAGAATGAGGTGTGTATACAGCATGCTGCCATGTGATGAGCAATCCCACAAGCAGAAGAACAGACAGGGAATGAGTAGCAGGTGCTGCAATCTCTCTATGCGATAGTCTTCTGGGTACTAAAATTTTTTTGCATGAACTCTAGATGTTTAACTAGCAGCGGTGCTGTGGGAGAGGAGTAGGCAATGTGTTATTGCTGTGATAAAGAGAAGAGGGAAATCAATGCATTTTGGGATTTGTTGTACTGAGCAACTGCTCAACCAGGAAGTACAGGACTAAGACCCCCGAAACAAAATTAGAGCAGACAAATAAGCAATGCTACTGTCAGGATTCGGCAGGCTGGAGGTGGATCCTCTGCGTCAGAGAGGGATTGGCGTGGACTGTACCGGTGGACCGGTTCTACGTTGCTACTGGTATTCACCAGAGCCCGCCGCAAAGCAGGGGATGGTCTTGCTGCGGCGGTAGCATCCCGGTCGTATCCACCGGCAATGGCTCAACCTCTCTGACTGCTGAGATAGGCGCGGTACAGAAGGACAAGGCAAGAGCAAGGTCGGACGTAGCAGAAGGTCAAGGCAGGCAGCAAGGGTCTTAGTCAGGGGCAACAGCAGAAGGTCTGGAACACAGGCTAGGGACATACACAAAACGCTTTCACTGGCACAAGGCAACAAGATCCGGCAATGCAGGGAAGGGGGGCATTATAGGCGTGGAGCAGGTGGGAGTAATTACAGTGATTGGGCCAGGCACCAATCAGTGGTGCACTGGCCCTTTAAATCTTAGAGAGCTGGCGCGCGCGACGTGACAGCCGGGGATCGGGACAGGTAAGTAGCTTGGGATGCGATTCGCGAGCGGGCGCGTCCCGCTATGCGAATCGCATCCCCGCCGGCAGTGTCATTGCAGCGCTCCTGGTCAGCGGGTCTGAATCGGGCGCTGCAGAGAGGAGAATGCCGCAAGCGTTCCGGGGAGGAGCAGGGACCCGTAGCGCTCGGCGTAACAGCTACATGCTTGTACAGCATTTTTTTTCCTGTTGGAATACCCCTTTAAAGTCCATGCAGCTCTCAGTATAGTTTATTTAGGTAAGTAATTTTTTTTTTTATAAATGATTTTATGTATTGCAAAGTAAAAAAATGCCATAAAAACATTAAAATTCCTGATAAAAAAAAATATAGCAAATGAAAGCTATCTGTGAAAAATGCCTAATAGAGAATGAATTTTACTGCCAAAATAACTCATCCTATTAGTTTACATTTCGTATTTGATGTCAGATATTTCAACCAAACAATTACAGGGAGCGAATCCGTAAATCCCCAAATATTTGTTTCGATCTTGTTTTCATTTACAGTTTATTATCACAGCACGATCCAGCTCTGCTCCACCACAAGACAACCATGCTTGACTTTTTAAAATTCCCAAATGTGCTTTAAAAAAAAAAAAAAAAAAGAAGTAAGAAGCAGATGTCAGCAATAGATAGCCCTCTAGAGGTTCTTTACCTGGCACCAAAATAGGTAAAATATGTCACAAAAAAATAAATGATGTATCCTAAGCAGCCAGGATGAGAGTTGAAGAGCATTATGCTCCAAAATATACACAGAAGAAAACCTGCTATATTTAATCAGCCGCTCTACGCAAAACTATAAATTCCCCACTATTGCTTCACATCTGGAGAAGATTCATAGAAACAACGCAGTTAATAAAAAAAAGATAAAAATAGAAATTATGGCTTTTCAAAGGATCGTTCTATTGACATGCAAGCTAAAGGGGTTATCCACCATAAGGTGATTTTAGCACTTACCTGCCAGACAGTAATGGCCATGTTTAGGAAGGATCTGTGATTATCTTGGCTGTGTTGTGAGTCCACTATAACTCTGCTAATTGCTTTTTGTGAACTATTTCCTATTGGAGTACCCTCTCTCCAATTACAAGTCCCAGCATCCCTTGTTTGTAAGTGTGAGGTCACTTTTCACCCTCTGACACATCAGCCACCCCACCCATTGCAGTACAGCTGCAGCCCCATAGAGAATAATCCCCCCACCCCCACCCAGCGGTTCACCCATTGAAGGAAACAGGCTGCCTTTGAACACCTGACTAGTGATGTAATGTCTTGGGCCGCACTGCACCCTGGGAAAACCTAAGAAGACACTAATTTTGTATGCTGCCAAAAAAGAACATGAGGATAAAGATCACATAAGAATTGCAAGACCAGCCATCAAACACAGGTACAGACACTGCATGATCTACTCTAAGTGTACAGACCCCCTGTAGTACAGTCAAATATAATTAAAAAAATCCTGGAATGACCCTTTAATCTGTATAATGGCCTCACTCTGATGACTGGACATGCCCATTGTAAAGAACAGTACCCCAATATAGTTTAATGCTGGCTATAAACATGATAGCCATTGATCGCAGGCGACCCCCCGTCTGTAAATATGCATGCTCATCCAAGTGTGTGTGTTCATTTTTGGTGTAGAAAAATCTATTTACTGACTTCTTAAAGGGACATGGCAGCTCAACATAGAATAGGTGTATCTGTGTCGAAGAGGTTAACTACCACATGCAAGTCATAACTTTGTACTTGGATTTAGTGGCAGTGGCGGAGGATGGCGGAAGTGATTTAGGATTTTTTTTGTCTGTCCCTTTAAGCCTATGTAATGCACTTTTTACTACCTGTACCAGTAATATTGTCAGGGAAATGATTACCAAAGATATGTTAAGGGCGGGGAATGCTACAAAAAATCTCAACCACGCCCCCACGTGACATCACTCCACGTCTCCTCCTTCCATGACTATGGGGGGTCCTCCCATAGACATGAATAGAGGGGGTGTGACATGGTGTCACGAGGAGGCGTGGCCACGAAATCACGTCTCGGTCTTGAGAGCAGTGTCTGGCACAGAATGCCGGAGATCGCCTGGCTGCATGGAGATCGTGGAAGTCCCAGTGGTGGGACCCCTGTGATCAGACATCTTATCCCCTAATGTCTAATGGCAGAATACCTCTTTACGTTGTTTAAATCCCTGTGTCCTGCTACGCCCTCTTTTGCCATGTGCTACTATTAACACAGTGTTACTTCAAATTTTCTTGCAATGAAACTTCCAATACCCAACATTTACTTTTTTTTTTTTTTACCAGACATTATTTCTTTTGCACAGGTGGACATTAGACTTTTATAGGTTTTTTGCATTTTTATGCCATTTTATGATACTTTACTATCCTGCGACAGTTTGTTTGAACTTGTTCCTTTATGTTTATTTGTGGCAATCGTACAGACCCTGTTGTTTACCTTTTCATTTTATATTTTATTTTCTATTTTACTTACGTCTGTTTTTTGAAAACCATAATACAAAGCTAATGTTAATCCATAGAACTATCCACATGGGGGTAAAAGCTTGAATGTATTTCAAGAAATTTGCTACTTTCATACATTTTGTAAATGAAAGAAGTCCACTGATGAGAAGGAATAAAATACAGATCAATCCATATTTGATTGGTATTGTATCTGTATTTCAACAGTATTTTCAACCTCCTGTCTAGATCCACTGTGTCAGCGAGGGATTGGCGTGGACCGTGTCGGTGGACCGGTTCTAAGATGCTGCTGGTTTTCACCAGAGCCCGCCGCAAAGTGGGATGGTCTTGCTGCGGCGGTAGCAACCAGGTCGTATCCACCGGCAACGGCTCAACCTCGCTGACTGCTGAGAAGGTCGGGGCAGGCGGCAAGGTTAGTAGTCAATGAGGATAGCAGAAGATCTGGAACACAGGCTTTGGACAACACTAACGCTTTCTCTGGCACAAGGCAACAAGATCCGGCAAGGAAGTGCAGGGGAAGTGAGGTTATATGGACAGGGAGCAGGTGGAAGCTCATTGGACTGATTGGGCCAGGCACCAATCACTGGTGCACTGGCCCTTTAAATCTTAGAGAGCTGGCGCGCGCGTCCTAGAGAGCGGAGCCGCGCACGCCAGCACGTGACAGCCGGGGACCGGGACGGGTAGGTGGCTTGGGATGCGATTCGCGAGCGGGCGCGTCCCGCTATGCGAATCGCATCCCCATCGTGAATGTCAGTGCAGCGCTCCCGGTCAGTGGGTCTGACCGGGCACTGCAGAGAGAAGAACGCCGCGAGCGCTCCGGGGAGGAGCAGGGATCCGGAGCGCTCGGCGTAACAGTACCCCCGCCCCTTAGGTCTCCCCCTCTTTTTGTCTCCTTGTCCCTTCAAATGAAAAGAGAACATAGGGGGCGCCTCTTGAGTTTCCTTCCGGAACAAAAAGTCCTGGGTAGCTACACCAGCGGCAGGTAGTTCAGAAGGAATGGCAATGGGGAGGGGGGGCAGAGGGTGAAGCATGTCCCAGGGCCGAGTGTCACCAGGACGGGGGCTATGAGGAGGCACGGCACAGTACTGATAGGCCTTGGGGAGACCAGGCACAGGAGGAGACACTGAGGCCCAACAGACGGAACTGGGAGCAGACGTGATGCATATCTTGCGGCAAGCAGGACCCCATCAAATTTGTCCGGCAGGGACAAGCGGAGGCTAGGAGCGGCCACTCGCTGCGGAGGAGGTGCAGGAGCTGGCGGAGGAGATGGTTGCTGCTGTAGCAGTGGCAGAAGTTGCTGTAACGTGGCAGTCAACTGCGACAGCTGCTGTCCTTGTTGGGCAATTTGCTGCGATTGCTGGGCGACCACCGTGGATAGGTCAGCGAGACTTGGCAGCGGCACCTCAGCGGGATCCATGGCCGGATCTACTGTTATGATTCGGGTAGCTGGATGTGGATCCACTGTGTCAGCGAGGGATTGGCGTGGACTGTGTCAGTGGACCGGTTCTAGGGTTGCTACTGGTTTTCACCATAGCCCGCCGCAAAGCGGGATGGTCTTGCTGCGGCGGTAGCAACCAGGTCATATCCACCGGCAATGGCTCAACCTCGCTGACTGCTGAGAAGGTGTGGGACAGAAGGACTAGACAGAGGCAAGGTCAGACGTAGCAGAAGGTCGGGGCAGGCGGCAAGGTTCGTAGTCAATGAGGATAGCAGAAGATCTGGAACACAGGCTTTGGACAACACTAACACTTTCTCTGGCACAAGGCAACAAGATCCGGCAAGGAAGTGCAGGGGAAGTGAGGTTATATGGACAGAGAGCAGGTGGAAGCTAATTGGACTGATTGGGCCAGGCACCAATCACTGGTGCACTGGCCCTTTAAATCTTAGAGAGCTGATGCGCGCACGCCCTAGAGAGTGGAGCCGCGCGCGCCAGCACGTGACAGCCGGGGACTGGGACGGGTAAGTGGCTTGGGATGCGATTCGCGAGCGGGCGCGTCCCGCTATGCGAATCGCATCCCCATCGTGAATGTCAGTGCAGCGCTCCCAGTCAGCGGGTCTGACCGGGGCGCTGCAGAGAGGAGAACGCCGCGAGCGCTCTGGGGAGGAGCAGGGACCCGGAGCGCTCGGCGTAACATGCACTACTGAATTAATACTCATCGGCCCTCATTTACTTAAAGGGGTACTCCGCGCCTAGACGTCTTATCCTCTATCCAAAGGATAGGGGAGAAGATGTCTTATGGCGGGGGGTCCTACCGCTGGGACCCCCGCAATCTCTGTGCAGCCCCCGGCATTTGTTTAGAATGCTGGGTGCGGTGCCGGGGGCTTGTGACATCCCGGCCATGCCCCCTCGTGATGTCATGCCACACCCCCTACAATAGACTTGCATTGAGGCGCGACATCACAACGTCTAAATGATGCTGCACAGAGATCATAGGGGTCCCAGCAGCGGGACCCCCCGCGATCAGACATCCTATGCCCTATTCTTCGGATAGGGGATAATTTTACACTATTTTGGGCTTTGCGACAAAATGAGTTGCACGTTGTTTGTGTCAGATTTTGCTATTGGAAAACCAACTCTCTGAAAACCAGAAAAGGGGACTTGGTCGCCGGGGAAAGGGGTGTGGCCCCAAAAGGTCCCCAGAAATGTAAAAATATATAATTTAAAAATGTTGTGGATTTGAGCTCTGGAAAACCTGACAGCTCAGAACAGGGGTTAAAAAATGCAAAACGGATAAACCACCAAATTATTAAATACCATGAAAAAATACCTGTCAGGAAAAAAAAATCCAAAAAGAAAATTACACTCCACTCTTTGTAAATCTGTTCCATTGTATTTCATCCATAAGATATCCTAATTTTGGGTCCGTATTATAATCGTATACCATATGCTTTTGTGAAACAAGTCTAACTGTGTCATGAGCCTTGTTAGATAACTGATGATTAAAGATTTAGAAAAATAGGACTTAGATTTGCTCTGGCCAAACCTCAACAAAAAGTTATATTACTTATATTACTTTAAATAGATTAGAAATGGACCTAGTCTAAAAGGCAGCTTCCGTGACAAAGCCAAAAAGAAGTTTAAGCAAAAAAAAAAAGAAAAAAGAGTTGAAAAAAACTTTATTAATATCAAAATACCCGGGGTCCACTCATTAACCCTTTTCTTCTTCTTGTTCTCTAATAGTCCTGGTCTCCTTCGTGTAAAAACAACATAAGTTTGAAAAAAATAAAATAAAAACAAATCAAACATGCTTACCTCTCTAGAGTCTCCTGCCTGCAGAAGCAGAAAGTTTTCTGGTGCACAGCCAAGAAAGCTTTTTGCTTTTGTGTGGGAAACCCCATGGCGGTCAGCAATTGACAGCACGCAAACACTGTGAATAGCAGTCTTGGTTTACTGTGTAGTACAGGGGGAATTTCCAGGGCCCTGGGAATCTATTATATGTAAGCACTATGTGACCTAGACAATATTCACCTTCACGCCAAAGCGATCATTTTCCTAGAGTTATGCCATAACCTGGGTTCTACGGGTTCAGTTTGGTCAAAACTATTGATGATTCTTCTACATCAAAAGAATAAAAATAATTTCAGGAGAAACACATTAGAATATAACACAGACAAGAAGTGTCCTGTGGGCTCGAGGCAGATAATATTTGATGGTTACAATATATTCAGCCTCACTGCTGGGAGTAAAGACAGAATATTTATAGGATAATAAACAGACCTGTGTCACAGTGGTGACATATCTGTGGGTTTTTCTCTACGCCTCTGCTGATTATATGCACTTAAAGGGGTATTCTGCTTTCGGCAAATACATGCTATTGTTTGTTTAATGAACAGTTATACACTACAGCTCATTACTGGAGAGGAGTGAGCTTTTAAAAAGCTTTTGCAAACAGATTCCACACGAAATGGCAATGCAATAAGCCTTAAAACATGTGTATAACATTGCCTTAGAGCCCTATAGCAATGTATAACACTGCTTGGGTCACCTAGGAAAGTATTCAAGTATTTTAAAGTGTTTTTAAGGCTAAATGAATGTCAAAGCAACATGCGGTAACCCATTGCAACTAACAGCTTGTTTAAAAACACACTGCACTAGCAAATTTTGTATGATGTTTAACACTAGAATAATGGTGCACTAAGTATCCCTGGTTGTTGGCTGATGGTTGAGGTATCGGAAGACACAATTTCTTATTCCAAGCATTCTAAAAATGAACCCTTTATGGGAGTAGCAACAGGTTTTGGGTCTGACAAGTGAAGAATCAAAGGATTTTCCAAGTATTCCAAAAAGTCACCCTTTTGGGAGGTGCAATAGGATTGGTTTCCCAAAATAGCAAAGAAGAAATAGCTTTTGGAGGAAAAGCTGAAAAAAAGCATCCCTTTTTTGGGCATCATGGGTTGTGTATGTGTAGCTGCCTGGCTGGTAGTAGAAGAATCAAGGGTGATGGACTGGTGGTAGTTGTAGCAAACGGTATGGTCCCATACTGCCAAGGTTGGTCATCACGGCCCTTATCATCATTGCTGTCACCTTGTGTAGGTTCTTCATTCCCTATCCCTTTGACAGATTCCATCTTCAATTCCTCCCCAGGTCCCACTTCCTCATCCAACTCCTTCTCAAGAAGAACATCCATACTGCTGCCAGCCAGATGTGAACCTTTCTCCATCCCTCCTTGCTTATTCGTCGCCATGAGCATTTACTCCAGAAGAAATATCAGCTGCATAACATCACTAATTCTCCTGTTGCAGACAAATTTTGTTTCCTCTTAAAAAGGCCTGAGCACACGACAGATGTCTATGATTTGCGGCCAATCCCTCAGCTGAAAGATGCACTGGAACCAAGAATCATCTGTCTGCTGCATTAGAAAGTCTGTTACAGCTTTGCGCTGCTAGAACATGCCATGGAGCCAAAAAGATCGTAGGGTAGTGCCTGCACCACCAACTTGGCCAGATGTGTATTAAGCCTCACTACAACAGGGTGACTGGGCGAATATTGTTGTCAATATGACATAGATTTCCCAGTAGATAACTGACAGGATAGAGGAGGAGGACATGACAGGAATGAGGACAAGGCAGAGAATGGGCTGCCTGTGCAGTGCCTTCTACTGGTCTTAAAAAGGAGACACATTGCTCCTCTAGTCCCACTTTTAAAGCCTCTCACTAGCCAGCGAGCACCTTCCTCTGTACTGACAAGGGGCAATAACCCCAAAAACATATGGATAACGTCTCCATCTGGAGTCCCCAGTGTCACCTGCACTAACCTGTCGGTACCAACAGGTAGTGCAGGTGACACTGATGACAACGGTACTTACCTTGTCCCGGTTCGAGCAGTCGTTCTTCGGTAATCTTCTCTGGCTTCTTCAGCTCCGGGCCCGGCTAGAGGCATGGACGTAGCTCAGTGACGTCACTGCTGCTGTTCTCTAGCAGCAGGACCCAGCAGAGAGCAGCAGCAGTGACGTCACTAAGTTCCGCACATGCCCCAAGCTGGGCCCGGAGCCTAAGAAACCAGAGAAGATTACCGAAGAACCACTGCACGGACTAGTACAAGGTAGGTACCGTTGTCATCAGTGTCACCTGCACTACCTGTCGGTACCGACAGGTTAGTGCAGTTGACACTGGTGACAGATTTCCTTTAAGGCTCTTTAACCCCTTAACGACGAAGGACATAAATGTACATCCTGGTGATGCGGTACTTAACGCACCAGGACGTACATTTACGTCCTAAGCACAACCGCAGGCATCAGAGCGATGCCCGGATCATGCGCGGCAGGTCCCGGCTGTTGATCGCAGCCAGGGATCCGCCGTTAATGGCGGACATCCGCGATCCCGCGGATGTCTGCCATTAACCCCTCAGATGCCGTGATAAATACCGATCACGCCATCTGCAGCATCGCGGTCACATAATTGGATGATCGGATCGCCCGCAGCGCTGCCGTGGCGATCCGATCATCCAGCATGGCAGATGGAGGTCCCCTCACATGCCTCCGCTGCCTTCCTGACGTCTTCTGCTCTCATCTGCCTTCCCGCAGACCAGAGCAGAAGATGACCGATAACCCTGATCAGTGCTGTGTCCTACACATGGCACTGAACAGGATTAGCAATCGAGTGATTGCTTTAAATAGTCCCCTATGGGGACTATTAAAGTGCAAAAATAAAAGTATAAATATAAAGTAAAAATAATTTGAAAAACCCCCTCCCCCAATAAAAATGTAAATTGCCCCATTTTCCCTATTTCACCCCCAAAAAGAGTTAAAAACATATTTTACATAAGCAAATATTGTATCAATAAAAAGTACAGATCACGGTGCAAAATATGAGCCCTCATACCGCCGCTTATACGGAAAAATAAAAAAGTTATAGGTCTTCAAAATAGGGGGATCTTAAACGTACTAATTTGGTTAAAAAGTTTGTGATTTTTTTTTAAGCGCAACAGTGATAGAAAAGTATGTTATCACAGGTATCATTTTAATCGTATTGACTCAAAGAATAAAGAACACATGTCATTTTTACCGTAAATTGTACGGCGTGAAAACGAAACCTTCCAAAATTAGCAAAATTGCGGTTTTCTTTTTAAATGCCCCACACAAATAGTATTTTTTTTTGTTGCGCCATACATTTTTTTGGTAAAGTGAGTGATGGCGTTACAATGGACAACTGGTCGTGCAAAAAACAAGCCTAGTCTGTGGATGAAAATATAAAAGAGTTATGATTTTTTGAAGGCGAGGAGGAAAAAATGAAAACGTAAAAATACAATTTTCTACGTCCTTAAGGCCAAAATGGGCTGCGTCCTTAAGGGGTTAAGGGTCAAACCTCGATTTGGAGGGAAGCTATCTCTAAGCTACCTCTAGGTGGCACTGTAGGGTAAGTTCTGTTCTTCCTGGAAATTATCTACTTTGCATTTTTTTCCCCCATGAAGCATTGCACAGCTTGTAAGATGCCAGTTTGATGGTCTCCTTTATCCCAATGTGTCAAGAAGAAAGAGAAGAGAATCAGTTCTGAGCTTTGCTCTGTCTCACCATGAGCCGTAAAGCAGTTGTATGGTCTGTCTCTATGAGAATGTGGGAACTTAGCCAATCGGAGCGTGAAGATAAGTGGTTTCTATCAGTGATAACAGCCAGAATTACACACAGTCACACCGTTCATTGCGTTATTCCGGTAGGGTAAAATTAGCAATTATTGTTCATCTAACAACATTAAAAAAAAAGAAAAAACGCAAAAACAAAAGACAGAAAACGTAGTTTAACCTACAAGTAAATTGACTCTAATAATATTTTTTAGATTCTTTTCTCTCACAATAGGATTCCACCTCTTCCATGAAGCCTGCATTCACAATATCCACCTTGTGTGTACTCACATATGGCTGCTACATCTTCCTCCTTGCCCATCTTCTCAGCTCTAATAACCTTAAATAATTTTACAAATTAGTGTGTGATGCCCATATCTTTCCGGTGCCAGGTTGGCAGGGCTTGTTTGGAGTTAATTTGCTCTCTGGTAATTTAATTTCAGTAAATCGCTTTACAGCTACATAGCTACACGGCCCTGCAGCTGCCAGCGTGACAATGGGAAACCAAGGTGTAAGGTGGAATATCAATAAACCGTGATTGTAAAATAGCTAAAACCGCCACGGATATATTATAGTGCATGATTATTGTTATATTAAAGGAAATTAAAAAAATACATATGCTGTATACAAAGTGAAATAAATATAGGAAAAAATTATATACTTTATAATGTATACAGTATATTATTCAACACTATTCGCTGGTGCACTTGCAATAGGCATTTTCTGTTTTCTGATGATCACTTTTAAACTTTACTGTGTAGATTGGGACACAGTCAACAGAGTGATTTCATTGATATTATGATTATTATTATAACATAACATGCAGGGTAGGCGAAGGGTTAATATTTTAATCAGCTGTATCCCTGTCCAATTTCTTAGTGCATGCTGCAGATGCCAAGTATCAAGAATATTGACTGAGAGCAAGTCATCAGTGATCAGTGGACTGTGATCTGTGGTTTTAATTATTTATGATATTTTACAATATACATTAGTAGGGAGATTCAAAGATAAGGGGATTTATACCTGGAAACAGGGCTTGGCTTCTAGCTGACTGTCAATCAAGCAGGGACAGGGATGGGAGGGGAAGAAGGAGGCACTTCAAGGGCTTGGGACATGCCTTTTTTGATGCTTGAGATAAAAGCATTTTTCAACTTTATGAAAGCACAGACAGATATGACAAACATGACAGACATTTACCTGGGGTGACCTAGGGCCTGTCACGATTCGGCTTACAGGTAGTGGATCCTCTGTGTCAGCGAGGGATTGGCGTGGACCGTGCTAGTGGACCGGTTCTAAGAGGCTACTGGTGTTCACCAGAGCCCGCCGCAAAGCGGGATGGTCTTGCTGCGGCAGTAGCAACCAGGTCGTATCCACTAGCAACGGCTCAACCTCGCTGACTGCTGAGAAGGCGTGGGACAGAAGGACTAGGCAGAGGCAAGGTCTGACGTAGCAGAAGGTCGGGGCAGGCGGCAAGGTTCGTAGTCAAGATGGATGGCAGAAGTTCAGGTAACACAGGCTTTGGACACACTAAACGCTTTCACTGGCACAAGGCAACAAGATCCGGCAAGGGAGTGCAGGGGCAGTGAGCAGATATAGTCTGGGAGCAGGTGGGAGCCAATTAAGCTAATTGGGCCAGGCACCAATCATTGGTGCACTGGCCCTTTAAGTCTCAGAGAGCTGGCGCGCACGCGCCCTAGAGAGCGGAGCCGCGCGCGCCAGCACATGACAGCAGGGGACCGGGACGGGTAAGTGACCTGGGATGCGATTCGCGAGCGGGCGCGTCCCGCTGTGCGAATCGCATCCCCGACGGCCATGACAGTGCAGCGCTCCCGGTCAGCGGGACTGACCGGGGCGCTGCGGGGAGAGAGATGCCGTGAGCGCTCCGGGGAGGAGCGGGGACCCGGAGCGCTAGGCGTAACAGTACCCCCCCCCTTAGGTCTCCCCTTTTCTTTGTCCGGTAACTGCCTCCCCTGGGATGAGGACACCGGGAAAGAATGGAGGGTTTCCTCAACGGCAGGCAGTACAGCAGGAGTGGGAATGGGGAGGGAGGGCAGAGGGCGAAGCCTGGCACGGGGCAGTGTGACACCAGGACGGGGGCCATGAGGAGGCACTGAGGCTTGCCTGACGGGACTGGGAGGGGGGGAGAGGCACTTCCTATGGCAGGCAGAGTCCCAGTTCTTGATCTCCCCGGTGGTCCAATCAAGGGTGGGAGAATGAAGCCGGAGCCATGGCAGACCGAGGAGGACCTCAGAGGTACAGTTGGGAAGGACGAATAACTCAATCCTTTCGTGGTGGGGTCCAATACACATCAGGAGGGGTTCTGTGCGGTAACGCACGGTGCAATCCAATCTGACTCCGTTGACCGCGGAAATGTAGAGCGGCTTGACGAGACGGGTCACCGGGATGCGGAATTTATTCACAAACGACTCCAAAATAAAATTCCCAGAGGCACCAGAGTCCAAGCAGGCCACGGCTGAGAGGGAGGAGTTGGCTGAAGGAGAAATCCGCACGGGCACCGTGAGACGTGGAGAAGCAGACTTAGAACCAAGAGACGCCACACCCACGTGAGCTGGGTGCGTGCGTGCGTTTCCCAGACGTGGAGGACGGATAGGGCAATCCACCAAGAAATGCTCGGTACTGGCACAGTACAGACAGAGATTTTCTTCCCTACGGCGAATCCTCTCTTCCTGGGTCAGGCGAGACCGATCCACTTGCATGGCCTCCTCGGCGGGAGGCCCAGGCGTAGATTGCAACGGATACTGTGGGAGAGGTGCCCAGAGATCTAAGTCTTTTTCCTGGCGGAGCTCTTGGTGTCGCTCAGAAAAACGCATGTCAATGCGGGTAGCCAAATGGATGAGTTCTTGCAGGTTGGCAGGAATCTCTCGTGCGGCCAGCACATCCTTGATGCGACTGGATAGGCCTTTTTTAAAGGTCGCGCAGAGAGCCTCGTTATTCCATGATAACTCGGAGGCAAGAGTACGAAATTGGATGGCGTACTCGCCCACTGAAGAATTACCCTGGACCAGGTTCAACAGGGCAGTCTCGGCAGAAGAAGCTCGGGCTGGCTCCTCGAAGACACTCCGGACTTCAGCGAAGAAGGACTGGACTGTGGCTGTGGCAGGATCATTGCGGTCCCAGAGCGGTGTGGCCCAAGACAAGGCCTTTCCTGAAAGAAGGCTCACTACGAACGCCACCTTAGACCGTTCTGTAGGAAACAAGTCCGACAACATCTCCATATGCAGGGAACACTGAGACAAAAATCCACGGCAGAGTCTGGAGTCCCCATCAAATTTGTCCGGCAGGGACAAGCGGAGGCTAGGAGCGGCCACTCGCTGCGGAGGAGGTGCAGGAGCTGGCGGAGGAGATGGTTGCTGCTGTAGCAGAGGCAGAAGTTGCTGTAACGTGGCGGTCAACTGCGACAGCTGCTGTCCTTGTTGGGCAATTTGCTGCGATTGCTGAGCGACCACCGTGGTAAGGTCAGCGAGACTTGGCAGCGGCACCTCAGCGGGATCCATGGCCGGATCTACTGTCACGATTCGGCTTACAGGTAGTGGATCCTCTGTGTCAGCGAGGGATTGGCGTGGACCGTGCTAGTGGACCGGTTCTAAGAGGCTACTGGTGTTCACCAGAGCCCGCCGCAAAGCGGGATGGTCTTGCTGCGGCAGTAGCAACCAGGTCGTATCCACTAGCAACGGCTCAACCTCGCTGACTGCTGAGAAGGCGTGGGACAGAAGGACTAGGCAGAGGCAAGGTCAGACGTAGCAGAAGGTCGGGCAGGCGGCAAGGTTCGTAGTCAAGATGGATGGCAGAAGTTCAGGTAACACAGGCTTTGGACACACTAAACGCTTTCACTGGCACAAGGCAACAAGATCCGGCAAGGGAGTGCAGGGGCAGTGAGCAGATATAGTCTGGGAGCAGGTGGGAGCCAATTAAGCTAATTGGGCCAGGCACCAATCATTGGTGCACTGGCCCTTTAAGTCTCAGAGAGCTGGCGCGCGCGCGCCCTAGAGAGCGGAGCCGCGCGCGCCAGCACATGACAGCAGGGGACCGGGACGGGTAAGTGACCTGGGATGCGATTCGCGAGCGGGCGCGTCCCGCTGTGCGAATCGCATCCCCGACGGCCATGACAGTGCAGCGCTCCCGGTCAGCGGGACTGACCGGGGCGCTGCGGGGAGAGAGACGCCGTGAGCGCTCCGGGGAGGAGCGGGGACCCGGAGCGCTAGGCGTAACAGGGCCATTTATAAAGATGTGCACCACATTTGCTTGTGCCAGTCCCTCTGCAAAATACCAGACAACAGAGAATCTTCAAATAATATGAAAGGGTAAGAAATTACTGAACTAAGTTTTCTAAGAACTCTTGGGCGTAATCCATCTTGTCCTGGACTTTTCTATACATTTACCTTTAAATGAATCCATTAAGGACAAAGGGCGTACCTGTACGCCCTCGATCCGCTCCCCTTCTATGACGCAGGGTCATGACCTGATCCCACACCAAAGCGGGTGATCCAGTCAGCTATCAGTCACTGTGACCCGTGGCTAATAACGGACATCACCGATCCCGGTGATGCCCGGCATTAACCCTTACATTCTGCAATCAAAGTTGATTGCGGTGTCCAAAGTAGAAAAAAATCGAGCCCAGCAGCTCAGCAGAGCTGATCGGGACCACCATTGTGAAACAGTGGTGTCTCGGTCAGCTTAGAGCAGTGTTTCAAAACCAAGGTGCCTCCAGCTGTTGCAAAGAAACTAATTCCCAGCATGCCTGTCTACAGCAGTGTTTCCCAACCAGGATGCCTTCAGCTTTTGCCAATCTACAACTTCCAGCGTGCCCGGGCATGCTGGTAGCTGTAGTTTTGCAAAAGCTGTAGGCACCCTAGTTGGGAAACACTGGCTTAGAGGATGGCAGGAGGTCCCTTACCTTCCTACTCATCGTCCGAACATTGGTCTGATGCTCCAGCCAGTCTCTGCAGGCTGGAGCAGCAGAGCACCGATAACACTAATCAATGATATGGCATAGCATTGAACAGTGTATGCAATCAGAATATTGCATGGTATAGCTCCCTATGGGACTATAACATTTTGTAAAAAAAAAACGAAAAAAGAAAAACAAAGTTAATAAATGTGAATTAACCCCTTCCTTAATAAAATTTGAATCATCCCCTTTTCCCATTTAAAAAAAATAATAATTTAAACAAAAATAAACATATGTGGTATCTCCACGTGCACAAATGTCTGAACTATAGAAATATAATGTTAATTAAACCACACGGTCAATGGCGTACACGTAAAAAAATACCAAGTCCGCAATTGCATATTTTTGGGCACTTTGTATACCCTAAAAAATGTATAAAAAAGCTATCAAAAAGTCCCATCAAAACAAAAATGTTACCGATTAATACTTCAGATCACGGTGCAAAAAGTGAGCTCTCAATACCACCCCATATGAGGAAAAATAAAAAAGTTATAGGGGTCAGAAGATGACAATTTTAACCCCTTAATGACGCAGGACGTTTATTTACGTCCTGCGCCGGCTCCCGCGATATGAAGCGGGATCGCGCCACGATCCCGCATCATATCGCGTCGGGACCCGCGGCTAATACCGCACATCGCCGATCGCGGCGATGTGCGATATTAACCCTTTAGAAGCGGCGGTCAAAGCTGACCGCCGCTTCTAAAGCGAAAGTGAAAGTGACCCGGGCTGTTCGGGACCGCCGCAGTGAAATCGCGGCGTCCCAAACAGCTGGCAGGACACCCGGATGGCCCTTACCTGCCTCCTCGGTGTCCGATCGGCGAATGACTGCTCCGTGCCTGAGATCCAGGCAGGAGTAGTCAAGCGCCAATAACACTGATCACAGGCGTGTTAATACACGCCTGTGATCTGTGTAAAAGATCAGTGTGTGCAGTGTTATAGGTCCCTATGGGACCTATAACACTGCAAAAAAAATGTAAAAAAAAAAAGTGTTAATAAAGGTCATTTAACCCCTTCCCTAATAAAAGTTTGAATCACCCCCCTTTCCCCCCCTTTTTTTTCATCATTTTAACCGTATGGACCTACAGAATAATGATAAGGTGTAATTTTTACCGAAATATGCACTAGAAAACGGAAACGGAAGCCCCCAAAGTAGAAACGGAAGCCCCCAAAAGTTACAAAATGGCATTTTTTCTTTGATTTTGTCGCACATGATTTTTTTTCCGTTTCGCCGTGCATTTTTGGGTAAAAAAACTAATGTCACTGCAAAGTAGAATTGCCGATGCAAAAAATAAGCCATAATATGGATTTTTAGGTGGAAAATTGAAAGGGTTATGATTTTTAAAAGGTAAGGAGGAAAAAACGAAAGTGCAAAAACGGAAAAACCCTGAGTCCTTAAGGGGTTAAACATACTAATTATGGTGCATGTAGTTATAATTTTTTATGTAGTAAAATAAAATAAAACCTATATAAATTAGGTATAATTTTAATTGTATGGACCTACAGAATAAACATAAGGTGTAATTTTTACCGAAAAAAGCAATGGGTAGAATTGGAAGCCCCCAATATTTACAAAATGGCATTTTTTTTTTCAATTTTGCCCCACAAATATTTTTTTTTTCCTGGTTTCGCTATAGATTTTGGGGTGAAATAATTGATGATATTACAAAGTAAAATTAGTGTCGCAAAAAAACAATCCCTTATATGGGTTTGTAGGTTGAACATTGAAAGTGTTATGAAATTTAGAAGGTGAGGAGGAAAAACCAAAAGACCAAAAAATGAAAAACCCATCGTTCTTAAGGGGTTAAACTAGTTCAGTACATTACAACCCAAGTTTTAACACTGTGTGGGAAGTAATTATGGCTCACGTGCCAGTTTTCTGGACACTGTTGACACTACTGACTGTCTATTGACTCCCTTCTGTCCATTTACACAACAGAATTTCTGAGCGGAGTCTCATGGAAAAATTCCACTCTGGAATTTAGTTGCAGCAGAATCCTGTTGCTTTCAATGGGATTCTGCTGCACTGTGCACACAGCAGAAATCCTGATTCCGGCCTCCACCAAAAGAATTGACAGGTCAAATCTTTCAGACAGGATCCACCCGAAAATGCATTGTCATCTACGGAAATGGTGCATTTCTGAGTCCTAATGCCGGCAAAACCTGCTATTTACGGAATGTCTGCCTGTGTTCTCTGGGCAGACATTCCGCAAAGTATCTGCCGTGTGAATGGCCTTAGGCTAAATTCACACTATGGAATTTCCAACAGGAAACTCCAATATTTTGGCGGTAGTTTGTCTCTTCTTTTTGGTGCCATTATTCGTAGAGAAAAAGTTTTGCGACAAACCAAATAGAATTATTTTTTTTTTAAAGTGACGTTGAAAGTTGTGATTTCAGTTGAAATCATCCAGTGGTCAGGAATTTATGATTTGCGACTTTTCAGTTTGTCGCATCGTTTGGCACAACTGAGCTAAATGAGGTGCAAATCTACACCAGTCCTCAGTTGGCTTAGAAACTGACTGTGGACAGCATTAGTAAAAAGTCGCATTTCTGTTGCACGGGTTAAAAAGTCACACAAAAAGTTGCAGAAGAATCACTATACAAAGTGGAGTATTGAAGTAAGAAATGTGCTCAGCACCAGATGTATTACGTGCCCTACACCATGTAATATATTTGGTGCAGGTACACAGTTTCCTCCACATGAATTAATGGAGTAAAAAGACGTTCTCCACCTCCACATTTCAGGAATACCCCCTTTGGTTGGAAATTCTGGTGCCACCGAACCCATTGCTGACACTGGGATTCTGCTGCACAGTGCACAGTACGGAATTTCAGTGGACTTTCTACCGCCAAAAGAATGAACTTGTTTATTCTTCAGGCGGAATTCGCTCGGCAGACATTGCCGTCAAAGGGGACGGCAATGTCTATGTGGGTTTCACACCTAAGTGTAAACCGAGCCTTACTCCCATTTACTGCAGCCATGATAAAGCACACACTATCCATACATATGGATGCATGTACTTTTAATATGGCTGTCTCTAGGGAAAATTAAAGGGGTACTCTGCCCCTAGACATCTTATTCCCCTTCCTAAGGATAGGGGATAAGATGTCTGATCACGGGTGGTCCGGCCACTGGGACCCTGCGATCACCAGCCGGCACCCCAGTAATCCGCTGCACAGAGTAAACTCCACTCTGTACCAAATGACAGGCGACCACAGCCGTCACACCCCTCCCATAGACATTAAAGGGGTACTCCGGCCCTTAGATGTCTAACTGATGTCTCACTGTGGGGGTCCCGCAACTGGGGACCCCTGCAATCTTGTATTCGCCACCCACCTGTTTGAGCTGCATGCCGGCCGTGGTGCCAGCTCTCAAATAGGCGGGTGGCGACCATGGGGCCGGAGTATTGTGATTTCACGACTCCGCCCCGTGTGATGTCACCCCCGCCCACTCTATGCAAGTCTATGGGAGGGGGCGTGATGGCCATCATGCCCCCTCTCATAGACTTGCATAACGGGGGCTGATGTCACACGGGGCGGAGTCGTGACATCACGATACTCCGGCCCCGTGGTCACCACCCGGCTGTTTGTGAGCTGGCACCACGGCCGGCATGCAGCTCAAACAGGTGGGTGGTGAATACAAGATTGCGGGGAACTCCAGCGGCAGGACCCCGTGGTGAGACATCTTATCCCCTATCCAAAGTATAGGGGATAAGATGTCTCAGGGCCAGAATATCCTCTTCATGGAGGGGATGTGACGATCACCGCCAGCCGAAGCCTAGCTTTCTGAGCATAAATGTTCAGGACACCTGGATGCCGGGCCGGAGGTCCCAGCGGCCGTACCCCCCTTGATATGACATCTTATCCCCCATCCTTTGGATTGGATAGGAGATACGAGGTCTGGGGGTGGAATACCCCTTTAAAAAAAATCTGCCACACTTAAAAAAAAAATACAGTCTTATTTCAAAGGCTACATAGTGTATTTTCTTCATATTTATTGTCAATAAAAAAATACATATTGCTGCAAGCTTTTTCACATTTTTACGGACATTTTTTTTTTCCATTTCATGGTCCTATTTTCTTACTCCAGCTGTTACTTCTTTCTTACGGCTGCAAATAATGAACATTCCCATTGTTGTAATACCCCTTAGGAATAATGGATGTTTTTTTTAATTTTTTTATACGAATAAAATGTGTGCACTGACCAACACTTTTCCATAGACTGTAATACCGTAGAACACATTATTTCGCAAAAATACTGACTTCTTTACATAAATGTTATGCTTACATTGTTGAAAAAAAAAATGAAAAAAAAAGAAGCGTTCATTTTACACTGTATGAACATAGCCCTAAATCTAATACATGAAACTTAAATTACATACGTGAGACTCTGCCTTTTCCTATAATTTTTCCTTTTTAATACATTAAACAAAAATGATGGATGGACTTAAACGGATGTCAAATTTTTTTTTTATACAGTATTTTAGACTGTCATGTAGGTCTCTTTTAAAATTCTTAAATAACATCAGTTGCCAGGGAAACGATTGTGCGACATCTCGGTACACACATGTATCTCTTTTATAATTACTAATGGAAACAAGCGCTATCGTGTACTTTAAGCTCACGCTGATGTCTACATCTACCGTAATTGGATGTGACGAGATTGAAGGACTGCTAACCCGAGGATTATTTTTTTATATATATATATATATATATATATATATATTATTATTATTTTATTTTTTTAAAGACAAGCAGCGCAGAGACGGAGTGTTTTTAAAGGCTTTATTATAACAGCTTTGATATAAATTGCCATGAAATGTCTTTTATTCACACACATTATTCATTTTTACTTAACCCGAGGGTTTATCGCTGCTGTCAGAAATGATTCACAAGACTTCTGGAAGCGTTTTACTTATAAAAATAGTGTTCAACAGTTTCCTCAACAAACTCTGATTGTTTAATTTATATATTTATTTATTTAACTGTTTTATTGCCTTAAAAAAAAATAAAAAAAAATTAAGTAAATAAAAAATTATGATAATAAAATGACGATAAAAAATAATAATAAAATATTTTAAATGATTCCATAAAAATAATGTAAAAAATGTAAAAAAACAGCAATAATATAATATCATATTTTCCAGGAAAATTTTTTTTTAAATAAATGAAACCAGGTGCTGCAAAACTAAAGAAAAAAAATAGGCCATACTTACTTTACCCCAATCCCCTGCTGCTGGTGTTCAGTTAGCACACAGGCTCCCTTCACCAGTTTTTTCTGCTTTCTATGACTTCTTGTTTATGCAGGAACTGCTTACTCAACCCTCTGGGATGTCACAGCTATCAAGCATGAAGAAGCCATCAGTGTAAGTTTTACATGAGCAGCTATTACTACTAATAATTAAAATGATGATAATTAAATAATAATAATAATAATAATAATAATAATAAAAAAATTGTAATAATACATGATAATTAGGGATGAGCTAATCGAATCTGAGGAATACGAATTTGTTACGAATTTCAGGAAAAAATTTGATTCGCAAGGAATACGAATATCGCTACCATTCGCTTCATTAACCCCTTAAGGACCAGGGGTTATTCCGTTTTTGCACTTTCATTTTTTCCTCCTTACCTTTAAAAAATCATAACTCTTTCAATTTTGCACCTAAAAATCGATATGATATTTTTTTTGCGCCACCAATTTTCATTTGTACTTACATCAGTCATTTTACCCAAATTTCTACGGCGAAAGGGAAAAAAAATCAGTGTGTGACAAAATTGAAGAAAATACACAATTTTGTACATTTTGGGGGCTTCTGTTTCTACGCAGTGCATTTTTTGGTAAAAATGAAAACTTCTCTTTATTCTGTAGGTCCATATGGTTAAAATGATACCCTATTTATTTAGGTTTGAGTTTGTTGTGCTTCTGGAAAAAATCATAACTACATGCAGGAAAATTTATACGTTTAAAATTGTCATCTTCTGACCCCTATATAGCTTTTTTATTTTTTCCGCGTATGGGGCGGTATGAGGGCTCATTTTTTGTGCCGTGATCTGAAGTTTTTAGGGTGACATTTTTGTATTGGTTGGACTTTTTATTTATTTTTTCATTATATTAAAAGTGACCAAAAATAAAATATTTTGGTCTTTAGAATTTTTTTGTGCGTACGCCATTGACCGTGCAGTTTAATTAACGATATATTTTTTATAGTTCGGACATTTCTGCATGCAGTGATATCACATATGTTTATTTTTATTCACACAGTTTTTTTTTTTAATGTAAAAAGGGGAGTGATTCAAACTTTTATTAGGGAAGGGGTTAAATGAGCTTTATTAACTTTTTTATTCACTTTTTTTTTTGCAATGTTATAGCCCCCATAGGGGGCTATAACACTGCACACACTGATCTATCACATTGATCATTGTTATGCCATAGGATAACATTGATCAATGATTCTGCCACTTGACTGCTCATGCCTGGATCTCAGGCACGGAGCAGTCATTAGGCGATTGAAAGGGGAATGGTAAGGGCCCTCCTTGTGTCCTGCAGCTGTTCGGGACGCGGTGATTTTGCCGCGGCGGTCCCGAACAGCCCACTGAGCTATCTGGGGGTAGTTTACTTTCACTTTAGACATGGCGGTCAACTTTAAACGCCGCGTCTAAAGGGTTAATAGTGTGCGGCACCGCGATCAGTGCCGCGCACTATTAGCCACGGGTCCCGGCAGTTGTTAGAGGCCGAGCCCGACCCGCCATGGCCCTGCGTTATAAAAAGGGAGCAGACTCAGGGCGTACAGGTACGCACTGGGTCCTTAAGTGGTTAAACTCCATTTAGTGCGGTCCAGGCTCCAGGGCATCTAAAATGGCAGATCCACATGTGAGGACATGGGGCAAGGAATCCTGGGAAGGCGGGAATAGGGGTAGGCGAAATGACCCTGAATCACATGCAGCATCCAGCCTATCAGCAGCCAGTCGTCCCTGTGATGTCACAGCCCTATATAATCGGCAGCCATATTGCGGCCAGTCATTTCAGCCTTTCACTGCAGAGAGATAGATAGGGACAGACAGAGCTGTATTTTGAACAGAAAAGCTTTTTTCCAGCAGTGATTAAACCTTCCAGTCACATCAGCATTCTGTTGCACAGAGAGAGGGACAGAGAGGAGTGTGTTTTGCACAGAAAAGCATTTTTACTGCAGCGTTTCACCTCCCAATCACTGTCTAGAGCATTCTATTACAGAGAAGGACAGAGAGCAGTGTGTTGCACAGAACAGCAGCGATTCAGCTCAAGCACAAATCCTGCCTTTGTCACGCCGAGCGCTCCGGGTCCCGCTGCTTCCCCGGAGCGCTCGCGGTGTGCTTCTGTATGCAGCGCTCCGGTCGGCACCGCTGACCGCGAGCGCTGCTTCCATGTTCTCGGAGGGCACGCGATCCGAGGTGCGGGACGTGCCCACTCTCGGATCGCGTCCCGTGTCTCTCACCCACCACGTCCTCCTTCACTGCCCTCCCGGTGCGCGCTGCCCCGCTCTCTAGGGCGCGTGCGCGCCGGCTCTATGAAATTTAAAGGGCCAGTGCACCACTAATTGGTGCCTGGCCCAATCAGTTCAAAACATATAAAAACCCACTTCCCCTTCCTTTCCTTGCCGGATCTTGTTGCCTTGTGCCCTGAGAAAGCGTTTAGTGTGTCCCAAGCCTGTGTACCTTGACCTTCTGCTGTTGCCCCTGGCTACGAACCTCGCTGCCTGCCCTGACCTTCTGCTACGTCTGACCTCGCCTCTGTCTAGTCCTTGTGTACCGCGCCAGTCTCAGCTGCCAGAGAGGTTGAGTCGCTACTGGGGAACACGACCTGGTAGTTACTGCCGCAGCAAGTCCATCCTGCTTTGCGGCGGGCTCTGGTGAACACCAGTAACTGCTTAGAACCGATTCCCCAGTACGGCCCGCGTCATTGCCTATCTGGTACAGGGGATCCACCTCCAGTGTCTTCACCAGCCGCTAGTCCGGACCCTGACAGCCTTGAAGCACTCATAAGGAAGGGAGTGAGATTGAGAGAGCAATTTTGGGTGTAGTACACAGCGACTGTGTGCTGCAGCACTGGTGTGTACTGCTGGTGTTGTACATAAATACTTTTTTAAGCGTACTTTAGCGCATTGTCCTTCCCTCATAAGTGCATACCACATACGTACATCTCAGTGGTGTACTATTTTGTACCTGTTAAAGTCTCAAGGGCCTAGATACTGTGAAAGGCAAGGCAAAAGTACTCACCTGCTGGTGGTGTACACAAATACTTTTTTAAGCATAGTGGAGCTTATTGTACTCCCCTCATATACACACTAATAATGTCAGGAAGAGAAGTGCCGGGATGTAAACAGAGGAGTGGCAGAGGTCTAAATTCATCAGGCAGAGGTCGCAGCAGACTAGGGGCGAGTGGCAGCAGGAGTCGCAGAGAGAGGCCTAAGCTTCCGGTATCAGCAAGCGGTCGTGTCTTGACCAGCAACCCATCTGCCGTCATCGATCACAAGTGACATCAGACACCCCCAGTCAACAGTCGGGGGGTTCCTCAGACACAACTCTCAGTTGGCATGGCCCGGGAGCAGTCTCTGTCCTTCCGTTGCCTCTGTCCTATGCTGTTCCCTCCCCCACAGAAGTATCTTCTGCTGTGGGTGCAGCTCCACTATTTAATGAGGACGATCTAGAGGACATTCAGCAGCTACTGCCCATCCAAGAACTGGAGGAGACATCTGCCGCTTCCTACGCTAGGCAGGCAAGTAGTGATGAGGAAAATGGCATGGGAGGTGGTGTTGCGAGCATTCAGGCTCCTGAAGCAGACACTGTTGACGAACCTGAGCAGGACATCAGTGACCTGCAGACACAACTCGATGATGATGAAGCCGTATCGCACTTGGGAGCTGGGTGCAGAAGTGGCCTCATCATCAGGAGAAGAGGGTTGCAGGTTGCCCGTGAGGCAGCAGCTGAGCCAGCAAGGCGGTAGCATGGCTGGCAGTCAGCATGGTGGCAGAAGTGGAAAGTCTGAAGCAAAACATGCCCTGGGTAGACCACCTGCTTCGCGGCAGCCTACCTTCCCGGGAGGTAGTGAAACAGGTTCCTGGAGTCGGCGGCCCTAGCAGTCAATCAGTGTAGACAGTTTGTGGGAAAATATGTTACTCGGTGGTGTGGGAGTTTTTAATCAAGCATCCGGAGGAGGTTAACCAGCAAGATGTGTCAGCAGAAGGCGAAGCATGGCCAGGGTCCCAATGTTGGCACCACGGCCCTGCGTCAACATATGCAGCGTCACCATAAAATGGCCTGGGAGAACCATGGCTCAGATGTGGTGGTCCAGCCTGCTGCATCACCCAGTGGTACGCCGCTCCCTATTTCAGACAGCCAAGGCTCCACCTCCTCAGCCGAAGGGAGCTGTGTGTCTTACCCATCTTCTTTTGCTCCAGATGCTCCTGCTCCTCCTACTTCCACCAGCAATCCATCAGCAAAGCCATGCACAAGAGACAACAGTATGTGCCCACTCATCCAACGGCGCAGAAGCTGAATGGTGCTCCTGTCCAAGTTGCTGGTGCTGCAGTCCCTCCCTTTTCAAGTGGTTGACTCTGCACCTTTCAGAGAACTGATAGCTTGTGCCAGCCGAGGTGGAGAGTGCCAAGCCATCATTTCTTTGCGAAGAAGGCAGTACCAGCCCTTCACAATTATGTGGAACAGAAGATGGGAAAGTCCTTGAACCTGTCGGTGTTTACCAAAGTGCACGGCAGCGCCGACATGTGGACCTTTAACTACAGTAAGGGACAATACATGTCCTTTACAGCCAACTCGGTGAATGTGCTTCCTGCACAGCCACAACAACAGCAATTTGGACAGTTCACGCCGCTTCTGCCTCCACGCACTCAGGCCGTAGGACCAAAATGCCTTTTCTTAGGGTTTTTAGGTGGAAATAGGGAGAGTTTCCTGTGTGGGGCTGCCCTTTTTAGGGTGAGTAACACTTGCCAAGAAGGGAATTAATAGGGCAAGAGTAGGGCCTTACAGGGGAAGTTTTTACCCCCACCTGCTACAATGGACAATACGTTGTTCCCTTTCACCTTTTCAAGGAAAGTGTTACTCATCTTAAAAAGGGAGGCCCCACACAGGAACCAATCCCTATTTCAACCTAAAAACCCTGGGAAATGGTAGAGTTTGTAGGTGGAAATAGGGAGAGGTTCCTGTGTGGAGCCGCCCTTTTTAGGGCGATTAACACTTGCCAAGAAGGGAATCAATAATGCGAGAGTAGGGCCTCACAGGGGAAGTGTTTACCCCCACCGGTTACAATGGACCATACGTTGTTCCCTTCCACCTTTTAGAAGTCTTTGCATCACATCAGTACTTGGTGGTGTAGGTGGCACATGGTGTTTTTTGCACACCTTTCCTTTGGTTTGATTTAAAAAAAAATATGGGGCCATATATTTTATTCTAAGCATATTTAAGTTTTACGTAATGCATATCCTCAATACTTACTTGTGTACACTAACACTTTTACAAAATAGACCATTTTCTTCTGCCTACCTGCCTCAGCTACTATTCTGATCCTGCCACCTGTCTGATGCCACACATCTGATGCCAAGTTCTCCTTTTTTCACCCCACCTTAGTCACCGGGTACGGATATTGCCAGCCACCGCACCACTCTGTCACTGGGTCACTTTCAGGACTCCTTATGCTGCTGCTGCTGCCACCTCCAGGCTGTGTCATTCAGCCACCATATGTTCTCCTCATGCTGATGCCAGCTTAAAGCTTTCTAATACAGCCACCATATGTTCTCCTCATGCTGCCGCTACCTCCATGCTGTGTCATTCAGCCACTATATTGTCTCTTCATGCTGCCGCCACCTCCACGCTGTGTCATTCAGCCTCTATATGGTCTCCATATGCTTCCTCCAACTCCAGATTTTGTCATTCAGCCACTATATGGTCTCCTCATACTGATTCCACTTTCAGGCTCTGTCATTGTTCCTCCATGTGACATGTGACTCATTGTTAGATTTGGCCTTTTGTAACCACACTATTTATTCAAAGTAAACACTGGGGCCCAGGACATTAAACTTGGGAGTGTAATATTACATTTAAATTTCAAAATCTAAAATTTAAATTTCAAAAAAATCGATGTAATCTTTTCAACACTGAGGCTCTATGGTCGTCGACATAATATATTAGCTGCGGAATTACCACAAGATCCAATGAAAAGGGTTGGATCGATAACAATGAACCATAACTGATTAAATGAAACATTTGCAATGCCAGAAAGAGTAAGACAGTGGGGGGTGGGGGGGGGCGGCGAGGCCGGGGATGCTGAGAGGCACGGGCTGAAACAGGTGGTAGCTTGCCTCATGGTGGGCCACCAGCTCCATGCTCACCAGAATGGGTGCTCAAAAAATGTAAATAAATTCAATTTCATTTAAATAAAAATTACTTTAAAAAATCTCTTTATTCTCTTCAATTTTGACACCATATGGTCTCCCTGCTGCCACATCCAGACACTCTGGAGCAGTGATTCTAATAGCGATGCCTGTAATCTGCATGTCATACTGAATAACAGTATTATTTCACTAACTCAGCACACTTCCTATGCATGCTAGGACAAGGCAAAGTGTTCTACACCCCTATTGAGGCTCTCTGTAGGCCAGAAATAGCCGTTTTTAATAGCAATTCGCTGTGAATAAATTCAGAAGGAAACAAATTGTTTGGGAAATTCAGAGAATCGGCAGAATTGAATTTTTCAAAAATTCGCTAATCTCTAATTATAATAATAATAATAGCCATTGTGTTTGAATTATTATTATAAGATTAACACTTAAGGACCAGGGGTTATTCCGTTTTTGCACTTTCATTTTTTCCTCCTTACCTTTAAAAAATCATAACTCTTTCAATTTTGCACCTAAAAATCGATATGATATTTTTTTTGCGCCACCAATTTTCATTTGTACTTACATCAGTCATTTTACCCAAATTTCTACGGCGAAAGGGAAAAAAAATCAGTGTGTGACAAAATTGAAGAAAATACACAATTTTGTACATTTTGGGGGCTTCTGTTTCTACGCAGTGCATTTTTTGGTAAAAATGAAAACTTCTCTTTATTCTGTAGGTCCATATGGTTAAAATGATACCCTATTTATTTAGGTTTGAGTTTGTTGTGCTTCTGGAAAAAATCATAACTACATGCAGGAAAATGTATACGTTTAAAATTGTCATCTTCTGACCCCTATATAGCTTTTTTATTTTTTCCGCGTATGGGGCGGTATGAGGGCTCATTTTTTGTGCCGTGATCTGAAGTTTTTAGGGTGACATTTTTGTATTGGTTGGACTTTTTATTTATTTTTTCATTATATTAAAAGTGACCAAAAATAAAATATTTTGGTCTTTAGAATTTTTTTGTGCGTACGCCATTGACCGTGCAGTTTAATTAACGATATATTTTTTATAGTTCGGACATTTCTGCATGCAGTGATATCACATATGTTTATTTTTATTCACACAGTTTTTTTTTTTAATGTAAAAAGGGGAGTGATTCAAACTTTTATTAGGGAAGGGGTTAAATGAGCTTTATTAACTTTTTTATTCACTTTTTTTTTTGCAATGTTATAGCCCCCATAGGGGGCTATAACACTGCACACACTGATCTATCACATTGATCATTGTTATGCCATAGGATAACATTGATCAATGATTCTGCCACTTGACTGCTCATGCCTGGATCTCAGGCACGGAGCAGTCATTAGGCGATTGAAAGGGGAATGGTAAGGGCCCTCCTTGTGTCCTGCAGCTGTTCGGGACGCGGTGATTTTGCCGCGGCGGTCCCGAACAGCCCACTGAGCTATCTGGGGGTAGTTTACTTTCACTTTAGACATGGCGGTCAACTTTAAACGCCGCGTCTAAAGGGTTAATAGTGTGCGGCACCGCGATCAGTGCCGCGCACTATTAGCCACGGGTCCCGGCAGTTGTTAGAGGCCGAGCCCGACCCGCCATGGCCCTGCGTTATAAAAAGGGAGCAGACTCAGGGCGTACAGGTACGCACTGGGTCCTTAAGTGGTTAAACTCCATTTAGTGCGGTCCAGGCTCCAGGGCATCTAAAATGGCAGATCCACATGTGAGGACATGGGGCAAGGAATCCTGGGAAGGCGGGAATAGGGGTAGGCGAAATGACCCTGAATCACATGCAGCATCCAGCCTATCAGCAGCCAGTCGTCCCTGTGATGTCACAGCCCTATATAATCGGCAGCCATATTGCGGCCAGTCATTTCAGCCTTTCACTGCAGAGAGATAGATAGGGACAGACAGAGCTGTATTTTGAACAGAAAAGCTTTTTTCCAGCAGTGATTAAACCTTCCAGTCACATCAGCATTCTGTTGCACAGAGAGAGGGACAGAGAGGAGTGTGTTTTGCACAGAAAAGCATTTTTACTGCAGCGTTTCACCTCCCAATCACTGTCTAGAGCATTCTATTACAGAGAAGGACAGAGAGCAGTGTGTTGCACAGAACAGCAGCGATTCAGCTCAAGCACAAATCCTGCCTTTGTCACGCCGAGCGCTCCGGGTCCCGCTGCTTCCCCGGAGCGCTCGCGGCGTGCTTCTGTATGCAGCGCTCCGGTCGGCACCGCTGACCGCGAGCGCTGCTTCCATGTTCTCGGAGGGCACGCGATCCGAGGTGCGGGACGTGCCCACTCTCGGATCGCGTCCCGTGTCTCTCACCCACCACGTCCTCCTTCACTGCCCTCCCGGTGCGCGCTGCCCCGCTCTCTAGGGCGCGTGCGCGCCGGCTCTATGAAATTTAAAGGGCCAGTGCACCACTAATTGGTGCCTGGCCCAATCAGTTCAAAACATATAAAAACCCACTTCCCCTTCCTTTCCTTGCCGGATCTTGTTGCCTTGTGCCCTGAGAAAGCGTTTAGTGTGTCCCAAGCCTGTGTACCTTGACCTTCTGCTGTTGCCCCTGGCTACGAACCTCGCTGCCTGCCCTGACCTTCTGCTACGTCTGACCTCGCCTCTGTCTAGTCCTTGTGTACCGCGCCAGTCTCAGCTGCCAGAGAGGTTGAGTCGCTACTGGGGAACACGACCTGGTAGTTACTGCCGCAGCAAGTCCATCCTGCTTTGCGGCGGGCTCTGGTGAACACCAGTAACTGCTTAGAACCGATTCCCCAGTACGGCCCGCGTCATTGCCTATCTGGTACAGGGGATCCACCTCCAGTGTCTTCACCAGCCGCTAGTCCGGACCCTGACAGCCTTGAAGCACTCATAAGGAAGGGAGTGAGATTGAGAGAGCAATTTTGGGTGTAGTACACAGCGACTGTGTGCTGCAGCACTGGTGTGTACTGCTGGTGTTGTACATAAATACTTTTTTAAGCGTACTTTAGCGCATTGTCCTTCCCTCATAAGTGCATACCACATACGTACATCTCAGTGGTGTACTATTTTGTACCTGTTAAAGTCTCAAGGGCCTAGATACTGTGAAAGGCAAGGCAAAAGTACTCACCTGCTGGTGGTGTACACAAATACTTTTTTAAGCATAGTGGAGCTTATTGTACTCCCCTCATATACACACTAATAATGTCAGGAAGAGAAGTGCCGGGATGTAAACAGAGGAGTGGCAGAGGTCTAAATTCATCAGGCAGAGGTCGCAGCAGACTAGGGGCGAGTGGCAGCAGGAGTCGCAGAGAGAGGCCTAAGCTTCCGGTATCAGCAAGCGGTCGTGTCTTGACCAGCAACCCATCTGCCGTCATCGATCACAAGTGACATCAGACACCCCCAGTCAACAGTCGGGGGGTTCCTCAGACACAACTCTCAGTTGGCATGGCCCGGGAGCAGTCTCTGTCCTTCCGTTGCCTCTGTCCTATGCTGTTCCCTCCCCCACAGAAGTATCTTCTGCTGTGGGTGCAGCTCCACTATTTAATGAGGACGATCTAGAGGACATTCAGCAGCTACTGCCCATCCAAGAACTGGAGGAGACATCTGCCGCTTCCTACGCTAGGCAGGCAAGTAGTGATGAGGAAAATGGCATGGGAGGTGGTGTTGCGAGCATTCAGGCTCCTGAAGCAGACACTGTTGACGAACCTGAGCAGGACATCAGTGACCTGCAGACACAACTCGATGATGATGAAGCCGTATCGCACTTGGGAGCTGGGTGCAGAAGTGGCCTCATCATCAGGAGAAGAGGGTTGCAGGTTGCCCGTGAGGCAGCAGCTGAGCCAGCAAGGCGGTAGCATGGCTGGCAGTCAGCATGGTGGCAGAAGTGGAAAGTCTGAAGCAAAACATGCCCTGGGTAGACCACCTGCTTCGCGGCAGCCTACCTTCCCGGGAGGTAGTGAAACAGGTTCCTGGAGTCGGCGGCCCTAGCAGTCAATCAGTGTAGACAGTTTGTGGGAAAATATGTTACTCGGTGGTGTGGGAGTTTTTAATCAAGCATCCGGAGGAGGTTAACCAGCAAGATGTGTCAGCAGAAGGCGAAGCATGGCCAGGGTCCCAATGTTGGCACCACGGCCCTGCGTCAACATATGCAGCGTCACCATAAAATGGCCTGGGAGAACCATGGCTCAGATGTGGTGGTCCAGCCTGCTGCATCACCCAGTGGTACGCCGCTCCCTATTTCAGACAGCCAAGGCTCCACCTCCTCAGCCGAAGGGAGCTGTGTGTCTTACCCATCTTCTTTTGCTCCAGATGCTCCTGCTCCTCCTACTTCCACCAGCAATCCATCAGCAAAGCCATGCACAAGAGACAACAGTATGTGCCCACTCATCCAACGGCGCAGAAGCTGAATGGTGCTCCTGTCCAAGTTGCTGGTGCTGCAGTCCCTCCCTTTTCAAGTGGTTGACTCTGCACCTTTCAGAGAACTGATAGCTTGTGCCAGCCGAGGTGGAGAGTGCCAAGCCATCATTTCTTTGCGAAGAAGGCAGTACCAGCCCTTCACAATTATGTGGAACAGAAGATGGGAAAGTCCTTGAACCTGTCGGTGTTTACCAAAGTGCACGGCAGCGCCGACATGTGGACCTTTAACTACAGTAAGGGACAATACATGTCCTTTACAGCCAACTCGGTGAATGTGCTTCCTGCACAGCCACAACAACAGCAATTTGGACAGTTCACGCCGCTTCTGCCTCCACGCACTCAGGCCGTAGGACCAAAATGCCTTTTCTTAGGGTTTTTAGGTGGAAATAGGGAGAGTTTCCTGTGTGGGGCTGCCCTTTTTAGGGTGAGTAACACTTGCCAAGAAGGGAATTAATAGGGCAAGAGTAGGGCCTTACAGGGGAAGTTTTTACCCCCACCTGCTACAATGGACAATACGTTGTTCCCTTTCACCTTTTCAAGGAAAGTGTTACTCATCTTAAAAAGGGAGGCCCCACACAGGAACCAATCCCTATTTCAACCTAAAAACCCTGGGAAATGGTAGAGTTTGTAGGTGGAAATAGGGAGAGGTTCCTGTGTGGAGCCGCCCTTTTTAGGGCGATTAACACTTGCCAAGAAGGGAATCAATAATGCGAGAGTAGGGCCTCACAGGGGAAGTGTTTACCCCCACCGGTTACAATGGACCATACGTTGTTCCCTTCCACCTTTTAGAAGTCTTTGCATCACATCAGTACTTGGTGGTGTAGGTGGCACATGGTGTTTTTTGCACACCTTTCCTTTGGTTTGATTTAAAAAAAAATATGGGGCCATATATTTTATTCTAAGCATATTTAAGTTTTACGTAATGCATATCCTCAATACTTACTTGTGTACACTAACACTTTTACAAAATAGACCATTTTCTTCTGCCTACCTGCCTCAGCTACTATTCTGATCCTGCCACCTGTCTGATGCCACACATCTGATGCCAAGTTCTCCTTTTTTCACCCCACCTTAGTCACCGGGTACGGATATTGCCAGCCACCGCACCACTCTGTCACTGGGTCACTTTCAGGACTCCTTATGCTGCTGCTGCTGCCACCTCCAGGCTGTGTCATTCAGCCACCATATGTTCTCCTCATGCTGATGCCAGCTTAAAGCTTTCTAATACAGCCACCATATGTTCTCCTCATGCTGCCGCTACCTCCATGCTGTGTCATTCAGCCACTATATTGTCTCTTCATGCTGCCGCCACCTCCACGCTGTGTCATTCAGCCTCTATATGGTCTCCATATGCTTCCTCCAACTCCAGATTTTGTCATTCAGCCACTATATGGTCTCCTCATACTGATTCCACTTTCAGGCTCTGTCATTGTTCCTCCATGTGACATGTGACTCATTGTTAGATTTGGCCTTTTGTAACCACACTATTTATTCAAAGTAAACACTGGGGCCCAGGACATTAAACTTGGGAGTGTAATATTACATTTAAATTTCAAAATCTAAAATTTAAATTTCAAAAAAATCGATGTAATCTTTTCAACACTGAGGCTCTATGGTCGTCGACATAATATATTAGCTGCGGAATTACCACAAGATCCAATGAAAAGGGTTGGATCGATAACAATGAACCATAACTGATTAAATGAAACATTTGCAATGCCAGAAAGAGTAAGACAGTGGGGGGTGGGGGGGGGGCGGCGAGGCCGGGGATGCTGAGAGGCACGGGCTGAAACAGGTGGTAGCTTGCCTCATGGTGGGCCACCAGCTCCATGCTCACCAGAATGGGTGCTCAAAAAATGTAAATAAATTCAATTTCATTTAAATAAAAATTACTTTAAAAAATCTCTTTATTCTCTTCAATTTTGACACCATATGGTCTCCCTGCTGCCACATCCAGACACTCTGGAGCAGTGATTCTAATAGCGATGCCTGTAATCTGCATGTCATACTGAATAACAGTATTATTTCACTAACTCAGCACACTTCCTATGCATGCTAGGACAAGGCAAAGTGTTCTACACCCCTATTGAGGCTCTCTGTAGGCCAGAAATAGCCGTTTTTAATAGCAATTCGCTGTGAATAAATTCAGAAGGAAACAAATTGTTTGGGAAATTCAGAGAATCGGCAGAATTGAATTTTTCAAAAATTCGCTAATCTCTAATTATAATAATAATAATAGCCATTGTGTTTGAATTATTATTATAAGATTAACACTGATAATATAATAGTAGCAATTATTATAATACCATTACGTGGGTTCACACAGTGTTTAATTCTGCTGTATACCAAGAAATATACAGCACAGTGTATTTTTGGCATTCATTAATGCATAAGTATTTTCCTTATCAAGTGTATAAAACTTATATGTTGAAGGAAAACAAAAACAGATTCTTACAAAATAATCCTAATATTTTTGTGTGTGACCTATGCATCCCCGTAGACAACATAAGCAGTTCCTGTCCTTTGGGAGCCACATATGGCTGAATCCCAAAGTGTGCAATGACCACAAATCTTCAAATTAAAGGGGTACTCCAGTGGAAAACTTTTTTTTTCCAATCAACTGGTGCCAGAATGTTAAACAGATTTGTAAATGACTTCTATTTAACTTGTTGGGGACCAAGGGTGTGCAGGTACGCCCTTGCGTCCTGGTACTTAAGGACCAAAGACCAAAGATTTGAAGCATTCTCACAAGCTTAGCACGCTTCAAACCCTGTGGGTCCTGACTGATATCAGCAGCCTGGACCCAGGGTTAATGCCAGGCACTGCCGATCGGGCCAATGCCAGGCATTAACCCTTTAGACGCCGATGAAGTTGACCTAAAAGGCTAGCTAAACCACATGGTCGATGGCGCACACGTAAAAAAAAAAAAAAAACAAAGTCCAAAATTGTGCAATTTTGATCACTTCATTTACCCAGATCAAGTGATCAAAAAGTCCCATCAAAACAAAAATACCAATAAAAAATACAGACCACGGCGCAAAAATTGAGCCCCATATTCAGAAAATAAAAAAGTTATAGGGGTCAGAAGATGATTATTTTAAATATTCAAATTTTGGTGCATGTAGTTATAATGTGTGTTTATGTTTAAATTTGTAAACTTGTATCCTTGTGACCGTATGGACCTACAGAATAAAGAGGTGTAAATTTTACCGAAAAGTGCACTGCGTAGAAACAGAAGCACCCAAAAAGTTACAAAATGGCATTTTTCTAAATTTCCCCCCACAAATAAGTTTTTTTTTGTTTTGGCGCAGATTTTGTTATAAAATAATTGATGTCATTACAAAGTACAATTGGTGACGCAAAAACAAGTCCTTATATGGGTCTGTAGGTGCAAAATGGAAAGCGTTATGATTTTTAGAAGAGGAGGAGGAAAAAATGTAAGTAAAAAATGAAAATTGGCCTTGTCCTTAAATTCAAAATAGGCCTGGTCCCCAGGGTAAAAAATCTTAACCCTTCCAGTACTTAGCTGATGTATGCTTCAAAGGAAGTTCTTTTATTTTTTAATTTCTTTTTGGTCTGACCACAGTGCTCTCTGCTGACACCTCTGTCCTTGTCAGGAACTGTCCAGAGCAGGAGAGGTTTGCTATGGGGGATTTTCTCCTGCTCTGGACAGTTCCTGACATGGATAGAGGTGCCAACAGAGAGCACTATGATCAGACTGAAAATACTTACACATCTTTCTTTGGAGCATACAGCAGCTAATAAGTACTGGAAGGATTAAAATTTTAAAGAAAAGTTGATAAAAAAAAAAAAATAATAATAATAGTCTTCCACCGAAAATTCAAATTCCATAAATGTATTGCCATTTATGTGATGGAGCATTTTCGCTGTCTGGGGAATGTCCGCATGGAGATTTTCCCTGCGGACATCGTCTGTGTGAACATAGCCTAAAAGTCCAAAATAATAACCCAAAGGGAGAAAGTGTCATGAATGACGGCATGGACAGGGAGAGTGAGCCCTAAGCTGTCCCTAGAAACATTCTCCCTGCCTATTTGCCCATCCGGCATAAACAGCGGATCGGCAACCACGGTCACTTCCTGCACTAAAGTGCATTGGGTGTAAAGGTACACAAATAATACTGTACATAGTCGGGGACAGATCAAAAATTTTACAGGAATAACCAACAACCAGATAAACCAGGAAGGATATAAATATACAAACAGGGCAGGAAATAGCGTACTAACATACAGTTCAAAAATCAGGATAAACGGCAAATATGAATAAATGAACAAGACAAGATATGGAATGAGTATACAGCAGAAACCAGGAGATGCAGGGGATAAACAGATGAATGTCAAACACTAAACAGGTCAGGAAACAGAACACTGTTCAAACTGGACACAGAACAAAGAACAAAACAGACTCCCCATTCCAAACATGGAGGGACATCAATACTAAATCCAAATAGACTCCTAGCCAGCGGGCACACTCCACCGTGTGATCAGGATACTGGCCTAGAAGGAAACAGAAATATAATACACGGAACAGTAGACTGAGAACAGATCAAGATAATAAACAGGAATATTACAAAGCCATACTCCATAACATGGAGGAATATGGATCAGGATAACAAACAGGAATAATACAAAACCAAACTCCATAACATGGAGAAATACGAATCAGGACTCTAAACAGGAATACTTAGTATTAAAGTTAAAGCAGAATGGACATACATAATCCTTAAAACTGACAAATGTACTTAAAACCAAGCAGACTAAAATCCATCATAACAGGAATATAACCATGGTTAAAACTCAGACAAATAAACATAGCAAAGGTAAAACTAATAACCAGCCAAGAGCTCCAACAGAGCTCGGGTTTGAAAGCCACAACTGAGTTGCAATAGAGTGAGAGCATTAACTCTTCCAACCCTGGGAAGAATAACACAGAAACTGTTCAGACATAAAAACTAGTGTCTGAACAGACCCCAAGACAGAAAAATACAAAAAAACACTAAAACAGACATTACAGAAAGATTGTAGAACCCATCAAGATTACAGATGATTTCTTCTTCATCTCATACACAGTAGTGATAGGAATAGAATAAAACACAGCCAGCGGCCATTTTGCACTGTTCTATGCTGATGAAGTGTGACTACATGTGAAATGTTCATTGGCTGTGTTTTGTATGGAATATTGGTAAATATCACAATCTTTCTTCCTTTCGAAAATTAATGGGATTATCCTAAATTTCTGATTGGTACTGGTCCAACCACTGGGGACCCCCACTGATCACTAGATTCTTTGTTTCCAGAGTGAATTGGGCTACCATGATAGGGGAGGGTCTCATCGGACACCACTGATCAGGTGGATAGGTGAAAAGTTTAAATCTTGGGATAACCTCTTTAATTTTCATTAATTGTATACAAGTTTTATTAGACATTGTGCAGAACTGTTATAAGATAAGATTACGCATGGAGCTGTTTATTAAGTGTTAGAAATGCATCAAAATGCTGAAAACGTGCATCAGAAAACATTTATCTTATGTATATTATTTTTAATTCTAGAGTTTTTTCTGCTTTATCTCAACACTGTGCGGAGTCCTATGCCGGGGACTCCTCATCAGTGGAGCTGACTGCTATTGAACGGGTCAGTCTACCAGTCCGGGGCAGTAATCATTGACAGAAGTTGTTAAACAGAGAGTTTTTTTTGGTTATCAAATTAGCTACAAGACACGCCCCCTCCAATCTTGTCTATGGGAGGGGGTGTAATGGCTATCACGCCCCCTCCCATAGACATTAATCTCTTAAGGACGAAGGGCGTACCTGAATGCCCTGCACCTGCTCCCGTGATATAATGCGCTGACCCTGCATTATATTGGGTCGGTCCCGGCACCTAGTAACAGCTGTGACTCGTGTCTAATATTGGATATCACCGATCACGGTGATCAAAGTTGATCACCGCGTCGAAAATGTGAAAAAATACATCCCAGCAGCTCAATCGGGCTGATTGAGACCACCGCGGTGAAATTGCGGTGTCCCGATCAGCTGAGAACACACGAGGAGGGTCCCTACTTTCCTCCTCAGTGTCCGATCGGTGATTGATCGCTTCAAGCCAGAAATCCAGGCTGGAGCAATCGAGCACCGAAAACAATGATCAATGCAATGCTATGGCAATGCATTGATCAGTGTATGCAATCAATGTACTGCATGTTATAGTCTTCTATGTGGGCCACATGGTAATTCCTGTTTTCCTGGATCATATCCATTACTTTCTGCTACCCATCCAGTTACCGAGAGGAACCTGGAAAGGAAACCAGGGCTGCTGACCTCTATTTCATCCTGTGAGTTTTGATGCCTGCTGAGGTGTTGTGCTCTTAGCACAACACGTTCCGGTAAGCCTCCTAATTTTGCGCACATTGAAGCACACTACCACGATTGTCTACACTAGGAGCTCACCTCTTTTTTTGTGTTTTTTTGTGTTTTTTCATATATAGGGGTCAAAAGAAGACTTTTTTTACATATAAATTTTTGTGCATGTAGTTATGATTTTCTCAAGCAAACCTATATACGTAGGGTATCATTTTTATCGTATGGACCTACAGAATAAAGATAAGGTGTCATTTTTACCAAAAAATGCACTGCGTGGAAACGGAAGCCCCCAAAATTGACAAAATGGCATTTTTTTTTCAATTTTGTTCCACAAATATATATTTTTTTTGTTTCACCGTAGATTGTTTGTTAAAATGACTGATGTCATTACAAAGTACAATTGGTGGCACAAAAAACAAGCCATCATATGGGTCTGTAGGTGCAAAATTAAAAGGGTTATGATTTTTAAAATGTAAGGAGGAAAAAACGAAAGTGCAAAAACAGAAAAACGCTCCGTCCTTAAGGGGTTAATGGAGGGGACGTTTCCAGTCCCAGAAACACAGAGGTTTCCCAGACTGGAGCAGCAGCTCGGCATATAATGCGGGTGCTGCACGGAGATCGGGGGGGGTCTCCAGCGGCAAGGCCCCCCGCGATCAGACATCTTATCCCCTATCCTTTGGATAGGGGATAATATGTCTTTTGACGGAATACCCCTTTAAAGGGTTATGCTTTATCCCTCCTTTTTTTTTCTTCACCCTTTTTCTCTTGCTTTTTATCTTTATTATTTCTTCTTTTGGTTAAAGTTAGTAAAACTATTTTAGTTTCTGTTATGTAATACTTATCTCTTAGGACAGTATTATGAGACATTTTTAAAGGGGTTATCCAGGAAAAAACTTTTTTTTATATATCAACTGGCTCCAGAGAGTTAAAGGGGTTCTCCCTTGTTTATACTGTTTTTTGTTATTATGTTTGTGTGTTATGTGTGTATAAGTATGTGTTTTTTTATGTGTGTTGTGATTATGTATATATGTATTTTCTTACCTTTTGTGAAGATCCGGAAGCTGGCCCCTTTTTCTTCCAGCGGCTTGCTGTGTAACCTCGGCCTCCGCCATGTTGTGTTCGGTACATGGGATGTCGAGGGGTGTGTTCTTGCTTCTGTCCTTCCTATCTTCTGACGTCCGAGGCAAATATTTTCTTCCTGTTTCTTCCGTGGCTCAGCGACGAATCTGCGGCCTCGTCCGGCGAATGCGCAGGTAGTTTGTTTGTTTTTTTTACCAATAAAGTTTTTTTTGTCTAATTGACAAACTGTCGGCGCTTGTGCGAAGCTACGCTATTAGGGCAGACCTAACGTACGCTACGCTGTTAGGGTAGCACTTGCGTACTCGCGCATGCGCAGACAGTTTGTAAATTAGACAAAGAAAACTTTATTGGTAAAAAAAAAAACTACCTGCGCATGCGCCGGAAGAGGCCGCAGTTTCGTCGCTGAGCCACGGAAGAAACAGGAAGAAAAGATTCGCCTCGAACGTCAGAAGATAGGAAGGACAGAAGCAAGAACACACCCCCCGACATCCCATGTACCGAACACAACATGGCGGAGGCCTAGGTACACAGCAAGCCGCTGGAAGAAAAAGGGGCCAGCTTCCGGATCTTCACAAAAGGTAAGAAAATACATATATACATAATCACAACATACATAAAAAAAACACATACCTATACACACATAACACACAAACATAATAACAAAAAACAGTATAAACAAGGGAGAACCCCTATAAACAGATTTGTAAATTACTTCTATTAAAAAATCATAATCCTTTCAGTACTTATGATCTGCTGAAGTTGAGTTGCTCTTTTCTGTCTAAGTGCTCTCTGATGACATGTGTCTCGGGAACTATGCAGAGTAGAAGCAAATCCCCATAGCAAACCTCTTCTACTCTGTGCAGTTCCCAAGACAAGCAGAGATGTCAGCAGAGAGCACTGTTGCCAGACAGAAAAGAACTACTCAACTACAGCAGCTGATAATTATTGGAGTAAGATTTTTTAATAGAAGTAATTTACAAATCTGTTTAACTTTCTGGAGTCAGTTGATATGTAAAAAATGTTTTTTCCTGGAATACTCCATTAATGTTATATGCTTGTACTATGTGTATATACTAATGCTTCTCTATGGTCTATATTTACATTTTATTTACCAACATAAACAATAGTTTACATTTAATAATGTCTAAGAGTCAGGTATGTAGGGGGAGAGTTATCAAAACCTGTCCAGAGTAAAAGTTGCTGATTTGCCAATAGCAACCAATCAGATTGCTTCTTTCATTTTTGAGAGGCCGTTTCAAAAATGAAAGAAGAGATCTGGTTGGTTGCTATGGGCAACTCAGCCACTTTTTGTCTGGACAGGTTTACATAAATCTGCCCCATAGTTTATACGCAAATGTAGAGTTATCCACATCTGCACAAATCCGCGTCGGACATCCTCATTCTTTCTTAGCACATGGGCACCGTATGGCAGCACTGTATTTAGTTGGCATTGTACGAAATTGGGAAATAGGCTCTGTAAACTGTATTGTTTTTGCAGGCAATTTAATATAAGCTTTATTTGGCTGGCATATTAGACTGTATTTATTAATCATTTTTTTTTACCATACTGTCATGAACTGGGGGCAGGGAGAAGTGAGTCCTAAACTGTCCCTAAAACTACTTTCCCTGCCACCCAAAATAACGGATCGACAACTTGGAGCCGGTCCCTTCCAGCGATATAGTGCATGGGCGTCGAAGTCAACAAAGCAAACGGAACTGTAAATGTCGGGGACAAGTCAGGAACTAAACAGAATTCAATATCTAACTAATAGAGATATAAATACAAGCAAACACGGGTACATACACAAGACTCACTCACTCCTAGATAGACGGATTAGCACAAGGTTTTGGAATTCTATCCTAGGAGTAGCGGGAACTAACAAGGTTAAAAAAGGACTGACAAAACACAGTGTGAATACAGACTAAGGCAACACAAAACAAATGCACAACACTAAAAATCACAATACTAAAACCCAAGAAATGTACTAAAACTAAGCAGGCTAAAATCTATATATCAAGCAAGACAGATAACTATGAGATAACTCAGGATATGAGCACAGAGAAAAAGTAAGATAAGTTGCATGATGCCAAAAGCAGCAGAAAACAGCACCTGAAGAGGCTTTAACCCATTGGGGAAAGAGGGTTTTTTCTGTTTTTACACTTTCGGTTTTTCCTCCTTACCTTTTAAAAATCATAACCCTTTAAATTTTGCACCTAAAAATCCATATGATGGCTTATTTTTTGCACCACCAAATCTTCTTTGTAATGACATCAGTCATTTTACCCAAAAATCTACGGCGAAACAGAAAAATAAATCCTTGTGCGACAAAATTGAAGAAAAAACGCAATTTTGTAACTTTTGGGGGCTTCCGTTTCTACGCAGTACATTTTTCGGTAAAGATGTCACCTTCTCTTTATTCTGTAGGTCCATATGGTTAAAACGATACCCTACTTATGTAGGTTTGATTTTGTTGTACTTCTGGAAAAAATCATAACTACATGCAGGAAAATGTATACGTTTAAAATTGTCATCTTCTGACCCCCTGTAACTTTTTTATTTTTCCACATAAGGGGCGGTATGAGGGCTAATTTTTGCGCCCCTGATCTGAAGCTTTTAGCGGTACCATTTTTGTATTGAACGATCTTATTGATCACTTTTTTATTCATTTTTTCATGATATAAAAAGTGACCAAAAATACGCTATTTTGGACTTTGGATTTTTTTGCGTGTACGCCATTGACCGTGCGGTTTAATTAACAATATATATTTATAATTCGGACATTTCCGCAAGCGGTGATACCACATATGCTTATTTTTCTTTTTCAAGTAAGGAAGGAACAAAGGAGGCACAGTTCACTAACTGTCACGATGCCGGCTGGCGGGTAGTGGATCCTCTGTGCCAGAGAGGGATTGGCGTGGACCGTGCTAGTGGATCGGTTCTAAGTCACTACTGGTTTTCACCAGAGCCCGCCGCAAAGCGGGATGGTCTTGCTGCGGCGGTAGTGACCAGGTCGTATCCACTAGCAACGGCTCAACCTCTCTGGCTGCTGAAGATAGGCGCGGTACAAGGGAGTAGACAGAAGCAAGGTCGGACGTAGCAGAAGGTCGGGGCAGGCAGCAAGGATCGTAGTCAGGGGCAACGGCAGGAGGTCTGGAACACAGGCTAGGAACATACAAGGAACGCTTTCACTGGCACAATGGCAACAAGATCCGGCAGGGAAGTGCAGGGGAAGTGAGGTGATATAGGGAAGTGCACAGGTGAAGACACTAATTGGAATCACTGCGCCAATCAGCGGCGCAGTGGCCCTTTAAATCGCAAAGACCCGGCGCGCGCCCTAGGGAGCGGGGCCGCGCGCGCCGGGACAGGACCGAGGGAGAGCGAGTCAGGTACGGGAGCCGGGGTGCGCATCGCGAGCGGGCGCTACCCGCATCGCGAATCGCATCCTGGCTGGAAGCAGAATCGCAGCGCCCCGGGTCAGTGGATCTGACCGGAGCGCTGCAGCAGAGAGAGTGTAGCGAGCGCTCCGGGGAGGAGCGGGGACCCGGAGCGCTCGGCGTAACAGTACCCCCCCCCTTGGGTCTCCCCCTCTTTTTAGGGCCTGAGAACCTGAGGAGCAGACTTTTATCTAGGATGTTGTTCTCAGGTTCCCAGGATCTCTCTTCAGGACCACAACCCTCCCAGTCCACTAGAAAAAAAGTTTTCCCTCTGACCTTTTTAGAGGCTAAGATCTCTTTGACAGAGAAGATGTCCGAGGAGCCGGAAACAGGAGTGGGAGGAACAGATTTGGGAGAAAAACGGTTGAGGATGAGTGGTTTAAGAAGAGAGACGTGAAAGGCATTAGGGATACGAAGAGAAGGAGGAAGAAGAAGTTTGTAAGAGACAGGATTAATTTGACACAAAATTTTGAAAGGACCAAGATAGCGTGGTCCCAACTTGTAGCTAGGGACACGGAAGCGGACATATTTAGCGGAGAGCCATACCTTGTCTCCAGGGGAAAAAACGGGAGGAGCTCTTCTTTTCTTATCCGCGAACCTCTTCATGCGTGATGAAGCCTGTAGGAGAGAATTTTGGGTCTCTCTCCATATAATGGAAAGGTCACGAGAAATTTCATCCACAGCGGGCAGACCAGAGGGCAAGGGGGTAGGGAGGGGGGGAAGAGGGTGACGGCCGTACACCACGAAAAATGGGGATTTGGAGGAAGATTCAGAGACTCTGAAGTTATACGAGAATTCGGCCCATGGAAGGAGATCTGCCCAGTCATCCTGGCGGGAGGAAACAAAATGTCGCAAATAATCACCCAAGACTTGGTTAATTCTTTCTACTTGTCCATTGGACTGGGGATGATATGCAGAAGAAAAATTTAATTTAATCTTGAGTTGTTTACAGAGAGCCCTCCAGAATTTAGACACGAATTGGACGCCTCTATCCGAGACGATCTGCGTAGGCAATCCGTGAAGACGAAAAATGTGTACAAAAAATTGTTTAGCCAACTGAGGCGCTGAAGGAAGACCAGGAAGAGGGATGAAATGTGCCATTTTGGAGAATCGATCAACGACCACCCAAATAACAGTGTTGCCACGGGAAGGGGGTAAATCAGTAATAAAATCCATACCAATCAGAGACCAAGGCTGTTCGGGGACAGGCAGGGGATGAAGAAAACCAGCGGGCTTCTGGCGAGGAGTCTTATCCCGGGCACAGATAGTGCAGGCTCGCACAAAGTCCACAACATCCGTCTCCAGAGTCGGCCACCAATAGAAGCGGGAGATGAGTTGCACAGATTTCTTGATGCCCACATGACCAGCGAGATGGGAGGAGTGACCCCATTTGAGGATTCCGAGGCGTTGGCGTGGAGAAACAAAGGTCTTTCCTGGAGGAGTTTGCCTGATGGAGGCTGGAGAAGTGGAGATCAGGCAGTCAGGTGGAATGATGTGTTGCGGAGAGAGTTCAACTTCTGAGGCATCCGAGGAACGAGAGAGAGCATCGGCCCTAATGTTCTTATCGGCAGGACGAAAGTGAATCTCAAAATTAAATCGGGCAAAGAACAGAGACCACCGGGCCTGGCGAGGATTCAGCCGTTGGGCAGACTGGAGGTAGGAGAGGTTCTTGTGGTCGGTGTAAATAATAACTGGAAATCTTGATCCCTCCAGCAGATGCCTCCATTCCTCAAGTGCTAATTTAATGGCTAGAAGCTCTCGATCCCCGATGGAGTAGTTCCTCTCCGCCGGAGAGAAGGTCCTAGAAAAAAAACCACAAGTGACAGCATGCCCGGAAGAATTTTTTTGTAAAAGAACAGCTCCAGCTCCCACTGAGGAGGCATCAACCTCCAATAGGAAGGGTTTGGAAGGGTCAGGTCTGGAGAGCACGGGAGCCGAAGAAAAGGCAGACTTGAGTCGTTTAAAGGCGTCTTCCGCTTGAGGAGGCCACGACTTGGGATCGGCATTTTTTTTGGTTAAAGCCACGATAGGAGCCACAACGGTAGAAAAATGTGGAATAAATTGCCTGTAATAATTGGCGAACCCCAAAAAGCGTTGGATAGCACGGAGTCCGGAGGGGCGTGGCCAATCTAAGACGGCAGAGAGTTTGTCTGGATCCATTTGTAGTCCCTGGCCAGAGACCAAATATCCTAGAAAAGGAAGAGATTGGCATTCAAACAGACATTTCTCAATTTTGGCATAGAGTTGATTGTCACGAAGTCTCTGAAGAACCATACGGACATGCTGGCGGTGTTCTTCTAGATTGGCAGAGAAAATTAGGATATCGTCCAGATATACAACAACACAGGAGTATAGCAGATCACGAAAAATTTCATTGACAAAGTCTTGGAAGACAGCAGGGGCGTTGCACAGGCCAAAGGGCATGACCAGATACTCAAAGTGTCCATCTCTGGTGTTAAACGCCGTTTTTCACTCATCCCCCTCTCTGATGCGGATGAGGTTATAGGCGCCTCTTAAGTCCAATTTAGTAAAGATGTGGGCACCTTGGAGGCGATCAAAGAGTTCAGAGATGAGGGGTAGGGGGTAGCGGTTCTTAACCGTGATTTTATTAAGACCGCGGTAGTCAATGCAAGGACGTAGGGAGCCATCTTTTTTGGACACAAAGAAAAATCCAGCTCCGGCAGGAGAGGAGGATTTACGGATAAAGCCCTTTTTTAAATTTTCCTGGACATACTCAGACATGGCAAGAGTCTCTGGGGCAGAGAGAGGATAAATTCTGCCCCGGGGTGGAGTAGTACCCGGGAGGAGGTCGATAGGGCAATCATAAGGCCTGTGAGGAGGTAGAGTCTCAGCTTGTTTTTTGCAGAAAACATCCGCGAAGTCCATATAGGCCTTAGGGAGACCGGTTACTGAGGGAACCACAGAGTCACGGCAAGGGTTACTGGGAACCGGTCTTAGACAGTCCTTGGAACAAGAGGGCCCCCAACTCTTGATCTCCCCAGTGGACCAATCCAGGGTTGGGGAATGAAGTTGAAGCCAGGGAAGTCCAAGGAGAATTCCCGAGGTGCAATTGGGGAGGACCAAAAGTTCAATCCTCTCGTGATGAGATCCGATGCTCATTAGAAGGGGCTCCGTGCGGAAGCGTATGGTACAGTCCAATCTTTCATTGTTTACACAATTGATGTAAAGGGGTCTGGCGAGACTGGTCACTGGGATGTTGAACCTGTTGACGAGAGAGGCCAAAATAAAATTTCCTGCAGATCCAGAGTCCAAGAAGGCCACGGTAGAGAAGGAGAAGGCAGAGGCAGACATCCGCACAGGCACAGTAAGACGTGGAGAAGCAGAGTAGACATCAAGGACTGTCTCACCTTTGTGCGGAGTCAGCGTACGTCTTTCCAGGCGGGGAGGACGGATAGGACAATCCCTCAGGAAGTGTTCGGTACTAGCACAGTACAGGCAGAGGTTCTCCATGCGGCGTCGTGTCCTCTCTTGAGGTGTCAGGCGAGACCGGTCGACCTGCATAGCCTCCACGGCGGGAGGCACAGGAACAGATTGCAGGGGACCAGAGGAGAGAGGAGCCGAGGAGAAGAAACGCCTCGTGCGAACAGAGTCCATATCTTGGCGGAGCTCCTGACGCCTTTCGGAAAAACGCATGTCAATGCGAGTGGCTAGGTGAATAAGTTCATGTAGATTAGCAGGAATTTCTCGTGCGGCCAGAACATCTTTAATGTTGCTGGATAGGCCTTTTTTAAAGGTCGCGCAGAGGGCCTCATTATTCCAGGACAATTCTGAAGCAAGAGTACGGAATAGTACGGCATACTCGCCAACGGAAGAATTACCCTGGACCAGGTTCAACAGGGCAGTCTCAGCAGAAGAGGCTCGGGCAGGTTCCTCAAAGACACTTCGGATTTCCGAGAAGAAGGAGTGTACAGAGGCAGTGACGGGGTCATTGCGGTCCCAGAGCGGTGTGGCCCATGACAGGGCTTTTCCGGACAGAAGGCTGACTACGAAAGCCACCTTAGACCTTTCAGTGGGAAACAGGTCCGACATCATCTCCAGATGCAGGGAACATTGGGAAAGAAAGCCACGGCAAAACTTAGAGTCCCCATCAAATTTATCCGGCAAGGATAGGCGTAGCCCAGGAGCGGCCACTCGCTGCGGAGGAGGTGCAGGAGCTGGCGGAGGAGATGACTGCTGAAGCTGTGGTAGTAACTGTTGTAGCATAACGGTCAGTTGAGACAGCTGTTGGCCTTGTTGCGCTATCTGTTGTGACTGCTGGGCGACCACCGTGGTGAGGTCAGCGACAACTGGCAGAGGAACTTCAGCGGGATCCATGGCCGGATCTACTGTCACGATGCCGGCTGGCGGGTAGTGGATCCTCTGTGCCAGAGAGGGATTGGCGTGGACCGTGCTAGTGGATCGGTTCTAAGTCACTACTGGTTTTCACCAGAGCCCGCCGCAAAGCGGGATGGTCTTGCTGCGGCGGTAGTGACCAGGTCGTATCCACTAGCAACGGCTCAACCTCTCTGGCTGCTGAAGATAGGCGCGGTACAAGGGAGTAGACAGAAGCAAGGTCGGACGTAGCAGAAGGTCGGGGCAGGCAGCAAGGATCGTAGTCAGGGGCAACGGCAGGAGGTCTGGAACACAGGCTAGGAACATACAAGGAACGCTTTCACTGGCACAATGGCAACAAGATCCGGCAGGGAAGTGCAGGGGAAGTGAGGTGATATAGGGAAGTGCACAGGTGAAGACACTAATTGGAATCACTGCGCCAATCAGCGGCGCAGTGGCCCTTTAAATCGCAAAGACCCGGCGCGCGCGCGCCCTAGGGAGCGGGGCCGCGCGCGCCGGGACAGGACCGAGGGAGAGCGAGTCAGGTACGGGAGCCGGGGTGCGCATCGCGAGCGGGCGCTACCCGCATCGCGAATCGCATCCCGGCTGGAAGCAGAATCGCAGCGCCCCGGGTCAGTGGATCTGACCGGAGCGCTGCAGCGGAGAGAGTGTAGCGAGCGCTCCGGGGAGGAGCGGGGACCCGGAGCGCTCGGCGTAACACTAACATAATATAAATGGAGAAACTGCGTGGATGCAACTCAAACAAATATTTGTGTAGGATGGTATGGGTGGTGTATGGATGAAAGAGGTAGAGTAAAATCAATAACAGTAAATAAGATATGAAGATCCCGCACTCACCGTGTCCATCGCTAAATCAATGAGGCCAGAAGAAGTGCTAATTAGCACAAAACCACCGGTCGTTGTCTCTGAGCCCCCGTCTACCTCCTCCACCCCCTTCCTTTCCATGTGCCTTAATTGATTTAGCGATGGACACGGTGAGTGTGGGATCTTCATATCTTATTTACTATTATTATTTTTATTTACACAGTTTTTTTTAAATGGGAAAAGGGGGGTGATTCAAACTTTTATTAGGGAAGGGGTTAAATGAGCTTTCTTAAATTATTTTTCACTTTTTTTTTGTTATAGCCCCCTCTAGTGGCTATAATACTGCACTAACTGATCTTTTACATTGATCTTTGTTATCCCATAGGATAACATAGATCAATGATTCTGCCGCTTGACTGCTCTTGCCTGGATCTCAGACACTGAGCAGTCATTCGGCAATCGGACACCAAGAGGCAGGTAAGGGGACCCTCCTTGTGTCCTAAAGCTGTTCGGGATGCCACGATTTTGCAGCGGCGATCCCGAACAGCCCCCTGAGCTAACCAGCAGTAGCTTAGTTTCACTTTAGATGCAGTGATCAACTTTGAACAGCGCAGCTAAAGGGTAAATAGCAGTGCCAGGCGCTGCCCCGCATTAAAGAAAGGTAGTGGGCGAAGGGCATACAGGTACGCCCTTTGTCCCCAATAGGTTAAATATCCTCCCAGTGCTGCAGGGTTAATTCTTCCCAAACCAGGAAGAATTAGCACAGAAACTGTTCAGACACAAAAGCAATGTCTGAACAGGACATAAAGAAGGAAAATGCAAAAACACAGAAACGGGCAGTACACATACATAGTGGTTTGCTCCACTATAAATAAAAATAAACAAAAATAAAACTTTAAAACATATATTAATACACACTACACTAGCCAGGCAGATAAGCTTCCCAGATGTTCTGTGGATTTTCAAAGACCACAGGTCTCATTCATGAACTTATCTATTAGTCTTTGATATCGAATTATGTTCAAACAGATCCATAGAAAATAAAGAAAGCCATAAGAAATAGAGTGTGTGAGGTTATATGTAGCTGTGCATGCTGTATTGTAGGAATGAGTGCACATGACCTTTAAAGAGATGCATAATACGGTGAGCTACTTGGACATAAATGTCACATACTAAACTGGGAGTTCGGAGATATGCACTCAAGATACACACTCGCAATTTTAAAAGAATCAAGTAAATGACTCCATGTAGAGCGTTATGGTGCAACTCTTGGAAAACACTTAAGGGTCCATAGCATTTCAAGGGGCGTTCACAGAGTGTCACTTGGACCAATACTATTTATGGATCATACTGTATTTTTCAAGTGCATCGGGAGTTTTTCTTCATTCAACTTTGACAATTGAGGAATCTAAGGAAATATTGATTTCCACTGAACAACTAAATTCAATCCCATTCCTGGATGAGCGTAGACGTTTGATTGAGAAAGAAAGTGATTTAAACCATCACAGACCAATGTAAATGTTACGCCGAGCGCTCCGGGTCCCCGCTCCTCCCCGGAGCGCTCGCTACACTCTCGCTCCCGCAGCGCCCCGGTCAGATCCACTGACCGGGTGCGCTGCGATACCGCCTCCAGCCGGGATGCGATTCGCGATGCGGGTGGCGCCCGCTCGCGATGCGCACCCCGGCTCCCGTACCTGACTCGCTCTCCGTCGGTCCTGTCCCGGCGCGCGCGGCCCCGCTCCCTAGGGCGCGCGCCGGGTCTCTGCGATTTAAAGGGCCACTGCGCCGCTGATTGGCGCAGTGGTTCTAATCAGTGTGTTCACCTGTGCACTCCCTATGTATACCTCACTTCCCCTGCACTCCCTCGCCGGATCTTGTTGCCATTGTGCCAGTGAAAGCGTTCCCTTGTGTGTTCCTAGCCTGTGTTCCAGACCTCCTGCCGTTGCCCCTGACTACGATCCTTGCTGCCTGCCCCGACCTTCTGCTACGTCCGACCTTGCTTCTGTCTACTCCCTTGTACCGCGCCTATCTTCAGCAGTCAGAGAGGTTGAGCCGTTGCTAGTGGATACGACCTGGTCACTACCGCCGCAGCAAGTCCATCCCGCTTTGCGGCGGGCTCTGGTGAACACCAGTAGTGACTTAGAACCGGTCCACTAGCACGGTCCACGCCAATCCCTCTCTGGCACAGAGGATCCACCTCCTGCCAGCCGGCATCGTGACAGTAGATCCGGCCATGGATCCCGCTGAAGTTCCTCTGCCAGTTGTCGCCGACCTCACCACGGTGGTCGCCCAGCAGTCACAACAGATAGCGCAACAAGGCCACCAGCTGTCTCAACTGACCGTGATGCTACAGCAGCTACTACCTCAGCTTCAGCAATCATCTTCTCCGCCAGCTCCTGCACCTCCTCCGCAGCGAGTGGCCGCCTCAGGCCTACGACTATCCTTGCCGGATAAATTTTATGGGGACTCTAAGTTTTGCCGTGGCTTTCTTTCACAATGTTCCCTGCACTTGGAGATGATGTCGGACCAGTTTCCTACTGAAAGGTCTAAGGTGGCTTTCGTAGTCAGCCTTCTGTCTGGAAAAGCTCTGTCATGGGCCACACCGCTCTGGGACCGCAATGACCCCGTCACTGCCTCTGTACACTCTTTCTTCTCGGAAATTCGAAGTGTCTTTGAGGAACCTGCCCGAGCCTCTTCTGCTGAGACTGCCCTGCTGAACCTGGTCCAGGGTAATTCTTCCGTTGGCGAGTACGCCGTGCAATTCCGTACTCTTGCTTCAGAACTTTCCTGGAATAATGAGGCCCTCTGCGCGACCTTTAAAAAAGGCCTATCCAGCAACATTAAAGATGTTCTGGCCGCACGAGAAATTCCTGCTAACCTACATGAACTCATTCATCTAGCCACTCGCATTGACATGCGTTTTTCCGAAAGGCGTCAGGAGCTCCGCCAGGATATGGACTTTGTTCGCACGAGGCGTTTTTTCTCCCCGGCTCCTCTCTCCTCTGGTCCTCTGCAATCCGTTCCTGTGCCTCCCGCCGTGGAGGCTATGCAAGTTGACCGGTCTCGCCTGACACCTCAAGAGAGGACACGACGCCGCATGGAGAATCTCTGCCTGTACTGTGCCGGTACCGAACACTTCCTGAAGGATTGTCCTATCCGTCCTCCCCGCCTGGAAAGACGTACGCTGACTCTGCATAAAGGTGAAACAGTCCTTGATGTCAACTCTGCTTCTCCACGTCTTACTGTGCCTGTGCAGATATCTGCCTCTACCTTCTCCTTCTCCACTAAGGCCTTCTTGGATTCCGGATCTGCAGGAAACTTTATTTTGGCCTCTCTCATCAACAGGTTCAACATCCCAGTGACCAGTCTCGCCAGACCTCTCTACATCAATTGCGTTAACAATGAAAGATTGGACTGTGCCGTGCGTTACCGCACGGAACCCCTCCTAATGTGCATCGGACCTCATCACGAAAAAATTGAGTTTTTGGTCCTCTCCAATTGCACTTCCGAAATTCTCCTTGGACTACCCTGGCTTCAACACCATTCCCCAACCCTGGATTGGTCCACAGGGGAGATCAAGAGTTGGGGTACCTCTTGTTTCAAGGACTGCCTTAAACCGGTTACCAGTACTCCCTGCCGTGATCCTGTGGTTCCCCCTGTAACCGGTCTCCCTAAGGCCTATATGGACTTTGCTGATGTGTTTTGCAAAAAACAAGCTGAGACTCTTCCTCCTCACAGGCCTTATGACTGTCCTATTGACCTCCTCCCGGGCACTACTCCACCCCGGGGCAGAATTTATCCTCTGTCCGCCCCAGAGACTCTTGCTATGTCTGAGTACATCCAGGAAAATTTAAAAAAGGGCTTTATCCGCAAATCCTCCTCTCCTGCCGGAGCCGGATTTTTCTTTGTGTCCAAAAAAGATGGCTCTCTACGCCCTTGCATTGACTACCGCGGTCTTAACAAAATCACGGTAAAGAACCGCTACCCTCTACCTCTTATCTCTGAACTCTTTGATCGCCTCCAAGGTGCCCACATCTTTACCAAACTGGACTTAAGAGGTGCTTATAATCTCATCCGCATCAGAGAGGGGGATGAATGGAAAACGGCATTTAACACTAGAGATGGACACTTTGAGTATCTGGTCATGCCCTTTGGCCTGTGCAACGCCCCTGCCGTCTTCCAAGACTTTGTTAATGAAATTTTTCGTGATCTCTTATATTCCTGTGTTGTTGTGTATCTGGACGATATCCTGATTTTTTCTGCCAACCTAGAAGAACACCGCCAGCATGTCCGCATGGTTCTTCAGAGACTTCGTGACAATCAACTTTATGCCAAGATGGAGAAATGTCTGTTTGAATGTCAATCTCTTCCTTTCCTAGGATACTTGGTCTCTGGCCAGGGACTACAAATGGATCCAGACAAACTCTCTGCCGTCTTAGATTGGCCACGCCCCTCCGGACTCCGTGCTATCCAACGTTTTTTGGGGTTCGCCAATTATTACAGACAATTTATTCCACATTTTTCCACCATTGTGGCTCCTATCGTGGCTTTAACCAAAAAGAATGCCAATCCTAAGTCATGGCCTCCTCAAGCGGAAGACGCCTTTAAACAGCTCAAGTCTGCCTTTTCTTCTGCTCCCGTGCTCTCCAGACCTGACCCATCTAAACCCTTCCTATTGGAGGTAGATGCCTCCTCAGTAGGAGCGGGAGCGGTCCTTCTACAAAAAAATTCTTCCGGGCATGCTGTTACTTGTGGTTTTTTTTCTAGGACCTTCTCTCCGGCGGAGAGGAACTACTCCATCGGGGATCGAGAGCTACTAGCCATTAAATTAGCACTTGAGGAATGGAGGCATCTGCTGGAGGGATCAAGATTTCCAGTTATTATTTACACCGATCACAAAAATCTCTCCTATCTCCAGTCTGCCCAACGGCTGAATCCTCGCCAGGCCAGGTGGTCTCTGTTCTTTGCCCGATTTAATTTTGAAATTCACTTTCGGCCTGCCGATAAGAACATCAGGGCCGATGCTCTCTCTCGTTCCTCGGATGCCTCGGAAGTAGAGCTCTCTCCGCAACACATCATTCCTCCTGACTGCCTGATCTCCACTTCTCCAGCCTCCATCAGGCAAACTCCTCCAGGGAAGACCTTCGTCACTCCACGCCAACGCCTCGGAATCCTCAAATGGGGTCACTCCTCCCATCTCGCAGGCCATGCGGGCATCAAGAAATCCATGCAACTCATCTCTCGTTTCTATTGGTGGCCGACTCTGGAGACGGATGTTGTTGATTTTGTGCGGGCCTGCACTGTCTGTGCCCGGGATAAGACTCCTCGCCAGAAGCCCGCTGGTCTTCTTCATCCTCTGCCTGTTCCCGAACAACCTTGGTCTCTGATTGGTATGGACTTTATTACAGACTTACCCTCATCCCGTGGCAACACTGTTGTTTGGGTGGTCGTTGATCGATTCTCCAAGATGGCACATTTCATCCCTCTTCCTGGTCTTCCTTCTGCGCCTCAGTTGGCAAAACAATTTTTTGTACACATTTTTCGTCTTCACGGGTTGCCCACGCAGATCGTCTCGGATAGAGGCGTCCAATTCGTGTCAAAATTCTGGAGGGCTCTCTGTAAACAACTCAAGATTAAATTAAACTTTTCTTCTGCTTATCATCCTCAATCCAATGGGCAAGTAGAAAGAATTAACCAGGTCCTGGGTGATTATTTACGGCATTTTGTTTCCTCCCGCCAGGATGACTGGGCAGATCTTCTACCATGGGCCGAATTCTCGTATAACTTCAGAGTTTCTGAATCTTCTTCCAAATCCCCATTTTTCGTGGTGTACGGCCGTCACCCTCTTCCCCCCCTCCCTACTCCCTTGCCCTCTGGTTTGCCCGCTGTGGATGAAATAACTCGTGATCTTTCCACCATATGGAAAGAGACCCAAAATTCTCTCTTACAGGCTTCATCACGCATGAAGAAGTTTGCTGATAAGAAAAGAAGAGCTCCCCCCATTTTTTCTCCCGGAGACAAGGTATGGCTCTCCGCTAAATATGTCCTCTTCCGTGTTCCCAGCTACAAATTGGGACCACGCTATCTTGGTCCTTTCAAAATTTTGTGCCAGATTAATCCTGTCTCTTATAAACTTCTTCTCCCTCCTTCTCTTCGTATTCCTAATGCCTTTCACGTTTCTCTTCTTAAACCACTCATCATCAACCGTTTCTCTCCTAAACTTATCTCTCCCACTCCTGTCTCCGGTTCTTCAGACATCTTTCCTGTAAAGGAGATACTGGCCTCCAAAAAGGTCAGAGGAAAAACCTTCTTTTTGGTTGACTGGGAGGGCTGTGGTCCTGAAGAGAGATCCTGGGAACCTGAGGACAATATCCTAGATAAAAGTCTGGTCCTCAGGTTCTCAGGCTCCAAGAAGAGGGGGAGACCCAAGGGGGGAGGTACTGTTACGCCGAGCGCTCCGGGTCCCCGCTCCTCCCCGGAGCGCTCGCTACACTCTCGCTCCCGCAGCGCCCCGGTCAGATCCACTGACCGGGTGCGCTGCGATACCGCCTCCAGCCGGGATGCGATTCGCGATGCGGGTGGCGCCCGCTCGCGATGCGCACCCCGGCTCCCGTACCTGACTCGCTCTCCGTCGGTCCTGTCCCGGCGCGCGCGGCCCCGCTCCCTAGGGCGCGCGCCGGGTCTCTGCGATTTAAAGGGCCACTGCGCCGCTGATTGGCGCAGTGGTTCTAATCAGTGTGTTCACCTGTGCACTCCCTATGTATACCTCACTTCCCCTGCACTCCCTCGCCGGATCTTGTTGCCATTGTGCCAGTGAAAGCGTTCCCTTGTGTGTTCCTAGCCTGTGTTCCAGACCTCCTGCCGTTGCCCCTGACTACGATCCTTGCTGCCTGCCCCGACCTTCTGCTACGTCCGACCTTGCTTCTGTCTACTCCCTTGTACCGCGCCTATCTTCAGCAGTCAGAGAGGTTGAGCCGTTGCTAGTGGATACGACCTGGTCACTACCGCCGCAGCAAGTCCATCCCGCTTTGCGGCGGGCTCTGGTGAACACCAGTAGTGACTTAGAACCGGTCCACTAGCACGGTCCACGCCAATCCCTCTCTGGCACAGAGGATCCACCTCCTGCCAGCCGGCATCGTGACAGTAAAGTCATTGAATGGTCCAGAGAGAGAAGATTATTTACGAGATAGAGTTTGTCGGTGGCAGGACTTTTATATAAAACCACAATAACCATCCCGAGGACGCAAATCATCTCTGGATAGTTCCGAATCTAGTTCTGTAAGTAAATTCCATAGAGATTTGGCTGGATTCAAACCCATATTGTGAGGTCTTTCGTTAAAGGGGTACTCTGCCCCTAGAAATCTTATTACCTATTCAAAGGCTAGGGGATAAGATGTCTGAGGTCGCCGTTGGGGACCTCCGCGATCTCAGCTGCGGCACCCCAGACAGTTATATGAGTTTCATTCACAGCTTGGTGCATGGATGTCATGTACGGGGTAGGGATAAGTGCAGACCCTGATCTAGTCCCAACCCCCTTTCCCTACGTATTTGAATCCACCTTAAATGGTCCATACGCTGGACTTAGTGTAGGTGAGTCAGAAGTATCAGGCAGTTTGGGTCAGCATCAGGCAAAACAGTACCAATACAACAAAGAAGGGGTTAACCAGGGAACAAGATAAAGGGTCAGAACCAAGAGAGCTGAATATGGGGTGAACCATATAGAGCAGTGCAGTACAAAATCAGTTGGCAGAAGCAAGGTCAGCAAACAGTCCCAAAGTTAAGACACAGGAGGTCAGAATAGCAATAGGATAAACAGGGGACAAAAAGCTAGATAAGGGTAAAAAAAACTCTATCACAGACACAAGTTTTCAAACTAATTTTAATATCCTACCTCTAGGAGGCATGAGTGCCGTCTCCAAGCTGATTGGTGTGGCCCTCATGCCTCCTTATTGACCAGAAAAACCATGTTACTTAGTGACTAATAGCCCTATGTTCAAGGAAATGAAGGAGGGACGGAGGTGGCGTTGGTGCTTGGGTGAGGTACATATGTAACAATCTAATGATGCATTGTATATGATTAAAGATGTAATAACACTGGTTTAACAGAAATACACAGATGAAAGTGTCATACAAGGAATACTCAGCCCCTAGACATCTTATCCCCTATGCAAAGGATAGGGGATAAGATGTCTCATCACGGGTCCCACAGCTGGGAGCCCCACAATCTCTGTGCAGCCCCTGTCGCTCATTTAGAATGCTGGGTTTGGGCAGCAGGGGTCGAGACATCACGGCAATGCCACCTTGTGATGTCACGTCACCCCCCCCCCCCCTATATGCAAGTCTATGAAAGTGGGGCATGGCGGCCACCACCCCTCATCCCATAGATTTGCATTGAGGGGGTGTTGTGTGACATCACAAGGGGTGTGGCTGTGAGGTCATGCCCCCCCCCCTCCACCTGCTCCAATCGTTCAAAAAAAAATGTTCAGAACGCTGGGGCAGCAGAGTACCCCTTTAAGTTGACGATGTCTACTTATCTACAGAAAAAAATCCCAAAGACTCCTTTATTTACATACTGTCAAAAATACAATGATAAAAACTTCCAGACAGACCCAAAATGGCTTCACTGTGACTCAGTTCAGTCACCACCTACAAAATTACTGAAGGAAGAGCTATCACCTAACATTATAGTTAAAGTCTACAGTTATATCAACCATACGAAAGGTGAACGTACAGTTACAGAGACGTTTCAGACCTTTGATGTTGATAAGATCCTCTTTTACATGAATCTATTACATTTAGTCTTAATTGAAAAGGATTTCCTTGTTCAAGATACATTTTATGTACTTAAAAATGGAAGTTCTGAGGTCCAGTGTATCTTCAATTATACAAATAGTCTACCTTAAGAGAAACCTTTGTGACATATGCAAGAATCTGTAAAAGATCTATTGATGATGTTTTTGGAGTATAAGTGGTTGGTGGAACACCCTTTTTTATGTTCATACCTACCTGACCTTAATCTGGCCAGAGCCTCAGGTCACAGCACATTATGTCTTGTCAGGTTTCCTTGATACATTAATGATAACACAAGCAAAATACAGTAGACTGCAAACCTATTCATAGAAGAGACAGGTTGAACAACTCTTCTACTCTCCTGAAGTTATTGCCCAAAGAAGACCAATCGATCATTGTCCGAGATGATGCTGTAGACATTGCAAAGAAAAGTGAGTTGTCCAAACCTTAGGGAACTACATCTACAGGAAATGTTTAAAAAGTTTATTTGGTTATCTTCCAAGTATACATAATAGATCTAGTAGCTGCAATCCCTTTATTCTAATGTATCATCCCTTTTGATTTTAAAGGATAACTCCAGCCAAATGAAATTACCTATATATAGCTGCACATGATAAAGTTATATAACTTTGCAATGTGAAGTGCAATCTTTGCTGAGCCCATACCTTGTTTATCTCCAGGCAGGAAGTCCAGGAGATCTTATCACACAGATAAAAACTATCATCTACCATAAATTACACTTCACTTTCCCTTCTCCTCAACTCAGAGAGCTGACAGCTTCAGTGTGGCATGTTTGAGTGTCCCTGGTTGGCTGGAGGACAACACACCTCTCTCGCTGCTCACTCTCACAACAGTACGAGTGAGTCATGGTGAGCTTATATATAACTTATGTAAGTTTTTTTTTTAACACTTTTGGCTCCTTTAATTTCTTAAGGACACAGGGCGTACATAGCAGGGTGGTCCTGGCAGCTATAAGCCACAGGTACACGTGTCTAATGCTGATCGAGACCATCGCAGTAAAATAGTAAAATAGTAATAGTCTCCAGTGGGGACTAAAAAATGGTGCAAAAAAAAAGTTAATAAATGTGACTTAACTCCTTCCCTAATAAAAGTTTGAATCACTCCCCTTTTCCCATAAAAAAAGTTATAATTTTTTAACAAAAGAAAAACAAAATCAAATATATATAAGTTGGGATTATTTTAATCGTATGGACCTACAGAATAAAGATAAAGATCATTTTTATCAAAAAGTGCTCTGTGTAGGAACGGAAGCTGCTAAAAATGACAAAATGGCGGGGTTTGTTTTCAATTTTGTCCCACAAATAATTTGTTTTTGGTTTCGCTGTGGATTTTGAGGTGAAATTATTGATTTCATTAGAAAGTGAAATTGGTGGGGCAAAAAACAAGTCCTCATATACAGTAGGTCTATAGGTGAAAAACGGAAAGCATTATGATTTTTAGAAAGTGAGGAGGAAAAAACGAAAGTGCCAAAAATATGAAAACCCTGAGCCCCTAAGGGGTTAAGCTTTATGACCTTTTATGTCTTTGAGTTTTCTAATTCTTTACTTGCTTTAAAAGAGGTTAAGCTGGATTAAGTGTCAATGATGAACGTTCCACAAGTGATTCTCAAAAACAAGTGTGGTAGCCCTTGGGGGGTGTATGGTAGTGTAGTGGTGGTATAGTATAGGTATATGAGGGGTTAATGTTAACCCTATAGTTCTTGACGCCAGGCTGAGGGCTGCTATGCTGAGGCTATGCTCCGGCCTATCGCCGCCCTTCCCAGTAATGATAGGTGCATGAAATGACTGAAAGTCCACAAGGAGATTGAACTTGAACAACTTTACTTAAGTGCTTGCGATACATCCAAGGCACAGTAACAGTCTCGTACAAACAGTCCTTATATTACTTAGTGACTGACAGTTGTTGCGGACCTTGCTATTTAGACAGTCTCTGAATTTAGGGTAGATATTTGCAGATCCATCCGGATTTAGGGGTTATATTAGGTCCGGTGATGCTGCAGAGTGTCTGGAAATTGATACACTCTATATTCTGGATTACTCAGCCATTGCCGCAAGGCTCGGACCTAACTCACTGCGTTAGTTGCTGTAGAGGTCTTTCCACGTCAGGAGTACAGGAGCAAAAGCGAGAGAAGATCCCTTATATGGGCAGGGGGTGTGGCGAATCTGATTGGTCCGAACATCCGTCACTCACCATTACAGAGAGTAATGGGATTGCTTACATTACAGGGCCTCCAAAGATCCTTAAGCTTAATACCATAGAGTTTACCTAGTCATGTTACCCGCAGGTCCTGCAACGCTATGGAACCGGTAACTAACTATTTATTTACATATATATCACTGTATTTACATTACATAATTTACATAAATTACTGGTCTATGAGCTGGAATAGAGGCGACAAGGGGTAGACTATATCACCGGAATCCCTACATCCTAGGGACTCTGGCTATGGGGACCCACACATACATAGGTACCATATAAGATGCGGTACGGGGACACCACAAACCCCCTTGCTTAAGATAAGTCAGCCTCGATGTCTGTCCCCTGAGACAGAGGGACTAGGACTAGAACAGGATGCTATATAACAGGATGATCTGTACTTTTGCTATACATCCTAAGTAGATTAAACACATTTACATTCTTTTGATACCTTTCCTAGTATCTGGATTAGATAATTAGAAATCTATCTAGACATTTAAATGCTATCTAGACATTTAAAGAAGCTATCTAGAGATTTAGAGAAGCTTTCTAGACATTTAGCTTCTAGCTTCCTATACAACTTTATCAAACTTATTATCCATTTGAAGCTTACTAGACAATTAGGTAGCTATCTGACATGTAGTTGCTAGCTCCTAAGACACTTTATTATCCCTCTATACATTTTTATGAGGCTAAACTGAACATTAGCACATACTTCTCTACATAAGGCTAACTAGACATTAGTACAGCTCTCTATACAGTTAGCTTCAAGCTGACTAGGCATTTGTATTATCTCACACATTCTATTTGCCAACAATAACTTACCTGTTAGTTAGTACACGAAAGGTATACTGGCTAGCCGGAAGCTAGGTCACAGTAAGGGTAGCTGCTAGGGTCTATCGGCTACGTGCTACTTATCCCTAGAGCACTTTCAAAACAACCTATTAGGTTTTTCTTAGAATTACGTGTTTATTTTTGTATTTGCAAGAGCACCTACTGGCCAGGCAGAGCATCTCACACATGCAATGAATAAAGAAAAGAAGAAGTGTACCTAACAGTGGCAGGAATTGGGTATCAATATGCTACAATTCCTTAAGTGTTTTTCTTTAAGTGAGATATTTATTTTGATGTATGTACTAGAGAAGTTTTGAGGTAGTACATTTAAGTGAGTAATCTAGGATACTATGTGTACAAGTACTAGTTTAAGGGGAATTCTCCCTACTATTTTTAATTGAGACAGGCGTTAGCGATGGGCGACAGCAAGAATACTACCCTCGGAGGAGCCAAGGTGTCCCCTATTAAGTTACCTACTAAACACCTTTAGCATTCTATACATTTATATGTACAAGAATTAGTTAGGTTTTTAGTGTTGAGTGTACACGTGCAGTACGTCGATATTTTCTGTGTACAGCTCTTACTTACTTTTTATGTACATAGACATTAAACTATTTTCCTATGAACAACCTTTACTTACTATTTATGTACACAGATATCTTTCTGTGTACAGAACCATATACATATTTACTATACACTTATCAACACTCCAACATGTTTCAGATGCATTCATCCGATAAGTGCAACATTTATCATAAGAGTTCTTATGAAGCTGCTGGTATATACATAAAGCAGACGTGTAAGGATCAGCAGTCTTTACGGCCTTAACCACAACTCAGCCGGGTACAGTCCTTAATGAATCTCCCACAGGCTAGGGGTCTCTTGACTTAATAGTCAGGCACAAGCTTAGTGGTTACAGTGCTAAACTTTAAACTGGAACAACTTAGCACAATCCTGCTAGGCACAATTCTTGAAACTGGTTACTGTAAGAAAAAAATGGTAAGACAGAAAAACAACATGACATTACTTTAGAGTCTCTTTAGAAGATGTTCTTCTTTACTCTTGTAGTGCCTCTCTTGGTTCCTCTATATCTACCAACGTCAGGGGCAGGATTAGACTTAACATAGCTTTGCCACACCACATTGGTGAAGATGGAGTTGTGGAAGGCAGCTTTAGAAGGGGTTATAGGCTTACTAGCCGGGATCACAGTGGGGCAATAGGGCTTGAGCACCATCTCCAAATTAGGAGCAACCCATTACCCTTTTGTTGGTACCCTGGAAGCAGGCAAACTCTCCATGTCAGAGGGCCTTGGTACATACGTTGGTACCTGTGCAGGAGGCAAACTCTCATTGCTCCGAGAGGGCCTAGGTACAGTCTTTGGTGCCCGCAATTTGGGCTTGCTTTCTTGAACTTGAGCAGGACTTGACTCTCGACGATCTGTAGAAAATGAAGAACTTGACTCTTTGCTGTACATAAAATATGGTGAACTTGACTCTTTGCTGTACATAGAAGATGATAAACTTGACTCTTGAAGCTCCTCCTCCTTGGGTGTGCCGGTGGAGGCTTTAGGAGCAGACCTTGTCGGCCTCAAGTTGAAGGGATAGGACTCCCAATCCGTCGACGGGAAATATTTGAAAGGAAGCTGTGTTGGGGCTGTTGGTCTGATGACTGCCGCAGCCCATTCTCCACGAAGGCTCTGGATGGGGGTGTACTCCACAATTTCACCCACCTCCAAGGTATAGAATTTCTTATGGAGATATGGCCTTTGCACTGCTCGCCGGTTTACGAGGATGGTCTTCCCAGTGTGGCAGTCAAGGAGTGTCCCATAACCTCTGACCTTGTCGAACTTGGCCACAGTTGCTCTTCTCCTTTCTAATGGCTCCTCCCCTTCTCGGGGGTGATCCCATTTACGGATGTACAATGCCTCCATTTCTTTGGTATTTTCTTGATACAGCACTCTTTCTTCATAAGGCAAATGTACGTGCTTTGGAGAGTAGAGTTCTTAGTATCGGGCCTTTAGCTTTTCCATCAATTCGGCCAGCTCTGCTTCTTGACGGGCCCTTTCTCTTTCTGCAGTTGGGATTGGTGGGAGTGTCTTCCCAGGTAATGGTTGAAGTACTCTGTGCATGTACTCGATCAGCTCCAGCTCATCTCCGAACACCCATTGCGGCAATTTTGGTGAGCACGGTCGTGCACTTGACAAGCTTGATCGAGGAATGACCTCAGGGCTGGAGGAGGAAGAATAGGCCGTCTCTGGCAGGGTACTCACAGCAGACTCCTCCGACGGGATCTCGGCCCACGAGCCCCAGGTTCTGTGGTGAGGGGACAATCTCACCGGTGACGCACCTCCAGGTGTCCCTGCACTGTTCGCTGGAGGTGTCTCTGGCCAATCGTTGTCATAATCAGGCAGTGGGGGAAGATTGCAGGCCCCCTCTTCATCTAATGACAACCGCTGCAGACGGTCAGCAAGCTCTTGAAAAAGTTGGGCTGCGACTGCCACAACTTTCCGTGTTTCCGGTGCCATTTTGCCAACTTGACCACGTGGAACGCTGCTCTCCGCCATGTCTGTACTCTCCGGCTCTCTCTGCAGACTGAAGAGGTCGCTCTGCTTGGCGTCTTTTATAGTAGGCTTCTCCAAAATGGCGCTGGGCAGGAAGGACGCTATCGGTGCAGCCCCGACTTCCGGTCCCTCCAGAAACGACTCCTGCATCTCTGAGTTCCCTTTCGGCTGTCATACAGCCACTTGCTGTCCACGCCCAGGGCCGGGGCGTGGCACAGCGCGGGCTTTCTTTGCGCTTTTCTGGCAGCAGTTCGGCTCCGCCTGTGCCGATCGGACCAGAAGATCGCAGCATGAATTTATTGCGCAGTTTACACATTTCGACTGTAGACGAGTCTTCGCCTCTCCCCTTACTTTTCTCTTGGCCCCCTTGTACGGTGCACCACAAGCACCGCTCTTGTACACAACAACACATGAATAAAGTTTGCTTTCTGGGGGGGAGTACACTTTCACTAGTGGCAATAGCAGGCACACACCCGAATCCTGTTCGTGCAATGCCAAAAAGGCTTTGTGGTATCCCTTGGGGGGTGTATGGTAGTGGTGGTATAGTATAGGTATATGAGGGGTTAATGTTAACCCTATAGTTCGTGACGCCAGGCTGAGGGCTGCTATGCTGAGGCAATGCTCCGGCCTATCGCCACCCTTCCCAGTAACGATAGGTGCATGAAATGACTGAAAGTCCACAAGGAGATTGAACTTGAACTTGAACAACTTTACTAAAGTGCTTGCGATACATCCAAGGCACAGTAACAGTCTTGTACAAACAGTCCTTATATTACTTAGTGACTGACATTTGTTGCGGACCTTGCTATTTAGACAGTCTCTGAATTTAGGGTAGATATTTGCAGATCCATCCGGATTTAGGGGTTATATTAGGTCCGGTGATGCTGCAGAGTGTCTGGGAATTGATACACTCTATATTCTGGATTACTCAGCCATTGCCGCAAGGCTCGGGCCTAACTCACTGCGTTAGTTGCTGTACAGGTCTTTCCACATCAGGAGTACAGGAGCAAGAGCGAGAGAAGATGGCCGCCGCTCCCTTATATGGGCAGGGGTGTGGCGAATCTGATTGGTCCGAACATCCGTCACTCACCATTACAGAGAGTAATGGGATTGCTTACATCACAGGGCCTCCAAAGGTCCTTAAGCTTAATACCATAGAGTTTACCTAGTCATGTGACCCGCAGGTCCTGCAACGCTATGGAACCGGTAACTAACCATTTATTTACATATATATTACTGTATTTACATTACCTTTACATAAATTACTGGTCTATGAGCTGGAATAGAGATGACAAGGGGTAGACTATATCACCGGAATCCCTACGTCCTAGGGACTCTGGCTATGGGGACCCACACATACATAGGTACCGTATAAGATGGGGTACCAGGACACCACGCAAGATAAAAGGCTCTTCAATATTTGCAAAGCTCTGAAATAAACTAAAAAAAATTAGCAGTATCTTGTAATACCTTTTTTATTGGACTAACAGAATTTTGTAGGGACAAGCTTTCAGGATTCCTCCCTTTATCAAGTCCAAAGCAAATCTAAGCTCATAAGCAGAAGACACAGGTTACATCTCACAAATATGCAGGGGTTAAGACAATGGATGTGGAGAATTCACACTAAAATGGGCCGTCACGCCCCCTCCCATAGACACAAATGGAGGGGGCCTGGCGTGGCGTCACGTCCCCAGTCCCGGAAACCTGGAGGTTTCCAAAAATTGAGATTCAGCTGCCGCATATAATGCGGGTGCTGCAGGGAGATCGCAGGAGGTCTCAGCAGCAGGCCCGCCGTGATCAGATATCTTTACCCCATATCCTTTGGATAGGAGATAAAATGTTTTTGCTTGGAATACCACTTTAACTTTCTGGCACCAGTTGAATAAAAAAAAAAATATAAAAAAAAATATATATATATATATATATATATATATATATATATATATATATTCCATCGGAGTACCCCTTTAGAGCGTGAATAACACCCAAAGCCGGATCGGAAACAAAAAACACATCGAGAAAACCCATTTTTGAAGGATGAAAGTTGCAAGTAATGGTTAGGTTATCCGGGTTATTGTTGAGATAAGAAACAAAATTGTGAATGATGGAGGAGTCACAGGGTCCCCACCATCACCAGAATGTCATCTGCATAGCGACCGTATAAGGCGATGTGGCGGAAAAATGGATTGTTCGGTGAAGGGATGAATATTTCCTCCCACAGAGCCATATAGAGGTTGGCCAATGAGGGCATAAATTTGGCCCCCATTGGACCATCCCTGGTCTGCATGAGGAAAGATCCATCAAAAGAAAAATAATTGTTTGTGAGCCGAAAAAAGGTGACATCAAGTATATACTGCTGTAAAATAACATCATAATTGCTTCATGTTTTTAGATGGTATTCTAAAGCTTGTAAGGCTCTATCGTGGGGGATTACAATATGGAGTGACATGACATGATCTATCGTGGCTCACTTGTGATGTCATGTCACGTGTAATCCCCCACAATAGAGCCTTACGAGTTTTAGAATACCATCTAAAAACATACAGCAATTATGATGTTATTTTACAGCAGTATATACTTGATGACACCTTTTTTCTGCTTACAAACAATTATTTTTCTTTTTATGGATCTTTCGTCTTGCAGACCAGGGGTTTTTCGATGGGGGCCACATTTTCTCCCTCATTGGCCAACCTGTATATGGCTCTGTGGGGGGAAAGATTCATCCATACACCGGACAATCCATTTATCCGCCACATCACCAAGTACGGTTGCTATATAGATGACGTCCTGGCGATGGTGGGGACCCTATGACTCCTCCATCATTCACAATTTTGTTTCTTATCTCCACAATAACCCGGATAACCTAACGTTTACTTGCAACTTTCATCCTTCAGAAATGGTTTTCCTCAATGTGTCTTTTGTTTCCGATCCTGCTTTGGCTGTTATTCACACAAGTCTATATAGGAAACCGCATTCAGGAAACTCACTTTTCCATGCCAGAAGTGGACACAAGAGACACACAATGAAAAACCTGGATGTTGGGGAATTTATCAGGGCCAGAAGGCTCTGTTCGGACAACCACCTTTTTGATAAGGAATGTGAAATAATTCCATCCCGTCTGGTAACTAGGGGATATCCATTGGGTCTCATAAATAGAGCCATGAATATTTTGAAGAGTAAGGAGAAAGCACATTTTCTGTACAGTGGCCAACAAAAAAAAAGATCTCATAAAAACACAGCCCATGGTATTTTTTTCTACAGTTTTTTCTAGACAATACTATCAAATAAAAAATATCATTAATAGTAATCTTCCGATTTTAAAACAACCAAATCTTAACTACAGGGATAGATTTGTTGCTAAGTAAAATGCAACTATTGGAAATCTTGTATTTTCATGAGATCCCCGATTATGTCGAAACCTACCTCATGGCTTTCCTATGCAGGAAGTACACAATGTGGGAAAAGTAGGTGCTCTTCGTGCAAGTACTCAAAACTCAAGCGATTTCATCTTTTGTTACCTAATGCATATATTCCATTAACCCCTTAAGGACCAAGGACGTACCGGTACATCCTTGGTCCTGCTCTCCTGATATAATGCGGGGTTACACGGTAACCCCGCATCATATCACATCAGGCCCGGCGTCATAGTGAAGCCAGGACCCGCCTCTAATAGCGCGCAGTGCCGATCGCGGTGCGGCGTGCTATTAACCCTTTAGCCGTGCGGCTCAGCTCTGAAACCGAAAGTGAAAGCTGCCGGTTAACTCAGTGGGCTGTTCGGGATAGCCGCGGCGAAATCGCGGCATCCCGAACAGCTTACAGGACAGCGGGAGGGCCCCTACCTGCCTCCTCGCTGTCCGATCGCCGAATGACTGCTCAGTGCCTGAGATCCAGGCATGAGCAGTCATGCGGCAGAATCCTCGATCACTGGTTTCCTATGAGAAACCAGTGATCAATGATGAAGATCAGTGTGTGCAGTGTTATAGGTCCCTATGGGATAACAATGATCAGTATAAGAGATCAGTGTGTGCAGTGTTATAGGTCCCTATGGGAGCTATAACACTGCAAAAAAAAAAGTGAGAAAAAAAAAGTGAATAAAGATCATTTAACTCCTCCCCTATTAAAAGTTTGAATCACCCCCCTTTTCCAATAAAAAAAAAACACAGTGTAAATAAAAATAAAAATAAACATATATGGTATCACCGCGTGCGGAAATGTCCAAATTATAAAAATATATCATTAATTAAACCGCTCGGTCAATGGCGTGCGCGCAAAAAAATTCCAAAGTCCAAAATAGTGCTTTTTTGGTCACTTTTTATCAATAAGTCCTATCAATGCAAAAAAGGGTACCGTTAAAAACTTCAGATCACGGCACAAAAAATGAGCCCTCATACCGCCCCATACACGGAAAAATAAAAAAGTTATAGGGGTCAGAACGTATTAATTTTCCTGCATGTAGTTATGATTTTTTCCAGAAGTCCAACAAAATCAAACCTATATAAGTAGGGTATCATTTTAATTGTATGGACCTAAAGAATAAAGATAAGGTGTCATTTTTACCGAAAAATGTACTACGTAAAAACGGAAGCCCCCAAAAGTTACAAAACTGCGTTTTTTTTTCAATTTTGTCGAACAATGATTTTTTTTTCCGTTGCACCGTAGATTTTTGGGCAAAATGACTTACGTCATTACAAAGTAGAATTGGTGGCGCAAAAAATAAGCCATCATATGGATTTTTAGGTGCTAAATTGAAAGAGTTATGATTTTTTAAAGGCAAGGAGCAAAAAACGAAAATGCAAAAACGGAAATCCCCCCGGTCCTTAAGGGGTTAATACATATATCTCTTGGGATTGTGATCATGTGGTTTATTGCATTAACTGCACAGCTTGCCATGTACAATATGTTGTCCCGCAAACTAAAGAAGCAGATCTCTGAACATCTAGCAGGGGCCCACTCACAGAGCCTTGTTCACACACGTGCGCTTTCGGGCACGTCCCAACATTTTCAAAAACATCATGCAGGGAACCTCTCCACCTTACAGGTAATTCCCATTGAGAGAGTGATTAGTCCACCTAGAGGTGGAGACTGGAGAAGCAAGCTGTTAGCACATGAAGCATACTGGATTATTAAAGGGGTACTCTGCTGATCAGCATTTGGAACAAACTGTTCTGAATGCTGGAGCCGGTGCCAGGAGCTTGTGATATCATAGCCCCGCCCCCTCATGATGTCACACCCCACCCCCTCAATGCAAGTCTATGGGAGGGAGCGTGACAGATGTATACAGATAGAGCTGGAGGGGAGGTGTATAACTACTATATATATATGTCATGATCCCATAGAGATAGCAGCAGCAGTTTGCAGATATAACTACTATGTTACCTGATCCCATAGAAATAGCAGTAGTATACAGATAGAGCTGAAGGGGAGGGGTTTGCAGTTTCTAGGAGGGATCTGAGGTGATGATGTCATCCTGTACTTCACACAAAGTCAGCTGACCCAGGACTGACCACTTCTTTTGACACATTAAGCTCTGTGATTTTATGTTGGTCAGACTTGTTATCCAGTTGCATGGATGCAGCTGTACTGAAATAAAACAGATGGCGCGGTAGGACCGCGGATCGTGGAATCAAAAACATTTAACATTTTTTAAAACACACATCTTTTCATGTCTTTGTGGTTGTGTCTTTTATATCTAGTATAGTAACACAGCCTATTCATGTTGGACAGCAGAGATACAGGATTCACACGCTTTTTTTTCTTCTCCGCTTTTTGTCCTTTTGAGAATGGCGGTGTCATGGTCATTCTTTTCATGGTCATTCTTTTGTATTATTGGAGTTCTTTTTTTCCTCCCATTGTGATTTGTGATTATTTTTCTCTGTCCATACACAGAACCTTTATAGGTGCTTTTTCTCACATTGTGGTTTACTATTATATTTACTATTAAGTTACTATTTTTTTTTTTATTATTTAACAGCTTATGTTTTACTATACAAAAATTTCTTATAGTTAATTAATTTCCACTGATCCGAAACATGATTCGTTACCTACTCCAGTGTTTCCCAACCAGGGTGTCTCCAGTTGTTGAAAAACTACAACTCTCAGCCTGCCCGGACAGCCTTTGGCTGAGAGTTGTAGTTTTTCTACAGCTGGATGCCCGTTTTTCTACTGCTGGATGCCCATTGTTAAAAGCTGATATTATCCTTATTGCCAGGTTGCAAACTGTTTACATCATTCCCATGATGACATCATCAACGTAGGACCCAGACTGTGGTCTCATTGACTGTCTCAGTCCAAGGGTGTCACATTGTAATTGTATAGACCTATGTCTCAATGACATCATTCAGAAGCAACCATATTTGAGCTTCCTTTGGAAATCTGGGTGGCACACATTCTGCAAGCCACCCAGCTTTACCAGTCTTCTGAAGTCCCTGCAGTGCAGTGTCCCCTTCCCATTGCCCTAGTCGGCAGTCTATTTTGGCTGTGTAAAAACTAATGAGTAAATATGACCCCTTTCCATATACCTACTAGGGCATGTTCACATAATATGAACAGATCCATACTTACCACCCTCATTCCAGGCTGTGATCTTCTTCTGTAGCCCCACCTCTTGTGACATTATTACTAGAGGTTGGGCTACAAAAGTAGAGGTCGCTGTAGGAAGGAGGGTTGGTGTGGAAAGTGTAGGAAAGTGGATGTCTGTTTACTGTATAAAGTGTACAGCCCTCCCTCCCAAGGAGTTAACAAGCGCTACTCAGCAGTGCTAGTTAACTCTTTTCCTTCTGGGCTCGTGCATAGCGTTCAGCAAGGAATTAAAGCATGAGCCATACCTGTGGCTGTCTAGTACAGCTTAGCCTTGACAATGACAGGATAGCGTGAGCAGAACCTGGCAATGTTCGGCAAGTGGTGGTTGCATCTGTAATTGATTGAACAATTCGGTTTTTGGTCTTTTTATATGAAGACATTTTTAAATAAGGGTATTTAATGGTTAATTTTCTTAAATTGAGAATAATATATTTTTCATGCCCTATAAGAGATTGTTAGTTCATATAAAACCAGACACGGGATGATGAGATTGTGATTTATTCTTTCTTATCATATTTTTTCTTCATTAATATTTTCATTTCAGCCTCAGTAGAAATTAATGCGATTTTAATAAAGCTTTTGTATCTACAATGAAATTCTGGCTATTAATTAAAATTTTCATTTTTATATTTTTTTATATTTTTTTATTTAAAAAAGAGAATTCTTATTAGCCGCTGATTTACAGGTCGGTAATATGACAAGCTTTATTTTAATCTAACATTTAATAAACCTTTAGAGACCTAAGACAATTACACATTATCGAAAAATATTTGTACCGAGAGACGGGAGGAAATTGAATCTGAATTCTGATGCGATGGAAAACTTTGTAGTTATAACTGGAATAGACCAATTCTTTAAAGGGATACTCCAGTGGAAAACATAATTTTTTTAAAAACTCAACTGGTGCCAGAAAGTTAAACAGATTTGTAAATTACTTCTATTTAACTCCTTAACGGCGAAGGACGTACAGGCGATCAACGGCCGGGACCCGCGGCTAATACAGGACATCAACGATCGCGGTGATGCCCTGTATTAACCCTTCAGAAGCGGTGATCAAAGCTGACCACCGCGTCTGAAGCGAAAGTGAAAGTATTCCCGGCTGCTGAGTCGGGCTGAACGGGACCGCCTTGGTGAAATTGCGGCGTCCCGAACAGCTTACAGGACACTGGGAGGGAACTTAACTGCCTCCTCGGTGTCCGATCGGCGAATGACTGCTCCGTGCCTTAGATCCAGGCAGGAGCAGTCAAGCGCCGATAACACTGATCACAGGCGTGTTAATACACGCCAGTGATCTGTGTAAAGGATCAGTGTGTGCAGTGTTATAGGTCCCTATAGGAGCTATAACATTGTAAAAAAAAAGTGTTATTAAAGATCATTTAAAGGGGTTATCCAGCATAAGGTGATTTTAGTACGTACCTGGCAGACAGTAATGGACATGATTAGGAAGGATCTGCGCTTGTCTTGGGCTAAATGGCTATGCTGTGATATTACCATAACACTGTGGCTAGCTTTCTGTGAAATTGTATTTCCAGTTTTCTTGTTTGCCTAAAATCCCATGATACCATTTTCCTCCTTCCCACACATCAGCTACCCCACCCATTGAAACATAAATGAGCTACAGACCTGTGGTTTTCAATCAGGGTGTCTCCAGCTGTTGCATTACTTGCAGATTGCTCTCTCCACCCATTGAAGCAGACAGGCTCCCTGTCATCAGCTGACTAGTGAGTCAGGTCTCGACCGCATTGCAAGCTGGGAAAAATCCAAGTCATTTTGTAATCTGTTAAAAATAAATATTGGGATGAAAATCACATAAGAATTGTGAGAAAACCGTCACACACAGGTACAGACACTATATTATGAACTACACTAACTTTACAGCCCCTGTAGCATAGTCAAATAAAAAAATTTCCAGAATACCCCTTTAACCCCTTCCCTAATAAAAGTTTGAATCACCCAACTTTTCCCATTAAAAAAAATAAAACTGTGTAAATAAAAATAAACATATGTGGTATTGCCGCGTGCGTAAATGTCCAAACTATAAAAATATATTGTTAATTAAAGCACATGGTCAATGGCGTACACGTAAAAAAATTCCAAAGTCCAAAAAAGCTTATTTTTGGTCACTTTTTATACCATTAAAAAATGAATAAAAAGGGATCAAAAAGTCAGATAAAAAAAAATGGTGCCGATAAAAACTTCAGATCACAGCGCAAAAAATGAGCCTTCATACCGCCCTGTACATGGAAAAATAAAAAAGTTATAGGGTTCGGAAGAGGCATTTTTAAACGTATAAATTTTCCTGCATGTAGTTATGATTTTTTACAGAAGTACGACAAAATTAAACCTGTATAAGTAGGTATCATTATAATCGTATGGACCTACAGAATAAAGAGAAGGTGTCATTTTTACCGAAATATGCACTGCGTAGAAACGGAAGCCCCCAAAATGTACAAAATGGCGATTTTTCTTCAATTTTGTTGCACAATGATTTTCTTTTCCGTTTCTCCATGGATTTTTGGGTAAAATGACTAATGTGACTGCAAAGTAAAATCTAGGAACATTTTAAAACAGAATTTTTGAAAAGTGTACAATTTCTTAAAAAAGAAACACTAAAATTTCACATGGATGTAAGGATTCGGAGCCTTTCCTGTGACACTTGAAATTTAGTTAATTTCTCTCGATCATCTCTGAGATGTTTCTCCACCTGTGGTAAATTCATCTGATTGGACAGGATTTGGGAAAATACAGCCCTGTCTATAAAAGGTCACATAGCTGACAATGCATATCAGAGCAAACACCAAGCCATGAGAGGGAAAGAACTGCCAGTAGAGCTCAGAGAGAGGATTGAGAGTACAGATCTGGAGAAGGATGTAAAAAAAAAAAAAAAAATACTTCTGCTGCACTGAAAGTTCCCATGATTCCTAAATGGCAGAAGCTTGGGACAGCCAGGACTCTTCTCAAATCTGACATCCCCATCAAACTAAATTATCAGGGAGAAGGACCTTGGTAAGAGAGGTGACCAAGAACCCAATGGTCACTCTGTAAAGCCTGGTGGGGGCTGCATCATGTCTGGAGGGGTATCCCCAATAGACTGGCCCTACTCAGGGGTGACCCCGGAACCCTGGGAACCTGAGTCAGAAGCAACAGCAGTTGGGGTGACCACCAATAGAAGAAGGAGTCATCTCTACTAAATGTAATGGTGGGAGATGTGGAGGAGGTGCCGTCAAGTCTAGAGTTGGCAGACCTCAATGAGCAGGCCGAAATCCGCTAGGGGGCACCAACACATCCTGATAGTCCTGGACCATGCGACTTGGTATACCGAGGCGCTACCTCTGCGACATACCTCCGCCAAACTCATAGCAAAGGAGCTAATGGAGATGTTTTCCCGAGTGGGCTTACCTAAAGAGGTGTTGACTGACCAGGGCACCCCGTTTATGTCAAAGGTAAAGAAACAGCTCAGTAAATTACTGCAGGTAAAACAGCTACAGACCTCCGTGTACCACCCGCACACAGACGGCCTGGTAGAAAGGTTCAATCAAACATAAAAAAATATGTTAAAGTGGGTGGCTAGAGATGGGAAGAATTGGAACCTTTTGCAGCCCTATTTCATGTTCGCAGTGCGAGAAGTGCCCAAAACCTCTACTGGGTTCTCGCCCTTTGAACTGCTGTACGGCAGACATCCACGTGGTCTGTTAGATATAGCCAAAGAGGCGTGGGAACAACAGCCAACGTCACACAAAAGTGTATTTGAGTATGTAACTCAGTTGCAAGAACGGATGGAAACAGTGCTGCCCTTGGTTAGGGAACATATGGAGGCAGCTCAGCGAGCCCAGAGCAGGCTCTATAACCGCCAGGCTCGGGTACGGAATTTTAACCCGGGAGATCGGGTTTTGGTTCTGGCTAGGTGGCAAGGTCCCTACAAAGTGATCGAAAAAGTAGGGGAGTTGACATACAGGGTACACCAGCCCGGGCGGAGGAAGCCAGAGCAAGTGTACCATGTAAACTTGTTGAAACCCTGGAGAGATAGGGAGAGTAGTGTGGATAACAGCCCCGGCCAGGTTTGTTAGGGGCAGAGTTTCCTGTCCCTCAGTCTGGTGCGAGGGAAGCAGTTGCCACAGTAAAGATTGCTGACAGCCTTGCACAGACTCAAGAGGCCAGGGTGTTCGTCAGTAAGAGCACCAATGCATTCTCAGACCTTCCTGGACATACTTCTGTCATCCACCATGACATTTTCACTGAACCCCAGGTGAAAATACTGTTGAAACCGTACCGGGTACCTGAGTCGCGACGACAAGCAATTTCGGAAGAAGTGCAACAGATGTTAAAACTCGATGTCATTGAAGAATCGAAAAGTTAGCGGGCCAGTCCGATAGTTTTAATACCCAAACCAAACATTTTTTTACGGTTCTGTAACGATTTCCGGAAATGAGGTTTCCAAGTTTGATGAATATCCAATGCCCCGAGTTGCTGAGCTTATTGAGAAGCTAGGACAAGCTCAGTACTTTTCTGTTTTGGACCTCACAAAAGTGTACTGGCAGGTACCCATGACAGAGGCTGCCAAAGAGAAAACCGCATTCGCCACACCCTTTGGTCTACATGTTGCTCCCGCTACGTTCCAAAGGCTAATGGACATTGTGCTCAAGCCACATTGTCGGTATGCTTCAGCCTATCTAGACGATGTCATCATTCACAGTACAGACTGGCAAAGTCACCTACCAAAAGTGCAGGCCGTTGTAGACTCCCTCAGGAAGTTAGGGTTAACTGCTAACCCCCAAAAATGTGCACCTGGGTTAGAAGAGACCAAAAACCTGGGGTATGTAATTGGCCGTGGAATTGTCAAACCCCAGGTATACAAAGTAGAGGCCATTCGAAATTGGCCATGACCTGTCACTACCCTACAGGTGAAGTCATTCCTAGGGATGGTGGGTTACTATATGAGGTTTATCCCCTACTTTGCTACAGTAGCTGCACCGTTAACAGACCACTTGAAGGGACGCTAGTCTGTGATGGTGCGTTGGAACGAGCAGGCAGAGCAGACTTTCTCCGCTTTGAAGTCGGCTCTATGTGGGTCTCCAGTTTTGGTGACACTCGTCTTCAAAAAGGAGTTCGTAGTACAGTCGGATTCCTCTGAGGTAGGTCTCAGTGTTGTACTCTCACAGGAAATCAAAGGGGAGGAGCATCCCATTGTCTTTCTCAGAAGTAAGCTTACCCTGGCCGAGACTAGGTATAGTGGAGAGAGAGTGCCTGGCCATTAAGTGGACACTCGAGTCTCTTCGCTATTATTTGTTAGGGAGGAAGTTTTGTCTTGTGACGGATTGTTCCCCCCTCAAATGGATGTGCCAGGCTTAGGACAAAAATTCCAGGGTCACCCGTGGTTTTTGTCCTTACAAAACTTTAAGTTCACGGTTGAACACATTACTGGTCGGTTGCTAGGCAATGCCGATGCCCTGTCACGGTCCACTGTTGCACAAGTGTTCACCCCCTCAGGGTTGAACAAGGGGGGGTATGTGAGAAGGTAAAGGGGATAATAGTGAACGGTGTAAAGTGTACCGGTATTTATTCAGTGTCTGTTCTGCGATGCAGATTGACACTGTGGCCGTAGTATGGCTGAATCCGGGACGGCTCTAACTGGGAATGGTCAAATGTAGGGTGGGGGGCATTCCCCATAATCCAGGCCACCTTTTGTCGGCCTTCAAGGCCGCCTGCTTCACCAGCTGCGGGGGATTTGCATGTTGGAGCTCACTCTTCCAGAGTGGTGAGGAGGAATCTTCCCAGCGTTTGCTCCAAGTTTGGAAGCTGGTGAGCAGACTGCCTGGAGGACTGGAAAAGACTTGCTTTATGCCGTATGGCATGGACTCAGGTGTGAATTAACACCTAAGGAACGCAGGTGGATTTTGTTACTTCTTCTTTGAACTGCAGCTAAGACTGTTTTTGCTGTTTCCCAAGTGTGAATAAAACACTGAACTTTGATTTGAAAAGTACTGTTTCCTTGCCTCCATACTACAACCGCACCTATCTGCAAGAGCGAGTCATCACAACAGTCATGGCCATAAATGCTGGCACCCCTGAAATTTTTCAAGAAAATGAAGTATTTCTCACAGAAAAGGATTGCAGTAACACATGTTTTGCTATATACATGTTTATTCCCTTTGTGTGTATTGGAACTAAACCAAAAAAGGGAGGATAAAAAGCAAATTGGATATAATGTCACACCAAACTCAAAAAATGGGCTGGACAAATTTTTTTGGCACCCTTTCAAAATTGTGGAAAAATAAGATTGTCTCAAGCATGTGATTCTCCTTTAAACTCACCTGGGGCAAGTAACAAGTGTGGGCAATATAAAAATCACAACTGAAAGCAGGTAAAAAGGGGATAAGTTCACTTAGTCTTTGCATTGTGTGTCTGTGTGTGCAACACTAAGCATGGACAACAGAAAGAGGAGAAGAGAACTGTGTGGGGACTCGAGAACCAAAATTGTGGAAAAACATCAACAATCTCAAGGTTACAAGTCCATCTGCAGAGATCTAGATTTGCCTTTGTCCACAGTGCGCAACATTATCAAGAATTTTGCAACCCGTGGCACTGTAAAAGCAAGACTACATTTTGCCAAAATAAACTTGAGTAAGCCAAAATACTTCGGAGAAAACATCTTGTGGACAGATGAGACCAAGATAGAGCTTTTTGGTAAAGCACATCATTCTACTGTTTGCCGAAAACGGAATGAGGCCTACAAAGAAAAGAACACAGTACCTATGGAGAAATGTGGTGGAGGTTCAATTATGTTTCGGGGTTATTTTGCTGCCTCTGGCACTAGGTGCCTTGAACTTGTGCAAGGCATCATGAAATCTGAGAATTACCACTGAATTTTGGATTTGGGGTGGTACTGTACAGCCCAGTGTCAGAAAGCTGGGTTTGTGTCCGAGATCTTGGGTCTTTCAGCAGGACAATGACCCCAAACATAAAAAGCCCCCAGAAATGGATGGCAACAAAGCACTGGAGAGTTCTGAAGTGGCAGCAATGAGTCCAGATCTAAATCTCATTGAGCACCTGTGGAGAGATCTTAAAATTGCTGTTGGGAAAAAGCGCCTTCCAATAAGAGAGACCTGGAACAGTTTGCAAAGGAAGAGTGGTCCAACATACCGGCTGAGAGGTGTAAGAAGCTTATTGATGGTTATAGGAAGTGACTGCTTTCAGTTATTTTTTCCAAAGGGTGTGCAACCAAATATTAAGTTAAGGGTGCCAATAAGCCCATTTTTGTAGTTTGGTGTGACATTATGTCTAATTTCTTGATAATGTTGCGCACTGTGGACAAAGGCAAATCTCGATCTCTGGAGATGGACTTGTAACCTTGAGATTGTTGATATTTTTCCACAATTTTGGTTCTCAAGTCCTCAGACAGTTCTCTTATACTCTTTCTGTTGTCCATGCTTAGGGTGGCACACACACAGACACACAATGCAAAGACTAAGTGAACTTCTCTCCTTTTTACCTGCTTTCAGTTGTGAATTTTATATTGCCCACACCTGTTACTTGCCCCAGGTAGGTTTAAAGAAGCATCATATGCTTGAAACAATCTTATTTTTCCACAATTTTGAAAGGGTGTCAATAATTTTGTCCAGCCCATTTTTGGTGTTTGGTGACATTATGTCCAATTTGCTTTTTTTCCTCCATTTTTTGGTTTAGTTCCAATACACACAAAGGGAATAAACATGTGTATAGCAAAACATGTGTTACTGAATTTCAAACCGCAATTATTTGATATATCAACACATTTTAAGACTTGGTATAATTTAATTTCAATATCTGGAAACAAATATTGTCTGTAGTTATTTGGTTGATGGGGTTTAGGAAAATACAGAGACACAGACAAGTACAACCTTTAAAGGGATATTTTTGTCCTGGAAAAAAATTCAAAAGTATGTCCTAGTGCTATAAAGAACAAAAAAGAAACCCTACTCAGCTGCCCTGATTTCAAGCTGCTGCCATTTTGATGGCTTTCACTACCCATTGCTCACTGTTACTTTCTGGTTCTTGTTGACCACACAGGTACTGCCTGCACGACCAGTCACTGACCAAGGCGGGTAACCGATGTGGTCAGTAATTGACTGAGAAGTCAAAGTGAACATGTCCAGAAAAGGGATTAGTGAACTTCTCTCCTTTTTAACTGCTTTCAGGTGTGATTTTTATATTGCCCACACCTGTTACTTGCCCCAGGTGAGTTTAAAGGGGCATCATATGCTTGAAACAATCTTATTTTTCCACAATTTTGAAAGGGTGTCAATAATTTTGTCCAGACCATTTTTGGTGTTTGGTGTGACATTATGTCCAATTTGCTTTTTTTCCTCCATTTTTTGGTTTAGTTCCAATACACACAAAGGGAATAAACATGTGTATAGCAAAACATGTGTTACTGAAATTCTTTTCTGTGAAAAATACTTCATTTTCATGAAAAATTTCAGGGGTGCCAACATTTACGTCCATGGCTGTATTTATATATATATATATATATATATATATATATATATATATATATATATATATTATTTTTTATTTATTTATTTATTTATTTTTTGTTTATTAGGTTATCATTTTAGATTTTTATATTATTTAAACATTGAGGCAAAAAAAATTGATTCTTTGGTTTATTATGTTACCATTTTAGATGTTTATATTATTTAAAGATAGAGAGGGTATATATAATATATATATATTTGTTTTGTTTTGTTTTGTTTATTATGTTATCATTTTAGATTTTTAGATTACTTAAAGATTGAGGAAAAATAAATCAAACTCTTTAAATGGTTGAGGGAAGAAAAGAGAATTACTTGTCCAAATCCTGTATGTAACATTAAAGAAAAGAATGATGGAATGAGATGAATGGTTTTGCAATTGGATAACCTTGTTACACACTCTTACCTCATGGGTCTTCTTCAAATTAGTGTGAGGTTGACAGGACCTGCTGAGAGACGCCTCAGGATCTAAAGTGTAGAGAATGGAGATGTCAAAGTGACTCCAACACATGATGGCATCCTCTGGATGTGTATTGAATTGCATTTTTATAACACGGAGAAGCGTGTCTCAGTTGTTCTCGAGGACATCATGCTTACTTTACTCTTACCGGACACAGAGCATCCAAAGTGACAGAGTGATTAGCTCCCATAGACGGCAATGATGAATTCTTCTTTACATGTAAATTACCCACCATGTTTTGTTCCCTTGTTCGCAAAATAATAAAAAAAAAGCACAAAAGTGAAATAAACACTTTTGTTCTTGTCAACGTCTCCTCCGTATTTAATCTGCAGAAGAAAAAAAAAAAAGATGAAAAGACCGAAAATTGACGCTTTGATTTTCTTTCTTATTCCTTTTATGTTTTCTTTTGTATGTGGAAATATTTCAAATGTTCCTGCATATAATATTATCACAGTTAAAAAAATGGATTAACAATTAGGAAATACAATCATTTATTTAGTTTAAGAAAATACTATATTAGTAAATATATCATCTTAAGTAGAGATTATAAAAATACCAAATTAGGTTTTTACTTTGAACCCACAATTATTTGATATATCAACACATTTTAAGACTTGGTATAATTTAATTTCAATATCTGGAAACAAATATTGTCTGTAGTTATATGGTTGATGGGGTTTAGGAAAATACAGAGACACAGACAAGTACAACCTTTAAAGGGATATTTTTGTCCCAGAAAAGAATTCAAAAGTATGTCCTAGTGCTATAAAGAACAAAAAAGAAACCCTACTCAGCTGCCCTGATTTCAAGCTGCTGCCATTTTGATGGCTTTCACTACCCATTGCTCGCTGTTACTTTCTGGTTCTTGTTGACCACACAGGTACTGCCTGCACGACCAGTCATTGACCAAGGCGGGTAACCAATGTGGTCAGTAATTGACTGAGAAGTCAAAGTGAACATGTCCGGAAAAGGGATTAGTGCAGACCTGAATCTCAACAGAAACCATTCTCCTTACCTACATGATGATTCTCCCAAAATGGAGGCCCTTCAACTAGGCGATAGTCCCTGCACTTGCTAAATGCAAAGGGCATTAGGAAAGTCAGACAGGTTAGGTCAGCAACACACAAGTAGAATCGGTACAAAATCAGCAAATGAGAGACAAGCCAAAACCAGTAGGGTAGCATAGTACAAAATCAGAACCAGTGTTAGAAGAAGCAAGGGTCAAATGAGGAGGGTAGTGTAGTACAGAGTCAGGAGGACAAAGCAGGGTCAGGTCACAAGCAGAGGTCAAGTCACAGCAAGTCACTGTGGGAAACACAAGGACTACAGGGGTCAAGATTGCTGGTGATGAGATCGGTTAAAGTACAGACTATAGATACAGGGCAGTTTTAATGTCCCACAGCTAGGAGATATGAGCATCAATGTTGCAGCTGATTAGGTTCACGTCTCCACATTGGCTGGGTCGGCCATCTCATACAGTGATGAACTGCCCTGCGACGTAAGGACAACAAGAAATGCCACTAGCCGGATGAGTGAGGACTGGCGGCTGTGCTGGAACAATACCATGTAAGTTCATGATAGACCATCTGAGAACATCTGTGAAATAATCCAAAACAGTGCTATATACAGATGGGACTGTAATTTGACTGGTAACATTGTTGCCAAGATTTTAAGCCTGGAGGACTGAATGCCCAGTAATGGCAAAACATCTCCCCCCCTGGGGTTATCTCTGCCATCAGCGTTTCCTTAGACTGTTGGTATCTATATTGATTACTCAAATATGTATGGCTTTCAATTAGAGATGATCACATTTTTGGAAAATTCGATTCGGCAGATTTGCCGAATTTTCCGAAAAAAATTTGATTTGATCTGAATTTATTTGCGGCAAATCGCTATTAAAAACATTTATTTCTGGGCTACAGAGAGCCTCAATAGGGGTATAGAACACTTTGCCTTCTCGTAACACACATAGGGAGTGTGCTGGGGTAGTGAAATAATACTGTTATTCAGTATGACATGCAGAATCACTGCCGCACAGCGGAACAATGACAAAGCCTGGTAATTGGAATGCGCAAACTTTAAATCCTTTTTTGAGGACCCATTGGAGGGCAAGTCTGGTGACAGCAGCCGTGATAATTCAAGCTCCAATAGTGTATAATTGCTGCAGTGTAAAGTATGGAAAAGCTCCTAGTTGTATCTTAAAATTGAGCTGGCAGTCCGCCGCAAGGCCAGCTACCGCCTGTCTCAGCCCCTGTCTCTCAGCGCACCCCCATGGTCATGACTGAGTGTCCACTTGAAAATAGAGGAATTGCAGTACCAGCAACTTGGAAAGGAGAACATTCAGCTTCTGCGCCATTGGTTGAGTATGCGTATACTGCTATAAGTTGCAGCAGTGAAAAAGCTCGTACTTGTATCTTAAAATCGAGGTGGCGGTCCGCTGCATGGCCAGCTACCGCCTGTCCCAGGCCATGCCTCTCAGTGCCCCCCCCCCCCCCATGTTTATGACTGAGTGTCCCAGGTGCCTGAGGTGCTTACTTTGAAAAAATACTGTCAAACTACAAGATCAATATAACAAGATCACATGGTGTCCCAATAACAGTGCCTAGAGGTGGCAGCAGCAAGATGAAACCATAGGGCAGCACTATGATATGGCAGCAGTATGAGGAGATGTGGCAGCAGTATGAGGAGATCATATGACGGCACAATGACGCAGTCTGGAGCATATGTAGGCTGCCACCTCCAGACTGTTTGTACTCCTTCACAGTGGTGCAGGCCTGACCCGGGAGGGCTACTGGGTAGATCCTGCTGGTATCAAATGCTTGTTGAAAATATCAAGCCATGCATGTATAAGTAAGCACGGGTGGTACTGCGGAACTGCGTATCAAACTTTGAATGTTTTATTTAATAAGTTATGGTTTAATTTTCTTGCTCCAACCTGTTTCTTTGCATTCTTGTGGTAATTCCAGAAAGAACATATGAAGACAAGCAATACTCGAGTTTTATAAAAAAAAATATCATCTGTCCGATTAGCCTAATTTTCCCAAAAAAATGTTGTTCTTTCTGAATTTATTTGGGTCAAATACCTATTAAAAACTAACATGAGCCAGTGGAGACCAAATGACGGTAGAATGACACAGCTTGGCAGCAGCTCCAATAGTGTATAATTACTACTACAAGATCAATATAACAAGATCACATGGTAGCACAATGATAGAGCCTAGAGGTGGCAGCAGCAGTCACGTTAATTCCAGCTCCAATAGTGTATTATTACTACTACAAGATCAGTAAAACAAGATCACATGGCAACACAATGACAGAGCCTAGAGTAGGCAGCAGCTTGATGAGACCATAGGGCCTTTCACAGCAACTAGGCCCTTATGATTTTAACACCACGTAGGTGTACGTACAATTTACCCATTTGAGAGGAGGACAATAAGCTCAGCTACAAATTAGGCTACAAAAACAAGTGTGTAGCTTTGGCTGGCCTTTGACAGTAGCTAGGCCAAAACTAGTTTGACAGGAAAAAAAATAGCACACCACCTATGTATGCACAGGTTACACTTATGAGAGGACAATATGCTCCACTATGCAACCTGTATTAGGCACTAAAAGAAGGTGACTATGGCTTTTAGTGCACTGCTCCCCCTAGCTGGCCCCTATAAGCTTTAGTTTATAGGGTGATCCGCCGCCCGCCTTCCCAGAGTTCCTTGCCCCATGTCCTCACATGTGGAGCCGCCATTTTAGATGCCCTGGAGCCTGGACCACACTAAATGGAGTTTAATAAAGTGATTTGTTTTATCGAATGGCGGCAATATTTAAATTCATTGCAAATCAAATTTTTCATGAAATTCATAATGAATTTGGATTTGTCAGATTCAATTTGTTCAAAATAAATCAAAATAAATAGCTTGTAGTAAAGCACTATCCCACATTTTAATCATAAATTCCACACAATGGCCCTGCTACACATTTTGCATCTGGGGCCAGCAACTTAATGTTACACATAAGATGTACATAAAGATATCTACATTTTTAACTGATTTATAAATTCAATAGGGAAGATTTATCAAGCTGTCTTATAGTAAGGTGGTCTTTGTTGCCCATTGCAAACAATATTAGCTCAGCTTTAATTTTGCTGTAATTAGTTTTTATGGCTGAAAACCTCAGGATTCAGTCTTTTATCAATGGCGCAGGATCCTCACAGCCTCACTTGCAAACTGACAAATAGATTTGAAATCCAGTGATGAGTTGTCTTCAGCACCCTTGCTGATCTATGCTAATCGAAAAACCTGGAGAGGCCCTGGAAGGCGATAAATGGCTCCACTTCTAAACCTGTCTTTCATACCATAAAAATCCAGACCTGTTAACAGGACTTACCAAAGCCCCTAGCAAGCTAAGTCTTGACAGTGATTTAGCTATTTCTGGATATTCCATATCCCACCCGGTATTCCCTGGAGACATGGGCTGCCTGGAACCTGGTTTGTTCTATGCAACAGGGGCAAAACCAAAAACATTCCCTTAAAGTGGTACTCCTCCCCTAGACATCTTATTCCCTATCCAAAGGATAGGGGATAAGATGTCTGATTGCATGGATCCTGCCGCTGGGGACTCCCATGATCTTCCTGCGGCACCCGGCATTCGTATAGATCACCAGATGCAGCGCCGTAGGCTCGTGACTTCACAGTCGTGCCCCACTCGTGACGTCATGGACACCCCCCCTCAATGGACACGTCCCCTAATGTGGGGCGTGATCGTGACATCAAGAGCCTCCGCCCTGCATCGCCAGTCATCCAGCACAGAGCGAAGTTCGCTCCCTGCACCGGATGTTTGGGGTGCCGCAGCCGACATTGCAGGGGTATCCAGTGGCAGGACCCTCGCGATCAGACATCTTATCCCCTGAGCTTTGGATAGGGGATAAGATGTCTAGGGGTAGAGTACCCTTTTAACCTGCAAACAACCAAATAATCTGACTACTTTCTACCTGTGGTCTTCAACCTTTGGACCTCCATCTGTTGTGACACCCCCCCCCCCACCTTTCCTCCAACTACAGTCTTTCAGGACATACTGGCGGTTGTAGTTTTGCAACAGCTGCAAAACCGCAACTACCGTAAAACCATCCTACCAAAGTTTCTTCCATATCACCCCTTAGCAAGGTCTTTACGTCTTTCCCTTCTTCTCCCAGTCTAGGTATATAAAACAAGACATAACGTTTACTGCCTATTTACTTTGATAATGCCACGCGCACTTAATAACGCTTTATGACATTTTACGATAACCAGCCACTAATAGAAGTGTTATTATTTGTCATAATGCCTTCATTTCACAATCTAGATGCTACCCACTCATAAAATAAAATGCCAGCATCCCTCACCTATGATTGGCACATGCAATATTGCAAATGAGAAAATGAACCCGAGTTATTATGTAGTTTGAGGGCAAAATATTTTGTTCTGAACATAAATTACACTTCAAAAAAGAAAAAAGAAAAGCTAAATAAAACAACTTCTTCCTTTCAGTAATAAACTGTCAGTATAACCTTAAGACTTTATAATATTAGTTTCTAAGGAGCTGATGAAATTCATTTGCCTCAGCTTAGAGATGACTGTATATTTATTACTGAGAACAAAAACCCTGGTGAAAATGAATTTAATGTCAGGTAATAATCATTCACGCTGCCCATAAATAATGTGTGGGATTCTTCGCACATATCTTCTGTCGTAACTTCTCTGTAACTTCACTCCAGCTCGGCCTTCAAGGTCAATTATTCATGCTCAATTCTACTAATTGAGGCTCACATTGAATTTGGGGGCGGGTCACTATAGGTAGGTGTGTGGTGTCGAGTGAGGGTAATGTGTGAATTAACCCTTTCGTGACGCCAGGGCTTGGTTGACCTATAGACTACCCGAGGTAGATCAGCTTCTCCTGTGCCAGGCAGGGGGCAAATCATTTCTCCGACGCAAGGTTACGGATAACTAGCTTTACTGAGGTTGGAAAGATGGAAAATCCATTACAGCTCAGATTGGCATGAAGGAGATGCAGGGTGAACTTTGGGGAAGCCTATTGGCTTGCTGTAACTTATGGTTGTTTGTGCTGTATATGGCGGACTTGACTTGATTACAACCCACGCTAGACTGTAGTTACTTGGACTTGACTAACTTGGCTGACTTGACTTGAATTGATCCCCGGACTTTAGTGCTTATGGCCAGGCTTTGACTTTCACCCAGGCGCAGGGGTTAACTAGTAGTAGATGCGTGGTTGCTGGACTAGGCCTCAGGCTTCCTTCGGAATCACCTCACAGACAGACTCCACAATTCTCTCAACTGTACCACAGCAACAACTGCAGAACTGAACTCTGGTTACACTATATATGAGAGTAATTCAGTGCATTCCCATTGGGCAGATAAATCACATGGTTCACCTCTGCATACTCCCCTAACAACAAGGTCCATAACAACAGGTTTAAGGTTTAAAGTTACAAATACACAGAAAATACATTAACCATTGGAAAATAGTTTATATTATTGAGTCCTGAGGAATGTGGGCCCAAAACGGAGACTGAAGCAGCATTTGCCACTCAGGGTGGGCAGGAATATAGAAGAACACGTTATTCTCTACTGGGTCACCACAAACTCCCCCTCTAAAGAAAAGTCATCCTCATCGTAACGTCCGGGAGGGCGGATGGTGCTGAAGAGTCCTAATTGGTCTAGTTAGGACAAACAAAATAGTTCCTGGGGCATTAGTGAAAATGTCCATCACAGGGCTATATACATTTTTCCTGGGACATTGGTCAGAATATCCTTCACAGGGATGTAAACAGTTGTAAAAGTTCATGTGGCATTTATACGACTGTAATGGAATGAAGACAAAAGATCAGACCGGCAGACTCACCACGTTTCTCTTCTTCTTTATTTGCGTCAGCAACGCATAGACAAATACTCACAAACTTGGGGGGTCAGGACGTGCAGTGGGGGGACAAACTGGCAACAGACTCCGTTTCGCACGGACCACCGTGCTTCCTCCGCCTCAGTTTTGACCAGAGCACCACCACCCTCATTCACATCCATCCACCTATACCACATCGAGTCCACCAGTGATAGCAGTGCCGTGCCACTCGCGTTATCTTCTATATTTATACGACTGTCCTTACATACTCCAGGTGAACTTAAAAAAAAGTCACACGCCAAAGAACAAGAAGAAAGTAACGGTTATTGTAACAGCTCTAATGGGTCATTTGTACCTTTGTACTAACCCCTATATTACTGATACTGACATTTTTTATTTTTAGTATATTGAGGTACAGACAACAATGATTTCCACTTAAGGTGCTATTTTAACTGACCAGGTGCTCTCTCTGGTCACAAGAGAACCCTGTGCACAGTGGACAGGAAAAACAATTAGTATTGATATGCACTGGAGTAGAAATACACTGACCATGAGATAACAGTCCTGACTTGAGACATTTATTTAGTACTGTACACCAACTCACTATCTGTACACAATGGCCCTTATTTACTAAGAGTGTTGTGTAGGGTTCTTTGTGGGTTTTAATTCCCTACTATTTATTTTCCACAGTATTTACTAAGGTTTCCCTACATTTTCCACTTTCCCTACACTCTGCTTTTTTTTTTTACACATGCGCTGATCTGTGGGGTTTTTCTCAGCTCAAATGCACCACATTTTATGTGGAAACCTTAGTAAATATATTGGGTTTTTGTGAAAATGTCGGGGAAATGCCCCTTTTGGAGACCACGTCCCTTTCCTGGTGGTCACGCAAATTTAGAGGGCTTTCTTTGAAAAATGTTAGCGCAAAATCTGGCGCAGACAGAGTTTCTGGCGCAATTCGACACAATCTGGCGCACAATCCGACAAAACATGTGGGCCAATATGCATTATATGCATTTCTGTCTATTATACATTTTACTTATTCTACTTTTCTGACTGCACATGAAATTGTTTAGCATATTTACTTTTCTTAATGCTATACAATCCTATTGTAACAACATACATTTTATTACTGACTTTAAATATATACATTTGTTTTGTGTGCAACCTGTAGCTATGAGGTACTGCTATTTTTGATCAGGATACCTTCTGCACCCCTGAATCAGCTGGAAGAAAGACATTAGACACATTATAAGTCAACACAAACATTTGTATATACATTTTGTACAACTCTGGCCCTTTAGTACTTCTTCAGCAATCATCATCATGACGTTAAACTTTTTATTTATTTTTTTATTATTTGACCCACATGAGCACTTCTTCATCAACATTTTTGCTATTTTGTCCTATGATTTAATGTAGTACTCTATCAGAGTTCTAGGTACTGTAAGTCTTAGAAGTTCACGGCCGAAGCCGGGTACATACTTAAGAATATGGTTACAGTTAGAGTTCTTGGATTGGTTGCCAGGCACATTTTCTTAAACAGTTGCAAAACTGGAAATACAAAACAAATCAGCACTCCACTTTTTACTTTACAGTCAGTGAGACACAACTAGAACAGTCAGGCGCTTTTCGCCTTAAAGGGGTACTCCTTTGGAAAACATTTTTTTTTTAATTAACTGGTGCCAGAAAGTTAAGCAGATTTGTAAATGACTTCTATTTTAAAAAAATCTTTACCTTTCCAGTACTTTTTAGCGGCTGTATGCTTCAGACGAAATTCTTTTCTTTTTTAATTTCTTTTTTGTCTTGTCCACAGTGCTCTCTGCTGACACCTCTGTCCATGTCAGGAACTGTCCAGAGCAGCATAGGTTTTCAATGGGGATTTTCTCCTGCTCTGGACAGTTCCTAATACGGGAATCAGACAAAGCAGAAATTCAAAAAGAAAATAATTTTCTCTGTAGCATACAGCTGCTAATAAGTACTGGAAGGGTAAAGATTTTTTAATAGAAGTCATTTAAGAATCTGTTTAACTTTCTGGCACCAGTTGATTTAAAAAAAATAAAATAAAAAATTTCCACTGGAGTACCCCTTTAACCCCTTAAGGACACATGACGTACTGGAACATCATGTGTCCGCGTCATAGCGGGTCGGGCCTGGCCTCTAACAACGGCCGGGACCCGTGACTAATAGCGCGCGGTATTGATCGCTGTGCCGCGCGCTATTAACCCTTTAGACGCGGCGTTCAAAGTTGAACGCCATGTCTAAAGTGAAACTGAAACCATGCCGGTTAGCTCAGTGGGCTGTTCGGGATAGCCGCGGCGAAATCGCGGCATCCCAAACAGCTTACAGGACAGCAGGAGGGTCCCTATCTGCCTCCTCGCTGTCCGATCGCCGAATGACTGCTCAGTGCCTGAGATCCAGGCATGAGCAGTCAAGCCGCAGAATCATCAATCACTGGTTTCTTATGAGAAACCAGTGATCAATGATAAAGATCAGTGTGTGCAGTGTTATAGGTCCCTATGGGATAACAATGATCAGTATAAGAGATCAGTGTGTGCAGTGTTATAGGTCCCTATGGAAGCTATAACACTGCAAAAAAAAAGTAAAAAAAAAAGTGAATAAATATCATTTAACCCCTTCCCTATTAAAAATTTGAATCACCCCTCTTTTCCCATAAAAAAAAACCCACAGTGTAAATAAAAATTAAAATAAACATATATGGTATCGCCGCGTGCGGAAATGTCCGAATTATAAAAATATATCCTTAATTGAACCGCACGGTCAATGGTGTGCGCGCAAAAAAATTTGATCAATAAGTCCTATCAATGCAAATATGGAACCGTTAAAAACTTCAGATCACGGCGCAACAAATGAGCCCTCACACCGCCCCATACACAGAAAAATAAAAAAGTTATAGGGGTCAGAAATGACAATTTTAAACGTATTAATTTTCCTGCATGTAGTTATGATTTTTTCCAGAAGTACGACAAAATCAAACTTATATAAGTAGGGTATGATTTTAACCGTATGGACCTACAGAATAAATATCAGTTGTCTTTTTTACCGAAAAATGTACTACGTAGAAACGGAAGCCTCCCAAAAGTTACAAAACAGCAGGTTTTTTTTCAATTTTGTCTCACAATGATTTTTTTTTCCGCTTCATCGTAAATTTTTGGGCGCAATGACTGACGTCATTACAAAGTGGAATTGGTGGCGCAAAAAATAAGCCATCAAATGGATTTTTAGGTGCAAAATTGAAAGAGTTATGATTTTTTAAAGGCAAGGAGCAAAAAAAACAAAATGCAAAAACGGAAAAAACCCCGGTCCTTAAGGGGTTAAGGATTGTCAGATGGGATACTTTTCATCCCGCGCAGGTCTTCCTGGTCTGGGACATGAAGCGGGGTCCTCTGGATTGTACCCCCTCCATTGGATTTACAGTGGTGTTCCAGAACACCTTGCTCAAACTGGAATGTGAGATGGTAACCACCATCTGGACCGCAGCAGTTTGCGCCACTCAGCAGGAGTAGGCCGAGGCACTTTAGTTGGTGCCCGTTGTTGTGGCCAAACCTTCTCAATGCCGGGAGTAGGCCAGGCACATCAACAGCAAATGTTTTTTTTGGCACAGCTACGTACTTTGGAGCTGTGACTTGCATCTCAGGCAGAAACTGTTCCTCTTGAACTTTACCCTTTACTTTAGGGGACAGCAGGTCAAAAAGGATCCGCATTCCAATCTTCTGAGAATACTTTGAGAATACTTCTGGGAAGTATTCAAAGGGGGGCTTTGTGGGGTTCTCTGGTCTGGTCACAACTGCCGCCCATTCCCCTTGAGCACTTTTGACTGGTGTGTATTTTACTATCTCCCCACTCTCTAAGGAGTGTAGGTTGGTTGGGAGATAATCTCTCTTTATGGCTCTTCTGTTGACCAGAAATGTGCTGCCATGATGGCAGTCCATTAACGTGCCAAACCCCCTGAACCCAAATTTGATCACTGTGGCTCTTCTCTGAATTAGGGGTCGCTCTCCTGCTCTGGGGTGCTCTAGCATCCATACATAGAAGTGCTCGGGGTGCTTAGTATCTCCTTGCTGGGCTTTTCGCACCTCATAAAAAAGGTCTCTTGGACCATACTCTCGCCTCCTCTGCTCCCTCATTTCATCCAAGATAGCAGTCATTCGGGCCTCTCGTTCAGCCCTTTCAGACCAGGCTTCAGGGATTGGGGGATGCTCCTTTCCGGGCAAGGGCAGGAGGTACTGGTGCATGTAGCGGACTACTTGGGGCTTATTGCCAAACACCCATCGGGGTATTGGGGGTGACTTTGGCCGTGGCATAGGCTGTGGGACCTGGGGTGCAGACTCGGGGCTTGAAGGAGTGGAAGGTGTAGAAAAACTGGCATCCACCTGGGTACTCACTTCAGACTCCTCTGTAGTTTTCTCTGCCCAGGATCCCCAGGTCCGGTGATATGGCGACAGCCTCATCGGCGATGTGCTGCGGGATGATGCCAGGGTTCCCAGACTGAGCTTACCAGCCAGCAGCTGTCGTCTTCGGGGAGCAGAACTTGAAGACACCGCTCGTCCAGTGACAGCTTCCCAAGGCGATCCGCTAGCACTTGGAAAACTTCTGCACAGCCGCCACGACTTCTTGCAGCACCGCGCCCATGGGCAGGATGCAGACTTTCACAGGCATTCTTCGAGGGCTTTTCTCCAACTCCGTTAACCCTTGCTGGTACCGGACATTTTGTATAATGCAACATGGCTTCTGTTCGCACTTTGCACATGACGGACACAGACTTTGGACTTTCACAGTGGCAGACAATAAACTTTTCTCCTCACCCTTTATTTCACAAGTGCCTCTTCGCATAAATGCTTAAACAGACAAAGTCTCATACAAAACTGGTGCAATTTTTGTCTCATGGAATTGCGGTTTTTCTGCAATATGGACACACTTCAGACTAGGTGGGGTTTCTTGCATAAGGCACACATCCGTATCCTGTTCATGATGCCAAAAGTTGTGGTGTCCGGTGAGGGTAATGTGTGAATTAACCTTTTTGTGATGTTAGGACATGGTTAACCTATACATCACCCGAAGTAGACCAGCTTCTCTTGTGTCGGGCATGGGGCAAATAATTACTCTGATGCAAGGTTACGGATAACTGGCATTACTGAGGTAGGAAAGATGGTACAATCCATTACAGCTCAGATTAGCATGAAGGTTTAAGGTTGAAAGTGACAAGTACACAGAAAATCCATTTTCTTGCATAGCGGGGGCGGGGGGGGTGATGTCACACGGGGGCGGAGTCATGATGTCACGATACTCCGGCCCCGTGGCCGCCAACCGGTTGTTTCTGAGCTAGCACCGCGGCTTGCAGTTCAAACAGGTGGGTGGCGAATACAAGATTGCGGGGCTCCCCAGCTGTGGGACCCCTCGCGGTGAGACATCTTATTCCCTATCCTTTGCATAGGGGATAAGATGTCTCAGGGCCAGAGTACCCCTTTAAGGTGAAAATGGGCTTGGTCCTTAAGGGATTAAAGGAATCTAAAGGTGGTCATAGGCTCTCAAGAGTACAAGAACATTTGGCCAACAGCTATTTCTCCCAATCTCTCCATAAACATGTGTGCTTGCTTCAACTCAACTTGGGTGTAATGTCAATGGGGAGAGGGCAGAAAGCCACTGCCAGACATCTCTGTTGGCAGCTTATCTACCTTTCAGAACAAAGGATCAGGTATGCTGCGTTTCAACACATCAGATCCTTTTTTCCTTTGGCCTCCATAGGGGGTAATGGGCAGCAGAATGAGAGGCAGTAGATAAGCAAGTGATAAAATGTCAAGCACAGGGTGTCAAAGGATGGGTCAAGACACACAGGACAGAACGAGGGCCATTAAATTTGTCGCAAGTTTTCTAGAATCTCAGCACACCAGCTCACCTTTTTGGGTCAGTTATTATGCTTTTCATCCTATATCCCTGACAGGGACTCACAGGAGCATACCGTGAAAGTAGCTTGTAATCACTCATTGTGCACATTCCAGAAGAAGAGATGCTCCCAGACTCTAGTGGACCCAGGCACTAGAGGCTGGAAACCCAAACTTCACATCCTCGGATGCGCTAGGACACCTGTGGTGGTGCTAAACCTGGGTGTCCTAGTGTATCCTGAAAAAAAAGTAGTTCCAGTTTTGGATGGAATTTGTATTTAATGTATTTTCTTTATTTTACTCTGGAGATCAACGAGTTAACTTTTTTAGCACATAAAAATGAATTTACTGACAAGTAGCTGACAATTAGTTTAAACACATATAGATTGCCGGAGAGTTCTGCATTTGTAACTTTTAATGTCTGTGTACCCAGAAGGAATTCAACAAATCATTGGCTTTGTGCTGCAGCGTATAGATTTCCTTTAATCAGCATTTAAGGATGATAGCGGCTCCAACACATATAAAAGAGAAATGCCCTGGTGCTCCATAAATGCGAACTTCACTGAGCGGCGACGTTGTGCTCTGCTGAGTGAGGCTAAGAAATGTATTCATCTGGAACTGAAAGAAGAGCTCAATATATCTGTGCCTATTGGAGGGGGGCTTAATATATCTGGACCTGAGGGGGGGGGGAGTTAAAATATATCTGGACCTGAGGGGGGGGGGGGGGGTGCTTAATATATCTGGACCTGAGGGGGGGGGGGAGTTAAAATATATCTGGACCTGAGGGGGGGGGGGGGGCTTAATATATCTGGACCTTGGGGGGGAGTTAAAATATATCTGGACCTGAGGGGGGGAGGGGGCTTGATATATCTGCACCAGAGGGGGAAGTAAATTTATCTTGACCTGAGGGGAGAGCTCAATAGAACTAGACCTAGGGGGAGGGGGGGGGGGGGGTTGTTAAATGTCTGGACCTGAGGAATGGGGCTAAATATAATTTGATCTGAGGGGGGAGCAGGGATGTAGCTAAAGAGGTAGCAGAGGTAGCAGTCGCACCAGTGGGCCTCAGTGGGCACAAAAACACATCTGCCCCATAAGAGACCAGTATTTTAATTGGCATATGGGGCCCTGTTGCAGATTTTGAATCAGGGCCCAGTAGCTACAAGCTACGCCTCTGGGCACAAAAAATCTGCACCTATTAGAGGAACTTTATATATCTGGACCAGAGGAGAGAACTCTAAATATCATGACCTACAGGGGGAGCTTGATGGGGACCACTGAAACCACTCCCCCCCCCCAATCTCCTGTCTGGCACCCCGGCTCTCTGAGAGGAGTGCGTGCTACACAAGCTACTTTCAGAGAGCCTGGGTGCCGGGCAGGAGATCATGGGGGTCCCAGTGGTGAAACCCACCAGTGATCAAGCACTTATCCCCACTGGGGCCCCCCTGCGATCTCCTGCCTGGCACCCCAGCTCTCTAAGAGGACCACTTGTTGCATGTTCTCCTGTCAGAGAGCCAGGGTGCCGGGTATGAAATCACAAGGGTCCAAACTCCACCTCCGCAATCAAACACCTATCCCCACTGGGAACCCCCTGTGATCTCCTGCCCAGTGTCTCGGCTCTCTGATGGGACTGCATGTTACAAGTGCTCTTCTTAGGGTGCCAGTCAGGAAATCGCATCCGCCGCTCCCCACTGCCCCCCACCGCCCCCCCTACATCACCATCAAGCACTTTTCCTCTATCCTGTGGATAGGAGATACGTTTTCTTTTGCCGGACTACCCCTTTAATGTTAGGGACGAAGGGGTGTTTAGAAGCTTTTGAATTTCTTTGTGCGTTCTTCATTGTTTATCAGGACGTTTTTCTAAGTCGTCTCATCGTGCGGGCAGCATATAGATAGCCATCTCCCGACGTTGCTGATCTTGATTACTAAACATAACATATTTCTTCAGACAAATGAGAAAAAAAAGAGGAATCAAAAGGTTGGAAACAGTTCTCAAGGACTCACGCTGCCATTTAGCATGCTGAGTGCACTGAATCACATAATAATAGCCTTCATAATATTGACCTACAACATAATTAATTTACTAGTTGGAACATGACTCACAGAACGTTGGGCCTTTTCCTGCTAACTTTTCAATGGGCACAATGTGAAGATTTTTAATGAGGCTTTTTCGTCGCCCGAACTCTTTTCTTCAAGTAACTTATTTTTTTTTTCTTTTTTCCTTCACAGTGAGCAGAATGTGCAAATACAGGTATTTATCAGACATGGCGACAAAAAAAAAAAATTTAAGCAGGCTCACGGGGGAGCAGCCGCTATTGAGCGATGTGTTTGTTTGTATGCGACGTAGCGGCGGAGAGTCTTAAAGAGCTTTTAATAGTTTTATTTACCTGCTTAAAAAAGTCTCCGTCTCTTCAGATGATGTGATCTCTGGTGTTCGTGCCTCGGGGCCCCTGTATGACTGGAGCGTCTGAGTTCACTGAGTGGGAAAAGTATAAAAGTATACATATATATATGACTTTGCCCTTATAAAGAGTGAAGGACGGATTTAATTAGAGCAGAAATGCATATTAACCTGCCCTAATCTGAGCTACTGCCATTTTGACAGTGCCCGGGCCCCGGACGCCTGCTACCTCTTGCCAATCATTGGTTGAGGCAGGACGAGATGTCATCAGGTGGGTTGTTGATTTGACAAGTCCCAATATAATAAAATGAAGCACCCTGACTCTTTTTTGTGCTAGGAGTGCTTATCCCACCCTCACTTCACTTCATCGGGACAAAGATGATGCTGCAGTTGGACAGGATTTTGTTCTGGATGGTATGGGGACCCCTAGTGGTCTTTTTTTTTTTTTTATAAGTCATGATTTCTGTAAAAAGGAGATAACATTTTTGATTAAGTATATTAGAAAGGTTAATGTTTTGCCAAAATATACAATGTAAAAAAGGTTTTTGATTCTGACAGTGCCCATATAAAGAGGTATTATCATCATCGGGTTTACCTTGCTTAGACAGCACTGCTTCCTTGCAGTGTCCAAAAGAAGGGGCAAAACGCCAAAGCCCATTGACAGTGGCCACATGGGAGGCACTTATGGGTCCCCAAATTAATTGAAGGGTTTTGAGGTTTTCCTCCTTTTGTTCTCATTTTTGATCTCTCTCATTTTTTTTTAGGTATGATTTATTCTGCAATCCTATGTGGGGGCTGCAGTTAATTTTATCTCTTTTAGAATCTTCTTTGGTAAAATTTCATCCTGTCTTCTGATTGCTCTGCAGCATTTTTAGCGGAGTGGGTGGGCACAAAGGAATACCCCTAGTGCAATCTGGGTGCAAAATCTATGGCATGATAAAGGTGTTGAAATGGCACAGGGGTGATGAAATGGCATGGGTCGTGATGAAATGGCACTAGGGGGTGATGAAATGGCATAGGGGTGATGAAATGGCACTAGGGGGTGATACAATGGCACAAGGGGGTGAGGAAATGGCATAGTGGGTGATGAAATGGCATAGTAGGTGATGAAATGGCACTAGGGGGGTGATGAAATGGAACTAGGGGATGATGAAATGGCATAGTGGGTGATGAGATGGCACTGGGGGTGATGAAATGGCACTAGGGGGTGATGAAATGGCACTAGGGGATGATGAAATGGCATAGTAGGTGATGAAATGGCACTAGGGGGGTGATGAAATGGAACTAGGGGATGATGAAATGGCATAGTGGGTGATGAGATGGCACTAGGGGTGATGAAATGGCACTAGGGGATGATGAAATGGCATAGTGGGTGATGAAATGGCACTAGGGCTGATGAAATGGCATAGTGGGTGATGAAATGGCACTAGCGGGTGATGAAATGGCACAGGGGGGAGGGGGGGGGGTGACTATCTATAAAAGCCGTGACAGAATGTTTGCAGAGTGGGCACGATTGGACACACACATTGCAAAAGCAGGCAGTTATGGGCAGAAATTTTGCAGAATCGGGCACTATGAAGAAAACAGTCCTGCACGGGGCTCTAACACACTTCTCTCTCTTCGCTCCCTGTGTCAATCAGACCATAACAGCCCAATAAACTTACATTATGAGTCCATCTTGGTCATGTGACACGGAGCAAGGTTAGAATGCGCTAACAATGTACTTATCCCAGATGATGTCTTTTTGACATATCAAAAGTTTTTTTTTTTCATGACAGTGCCTATTTAAGGGTAGTTCTTTTTCCAACAAACAGTGCCACTCCTGTCCATGTTTGGTATTGCAGCTCAGCTCAATCAGGCTGCCATACCACACAAATCCTATGGAAAGGTAAAGTGCTGCTTCAGGAAAATAAACAGCCATGTTTTATACTATTCCAGTAAACCCTTTTGTGGGTCATTACCACTCTGTGTCATGTAACCATACAAATGGATCAAGACATTACATCCCCTATTGCCTCTTTAGCTACCATTGTAATGCCATCCTTAAATAGAGACATATATATCAGTAAATTGTCACAATATCTCCCCATCTAACAATATGTAACACTTTGTAATTTATATCATTTCATATTCATGGGAAATAAGATGAACCATTCTATATTAAAATAGGCAATTTCAGATATCTACGATAGATGCTTAAATTTCCTGTGAATCGTCTTATCTCACCAATGATAGAAAAGAAAGTCATATAGTTCTAATTAGACCAAAAAAAAAGAAAATGATGAACTTTTCTTGGAAAACTTTATCTATTAGTCAAGTTCAGAGTTAAGGTCTCGTTCCGATAGATCATTAATAAATGGCCTCCATTGTTCACTTAATGAAATCTATGATTTAATTCATACTAGAAATATTAAAGGGACGCCATATTTATAGCCGATGAATACATTACCATTTCCTACTAATTCCGAAATCCGACAAATTAAATGTGTACTCATCCAAATCTGCCTGGTTTTACTGTGATTCATATGTAAAAATGAATCTGCTAAATTACGGAGGAGATCTGGACTAAAGACTCATTTTAAATACTCTATTGCGGAACTCAAAGTAAAAAAAAAATGGGGGGTGGGTGGGTGGAGGATGTCTCCATTTAGGACTCTTATTTAGCAGCCAAAGTAGTTACAAAAAGCATCACTCACTTTGGAGGACCAAAGACTTCCATGCATACTACAATGGACTATTGTTGTCAATAGGACTGGTGTAATACTTCTTTTTTCCTGCGGAGGTGCTGCAGGGGAATGGAGCACTTGTGTTGGATTCCCAAGAAGATTGTATGGTTGTTGCTATGGTGGAAACAATAAAATGTAGGGATTACTGGCACCAAAAGACCCAGAGCACTGGGCAAATAGGTCATACAAATACTCCTGCACTGGAAACCAGTTACATTTCATATTTATCAAACTCTACAAACCCCACAATATGATAATGAAGGGTTTGCAATCATGGGGCTGTTTGCTAAGTGCCATGCGTCTTGCAGCTCATCTCCAATCTGCCAGCTGCTGCTGCAACTTTTCGAATTCCCGCCATCGCCAGTTTAAGAAAGCAGTGGCTGCTTGGAAATGTATTGTCATCTATGGGAGATGTCGCATTTCCAAACGGGCCTAGCGCCAGATTGTGGTTGCTATTCGGCCATGTGAACATAACCTTAGAAGACAAGAAATTAACAAACAAAAAACAAAACGAGGTCATCAACAGGATAGGGGATAATTAGCTGATCGCAGGGACAGGACCTGGCACGGGTGATGCCCAAGAGCTGTACCGGGGTCTTTTTTTAGTTCTCCCATAGAAATGAATTAAGCACGTGCTGTCTACCGGTAAACGACACGCACTCCCCACTGAGAGCGCCTGGATGCCCTTCCTGGTAATCGTGGGGGCCCCAGCGGTTGGACCCCCTGCAATCAGCTACTTATCCCCTAGTTATTTTTTTGCCGGACTACTCCTTTAAACCACCACCAGTGTATTATCGCATGCCTCTTTATTCATAAGCACCCATGCAGCAGCTTCAGAAATCTACACCAGCTCGGACCTGGTGTAAAGATTCTTCCCTCTTCCTCCACTCTACTTTCATAAACTTAATTCTGCTCAATTATGAGCAGAATTACAATGTTGACTAGCAGAACAATGAGAGATCAGTTTACTTGCTACCAGTGTAAGTCTATGGAGAGGGGAGGGGCAATAAGGGATGTTAGAGTGAGGGTAAATTAAGAGAGCAGAGGCAGAGAGATACACAGAGAAACTGTAAAGAGACTACAATGAATGTTTAATCTCACCTCAACGCTTGGATCAAAGCTTAAACTGTTTACAACTGCTTTATAATGTCATCCATGTTGCTGCTTCATAGGGTGTGTATAGAGACATAAAAGTTCAGGAACCTCTCCTCTGTGTGTGTACAGTGTATAAAGAATTCATAGCAGCTAGTCTAAACCCACTAACTCCTGCATAGGGGAAAACTGGCGAAAAATGCCATATACAAGTTATGTATGACCAGAAATAATTGTTTTCCTTGGCTTATCCTGAAAAGTTGACTTTTATGCATTTTTTTTTCAATCGGAGGAGTAATCTAGTGATTTCAGTGCATTCTTATGCTAAAAAACCACAAATATGACATCCTTTTATGACAATACAGTACAGTGACCACCTGAGCTCGGCTAATAGAGATGAGCGAACTTTTAAAAAATGTGATTTGGCCGATTCGCCGAATTTTTTTAAAAAATTTGTTTCGATCCAAATTTTTTCACGGTGAATCTATATTAAAAAAGGCTATTTCTAGCCTAAATACAGCGTCTATAATGGTATAGAACACTTTGCTGTGTTCTAAAACGCATATGGAGTGTGCTGGGGTAGTGAAATAATACTGTTATTCAGAATAACATGCAGATTACCAGCATCGCTCTTAGAATCACTGCCGCACAGCAGCACAATGACAGAGCCTGGTGGTGGCATCAGTGTCAGGAGACCATATAGTGACTGAATGACACAGCGTGGAGGTGTTGGCAGCATAAGGAGAGCATATAGTGGATGAATGGCACAGCGTGGAGGTGTTGGCAGCATGAGTGGGCACTAGGCCTTCACAATCCCTAAGATTAAAAGATGAATTAAGAAATTTAAACCGAAGATTGTACCTACGCTGATGCAGTGGCGGATCCAGGGGGGGGGGGGCAACGGGGCAATTGCCCCCCCCCTCCCCCCCCGAGTAGGGTTGCCACCCTGTCGGTATTTTACCGGCACAGCCGGAATTTCCATCTACATTCCGGGCTGTGCCGGTAAGTTTGGATGAAAAATACAGGCCATGCAATGGCCGGTATTTTTCATTCACTGGCAGGGGCGGACTGAGCAGCATCCCCAGAAGAGCACTTCTTTCATGACCGGCAACTAAATTTTGCCTGTGACCTGCAGACTGCCGCACTACAGTTTCAGCCCCCGACACAAAGCCCACTGACTGTCGGGGCCGTACAATGCCCAGGTCTGACACCACCAGCCTGTGACAGGGAGAGCTCCGTGCGATGACAGGAAGAGATTGTACAGTGCTGGGGAGGGGGCGTGCACCTCCTCTCTCCTCTCTCCCCCTCCCCCTCCTTCCCTCTGCCGTGCAGTCTTACAACCCTCCATAGGCAGAGCAGGGAGGGAAGAGGAGGAGAGGCCGTGTATCCTGTCTCCCCCTGCTGCGCAGGGCGGGTGAGTGTCTGTGTATATATGTGTCTGTGTATATATGTGTCTGTGTATATATGTGTCTGTGCATGTGTCTGTGTATATATGTGTCTGTGTATATGTGTCTGTGTGTATATATGTGTCTGTGTATATATGTGTCTGTGTATATATGTGTCTGTGCATGTGTCTGTGTATATATGTGTCTGTGTATATGTGTGTCTGTGTATATATGTGTCTGTGTATATGTGTGTCTGTGTATATATGTGTCTGTGTTTACATGTGTCTGTGTTTACATGTGTCTGTGTATATATGTGTCTGTGTATATGTGTGTCTGTGTATATATGTGTCTGTGTTTACATGTGTCTGTGTATGTGTCTCTGTGTGTCTGTGTATATGTGTGTGTGTGTGTGGGGGGGGGGGGGGGGGGGAGCTGCCTAATCTGGGGTACAACTATACTGATCTGGGGGACAACTATGCTCCTAATCTGGGGGACATCTATGCTGCCTAATCTGGGGGACAACTATGCTCCTAATCTGGGGGACAACTATGCTCCTAATCTGGGGGACAACTATGCTGCCTAATCTGGGGGACAACTATGCTACCTAATCTGGGGGACAAGTATGCTCCTAATCTGGGGGACAACTATACTGATCTGGGGGACAACTATGCTCCTAATCTGGGGGATAACTATGCTGCCTAATCTGGGGGATAACTATGCTGCCTAATCTGGGGGACAACTATGCTCCTAATCTGGGGGACAACTATGCTGCCTAATCTGGGGGACAACTATGCTGCCTAATCTGGGGGACAAGTATGCTCCTAATGTGGGGGACAACTATGCTCCTAATCTGGGGGACAACTATGCTCCTAATCTGGGGGACAAGTATGCTCCTAATCTGGGGGACAAGTATGCTCCTAATCTGGGGGACAAGTATGCTCCTAATCTGGGGGACAACTATGCTGCCTAATCTGGGGGACAACTATGCTCCTAATCTGGGGGACAAGTATGCTCCTAATCTGGGGGACAACTATGCTGCCTAATCTGGGGGACAACTATGCTCCTAATCTGGGGGACAACTATGCTGCCTAATCTGGGGGACAACTATGCTGCCTAATCTGGTGGACAACTATGCTCCTTATCTGGGGGACAAGTATGCTCCTAATCTGGGGGACAACTATGCTGCCTAATCTGGGGGAAAACTATGCTCCTAATCTGTGGGACAACTATGCTCCTAATCTGGGGGACAACTGTGCTGCCTAATCTGGGGGACAAGTATGCTCCTAATCTGGGGGACAAGTATGCTCCTAATCTGGGAGACAACTATGCTGCCTAATCTGGGGGACAAGTATGCTCCAAATCTGGGGGACAACTATGCTCCTAATCTGGGGGACAACTATGCTGCCTAATCTGGGGGACAACTATGCTCCTAATCTGGGGGACAACTATGCTCCTAATCTGGGGGACAACTATGCTGCCTAATCTGGGGGACAACTATGCTGCCTAATCTGGGGGACAACTATGCTGCCTAATCTGGGGGACAACTATGCTCCTAATATGTGGGACAACTATGCTCCTAATCTGGGGGACAACTATGCTGCCTAATCTGGGGGACAAGTATGATCCTAATCTGGGGGACAACTATGCTCCTAATCTGGGGGACAAGTATGCTCCTAATCTGGGGGACAACTATGCTCCTAATCTGGGGGACAAGTATGCTCCAAATCTGGGGGACAACTATGCTGCCTAATATGGGGGACAACTATGCTGCCCAATCTGGGGGACAACAATGCTGCCTAATCTGGGGGACAACTATGCTGCCTAATCTGGGGGACAACTATGCTGCCTACTCTGGGGGACAACTATGCTCCTAATCTGGGGGACATCTATGCTGCCTAATCTGGGGGACAACTATGCTGCCTAATCTGGGGGACATCTATGCTGCCTAATCTGGGGGACATCTATGCTGCCTAATCTGGGGGGACAACTATGCTCCTAATCTGGGGGACAACTATGCTGCCTAATCTGGGGGACAACTATGCTGCCTAATATGGGGGACAACTATGCTGCCTAATCTGGGGGACAACTATGCTGCCTAATCTGGGGGACAACTATGCTGCCTAATCTGGGGGACAACTATGCTGCCTACTCTGGGGGACAACTATGCTCCTAATCTGGGGGACAACTATGCTGCCTAATCTGGGGGACAACTATGTTGCCTAATCTGGGGGACATCTATGCTGCCTAATCTGGGGGACATCTATGCTGCCTAATCTGGGGGACATCTATGCTGCCTAATCTGGGGGACAACTATGCTCCTAATCTGGGGGACAACTATGCTCCTAATCTGGGTTACATCTATGCTGCCTGATCTGGGGGGAAAACTACCCAGCCCTCCACAATATTTTTAGTTTCTCATGTGGCCCCATGGGATAAATAAGTGCCCACCCCATTCCTCCTCAACCCCGGACATTCCTTAACCTGGAGCCGCCCGGGGAAAGGAGAAAGTGAAGACAAGAGACTGGTGAGACCTCTCTGCAAAATTGTGTATTTAATGCAGTGTTTCCCAACCAGGGTGCCTCCAGCTGTTGCAAAACTATTACTCCCAGCATGCCCAGACAGCCTTTGGCTGTCCGGGCATGCTGGGAGTTGTAGTTTTGCAATAGCTGGAGGCACCCTGGTTGGGAAACACTGATTTAATGTTTTAATGTGTGAAACTATCTGCTGCGCTCTGTATCTAATCCTGTCATGTGTGATACTGTCTGCTGAGCCTGTATATCCAAATCTGTCATGTGGGATATGAGCCTGTGTATCTAATCCTGTCATGTGTGATACTGTCTGCTGAGCCTGTATATCCAAATCTGTCATGTGGGATATGAGCCTGTGTATCTAATCCTGTCATGTGTGATACTGTGAACTGAGCCTGTGTATCTAATCCTGTCATGTGTGATACTGTGAGCTGAGCCTGTGTATCTAATCCTGTCATGTGTGATACTGTCTGCTTAGCCTGTATATCCAAATCTGTCATGTGGGATACTATCTGCTGAGCCTGTGTATCTAATCCTGTCATGTGTGATACTGTCTGCTTAGCCTGTATATCCAAATCTGTCATGTGGGATATGAGCCTGTGTATCTAATCCTGTCATGTGTGATACTGTGAGCTGAGCCTGTGTATCTAATCCTGTCATGTGTGATACTGTGAGCTGAGCCTGTGTATCTAATCCTGTCATGTGTGATACTGTCTGCTTAGCCTGTATATCCAAATCTGTCATGTGGGATACTATCTGCTGAGCCTGTGTATCTAATCCTGTCATGTGTGATACTGTCTGCTTAGCCTGTATATCCAAATCTGTCATGTGGGATACTATCTGCTGAGCCTGTGTATCTAATCCTGTCATGTGTGATACTGTCTGATTAGCCTGTTTATCTGATGTTGCGCAGGGGGACGTCACTCGTCATCACAGAGAGCCAGCGTTGCTGTCGCGCACCACCACTACCGCCACCGCTGGCATAAATAGGGTTTTGGTAGGTATTCTCTAAATGTACATTTTTTGTGTGATATAGGAAAATTCCCCCCGCATATGTATTCTATCCCTCCAATCCCCTATGCCATTTCTTAAACCCCCCTCCCATCCCCCGTGCCATTTCTTAAACCGCTGATCCCTCAGCCCCTGTGCAATCTGGCCCCTCCCCTTTTGTAGCTCCACCCCCACATAGCCACACCCATGACCGGTATTTTTCTGAGGGAAAGGTGGCAACCCTACCCCCGAGATTGCTGCCCCCTAGAATGGTGGGGTGGGGTGGCGGGGTGACACCCTGTCCCAGCGTTCATCCCTGTCACAAGCTATATTTGTATACTCAGTCTGCAGTGCAGAGGGAGCGTGCACACAGCGGGTCTGTGGAGTTATCGGGCACTTACTTTGCTTCTCTTCCCCCTGATTGGCAGCTTTCTACTGCTCTGCTTTGGTCATGTGACACCAAAACATCACATGACCCCAGTAAGCAGGAAGTGCCTGGAGGATACAGGAGCCCAGCAGTGTTCTAAGGCAGGTAAGATAAACTACCCCCCACCATCCATGCCCACCCTTTTCCAGCATCATCCCTCCCCCCTTCCCAGCACAATCCCTGCTCACCCCCCCCCACCCCTTTCTCACCAGGGGTGCCCCCAGCTGTTGCAAAACTACAACTCCTAGCATGCTGGGAGTTGTAGTTTTGCAACAGCTGGAGGGTTGGGAAACACTGACATAAATAAGTGTTTCCCAACCAAGGTGTCTCCAAAGCAAAGCTACAATGCTGTCCATGCATGCTGGGAGTTGTAGTTTTGTAACAGCTGGAGGCACTCTGGTTGGGAAACATTGAGATAGGACTTAGATCAGTGTTTCCTTAACAAGGTGCCTCCAGCTGTTCAAAACTACAACTCCCAGGAAACATTGATCTATGTCCTATATCAGGGGTACTGAACTGGCAGACCACGGTCCAGATCCGGACTGCGTCCACCAGTCATTCGGACCATCCGCTGGATCTCCCCTTATTCATTTGTAGCTGTGTCTTTGAGACGCCAATACAAATGAATAGCCGCGGCCCGGAGCAAAGGAGCGATGTGTCCCTGCCCGGCGCTTCTCCTATGATGCAGGTAGCACGATTAGCTGCCTGCATCATCTGCTCTGGCCAGGCCTGACTAGAAGAGGCCAGAGCAGCGGAGCAGTGCAGGACCTGGGAGGGTGAGCCAAAGCTCTCAGGTAAAAGTTTGTGTTCCCCCATCTGTGACTCTCCAGTTATTGTAGAACTACAGCTAACATCATGACCTTTTGTCTGTGCATGATGGGAGTTGTAGTTTTACAACAGATGGAGAGTTACAGTGGCAAAGTTCATATGGGGGCACAGTGGCATTAATTCTGGGGCACAGTGGCATCATTAATTCTGTGGGTACAGTGGCATCATTAATTTTGTGGAACACAGTGGCATCCTTAATTCTGTGGAACACAGTGGCATCATTAATTCTGGGGGTATAGTGGCATCATTAATTCTGTGGGTACAGTGGCATCATTAATTCTGTGGAACACAGTGGCATCATTAATTCTGTGGAACACAGTGGCATCATTAATTCTGTGGAACACAGTGGCATCATTAATTCTGTGGGTACAGTGGCATCATTAATTCTGTGGGTACAGTGGCATCATTAATTTTGTGGAACACAGTGGCATCCTTAATTCTGTGGGTACAGTGGCATCCTTAATTCTGTGGGTACAGTGGCATCATTAATTTTGTGGAACACAGTGGCATCCTTAATTCTGTGGAACACAGTGGCATCATTAATTCTGGGGGTATAGTGGCATCATTAATTCTGTGGGTACAGTGGCATCATTAATTCTGTGGGTACAGTGGCATCATTAATTCTGGTGAACACAGTGGCATCCTTAATTCTGGGGGTACAGTGGCATCATAAATTCTGGTGAACACAGTGGCATCACTTATTCGGTGGTCACAGTGGCATCACTTATTCGGTGGTCACAGTGGCATCATTAATTCTGTGGGGCACAGTGGCATCATTAATTCTGTGGGGCACAGTGGCATCATTACTTCTGGGGGCACAGTGGCATCATTAATTCTGTGGGGCACAGTGGCATAATTAATTCTGGGGATACAGTTGTGTCATTATTTCTGTGGGACACAGTGGCATCATTAATTCTGTGGTCACAGAGGCATCATTAATTCTGTGGGCACAGTGGAATCCTTAATTCTGTGGTCACAGTGGCATCATTAATTCTGTGGTCACAGTGGCATCATTAATTCTGTGGGTACAGTGGCATCATTAATTCTGTGGGCACAGTGGAATCCTTAATTCTGTAGGTACAGTGGCATCATTAATTCTGTGGGTACAGTGGCATTAATTCTGTGGGTACAGTGGCATCATTAATTCTGTGGTCATAGTGGCATCATTAATTCTGTGGTCACAGTGGCATTAATTCTGTGGGTACAGTGGCATCATTAATTCTGTGGTCATAGTGGCATCATTAATTCTGTGGTCACAGTGGCATCATTAATTCTGTGGTCACTGGCATCATTAATTCTGGGGTCACAGTGGCGTCATTCATTCTATAGGCACAGTGGCTTCATTTTATTGTTTTAAGAGACACAGAGGTACAATTAGTCAGCGTTGGAGCATAGCATCTGCAAGTAATGTTGCAGGGGAATAGTGTGTGGCAGTAATATAATATAAATTATTTTCAGGGGGTACAGTGAATGGCAGTATTATTTTAAGGGGCACAGTGGGTAACAGTAATATACCAGGGGCACAGTGGGTGGCAGGTTTATATTCAGGGCAAAGTATGTGGTAGTATTATATTCAGGGATACAGTGTGTGGCAGTAGTATATTCAGGGGTACAGTGTGTGCCAGTATTCAGGGGTACAGTGTGTGGCAGTATTATATTCAGGGTCCCAGTGTGTGGCAGTATTATATTCAGGGGTACAGTGTGTGGCAGTAATATATTCAGGGGGTAAAGTGTGTGGCAATATTATATTCAGGGGCCCAGTGTGTGGCAGTATTATATTCAGGGGTACAGTGTGTGGCAGTATTATATTCAGGGGTACAGTGTGTGGCAGTATTATATTCAGGGGTACAGTGTGTGGCAGTAATATATTCAGGGGGTAAAGTGTGTGGCAATATTATATTCAGGGGCCCAGTGTGTGGCAGTATTATATTCAGGGGTACAGTGTGTGGCAGTATTATATTCAGGGGTACAGTGTGTGGCAGTATTATATTCAGGGGTACAGTGTGTGGCAGTAATATACCAGAGGCACAGTGTGTGGCAGTATTATATTCAGGGGCCCAGTGTGTGGCAGTAATATATTCAGGGGGTACATTGTGTGGCAATATTATATTCAGGGGGTACAGTGTGTGGCAGTATTATATTCAGGGGGTACAGTGTGTGGCAGTATTATATTCAGGGGGTACAGTGTGTGGCAGTATTATATTCAGGGGGTACAGTGTGTGGCAGTATTATATTCAGGGGGTACAGTGTGTGGCAGTATTATATTCAGAGGGTACAGTGTGTGGCAGTATTATATTCAGGGGCCCAGTGTGTGGCAATATTATATTCAGGGGTACAGTGTGTGGCAGTATTATATTCAGGGGTACAGTGTGTGGCAGTATTATATTCAGGGGCCCAGTGTGTGGCAGTAATATATTCAGGGGCCCAGTGTGTGGCAGTAATATATTCAGGGGGTACAGTGTGTGGCAATATTATATTCAGGGGGTACAGTGTGTGGCAGTATTATATTCAGTGGGTACAGTGTGTGGCAGTATTATATTCAGTGGGTACAGTGTGTGGCAGTATTATATTCAGTGGGTACAGTGTGTGGCAGTATTATATCCAGTGGTTACAGTGTGCAGCAGTATTCAGGTTATACATCCTCCACACTTCAGTTGTTAGTTTGCTATTGCCTTCATGGCACTGAGGCCGCTAGGTGTGCACCAAGCATTAGCATACAGCTTGGACCTTTACCGCATGGCAGACCTGGATAAGCGGACCCTCACTAAAAATAGGTGAGAACCCCTGGTCTATATATATTCCCTATCTATCTATGTCAGTGTTTCCCAACCAGGGTGCCTCCAGCTGTTGCAAAACTACAACTCCCAGCATGTTGGGGTGACACCATTTTCTACCGCAACGGGTGACACAAACCCTAGCAACGCCACTGGCTGTGAGTACACAGCGTGTGAGCTGCGGGGTCGCGATCCACTGCGCCCGGAAATCCCGTCCCCACTGCCAGCACATACAGTAAGTACTAAGAGTATGCTCAGGGCCCAGGGGATTTGGGGGACAGAATATGTGCCACTGTTAAGGGCACTATATAGTACAGAAGGAGGGGGGAGGGGGATTTAAAAACTTAGGGGAATTTTTAATGTGAGCGGCTGCAAGGCAAAGCACTGGGGACACTATATGTGAAGAGCACATGACAGGGGGGCCCTCTGTGCTGTGCCCCTCACATATAATGCCCCCTGTGCTGTTACCACACATATAAATTATATGTGGGGGGGGCACAGCACAGGGGGTATTATATGTGAGGGGCACAGCACAGGGGGCATTATATGTATGGGGCACAGCACAGGGGGCATTATATGATATAATTCCCCCTGTGCTGTGCCCCACACATATAATGCCCCCTGTGCTGTGCCCCACACATATAATGCCCCCATCATGCACCCCTCATATATAATGCCCCCATTCTGTGCCCCTCATATATAATGCGCCATTATGCGCCCCTCACATATAATGCCCCCTGTGGTGTGCCTCTCACATATAATGCTCCTGTCATGTGCCCCAAACATATAATGCCCCCTGTGCTGTTCACCTCACATATAATGCCCCCTGAGGGGACAGGACAGGGGGCATTATATGTGAGGGGCGCATGATGGGGGCATTATATGTGAGGGGCAAAGAACAGGGGCATTATATGTGAAGGGCACAGCACGGGGCATTATATGTGAGGGGCGCATGATGGGGGCATTATATGTGAGGGGTGCATGATGGGGGCATTATATGTGAGGGGTGCATGATGGGGCATTATATGTGAGGGGTGCATGATGGGGGCATTATATATGAGGGGCACATGATCGGGGCATTATATGTGAGGGGCAAAGAACGGGGCATTATATGTGAAGGGCACAGCACAGGGGGCATTAAATGTGTGGGGCATATAACAGGAGCATTATTTGTGAGGAGCACAGCACAGGGGGCATTAAATGTGTGGGGCATATAACAGGAGCATTATTTGTGAGGAGCACAGCACAGGGGGCATTATATGTGTGGGGCATATAACAGGGGCATTATTTGTGAGGGGCACAGCACGGGGGGCATTATATGTGAGGGGAACATGATGGGGGCATTATATGTGAGGGACGCATGATGGGGGCATTATATGTGTGGGGCAAAGAACGGGGAATTATATGTGAAGGGCACAGCACAGGGGGCAATATATGTTAGGGGCACAGGGCATTATTATGTGGGGGGGAACAGGACGAGTCATAATTATTATATGTAGGGGCACAAGATGGGGCATTATTACTATATGTGAGGGCACAGAATGTTCTGCATTTCAGAAGTATATTGTAGATTATGAGGAATTTCTGGGGGGGGGTACATTTTTTTTATCGGCAACAATACATTTGGGTATTTTATTCAGAGGGTGCACTGCACAGCAAGTTATATTCAGAGAGTGCAGTGTGTGGTAGTATTATATTCAGAGAACACAGTGTGTGGTAGTATTATATTCAGAGAGTGCAGTGTGTGGTAGTATTATATTCAGAGAGTGCAGTGTGTGGTAGTATTATATATAGAGAGTGCAGTGTGTCCTAGTATTATATTCAGAGAGTGCAGTTTTTGGTAGTATTATATTCAGAGGGCACAGTGTGTGGTAGTATTTTATTCAGAGGGTGCAGTGTATGATAGTATTATATTCAGAGGGTACAGTGTGTGGTAGTATTATATTCAGAGAGTGCAGTGTATGATAGTATTATATTCAGAGTGCAGTGTGTGGTAGTATTATATTCAGAGGGTACAGTGTGTGGTAGTATTATATTCAGAGGGTGCAGTGTGTGGTAGTATTATATTCAGAGTGCAGTGTGTGGTAGTATTATATTCAGAGAGTGCAGTGTGTGGTAGTATTATATTCAGAGAGTGCAGTGTTTGGTAGTATTAAATTTAGAGGGCACAGTGTGGTAGTATTATATTCAGAGGGCACAGTGTATGATAGTATTATATTCAGAGGGTGCAGTGTATGATAGTATTATATTCAGAGGGTGCAGTGTATGATAGTATTATATTCAGAGGGTACGGTGTGTCGCGGTATTATATTTAGAGGGTGCAGTGTGTTGTTTATTCAGGGGATACAGTGTGTCAGAATTATATTCAGAAGGTATGTGTCAGTATTATATTCGAAGAATACAGTGTCTGGCAGGTTTTATAATAATTATTGTTTTCATCTAGAGGATCAGAATCGTAGTGAGGAGCTATCTGGGCGTCAAGTTCTGCAAAGATTTAGCTGGAACAAGTCCCGTGTGTCAGGATTCGGCTGGCTGGAGGTGGATCCTCTGTGTCAGAGAGAGATTGGCGTGGACCGTGTCGGTGGACCGGTTCTAAGTTGCTACTGGTTTTCACCAGAGCCCGCCGCAAAGCGAGATGGTCTTGCAGCGGCGGTAGCAACCAGGTCGTATCCACCGGCAACGGTTCAACCTCTCTGACTGCTGAGATAGGCGCGATACAAGGGATAAGGCAAGAGCAAGGTCGGACGTAGCAGAAGGTCAGGGCAGGCAGCAAGGATCGTAGTCAGGGGCAACAGCAAGAGGTCTGGAACACTGGCTTGGGATACACAAGGAACGCTTTCACTGGCACAATGGCAACAAGATCCGGCAAGGAAGGGAAGGGGAAGTGAGGTTAAATAGGGAAGTGCACAGATGAACACACTAATTAGAACCAGGCGCCAATCAGTGGCGCACCGGCCCTTTAAATCGCAGAGAGCCGGCGCGCGAGTGCCCTAGGGAGCGGGGCCGCGCGCGCCGGGACAGAACAGAAGGGGAACGAGTCTGGTAAGCAGGCCGGGATGCGAACCGCGAGCGGGCGCGTCCCGCATCGCGAATCGCATCCCAGCTAGGGACATTATCGCAGCGCTCCCGGTCAGCGGGTCTGACCGGGTCGCTGCGAAGAGGAGAACGCTGCGAGCGCTCCGGGGAGGAGCGGGGACCCGGACCGCTCGGCGTAACACCGTGGTAAGTACATCTGAATTAGATATGGAAAGACTATAGAGAAGACGTCACCTGTAGTCACTGATGTCATTCTGTATCCTCCTGTGTGTGTCCCATCAGAGCTGGAGTCACTTGTAAGTTCTGCAGTAATGATGGGTGAAACAACAACTCCCAGCATCCCCTCACCACTGCTTAGGTCATACTGGGAGCTGTAGTTTTAAATGGTAAAAACCTCTTTAGGACTTTCCCATTCTGTGGCAATTGGTATATTTGATAATTATTCTGACATGTGAACATGGCCAAAAAGTCTTAAACAAGGTTAGGACTGTATGATACATTTAATAATATTGTAAGTACCGTAAGCAACATCTTATTTTCTGTCCGCCAACACAAAATACTCTAATAGTGCCCCTCCCGAGACTCGACTCTGGATCCGCCCCTGCGCTGATGAGGGCAGTAATATGCGCAACTCTACACAGAAAAAATAAGTCTTTTTTTAAAAACACCAGCAGGTGATTACTTTTGCCAGGAGTCAGGACTTTCCCTGTATCTATACTTGTTACAGATACAGAATAGTAGACTGCTTTGAGGTAGGCATGTGTTATGCCCGTATGAGGGCAGACAAATGCACTACAGTCTGCTGAAAAGTAACGTATTTGTGAACAGCAGCAGGACCCAACAGTGCAGCACCACAATAAAAAAAGTACAGGGATTAAACCCTAAATCGCACTCTGTCACACAATTCTGAGCAGCAGATGATTTGTGGAGAAAAAAAAATACTGAATTGCGCTGAAAAATGAGGTGGTAAGATGGTTGATAAAGTTGAGGCAGCTTGGAGATCTGTATGAGGCAGCTGACAGCTATCTGCCCCTCTCTGCTGCAATGCTCAATAACGTGAATAGGAGGCTTAGCAATCAATGATCCTTCTCAGAGTAACAGCCCAGCACTCTGCACTCCTGCCTTTCCCTAATGCTGATGTGACTAGCAGTTGCAGTGTAACGCTGTGGTATGAGCTATTCACACACACACAGTCCCGTCCTCTCTATCTGAGTGCATGGATGAAATGAAGAGAGGCAAGATGGCCGCCGATTATATAGGGCCTGTGACATCACAGAGATCAGTGAACACTGATAGGCTGCATCTCACATGTGATTCAAGGTCAGCCCGCCAACCTTCATTCCCGCCGCTGTTTCCCGCCCTCCCATAATCCCCTGCCCCATGTACTCACATGTGGATCCACCATTTTAGGTCTCCAATAGCCTGGAATGCTGTAAAATGAAGTTTGCTTTATCGAATCGCGGCGATATTCGCATTTGTTGCAAATCGGATTTTTCATGAAATTCGTAACGAATTCGGGTTCATCATTTTCGATTCGCTCATCTCTATCGGCTACGTCTGCACCTGTCTCCCGGGAAGAAACTATAGTCTTTTAATTGTAGTTAAAAGTCAGACACTAACCTTAATGTTTAGTTCCCATTTGACCTAATGTAGGGAGCTGGATCTTGAAATAAATTGGGCTCTTAGTAAAAAAAAAAAAATAATAATGGCTCATTTGTAATTTGAGATGGGATGCACGATCACAATGGGAATTGACCTGAAATAAAAAGAAGTCATTAATCTGCAGTAAATGGAGCCAGTAAGTGCTGCAAATGTCAGTCTGGGTACGATACAGGCTCCTCTCCCTTACCAAGGCTTGTTGGTGAATTCAAGCACCTAATTTTATTTCTCACCAAAAAAATAATATGCATAAGTCGATCCGAAGTGGATTTTATCGTTGTATAAGAGCTTTTCAATCTGCAAGCTTGGTATTAATGTTTTGAGGCGGCTCGGGTGTCGGTGGGAGTGCTGGTATTTTTGTCCTCGAGAAGCGAATTAATGGGAAGGCAATGCTATTTGATTTACAGAATCCTATCATGTTGCTCATGTCCTATTTCTAATTTAATCTTGAATTTCGGAGCTGCCATTGGTGAAGCCGAAGAATTATATGCCCAGGGGGTTAGGGGGGCACTCAATTCTGAGTTCTATAAAACTGTAGCAAGGAAAGTAATAAGAAAAAGACAAAGTGGTCGTGTGTCGTGATACTGACTTTTTTTTTTTCTTTCAATCCACCTTTTTTTCCCTTTAAAGGAAAAGCAACATACATTTTTGGATGTGCAAACATAAAAAAAAAAATGTTTTATTTAAATTAAAGTGCGATAAATGATATTTAAAAAAAAAAAGACACATTGGATGACCCCAGATTTAACCTGAAGATGAATTATGGTTCATGATCCCAGACTCTGTAGCTCCATTGCCCAAGAGACCAATGATGGTGGCTTTATGAAGCTCCCTCTGACATTGAGAAGGACTCAGGTCTCTGTATAGCCTTTTTTAGGGTACGTTCACATGCTCGGATTTTTTAGCGGATTTTCCGCTGCGTATTTGAAAGTGGGCGGGCTCTTTTCGGATGTCCACAGCAGATTTTCCACGGCGGAATGTACACTGCGGAAAATCCTCCGCAAGCCCCATTGAAGTCAGTGGGGACTGTGGCGGATTTTCCGCAGTGTAAATTTTGTCGTGGAAAATCTGCTGCGGGCAGCCGAGAAGAGCCCGTCCACTGCTAAAAAATCCACGCGTGTGAACGTACCCTTACTATATGCAAAAAAAATAAAAAAAAATAAATAAAAAACACATACATTGAAATTGAAGTACAAAAAGTCAAATTGAAAAAGATTTTATGGGATTTAGCCTTAAAGGGGTACTCTGTTGGAAACATCTTATCCACTATCCAAAGGATAGGGGATAAGATGTTGGATCTCCGGGACAGCAGAGGCGGCTACCGGAACATGGAAGCTTGCAGCTTCCGCCCCTCCATTCATGTCTACATAGCCATCACGCCTCCTCCCATAGACGTGAATGGAGAGGGCGTGGCGGCTTGCATCGCCAGTCATTGGGCATGGAGCGGAGTTCGCTCTTTGCACAAATGACAGGGGTGCCGCGCCGGAGATCGCGGGGGTCCCCAACGGTGGGACCCCCGCGTTCTAACATCTTATCCCCTATCCTTTGGATAGGGGATAAGATGTTTCCAGCAGAGTATCCCTTTAAGATTGTCTAAAGAGAAATTGTGGTTCCTAATCCCAGACTATGTACAGTGGCTCCGCTGCTCCTTTGGCTCATGATGATGGCTTTACATATCTCCATCTGACACCATTAGGAAAATACTGTTTTTGGATTATCATGTGCAAACATTTAAATTTTAATTAAAAAACAATATCTAAAGTCTAGAAGTCAAAGGCACAATGGCCAATCCCATATTTACCTCTAAATAAAAAGAGGAAAAAAATGATTCAGACCTAGTGAAAAAAAAAGGAAAAATAGCCAGCACAACTACCTAATACACGGATCCACGCTGCTGTGGCAAATACAAAGTATACAAAAAAGAAGGTTGCAGCAGCACTCTTGGTCAAAAAATGGCGGCTATTAGCGCACTTTTTGATCAAAGCGTGTCTCCCATCCACCACGTGGAGGTGGGATCACTGCGGTCCCATCTGAAGTGAGGCCACCACCGTGTGGTGGATGGGGGAGATGTCTGATCAAAAAGTGCACCATTTTTTGACCAAGAGTACTGCTGCAACCTTCTTCTTTGCAGACCTAGTGAAGCCCACTAGAATATCAAGCAAACTTCCAATGAAGCGGAAAAATGACCACTTACCAGATACAGTTGCGCTCACCTCTTTGGGCACATAATAAAATGAAGGGTCAGCATCCGCGCAAGGCAAAAATAAACCTTGAGTAGACCCTTCTCTTAATAAAGCAGACTGGTCTATTGTAACTTATGAACATGGATCCACTTAAAAAATTACAACACGTTTCCTGCCTGGACTGGTCTCTTCATCATGCCGGATTGTCAGACAGATTGCCAGAAGATGAGTTGTGGTTTATGACCACAAACTATGTCGCTTCACTGCTCAGGAGAACAATGATGGTGGCTTTATGAAGCTCTATCTGACATTGAGAGGAACAGTTCTGATTTCTGCATTGCCCTTTCACTAATGCAAAAAAAATTTAATAAAATAGTCTAAAAGCAGAAAACACATTGGATGACATCAGATTTGGCCTTAAAGGAGTACTCCAACAAAAATGTACTAATCCCCTATCCACAGGATAGGGGATAAGTAGCTGATTGCGGTGGATTCGACTGCCAGGGCCCCCACGATCACCGGGATGGGACCTCAGTGCTCTAAATTCGGAGCACATGTCATCTACCGGTAGACAGCACCTGCTTCATTCATTTCTATAGGAGCACCGATGATGCCCGAGAGGTGTACTCAGGCCTTTTCAGCGCTTCCACAGAAATGAATAGAGTGCATGCCAGCTGCCGCACGCGCTCTTCACTGAGTGCCAGGTCCTGTCCCGGTCATTGTGGAGGGACCCATGGGTAGGACCACCTCGCGATCAGCTACTTATCAATGCAGATAGGGGATAAGTTATTTTCCGGCAGAGATCTCCTTTAAGATTGTTTGAAAATAAATAGTGGTTCATCATAATCCCAGATAATGTAGCTCCATGGCTCCTTAGACCAATCATAATGGTTTTACATAACTCCATATGACACTGACAGGAAAATCTTATTGAAATTAAAATTTTAAATAAAATAATAATAAAAATGTTATTGCAATTGGAGGGAAAAAAAGTGACATTTCCAACATCTAATAGCAAAAAGACACAATAAAGGCAGAATGTGTTTTTCTCACATTGGCCAACCCCAAAATTATCCCTCACCTTTTCATTCATGATACCTGACTACATAACTCCACTGCTCTAGAGAACAAGGATAGTGGCTTTATGGAACTCCATCTGATATCGAGAGGAAAGTCTCAGGTTTCTGCTTTGCCTTTTCACCACATGCAAAAAAAAATATAAAAAAATGCTAATTGAAGAGCAAAAATCGTAATCCTTCCAGTACATATTAGCTGCTGAATACTACAGAGGAAATTCTTTTCTTTTTAGAGCACAGTGCTCTCTGGTGACATCTCTGTCCATTTTTGGAACTGTCCAGAGTAGAAGAAAATCCCCATGGAAAACATATGCTGCTCTGGACAGTTCCAAAAATGGACAGAGATGTCAGCAGAGAGCACTGTGCTCGTGATGTCAGCAGAGAGCTCTGTGTTCCAAAAAGAAAAGAATTTCCTATGTAGTATTCAGCAGCTAATAAGTACTGAAAGGATTATGTTTTTTATAATAGAAGTCATTTACTAATCTGTTTAACTTTCTGGCACCAGTTGATTTAAAAAAAAAGTTTTCTACCGGAGTACCCCTTTAAGAACAAAAATCTCAGGTTTCTCCATGCCTTTCCACCATAGATACTAAATACCGCTTCATGTGTGATGTCGCTAAATAAGTTGAGTCACAGTCAGGGAGTTTGAGGTCGTCCTAGTGGATAGGGGGTAAGTAAATTGAACCCATAATACCCATTTAACATGCTTCTTTATTCCTGTAGATATATCTATATATATATATATATATATATATATATATATATATATATATATATATATATATATTTTTTTTTTTTTTTTTTTTTTTTTTTGTATGAGTAAATACACCCAAAAGAATAGGTAAATATGGCTGTATTACAGTGCCATACGTGGGCACCATATGGCGTTACATAGAGTATCCCTGAGCTTCTATACTCAGTTCTGAAGTTGGGCTTCTTGACCCTCACCATTCAGTTCATATATAGTGTTGAGCAGCATAGGCCATATTCGAATTCGCGATATTTCGCGAACATATGGACGAATATTCGTCATATATTCGCTAAATTCGCATATTCGTAATATTCGCGTTATATTTTCGGATATGCGAAAATTAGCATAAATGAAAATTTGCATGTGCGAAAATTACCAAATGCGAAAATATACATAAACGAAAATTCGCATATGCAAATTTTCCCTTATGCGAAAACTTGTACGCCAGTCTCACACAGCAGTATTAGAGCCTTCTTTACACCACACAAGCTGGAAGCAGAGAGGGATGATCCCTGTCATGTGTACTGTGAAAAAAAAAATATTCGTAATTTCGAATATATAGTGCTATATTGGCGAATATTCGCGAATTCGCGCATTGCCAATATTTGCGAGCAACACTAGTGTTGACCACCAGACGAAGGGGCAGCCGACACGCCCCCTCAAAAAAAGCGCTATGGCAGAGCCAGAGATATCCAAAGGCAGCGCTGCATCAGTCCCCCCAAAAATGTGAGTTCCTGGATTTAAATATCTATATTCAGGATGGCTGTTCGCATACTGCCAACTATTTTAAGGAGATGGATGCAAACAGATACCTCGACTTTAACAGTTGCCATCTTAAATAATGGAAGAAGAACATTCCATTAGGTCAAATGAAAAGAATCCGAAGGAATTGTTCTTCCACACAAAAATACCTACAACAACTAGAGAACCTGGAGGATCGTTTTAAACAAAAAGGGTATCCCAAACCCCTTATACAAGGAGCACGCCAAAGAGTGGACGAATTAGAACAAAGTGCTTGCTTGAAAAATAATAAACAGGGTAATGCAGAGGGGGGTTATAATGATGAATTTGATTCTGTTTTTCTAACTAGGTATTACACTTCACACACCAATATTTTTTTTATAATTTTTTATTTTTTTTTGTATAGGTAATATCACCAGCTCATATTATTGTGTCATGATTACTGGCACCATATGTAGTCCCCCAGTTATTCTTCTTTAGATGTTTTCCGTGTCCTGTGCAGTATCTCTCCCAGAAGTCCACTTGATGGCCCCCGTGGTGGTCTACACCCCGAAGTCATCAATTTTTACTCTAAGAGAGAGTGTGCAGCTGTTTCTGGAGACGGTCAACAATAACCTCTGCATGGTGGAATAATAGGTCACGATGTTTATCAGGATCAGTAGAAGCATCACCCACTCGATGATTATGATGGGGATTTCACGGATCTCGTCCCAGTCTTCATCATTATGGAATAATTCCTTTAATGTTTCATATCCAAAATAGAAAACTACACAGACAAAAGTCAGGCCACAGCAGGTGCATCTACTATGGTGGATGACTTTTTTTGCTCCTGGTAATTTATACATCTGGATGGACTGCCCAAGGTAGTATAAGGCTTCACATGTAATGGAAATTATCGTGCTGACAAAGTGTATCCTGGGATATTCTTCGGGGGACAATACATGCATAACAGCTGTGGAAAAACAGGAGGCCCACACAATGGCCAGCAGGATCCTCTGGATCAGGACCTGATGACCCCTGAACTCTTCAGTATGCATAACCATATACTTATAAATAAGAAAGGTTAGTACCAAAGTGCCAATGGACGTCCCTATGAATCCAATTCTGAATAGTATGCTTTCGGGAAAGACATTTCCCACGTCACTGTGAAGGAAAAGAAACCAATGTTATTATGGATATTTCCTCACTCCCAACCCATGAAATAAGAATCATGTGCTTGTTTATCTTACCTGATGCTCATCAGTGGCGAGGCTGCATGGCCGAGGACGACCGTCATGATGTAGCTGGTGGCAAGCCAGGCCGCACACCAAAACGCCAACAGGAGGGGGACGAACCCCAGTCCTTTTAGCTCCATTTCAGACAAGTAGAAAAAGAAGACGCTAATCTCACTATTCTCACTAATCGCACTGGAACAGACTGAAGGCTCGGGCGGCTGTCAGTGGGATGTCAGGCCTCCAGCTGTCTATGACATCACATGTGACATGTCAGAATGACTGCTTGTTTCTTTGAGCTGCCATGATTTAGTATCTGCTATAGACAGAACCTGATGTTTTTACTATGGACCTTACAGACCTCAGAACCCAAGTAATTAGTGCAGGGGCTCCATATTGATCATCTCATATTTCACATTATTTGAGTTCCAGGGCTCAGATACATTTGCACCCGCTATAGCAGTGGTCTTCAAGCTGTGAACCCCCAACCGCTGCAGAACCACAACTCCCAGCATGCCCAGACAGCAACTACGCATAAGGAAATAGTCTAATTAAACTTTTCTTATATATAGAATCCCTGAAATCTCCAGTCTCTCCTTTTATTGGTTTATGATCTGTGTTACTTATTTGTAAAAAACAATGTTTCTGATTGTCTTCCCCCCACACACTTATGGGCTATCTCTTCAAACGACTTTATTTGACCTAAAGCGTATAATTGATTTACATAAATAAGCCCCTTTACATCCAAAACAGTGAATCTTTAATTTTAAGGAATTCTTTAAGTGCTTTATTCAACCATAATGAAGTAAAGTCAAATCTCCATGTGATTTAAAAAAAAAATGTAAGTTCCTCCCATACTTAATTATCTAGATATGCATGGGTGTAGTGAGTATCCCAGCTTCCAAAATCTCAAAAATATCCTTATAACGACCCATTAGGGTATGTTCACACTACAGTGTGTGAACGGAATCTCCGCTCGCTGAATTCAGTGAGCGGAGATTCAGACGGGCCGGCGGCGGCGGCGGTAGGACCGGGCGGCACTGAGCCGTCACCATTGACAGCTATGCAGTGCTCGCGGACTTCCGTGCAAAGAATGAACATGTTCTTTCTTTGCGTGGAACAATTTAAGCGGCGCTGAAATTCCGCAGTGTGAACGGGTCTCGTGGAGACCCATTCACACTAATGTTAAGTTCACACCGCGGAATTTGACTCTCGGAATTCCGCCCGTGGAATTCGGCTCTCGGAATTCTGCCCGTGGAATTCGGCTTGCGGAATTCCACGGGAATTACGTAGTGTGAACATACCCTTAGAGAGAAAAAATAGGACTACATTTTCCCTCCTTCTCATAATAGTCTGCAATTTTAGTGCTAAAAATTACTTTAAAAAAAAAAGTGCCCAACCCCCATCGTGCTCAGCTAACGTTAAAGAAACATATTTCATTCTCGTGCTTTCCTGCCCCAAAGTAATGAATTTAATAAAGAAATAAGAGCTTGGAACCATTTTTCTGATATCCATACAGTATAGAGACACAGAATGTGTCGGCAGATAAGAACCAATTGGCCCATCTAGTCTGCTCAATAATCTGAATCCTATCAATAGTCCCTGGCCCTATCTTATATGAAGGATAGCCTTATGCCTATCCCATGCATGTTTAAACTCCTTCACTGTATTTGCAGCGACTAGTGTTGTTCACGAATATTCGCAATTCGAATTTTAATCGTGAATATAGCATATTCGCGAATTCACGAATATTGCAAATATAGCACTATATATTCGTAATTACAAATATTAGCTTTTTTTTTGCGCATATGTGAAAATTTGTGCGCATATGCGCAAATTTGCGAATATTGAGCCCTCCCTTCATTAATGGTACAGAGAACTGTGACTAGTGCATCAACTCTGTGATTTTTTGTCCATTAAAACCAATAGGCTAATTGTGGTCTATGGGGATCTCACTGCATGTAAGATAAGCAGGACCGTCTCGGCAGTACAGTGGGATGGGAGACCGTCACTGGTTCGAGTCTCAGGGTGGACAGTGTTACAGTGTTGTGGTTAAATTTTACTTTCCTGGAAAAGCTGTTGAGTTGCCCATAGCAACCAATCAAATTGCTTCCTTAATTTTTCAGAGGCTTTTTCAAAAATGAAAGAAGCGATCTGATTGGTTGCTATGGGCAACTCAGGAACTTTTCCTCTGGACAGGTTTTGATAAATCTCCCTCTATGGGGGAGATTCATCAAGACCAGTGTAGAGGAAGAGTTGTGCAGTTGCCCATAGCAACCAATCAGATTGCTTCTTTCATTTTTCACAATGCCTCTGCAAAATGAAAGAAGCGATCTGATTGGTTGCTATGGGCAACTCAGCAGATTTTCCTGGAAAAGTTTCTTAGTTGCCCATAGCAACCAATCAGATTGCTTCCTTCATTTTTCAGAGGCCTTTTCAAAAATGAAAGAAGCAATCTGATTGGTTGCTATGGGCAACCTCACAACTCTTCCTCTACACTGGTCTTGATGAATCTCCCCCATAGAGGGAGATCTATCAAAACCTGTCCAGAGGAAAAGTTTCTGAGTTGCCCATAGCAACCAATCAGATTACTTCCTTCATTTTTCAGAGGCTTTTTCAAAAATGAAAGAAGCGATCTGATTGGTTGCTATGGGCAACTCAGCAGCTTTTCCCCATAGACCACAATGGGCCTACTGGTTTCAATGGGCAAAAAATAACAGAGTTAATGCCCTAGACACAGTTCTCTATACCATTAAAGGGGTACTCCGGTGAAAACCTTTTTCTTTTAAATCAACTGGCTCCGGAAAGTTAAACAGATTTGTAAATTACTTCTATTAAAAAATCGTAATCCTTCCTGTACTTATTAGCTGCTGAATACTACAGAGGAAATTATTTTCTTTTTGGAATGCTCTCTGATGACATCACGAGCACAGTGCTCTCTGGTGACGTTATTATAATAATAATAAGTCTTTATTTATTTATTGTTGTCCTTAGTGGGATTTGAACCCTCTCCAGCTCCATTACATCTTTCTTGTACACTGGTGCCCAGTACTGTACACAGTATTCTATGTGAGGTCTGACTAGTGATTTGTACAGCGGTAGAATTATTTCCTTGTCGTCGGCATCTATGCCCCTATTGATGTACCCCATGATTTTATTAGCCTTGGCAGCAGCTGCCCGACACTGGTCACTACAGCTAAGTTTACTGTTACCTAAGGCTCCTAAGTCCTTTTCCATGTCAGTCGTCCCAAGTGTTCTCCCATTTAATACATAATCCCAGCTCGGATTTTTCTTCCCCATGTGCATTACCTTACATTTATCAGTGTTGAACCTCATCTGCCACTTCCCAGCCCAAACCTCCAACCTATCCAGATCCATTTGTAACAGTGCACTGTCCTCTATAGTGTTTACCGCTTTACAGAGTTTGGTGTCATCTGCAAAGATTGCTACTTTACTATTCAACCCCTCTGCAAGGTCATTCATGAATATATTAAATAGGTCAGGACCCAAGATGGACCCCTGTGGTACCACACTAGTAACAGTCACCCAATCAGAATAAGTACCATTAATAACCACCCTCTGTTTCCTATCATTGAGCCAGTTACTTACCCACTTGCACACATTCTCCTCCAGCCCAAACCTTCTCATTTTATGCACCAACCTTTTATGTGGAACCGTATCAAATGCTTTGGAAAAATCCAGATATACGACATCCAGCGATTGCCCCTGGTCCAGTCTGGTGCTCACCTCCTCATAAAAGCTGATCGGGTTAGTTTGACAGGATCAATCCCTCATAAAGCCATGCTGATACAGGGTCATACATTTATTTTTATCAAGATATTCCAAAATAGCATCTCTTAGGAAACCCTCAAACAATTTACATACAACCGATGTTAAACTAACAGGTCTATAATTCCCGGGGTCACCTTTTGACCCCTTCTTAAATATTGGCACCACATTTGCCATGCGCCAGTCCTGGGGAACAGTCCCTGTTACTATAGAGTCCCTGAATATTAAAAATAGGGGTCTGTCTATTACATTACTTAATTCCTATAGAACATGGGGGTGAATGCCATCTGGACCTGGTGATTTGTTTATTTTGATTTTTTGTAGGTGGCACTGTACTTCTTCCTGGGTTAGACAGGTGACCTGTACTGGGGAGTTTACCTTATCACACTGTATTTCACCTGGCATTTCATTTTCCTCAGTGAATACAGTGGAGAAGAATTTGTTTAGTATATTTGCTTTTTCCTGATCCCCGTTTATAATTTCTTCCTCATCATTTTTTAAAGGGCCAACACTTTCATTTTTGACCTTTTTGCTATTTATATAATGAAAGAACATTTTGGGGTTAGTTATACTCTCTTTGGCAATGAGTCTTTCTGTCTCTATTTTTGCGGCTTTTATCTGTTTTTTACATATTTCACATTTTTCTCTATAGATTTTTAATGCTTCTTCACTGCTGTCCTGTTTTAGTAACTGAAATGCTTTATTTTTGTCATTTATTGCCCCCTTAACATTTTTATTCATCCATATTGGTTTTCTTTTATTTCTGACCCTTTTATTCCTATAAAGTATATACATCTTACAGTGAAAATTTAAGATATTTTTAAAAGTCTCCCATTTAGTGTCAGTATTGTTATTTTTGAGGACATTATCCCATTTTATATTGTTATGGGCTTCTCTGAGTTGATCGAACTTTGCTTTTCGAAAGTTCATTGTTTTTGTGGCCCCTCGAGAGATTCCCTTTTTGAAGAACAAGTTATAATGTATTAAATTATGATCACTATTTCCTCGGTGTCCATCTACTTGCACATTAATTACTCTGTCAGTTTCAGTACGTTGGTAAATATTAAGTCTAGTAGGGCGCCCCCTCTGGTCAGGCCCTGCACCATTTGGGACAGATAATTGTCTTTAGCTATATTCAGAAACCTGTTTCCTTTAAAGTCGAAGTCGGCCCAGTTTTCCATGAACCCAAACCCCTCCTTCCTACACCAGCTTCTGAGCCACTTGTTTACCTCCCTAATCTCCCGCTACCTCTCTGGTGTGGCTCGTGGTACAGGTAATATTTCAGAAAATACTACCTTGGAGGTCCTTGCCTTAAGCTTGCAGCCTAAGTCCCTGAAATCATTTTTAAGGACACTCCATCTACCTCTTACTTTGTCATTGGTGCCAATATGTACCATGACTGCTGGGTCTTCTCCAGCCCCACCCCGCAACCTGTCAACCCGATCCGCGATGTGCCGAACTCGAGCGCCAGGAAGACAACACACTGTTCGGCGATCCCGGTCTTTGTGACAGATCGCCCTGTCTGTCCCCCTAATAATTGAGTCCCCCACTACCAGTACCTGTCTGGCCTGCCCTGCTCTCCTCCCTCCCTCCTTACTGGAGCAGACACCCCCCTGGCGGTCAGAGGCAGAGTCCTGCTGCAGTACCGCTAGCTCTGAAATGACATCCCCCTCATCTGTCAACCGGGCAAACTTTTTGGGGTGTGCCAGTTCAGGACTAGCCTCCCTGACACTTTTCCCTCTACCCCGTTTTCTAACTGTAACCCAGCTAACTGCCTGACTGTCCTGCACCTCCGTCCCACTATCCTCCCCCACCTCGACCCCAGAGAGTACCTGCTCAGTGAGCAGGAGACTACTCTGCGGGTTGTCAATGCATCTCAGTGTTGCCAGTTGCTCCTCTAGATCCAGGATCTGGGCTTCTAAATGAGCAACTCGCACACATCTCGCGCATCTCAAACTGTTGTTCAAGGATTGCATACATTGCGCAAGATGCACACTGGACTGCCTTTTCCAACATGGAGGTCATACTAGATTTGGGGATTGCAAAAATTAACAGAAAAGAAAAAAAAATCAAATATTTCAATTTAAACTTCCTGAATTTAAAGTCCCTTAATTTTAAGTCCCCTCACTTTTATACTCACTCACTTGTATGCTTCACACTCTTGTATACAGACAAACAATCGCTAGCTCAACATAGTGTATTTGCTTTATATTTATCACAACCACAACCTCCTCTCTTCCACTGCCTGGAAGTGAATTCACTTTAGTGAAACTTTTTTTTTTTTCATTTACACATCCAAATTTAACGAAAGTCGTCAAAGACCTGTGGGGTGCTAAGGCTCACTGGACCCCTTGATACGTGCCTTGAGGGGTGTAGTTTCCAAAATGGTATGCCATGTGGGGGTTTTCTGCTGTTCTGGCACATAGGGGCTTCCAAAATGTGACATGCCCCCCAAAAACCATTTCAGCAAAAATTCACTCTCCAAAATCCCATTGTTGCTCCTTCCCTTCTGAGCCCTCTACTGCACCAGCCGAACACTCGACATACACATATGAGGTATTTCCTTACTCTAGAGAAATTGGGTTACAAATTTTGGGGGGCTTTTTCTCCTATTACCCCTTGTAAAAATTCAAAAACTGGGTCTACAAGAACATGCAAGTGTAAAAAATTGAGATTTTGAATTTCCTCCTTCACTTTGCTGCTATTCCTGTGAAACACCTAAAGGGTTAACACACTTACCCAAATGTCATTTTGGATATTTTGAGGGGTGCAGTTTTTTTTAATGGGGTCAATTGTGGGGTATTTCTAATATGAAGGCCCTTCAAATCCACTTCAAAACTGAACTGGTCCCTGAAAAATTCCAATTTAGAAAATGTTGTGAAAAATTGGAAAAGTGCTGCTGAACTTTGAAGCCCTCTGATATCTTCTAAAAGTAAAAACCTGTCAACTTTATGATGAAAATATAAAGTAGACATATTGTATCTGTGAATCAATATACAGTGGTCCCTCAACATATGATATTAATTGGTTCCAGGAGAACCATCATATGTTGAAACCATCATATGTTGAGTACATATGTCTATGTAAAAATGGTAATTGGTTCTGGGGCCTCGGAACCATTGTATGTTGAATACATATCTCTATGGGAAACTGCTAATTGGTTCTGGGATGACCATTGTATGTGGAGTGTATGGGGAGTGTTTAACAAACCAGGGTGCCTCCAGCTGTTGCACAACTACAACTCCCAGCATGCATGTACAGCCATTTACTGTCTGGGTATGCTGGGAGTTATAGTTTTGCAACAGCTGGAGGCACACTGATAGGGAAACTTTGATGTATGGGGTGTATAGTGTGTATATGTATTGTATGTGATGTGTGACATCGCATTCAGTACTGTACAGTTCTTTAAATACCTTCCGGGGGGACAGAATGTCCTCCATTACCATCCTGCCGACTACAGCTCTATAAGAAAGGAAGAGGAGCAGCTCATTGGATGCCTGCAGCAAGATGCTGCAGGCTATTGGCTATGGCGGCACTTGGGGGGCGGGGCTTACACGGAGCTCACAGTGGAAGCCTATATGAGTTAGGCTGGGTCCACACTACGTTTTATCCCATATGGGAGCGCATACGGCAGGAGGGAGCTAAAACCTCGCGCTCCTGTATGTTACCGTATGCGCTCCCGTATGCCATTCACTTCAATGAGCCGACCGGAGTGAAACGTTCGGTCCGGTCGGCTCATTTTTGCGCCGTATGCGCTTTTACAACCGGACCTAAAACCGTGGTTGACCACGGTTTTAGGTCCGGTTGTAAAAGCGCATACGGCGCAAAAATGAGCCGACCGGACCGAACGTTTCACTCCGGTCGGCTCATTGAAGTGAATGACATACGGGAGCGCATACGGTCACATACGGGAGCGCGAGGTTTTAGCTCCCTCCTGCCGTATGCGCTCCCGTATGGGACAAAACGTAGTGTGGACCCAGCCTTAGCAGGACAGCATGTGAGTAACAGGAGGCAGAACGGGGCACATTAAACAATGATCTGTCAGTTGCTGAAGTTGTCAGCGCTGTCAGATAGCTGTTTGTACGATGGCCCCTACACACAGCAGCATCATATGTCGAGGCTGCCTTCAACATACGATGGGCTCTGAGAGGCCATCATATGTTGAAATGATCATATGTCGAGTCCATCATAAGTCGAGGGGTCACTGTATAATTTATTTGGAATGTCTGTTTTTGTTACAAGCAGAGAGCTTCAAAGTTAGAAAAATGCAAAATTTTCAATTTTTTCATCAAATTTTGGAATTTTTCACCAAGAAATGATGCAAGCCTCGACAAAAATTTACCACTAACATGAAGTAGAATATGTCACGAAAAAACAATCTCAGAATCAGAATAAAAAGTAAAAGCATCCCAGAGTTATTAATGCTTAAAGTGACAGTGGTCAGATGTGCAAAAATGGCTGGGTCCTTAAGGTGAAAATGGGCTGGTTCCTTAAGGGGTTAAACCCCACTGGCATTTGACAGATCTTTGGAGCAGTGGTCTGTCATTTTTCATTTTGACAGACCACTGCTCAAAAAAATCTATCAGACACCTGTGAGATGTAAATGCTCACTGCACTTCTTATTAGGGGTGTAGTTTCCAAAATGGGGTCACATGTGGGGGGGGGGGGGGTTCACTGTTCTGGCACCATGGAGGCCTAAACGCACATGGCCTTCAATTTCAGCCAGATTCTCTCTCCAAAAGCCCAATGGTGCTCCTTCTCTTCTGAGCCCTGTAGTTCACCCGCAGAGCACTTTACATCCACATGTGGGGTATTTTCTGACTCACAAGAGATGGGGTTACAAATTTTGTGGGGCTTTTTCTCCTATTACCCCTTGTGAAAATGATAAAATTGGGGTAACAACAGCATTTTAGGGAAAAAAAATATGCATTTTTTATTTTCACCTCCAACTTTAACTAAAATTTGTCAAACACCTGTGGGATGTTAAGGCTCACTATACCCCTTGTTACTTTACGTGAGGGGTGTAGTTTTCTAAATGAGGGTCACATATGGGTGTTTTTTATGTTTATGTCAGAACTGCTGTAACTTCCAGCCACCCCTGTGCAAATCCCCAATTTAGGCCTCAAATGTATATGGTACAATCTGTTTACACTAACATGCTGGTGTAGACCCAAAATTTACCTTTTCTTAAGGGGTAAAAGAAGAGGAAAAAAATTTGGAACCCAAAACTGTTGCCTTGAAATATGAGAGGGCTCCAAAGTGAAAGAGCATCATGTGCATTTGAGGCCTAAATTAGGGATTTGCATCCAACACCAAATTACCCTACGGCAGTGCTTCCCAAATAGGGTGTCTCCAGCTGTAGCAAAATTCCCAGCATGCCAGGACAGTCAATGGCTATGCCGATGTGCTGGCCCCTGTATCACCCGTCATTATGCACAGAGTAAGTTTTCTCTGTGCAGTGATGACAACAGGGTGCCGCAACCGAGATCACGGGGGTCCTTTGAAGAGGGGATAAGATGTCTTGGTGCGTAGTACCCCTTTAAGAGGGAAAAACATGATATATATTTAACCCCAACCCAAATGTACCTTATTTTTATTTTCTACCTAAGGTACATAAAGACCGAAAAAAAAACACCTTTTGCATGTGCTAAAATTACCATATGCGAAAATTTGCATAAGCGAAAATTCGCATATGCAAATTTTCCCATATGCGAAAATTCATACGCCAGTCTCACACAGTAGTATTAGATCCTTCTTTACACCACACAAGCTGGAAGCAGAGAGGGATGATCACTGTGATGTGTACTGTGAAAAAAAAACAATATTCGTAATTACGGATATATAGTGCTATATGCGAGCAACACTATTCATATACTTTACTACCAAAGGAATTGTTCTATACATATAAATAGATGCTACATTGTACAAAGAGCAGGATAATATGAAGAAGATAAACCGGCTTAAATCAAGCAAATACATTAAAGATGTAAGAAAAAATGTATAGTACATGGATTCTGCACATTTAAGGGCACTAGGTATGAATAACTAGGCTCTAAAATTTCTAATAGCCGTCATAACCGAGTTCGAGGATTTTAATGGTGCGGCACCTTGATTGGATTTAATAAAATTGTTAAAAAAAAGTAATTAATAGAATAACTTACATTAGAAAAGGCTGACTGGATTTACAGAGATAACAAAATTCCTGGCACCGGAATATCTTAAAAACATAAAGAAAAGAAGCGGCAGTGACGACCGGGCCCTTTATTTATTCCTTACAATATTTTCACTGAACTTTAAATAATAAAAACGCTGAATTTATTATTATATACACTAATGACTCGGCACAGCTGCCATAGACTGTAACTAGCTGAGGATTAGGCAGGGAACTCATTATTTGAAATGCTGTTAAAGGAGAACTCCGAAAGCTTAAAGGGGTACTCCGCTGCTCAGCATTTGGAACAAAATGTTCTGAACGCTTACAGCCGGCGCCGGGAGCTCGTGACGTCATAGCCACACCCCTCATGACATCACGCCCCACCCCCTCAATGCAAGTCTATGGGAGGGGACGTGACGGCTGTCACGCCCCCTCCCATAGACTTGCATTGAGGGGGTGGGGCGTGATGTCATGAGAGGTGGGGATATGATGACACGAGCTCCCGGCTCTAAGCGTTCGGAACATTTTGTGCCAAACTCTGAGCAGTGAAGTACCCCTTTAAAAGGGTACTCCGGGGAACTAAGCCCATAGCCCATCCTTTCCCCCTCGTCAACCTATTTATTATCTTAATATCATACATTAGCTATATAGAGCAGTTTTTTCCTCTTTAGTTGTCACTTACATGCATGAAGTGAGGCAATGACATCATCCAACCATCCACTCTGTCTTTGTCCAAATCCCTCTTTGAAAGCAGCCCCCATCTTCCTGAGAGACACAGACCATGTGGTTTCTGCCCTGCACTGATGAGTCATGCTCTCTTTAGTGCTAAGACCTGGGAGGTGTGTATGGTCTCAGCCAAAGAGCAGGAGGGTGGGGGCTGTCCTCAGAGATGGAACTGGGTTGCAGAGCAGAGCTTCAATGATTTCTGGGAGATGTAGGCAAGGGGAAAGAAGGATGGCAACAAATATCAAGTGGCCAGAGAAGATAACAGGAGCCATGCATATAAGCATATGCTGTCATCAATGGTGACCAGGGCATGTAGAAGGTTAGAAGCTAGGTGACAGTTAATTCCGGGGTCTGATCGCCCAACCTTCCCAGGACATTATTGAATGGTGTTGAGTGTCTGAATGCGTCTTTGGCTGCCATAATGGGACTTCTACTACAGCCTGATATCTGCAGTGAGGCTTATACATGACAGAACTTGGGGCCTTCAATAGGACCCTGAATATCATGGAAACCCACAGAAACTAATGAGGTGACAAATCCCCAGTAACCCCTGAGACATTGTGGTCAAAGTTTGAATAGGGAATCTAAGGGGTTAAACTACTATGATCCTAGGTTTCTACATTCCTGTTAGTAAGAGAAAGATGCATGCGACAGCCGAGCTTCTGCGATATCTGACACAGGAGACCCATGCTGGTTTATTCTTTTCTCCCATTAAAAATGAGTATGGGCAAAACTGAGGCCCACAAGGCCACAACCATAAAGACACAAATTGGTGGCCACTAAATGGTAATATATAACTGTATATACAGTGAACACCGTCATGAACAACAACAAAATATCTACTAACAGAACTGCTGTCCTTTGGCCAGGGTTGAGGATGAAGGATGGGACACACCCAGGGGTCATACGGCACAAGACAGGAGGTGGTCCAGCACCGGGGAGACACAAGACACCAGGAACACAAGAATGAACTTGTTTTAGTGAAATCCAAATCCATATAAAACACATGAAACCCAAAAATGCAACAAAAACATCTACACCTTTTGGATTATGTGTCCTTACTTATGATGTGTACAAATATTTGTAATAAACGCCCAGGGGTCAGGTACAGAAGTCCATGGTATATCTTCTCAGTCTATAGCAGGCACTGACATACAGGTGAAAGTCGAAAAATTGTGCAAAGTTCATTTATTTCAGTAATGCAACTTAAAAGGTGAAACTAATATATGAGAGAGAGTCATTATATGCAAAGTAAGATAGTTCAAGCCGTGATTTGTCATAACTGTGATTATTATGTTACAGCTCATGAAATCCCCAAAGGCCCTCCCAATTACTATGATTTTGGGAGCCATGTATTCTGCTGGTGTTGGTCCACTGTGCGTCTTGAATGGGCATCTGCAGCCGTTTAACACTTATCTCCTATCCACAGGATAGGGGGTAAGTGTTTTATCGCGGCGGGGGGGGGGTCCGACTCCTGGGACCCCCTGCGATCTCCTAAATGGGGCCCCGGCATTAGCGCTTAGTGTGAGCTCGACCTCTTCCTGTCCCATCTCATACAGTGCTATGGGAGAGGCAGGGAGGCACAATGGCTGCCTCCCCGCCTCTCCCATAGAGTTACATGGAGCATGTCGGCCACAACGTCATACTGCATCCGGCACACCTCCTGCATGGGAGAGAGCCAGGGCCCCATGCAGGAGATTGCGGTGGTCCCAGTGGTTGGGGGATAGGGGATAAATGTTAAAGGGCTGCAGATGTCCTTTAAGTCTAGGGTCAACGCATCTGTCTAACAGGAGATTTTGGAGCAGTTCATGCTTCCTTTTAAGTGGCATTAATGAAATACAATATTTAAATATTGTTATTCAAAATTTCCTGTATTGTGCTGCTTTGCCCATTGTGTTCTCTTCTTCCCCCAGTAGGATGGGCAGTTTCTCTTCCTCCTTCGCGGAGCAGAAGTCTTCAGGGTTTTCTAGTTTCTCAAGATATTAGGTCAGTCTGCAGTGTCCCTGTAGACTCTTGTACACTGTCAGTTTCTGTGACTTTCTCACCTCTTTCCTCCATTTACTGACATGCTCCTCTTGGCTCCTGTTTATTGTGTTCTTGATACCATCCTTGGTGCATGGCATTTTTTTTTTCCAAAGTATGTTTTATTAAAGTTTTACACATGAGAATAGGAAAACATAACAGAGCATAACAATGCCATAGGTGTAGTAGTGAGAAACAAAACGTACCGCCAATGACAGGGTCTGACCCATCAAGTGGTGTAGCAACCCGTATATCATTACAGAGAAAACATCCACCTGTTACGATCATAGTAATGCACTATAAGTATCAGTAGCAATAGGTAGAGAATATCACGGATGGGAGAAACAAGCTGCCATGGCGGAAGGGCATATACACCCGGCATGTTATCACATTAATGAACCTGTGTGGAGGTCCTAAGCCTCGAGTACAAGAAAACAGGGAGGGTAAAGGATGGGACAGGCCTTAGAGCAGAAGGGGAAGAGAGGGAGAGAAGAGGTCAGTTATGGAGTAGAGTAAGAAGTTACCTTGCGAGACGAGTCTGGAGGTTCCCGGCATCTGAGGCACGCTGCTCAAAGTGTGAGTCGTGGTAATGGTAGTGTAGGAGAGAGGCTATGTATTTAGATGCAGGGTTTGGCATTTTTTGGGAGAATTGAGCCTGGAGACCTGATTTGCCTTGGGTCCTTTAGTGTAGAAAGGCTTTATTATGATTAGAACCTTGACTGCTACTTTGTAGGAGGCCCCAGAATGACAGTGCCTCTTCTCAATTGCTATGTGCAGGGGTTATCTGCCCAGTCCAGAGCAGGGTCACCCAGTGCTAATGATCATAAATGTCACCAACGCTCTGGTGACCTAATAAGTGCCGAGACCAAATCTTATATCACCGAGCACAATGAAAAACATAGGGTGGAGTGGTATAATTGCCCACAACTGTATTCTGGAGTAGTGGAAATGTCTTCTGTTGAGTGATAGAAGTATAAAGGGGGATATATTAAAGGGACATATTAAAAGGATGGTAAGGAATTAGAGGTGCTCACCTTTTAATTTTGCAGGCACAACACCATATATAGCTTTAAAGGAGTACTCAAAGTTCTGAAAATGTATCCCCCTATCCTAAGAATAGGGGATAAGTGTCAGATCGCAGGGGGTCCGACAGCTGGGACCAAACACAATCTCCCCTACAGGGCCCCGGCAGTCTGCAGAAAGGGAGCATGTTGACCACCGCAGGGAGTGGCGGCTGATACACCCCCTCAATACAACTCTATCAGAGAGCCGGATCGCTGCATTCGGCAACCTCCGACTCTGCCATAGTGCTGCAATGAGGCGGCGTGTCAGCCACTGCTTTGTACGGTGGTCGATACACGCCTTTTGTGCAGACTGCCGGGGCCCTGTAGGGGAAATTGCTGGGGGTCCCAAGGGTCAGACCCCCCATGATCTGAAGCTTATCCCCTATCCTTAAGAAAGGGGATGTGTTCAGATCCTGGAGTACTCCTTTAAGATAGAATATACCGCTGGTAGCGCTGTGGAGCTATGTGGAACTTGGTTAGGCTGGTATGTTAGAGGTTTTCCTTGAAGAGAACCCTCTTGGACTCCGGCTAGTAGCGCTTCATCAGATGAAAATTACACAATGCATCAGGGTACAGAGATTAGTGGTGTTTATTTATAGGCACACAGGTACATAGAACAGGAACATAAAGCACAACACGTTTCAATAGGTAAAACTTTCTTCATCAGGTCCTAGATTCTAGTGATGGATCAAGCTTCTCCATCTGGCATCCTGGGAAAATGTTAACTGCATAACTGCATTGTGTCAGCTGTAAAGTTTGGTGGAAGAGTATATTGCTATTGGCGATGTTTCACAGGGATCGGCCTAGGGCCCTTAAATTCAGTGAAGTTAAATCTTAAAGGGGTACTCCACCCCTAGACATCTTATCCCCTATTCATCTTATCCCCTATTCAAAGGATAGGGGATAAGATGTCTGATCGTGGGGGTCCTGCCGCTGGGGACCCCTGCAATCTCTGTCCTGCATTCAACGTTTGTTTAGAGTGTCAGGTTCAGCACCAAAGGCTCATGACGTCATGGCCACGCCCCCTCAATGCAAGTGTATGGGACTTGTATTGAAGCGGCATGGCCGTGACATCACGAGCGGGGCGTGACCTTGACGTCACAAGCCTCAGCCCCACATTGCCAGTCATCCGGCATGGAGCGAAGTTCATTCTGTGCACCAGATTTCTGGGGTGCCGCAGCTGAGTGGCGGGACCCCCGCGATCAGACAAGATGTCACAGCAAGGTCCATGGTTGGGGGACACTTGGTGGAAGTAGGGTTGCCACCCAGCTAGTATTTTACTGGCACAGCCGGTACAGTAATCCCTCGAGATGCGATGGCCTCGACATACATTATTTTCAACATACGATGGCCTCTCAGAGGCCATCGTAGGTTGAAAGCAGTATCGACATACGATACTTTTTGTCGGGGCCATCATTAAAATTTGCTGCCCTCCGGTAGCGCTGGCTGCCGCAGCTGCTACCGGACTACCGCTGGGCTATTAAGCAGGTTTACAGTACTGTACATACCGGTGCAGCTAACCCCCGTGGTGCCGGTGCAGCCTCCTTCCGGCGCGCGGATCCCCACTGTCATGTGACAATGTATTGTCACATGACAGTGATGTTGCCGGCCTGCGCCTCAGTCGAGGAGCGCTGCCGGGAAAGGAAGACGTGGAGCTGGTGAATTCTCATTTGCATGGCAGCGGCGGCATTAACCCCTCACCCCATGGCAGTGGCAGTGTTATCGCTGCCGCGGGGTGAGGGGTTAACGCTGCCATTGCCATGGGGTGAGGGGTTAACTTAACCCTTCACCCCATGGCAGCAATAAAACTGCCGCAGGTTGAGGGGTTAACGCTACCGCTGCCATGGGGTGAGGGGTTAACTTAACTATTCACCCCATGGCAGCGGCAGTGTTAACACCTCACGCAGCCCATAGCCCCACCAGGCCTGGCCCAAAGCCCCACCAGGCCTGGCCCAAAGCCCCACCAGGCCTGGCTCAAAGCCCCACCAGGCCTGGCCCAAAGCCCCACCAGGCCTGGCCCATAGCCCCACCAGGCCTGGCCCATAGCCCCACCAGGCCTGGCCCAAAGCCCCCACCAGGCCTGGCCCAAAGCCCCACCAGGCCTGGCCCAAAGCCCCCACCAGGCCTGGCCCAAAGCCCCACCTGGCCTGGCCCAAAGCCCCCACCAGGCCTGGCCCAAAGCCCCCACCAGGCCTGACCCAAAGCCCCACCAGGCCTGGCCCAAAGCCCCACCAGGCCTGGCCCAAAGCCCCACCAGGCCTGGCCCAAAGCACCCACCTCGGGCCTGGCCCAAAGCCCCCAGATATGTACTCAACATATGATGGCCTCGGGGCTCCGGAACCAATTACCAGTTTTCCATAGACATATGTACTCAACATATGATGGTTTCAAGATATGATGGTCCTCCCGGAACCAATTACCATCATATGTTGAGGGACCACTGTATTTTAATGCCTCTGCCGGTAATTTTGTAGATAAAATATGCAAAAGCCGGTATTTTTTAGGAAAGAACCCCCGGCTACTGCGGGCAGAATCAAATGATGCGCCCTTAGCCCCGCTGCCCTGGCCCTGCAAAAGAGTATGGCATGGGTGGGGGGGGGGGGGGGGGGGGGATCAATTGAAATGTTTGAAGGGGTTATCCAGGAAAAAACTTTTTTTTACATATCAACTGGCTCCAGAAAGTTAAACAGATTTGTAAATTACTTCTATTAAAAAAATCTTAATCCTTTCAGTACTTATGAGCTGTTGAAGTTGAGTTGTTCTTTTCTGTCTAAGTGCTCTCTGATGACACCTGTCTTGGGAACTGTCCAGAGTAGAAGCAAATCCCCAGAGCAAACCTCTTCTACTCTGTGCAGTTCCCGAGACAAGCAGAGATGTCAGCAGAGAGCACTGTTGCCAGACAGAAAAGAACAACTCAACTTCAGCAGCTGATGATTATTAGAAGGATTAATATTTTTTAATAGAAGTAATTTACAAATCTGTTTGGAGCCAGTTGATATTAAAAAAAAGTTGTTTTCCTGGAATACCCCTTTAAATGGTTATGGCACAGGGGGATAAGTGGGGGGGGGGGATATTAAATGGAATGGTTATGGCACAAGGGGATCAGTGGAAAGGGGGGGATGAATCAATTAGAATGGTTATGATATGGGGTTCAGAGGGGGGGATCAATGGAAAGGAGTAAAAGGGGGAATCAACTGGAATGATTATGGCACAGGGGGGTCAGAGTGGGTGAGATTGATGTGATGTCACGCATATATAATTAATTATGCAAATTACAATGGCAGATATTTTTTGGCAAGATAGGTGGCAACCCTAGGTGGAAGAACTTGACTGGCTGCACAGAGCCTGGACCTCAACCCCATCCAACATCTTTAGGATGAACTAGAATGGAAATGATGAGCCCAGCCTTCTCCTCCAACATCACAACCTCACCAATACTATCCTGGATGAATGGGGCAAAAATTCCTATGGACTCCAAAATCTTGTAAAAAGTTTTCTCAGAAGAGTGGACGCTTCTACACCTGCTGTTCAATGTTCTGAAGACTCTTGTAGGTGTGGTCATCCCAATACTTTTGCCCATTTAGTGTACAGTGGTCCCTCAACATACGATGGTAATCCGTTCCAAATGGACCATCGTTTGTTGAAACCATCGTATGTTGAGGGATCCGTGCAATGTAAAGTATAGGACAGTGGTCTACAACCTGCGGACCTCCTCTGGAGGCCCGCAGGTAGAAGACCACTGGTATTGAAGGTTATACTCACGTGTCCCCGCCGCTCCGGACCGTCACCGCTGCCCTGGATGTGGCCGCCATCACGTCGCTACGCACGCCGCTCCTATTGGATAACGGGACGGCGTGCGCAGCGACGTGATGACGACGATGGAGAGCGGCGACGATGCAGAGGATCCCGAAGAGGACGCGCCAGAGCCCCGAGGACGGGTAAGTGATCGTCAGCGGACCACACGGGGGACCGTAAACGGCTATCTGGTGGCAGCTGAAGCAGTCTGCACCGCCGGATAGCCGTTTATGCGATGGCCCCGACATACAAAGCATGGTATGTTGATGCTGCCTCTGAGAGGCTATCGTATCTTGAAATGATCGTATGTCGGGGCCATCGTAGGTCGGGGGGTCACTGTATCTATCTACTTCTCCAATCACCACGTGTTCCATGTGCCTCCTCAGCCTCTGCCTCTTCTAATTCTTGTTGTATCTTGTATTTTTTGTTACCCAGTCTGTCATTTTTTCTCATTCTTACCGCTATGATCATCATTAATTTTTCATTGCTCTTTGTCAGGATACACCGGTGATGAACATAGGAGGGCTGAATATCTTCTTAAAATCTTTCTCCATTACAGAGAGTAACAGGGAGTGGGAGTAGAAAACCTTCTATGTTATTTTTTATTTCAAGTACTGTACTTGTCTAAATTTAGCAGGTTGTATTCTTCTGCTTTCATGTACCTATCCGTTTATCTGTCACCGAGGATCTTTTTCGGTTTCATTTCCAATTATTTCACAACTCAGTATAACCGCCACCAAATATAAACCTCCAGTGTTTACGATAAGACAAAAATATTCCACCTGTTGTACAAATAATTTCTAATTCCCTGGGGAGGTGCATTAATACTTAACTTTTAATAGGGAAAAGTAAAAAAAATCACCAAATTATAGTGCTCAAATATAACCCAAAACAAAAGATTAAATATGCTGGTCGAGGCATGTATCGCTCTCCAGCATGCGATAATACAATTTAGTAGGGTGTAATTCTCATAGCTCTCAACGCGTTTCTGCCAACAGTAGGTGGCGTCTTCAGGAGAGGCAAATCACCAAAACTCAGATACCCTATAATAATTATTTTCAGTATCGAGAGCACCCAATTGACAAATAGTAGGTGAAAGAATCTTAAAATCACGGCAAAACTGTATGAGACCACCTGTAATAGAACAGGACATCAGGAGTCCACTGTTCTGGTGACAGGGTCAAGCGTACAGTTTAGATGCACCGTTCCGAAGATCCCAGGACGGAGCGCACAAACCCGTAGTGATGGGGAGCCTTGCAGTAATGCGGTAGCGCACAGAAGCCGGCATTACTTCAAGGCTCCCCGTCACTAAGGGTTTGTGCGCTCCGTCCTGGGATCTTCGGAACGGTGCATCTAAACTGCATCTAAATTTATGCTGGGAGTCTACTAATGCCCCTTGCAGGCAATTCTAATATCTGGCAAGGTCTCCAACACCTGTTGTGCAGTAAGATGAAAAATATTCATCCCTTTCCAAATTTCCATTTTTATTGTATGTTTAGCAAAAAAAAAAATAATTAAGGATTTCATAGCATCCAGTGAAAAAACAAACAAACAAAAAAAAAACTACCATTAGCATTCAGAAAAGCAGAACTTTACGACCCTGGCAGTGATCTTTGTAAAGGAGGTGAAATTAAAAAAATTTTAAATGTAGAAAAAAATAATGCTTCTATCTGTTACCCACTAGGCCATGCAGATGTTTTACATGCCTTTTTTATGTGTCTAGCTTCTGTATTTAGCTTACAAATCCCTCCATTATGCTGCTACTGACATCTACTGCTCAGGAAGCACTGAGCCCACCTTCACTCACTACCACCCTTGCATTAATTTCCTCCCCTAGTCTGCTGTGCTGTTCTGGGTCTCTTCATCCAATCACTGCAGGCTGCTCTGTAACCCCCTCCTCGCTGTTTTGATGCTGCAGTCTGATAGGACAAGAGTGAGCACAGAGAAGTGCTAGTTCTTCCCTTACTTCCAGGACTTTGTCCCAGCCACTGCTTCAGCTGGGACAAAAATGATTTCTATAAAAAGGAGTTATAATTTTTATGAAGTTTATTAGAAAGATTGATGTTTTGCCAAGATGTATAACATTTAAAAAGTTTTTGATTCTGATATGCTCAGGTTATTTACTTTACTAGTAAGTTAATAGAGAGGGTTTCCATTGTTTGGAGTCTCTATCAAGTAGAGGGAAAGATAGTTACAAAGAGTACAGTCCCAAACAGAAAGAGCCCGGCACTGCTACTACGCAATCCACTAATCCGCTATGCTCTTCTCCAATATTAAACCTTCCCGGTGCTCACATCAAGAGAGTGCAAATATAAGTCCCAAATAGACGGCAAAGAAATGGAGCACTCACCAGGTCATTCGGGGTCTTCAAGCTTCTTTTATTTCATGGAGCTTGGCAGCATACAAACATGTAAGGGAGAGCGGACGGAACAAGGTGGATAGGGGAGAGGGTTGGGCGACGGTCCGTATCGCGCACACAGCGCTTCGTCAGGCCCCTGTGGGGCCTGACGAAGCACTGTGTGCGCTATACGGACCGTCGCCCAAACCTCTCCCCCACCCACCTTGTTCTGTCTGCTCTCCCTTGTATGTTTGTATGCTGCCAAGCTCCATGAAATAAAAGAAGCTTGACGACCCCGAATGACCTGGTGAGTGCTCCATCTCTTTGCCATCTATTTGGGACTTATAGTTACAAAAAGTGTTTCTCTCTTTGGAGGACACAGCCCATCCATCCATTATACCAGAGGTCCCCAATCCAGTCTCACCCCAATCCAGGCTCACCAACAGTCCAGGATTTTTTATTTTTTTTTTATCTTTTCCAGTTCTATTCCAACTGAGTGACTGAATGTTACTGGAATGTTGGTGGGCTTGGGGACTGGGTTGGGGACCATTGCATTATACCAACAGGCTATCCTTTTTAAAAATGCCATGTAATACTTAATTTCTCCTGTGGTGGTGCTGTAGGGAAACTAAATATAGCTGCCTGATTTCTCTTGCAGATCTTTACTAAGACATTGTGTGATCAACTTATTTTTTCGAGAGTCTTCAAGCCATCAACTGGAGAACCCCTTAAGGGGGTTCTCTGCCCCTAGACATCTTATCCCCTATCCAAAGGATAGGGGACATGATGTCTGTTGGCGGTGGCACCCGGCGTTCATTTAGAACATGGGGTGAGCTCCGGAGGCTCGTGACGTCACGGCCGCACCCCTCTTGTGACGTCATGGCCATGCCCCCTCAATGCAAGTCTATGGAAGGGGGCTTGACGATGTCACGCCTCCTAACATAGACTTGTATTGAGGAGTTGTGGCCGTGATGTCACGAGCGGGGCGCGGCCATGATGTTACGAGCCTCCGCCCCGCATCCCCAGTCATCTGGCACAGAGCGAAGTTTTCTCTGTGCACCGGATGTCTGGGGTGCCGCAGCCAAGATCGTGGGAGTCCCCAGCTTAGTTTAGTAAAAAAAAAATTATAATAATAATAATAAACAGTAGATTTGCATGGACCATTGTTTCAGACCTCAAAAAATAAATTGTTGTCTTTCTTTTTGTCCAGCTCCAATGAGAGGTCCCCGCAGCCGATATCATTATTGATTTCCAGTTAACTTATTGTATTTACTTTACATTGCGTATTGCATTTTTACAGCATTTTTCTTTTAATATGCCAATATTTTTTGGCATATAAATAAAACATTCGCTTTTAGGCAGCTATAAAGTAAAAGTATTATCCTTTCATCTCCGTATCCTTACAGAATTCGCATCTGTGCTACAACAGAGTAATAGAAATAAAGAAAGCAAACTTAGTCTGGAAGAGACTTGAATACAATCCCAAAGGATGAAATGTCACTACAAAAGCAAAAGCGTCTCTTTGATTTTTAGAGAATAGAAGCTAAATCATTGGAAAGGGTAATGCTATCAGCCTATTGTGTGAATGAAAACTGACACGCCAAAGACAACCATTTTCCTTCTTTTCAGCTTCTTTTGAATATTTTCTTTATTCCGCCTCTTTGTTCTATTGAAAGGCGTTTAAACTTTTTGCATGTAAAAATGAAAAAAAATATTCTATTTTTTTGGCGCTTGTGGCTCTTTCTAAAAACAAAAAAACAAAAATAACAAACATAACGAAGTGTTATTGGCATGAAAGAAAAAACCTACAGTACAAAAACAAAATGTATAAACACATGTTCACATTCTCATGAATGATAATGGTAACATTCAAAAAAGAATAAGAAATAAATATCTCTATATTATCTCCTCAAATATATTATATATTATATCCCCAAATCCTCACTCTAAGAATTAAATTATTAAAATATCACATGGTGAACTCTTTAGTAGGTACCTGCCAGACAGTATTGGACATGCTTAGGAAGGATCCGAGCTTGTCTTGGGACTAAATGGCTATGTTGGGAGATTACTATAATGTTGTGAATATCTTTTTGTGAAATGGCTATTTCTTGTTAGAGTTCCCTCCCTCCAACTACAATTCCCAGGATCCATTGTTTGTAAGTGTGAGGTCACTTATCCTTTCCACAAATCAGTCACCCCACCCTTTACAGCACAGCTGTGACAATTCCATGCAGCCCTGTGGAGAATGATTTCCCTCCCCCACCCAGCAGTTGCTCTACCCATTGAAGCACAGACAGGCTCCCTCTGATCACCTGACTAGTGAATGATTTGGAATGAGGAGCATGATTTGGCATGGGGGATGATTTGGAATGATTTGGCATGGGAGGGAATGATTTGGCATGAGGGCGGTGATTTGGAATGGGGATGAGGGAATGGGGAAAGGATTTGGCATGGGTGGATGATTTGGCACAGGGGGGATGATTTGGTACGGGGATGAGGGAATGGGTGAATGATTTGGCACAGGGGGGGATGATTTGGCCCAAGAGGTTAGCTGGGGCTGCTACAGGGGAGTTAAGCAGGGCCAGGGCCCCCTGGGAACTCAAACCACTAACTGGGGTATTGGCTGTACCTCCCTGATGGTGGCCCTGTGTACAAAGGATGGAGACACATAAGCCTGGTTGTCCCCTATTGGGAGTGTTTTGCCCCATATTGGGAGTGCTTTGTCCCCTATTGGAAGTGTTTTGTCCCCTAATGTCCCCTTTTGGATGTGTCCACAACCGCTATTGGGAATGTCCCCTATTTGGAGGGTGCAAATACATTAAGTATTATGGGACTCTGCCGGGGAATTAAAAACTGTCCGCTATTGGGAGGTGTCCCCTATTGGGACTAAGGGAGATTTCACTGTAGATGTGTGACTGTAATGGGGATCCATAGAAGTGATTACAATATTAAAGGGAAAGGAGAAGTTTGTTGGGGGAAACTCTACAATTTAGAAAAAGCTTTAGTAGCCTGTTGTGCACCTCTAGCCTGGATACAAGATGAGATACGGTTGGGATACATGGAGGCTCTAGTACACTGTTGGGCGCTTCTAGCCTGGATACAAGATGAGATACGGTTGGGATACATGGAGGCTCTTGTACCCTGTTGGGCATCTCTAGCCTGGATACAAGATGAGATACAGTTGGGATACATGGAGGCTCTAGTACCCTGTTGGGTGCCTCTTGTCTGGAAACAAGATGACAATCAATTGGGATACATGGAGGTTTGAGTACCCTATTGGGCACCTCTAACCTAGATACAAAATTAGATATGGTTGGGATACATGAGGGTATACAGGTTCTGTACGGCATCCATAAGCACATTTTCCCATAGATGTTCCAGCTGGGCCAGTAGATCCTGTAGACCCGGGCAGCCAAGGAAGTGTTATAATCTGGAAGAGATATTCCTGGGAAATCCTGTGTGTGGGTGACCATTGTCCTGCTGTATATATCAGCTGGAAGCCATGAGAGGTTACCCATGTGGCCACAGGATGTCCTGCACATATCACTGAGGTGTTAGTGTCCCTACTAGGGGTGACCGACTGTCGCATGTGATCACACCAGCAGGGGGCAGAGTGTCACTCCACAGAAAAGGCAGTATTGAAGCGCTTAATTATGCCTCCATATTCCAACCCAAACATTGTTGCATCCAGAAGAGAACTTGGATTCCAAGATGATATTATTCCAGTCTGTAGCAGTCCAGATTTGTCATTTATGAAACCACTTAAAACAAATGCGAAGGTGGCTGCTGTCAATGTCAGGACATACAATTGGTTCCATAAATATCCTTCTGCGAAGCACCTGTAAATGGTCCAGGCAAAGACAGGGGTATGTAACGAAGAGACAGGGGTATGTAATTAAGAGACATGTAGGTATAATGAAGAGAGAGGGGTGTAATAAAGTTACAGGGTGTGTAATGAAAAGACGGGTGTGTAATGAAGAGAAAGGGGCTTATAATGAAGATACAGGAGTGTGTAAGGAAGATAAAAGGGTGTGTAATGAAAAGACAGGGGTGTGTAATGAAGAGAAAGGAGCTTGTAATGAAGAGTAAGGGGTGTGTAATGAAGTGAAAGGGTGTGTAATAAAGAGAAAGGGGCTTGTAATGAAGAGTAAGGGGTGTGTAATGAAGAAACAGGGTGTGTAATAAAGAGAAAGGGGCTTGTAATGAAGAGAAAGGGGGGTGTAATGAAGAATAAGGGGTGTGTAATGAATAAAACAGGATAATGTAATGAAGAGACAGGATTGTGTAATAAAGAGAAAGGGGCTTGTAATGAAGAGAAAGGGGTGTGTAACGAAGAGACGGGTGTAATGAAGAAAAGGAGAAGTGTAATGAATAGACAGGGGGTGTAATGAAGGTCTCACCTGTGTCTTGATGGTTAACAAGGAAACTATGGGAGCTGCTCGTGTTTATTGGCGGATCAGACAATTCTCTCTACTGGTGATTAGTGTTGCTCGCGAATATTCGCAATGCAAATTTTATTCGCGAATATCGCATATTCGTGAATATAGCACTATATATTCGTAATTAGGAATATTCTTTTTTTTTTTTTTTTCACAGTACACATCACAGTGATCATCCCTTTCTGCTTCCAGCTTGTGTGGTGTAATGAAGGCTCTAATACTACTGTGTGAGACCGGTGTGCGAATTTTCGCATATGCAAAAATTTACATATGCTAATTTTTATGCTAATATGTTCGCTTATGTTAATTTTGTATATGCTAATTTTCGCATATGCAAATTTTTGCGTACGCAAATTTTTGCGTATGCGAAAATAAAACAAGAATATTACGAATATGCGAATATTGGCGAATATATGACGAATATTCGTCCATATATTTGCGAATATTCGCGAATTCGAATATGGCCTATGCTGCTCCACACTACTGGTGATCTTCCTTAGTCATGCAGAGTCAGCTGGTCATGTGTGCCCTTTCATACAGTACCTACTGCTCCCAACAACTCCTAACAGCTTGGTCAGTACAGCCTAGATGGCAACCTAGATTTGCCTTATATTATGTGATACAATATAGGATGCTTTTAAAAAGTACAAGCCTCCATATGGCTCTGTCGATGGAAAAATAAAGTTATCACTTAGAAAGGGAGATGGAAAGAGGTAAAGCACCGATGCCAAAATCTACATCTTTATAGCGGATTTGGAACTCGGTACCCGACATAACGTTTTTAGATTTATTTTTTTTATTGTGGATTTTAATTTTGATTAAACGTTACACACACTGGCATTAAATATCCCAACTCCACAGCTGTAGATGTTATTTTATGGCATTGGCAAAGGGAGCTCAGCCACAGAATGGACGTGATATTATGCAGGTGATAGGTGAACTTTAAATTGTGCAAATTATCCCCCGAAAACCTGAGTATACATTTCAGCTACAGAGTCTTCATGCCACATCAAGTAACTTGGTGCTAATCTCATGGCTGCCTCGGGCAAGGTTTCTGATGAGGTCACTCTTACATGGCGCCCGTCCAGCTGTCAAATAACTATTTCATAGCAAACTCCCTCTCTGGCTCCTTAGCGGAGTGAAGTGTCATGTGCGATTTTACAGATGACTAATATAAAAGTCACAAGGATGTCAAAGTGCCTCCTCCTCACCACGATATAGAAAGGCCATTAAATAGAAGATTCAGAGTATAAAGTTTGAATAATCTAATATGGGTTTAGATGGAAATGATCATTTTCTAAATCTAAAATATGATGGGCATGGCAGCATGGCGGGCCAGTGGTGGATGTCACTGCAGTGAGCTTGGGATCTGTATTTTCTCCTAGTCCAGTGTTTCCCTACCAGGGTGCCTCCAGCTGTTACAAAACTTCAACTACCAGCGTGCCTGGAAAGCCAAAGTGTCACTATTTAGCGTGGCCACCATTATTTTCCAGCACTACCTTAGATCTCTTGGACATGGAGTTCACCAGAGCTTCACAGGTTGTCCCTGAAGTCCTCCTCCTCTACTCTATGATGACACCACGGAGATGGTGGATGTTAGATATCTTGCTTTCCACCCCCCACATTGTTTGATGATGCCCCACAGATGATCAATAGGGTTTAGGTCTGAAGTAGAGATGAGTGAGGCAAATCGTGCAAACCCGGATTCCACCCAAACTTTAGGATTTTTTCCGGCTTGGCGCACACTCAAGCTATTACCGGTTCGGCTTGCGCAAGCTGGTAAATAGCACAAAAAAACCTGAAAGCATGTTTTTTTTTTGGGGGGGGGGCAGACGGAAGAAGCAGGGCAGGCAGAGGGTAGTCAGATGACGTAGGAAAAGCAGCAGATCTCATGATAACCCAGGTATATGGTGTGATTTGCTGCTTACTGTGTCAATCAAGCACAAAGGCCAATAGGACACATATACACAGATAAAAGGCACTGATGTCCCCCACAGCATTCAGAGAGCTGGGAACTTCTGCAGAGAGGAGAAAGAGAGAGGAAGGGAGCCAGACATAGGGAGAGTAAGTGGTTAAAAAGATTGAGATACAGATCAGAAAGAAAGATCTTTTGCTACCACAAATTTAAAGCCTTTTTTAAGGCTCATACCTGCATATACCTGAATTGAATAGTGTTCATGAACCAGCTACAGTAGCCAGTGAGGTGCATTGATCTGTTCCACCCATCCACAAAGCATATTCAAATGGCACCTATATACCTATAGGGCCTGTCAACAAAGTAGAGATTTGTCATTATAATAGTGTTCCTGAACCAGTTCCAGTGAGGTGCATTGATCTGTGCCACCCACCCACAAAGCTTATTCAAGTGGCACCTATATACCTAGAGGGCCTGTCAACACAGTAGTGAATTTAATAGATTTCTGCAAACACCTTCAGTACACATTGTGCTGTCACCCCTGCCACCCAAAAGGCATGTTGAAGTTATATGTATCTAGCTTGTAGTGTTATGCAGTTCTGGTGCATTTAATAATGTTCTGCAAACACCTTTAGTATTTATTGTGCTGTTATCCCTGCCACGCAAAAAGCGTGTTAAAGTTACATGTTTTCTAGCCTGTAGTGTTATACAGTTCTGGTGCATTTAATATTGTTCTGCAAACACCTTCAGTACTCATTGTGCTGTCTTCTTTGCCACACAAAAAGCATGTTTAAGTTACACATATCTAGCCTGTAATGTTATACAGTTATGGTACATTTAATTTTGTTCTGCAAACACCTTCAGTACTCATTGAGCTGTCTTCTTTACCACCCAAAAAGCATGTTTAAGTTACACATATCTAGCCTGTAGTGTTATACGGTTCTGGTGCATTTAAGTTTGTTCTGCATAATAATTATTGACAAGCTGGGATAAAGCCCCTGCGTATTCCCATGCCTCCGTGTGCATATTAACACTGGCAGGCATCTACGGACAACCAGGTATACTTTATGCTGCTTTATTTTGGTGTGAATTGGCCAAAGAATGGGTGAGCTCTAATAGTTACCATGGGTTACCGCATTTTGTCATAGCTGAGCCTTAAAAACACTTTAAAACTACATGAATTAATTCCTAACAGTGTTAGACAGGGATTTTAAGGTGTTAGGCAATGTTATAAACGTGTTTAGGGGCTTATTTCATTGCCGGTTCCAGTTTGGCCAAGCCAAATCGAACTCGTGATATCCAAAACGTTCAGTGAGTCTGGCAACCGAACTTTACAAAAGTTCCCTCAACTCAAGTCTGGAAGCATGCTTGGCCAGTCCATCACTTTTACCCTCAGCTTCTTTGGTAAGGCAGTAGTAGTCTTGAAGGTGTGTTTGGGATTGTAATTATTGTGAAATAATACCCTGCAGCCCAGTCTCTGAAGGGAGGGGATCATGCTCTTCTTCAGTATTCACAGTACATGTTGAAATTCATGGTTCCCTCAATGATCTGTAGCCTTCCCCAGTGCCAGCAGCACTCATGCAGCCCCAGACCGTGACACCCCCACCACCATGCCTGACTGTAGACAGGACACTTGTCTTTGTACTTCTCACCTGGTTGTCACCACACACGCTTGACATCATCTGATCCAAATAAGTTTATTTTGGTCTCATCGAACCACAGAACATGATTCCAGTAATCCATGTTCTTAGTCTTCTTGTTTTCAGCAAACAGTTTTTTTCCAGGCTTTCTTGGGCTTCCGTTTTAGAAGAGTCCTCCTTTTGTGACGACATGTCACGACGTGTTATGCAGACCAATTTGATGCAGTGTGCAGCATATGATCTGAACACTGACATAACCCCCCCCCCCCCCCCCCATCCCCAACCTCTGGCAGGACTCATACAATTTAATTCCAGAGACATGCTCTGGATATGACGCTAAGCACATGCACTCAGCTTCTGAGTTTTCCTGTTATAGTAAAACCTGTCCTGTTAAAAATGAAACACTATTATACAGGCTGTGCACTCACTACTTTACATTGTAGCAGAGTGTCATGTGTTCAATCTTGTCACACGAAAAGATATAATAAAATATTAACAAAAATATAAAGGGTGGACTCACTTACAATTCAATAATTGTGCATAAATATTACATATATATTCATGTAAAATACATAAGTGAACGATAGCTATGTAGGTATGGGCAGTACATAACATAATATTCCATATCCATTAATAAAGTGATATATAAGCATATTAGATCTAATGTAAATATCATATACTGTTACGCCGAGCGCTCCGGGTCCCCGCTCCTCCCCGGAGCGCTCGCTTCACTCTCCCCGCGGCAGCGCTCCGGTCACGTCCTCTGACACGGGGCGCTGCGATTCCGCTGCCAGCCGGGATGCGATTCGCGATGCGGGTAGCGCCCGCTCGCGATGCGCACCCCGGCTCCCCTACCTGACTCGCTCTCCGTCTGTTCTGTCCCGGCGCGCGCGGCCCCGCTCCCTAGGGCGCGCGCGCGCCGGGTCTCTGCGATTTAAAGGGCCACTGCGCCGCTGATTGGCGCAGTGGTTCCAATCAGTGTGTTCACCTGTGCACTTCCCTATATCACCTCACTTCCCCTGCACTCCCTTGCCGGATCTTGTTGCCTTAGTGCCAGTGAAAGCGTTCCTTGTGTGTTCCTTGCCTGTGTTTCCAGACCTTCTGCCGTTGCCCCTGACTACGATCCTTGCTGCCTGCCCCGACCTTCTGCTACGTCCGACCTTGCTTTTGCCTACTCCCTTGTACCGCGCCTATCTTCAGCAGCCAGAGAGGTGAGCCGTTGCTAGTGGATACGACCTGGTCACTACCGCCGCAGCAAGACCATCCCGCTTTGCGGCGGGCTCTGGTGAAAACCAGTAGTGGCTTAGAACCGGTCCACTAGCACGGTCCACGCCAATCCCTCTCTGTCACAGAGGATCCACTACCTGCCAGCCGGCATCGTGACAGTAGATCCGGCCATGGATCCCGCTGAAGTTCCTCTGCCAGTTGTCGCTGACCTCACCACGGTGGTCGCCCAGCAGTCACAACAGATAGCGCAACAAGGCCAACAGCTGTCTCAACTGACCGTTATGCTACAACAGTTACTACCACAGCTTCAGCAGTCATCTCCTCCGCCAGCTCCTGCACCTCCTCCGCAGCGAGTGGCCGCTCCTGGGATACGCTTATCCTTGCCGGATAAATTTGATGGGGACTCTAAGTTTTGCCGTGGCTTTCTTTCCCAATGTTCCCTGCATCTGGAGATGATGTCGGACCTGTTTCCCACTGAAAGGTCTAAGGTGGCTTTCGTAGTCAGCCTTCTGTCCGGAAAAGCCCTGTCATGGGCCACACCGCTCTGGGACCGCAATGACCCCGTCACTGCCTCTGTACACTCCTTCTTCTCGGAAATCCGAAGTGTCTTTGAGGAACCTGCCCGAGCCTCTTCTGCTGAGACTGCCCTGTTGAACCTGGTCCAGGGTAATTCTTCCGTTGGCGAGTATGCCGTACAATTCCGTACTCTTGCTTCAGAATTGTCCTGGAATAATGAGGCCCTCTGCGCGACCTTCAAAAAAGGCCTATCCAGCAACATTAAAGATGTTCTGGCCGCACGAGAAATTCCTGCTAATCTACATGAACTTATTCACCTAGCCACTCGCATTGACATGCGTTTTTCCGAAAGGCGTCAGGAACTCCGCCAAGATATGGACTCTGTTCGCACGAGGCGTTTCTTCTCCTCGGCTCCTCTCTCCTCTGGTCCCCTGCAATCTGTTCCTGTGCCTCCCGCCATGGAGGCTATGCAGGTCGACCGGTCTCGCCTGACACCTCAAGAGAGGACACGACGCCGTATGGAGAACCTCTGCCTGTACTGTGCTAGTACCGAACACTTCCTGAGAGATTGTCCTATCCGTCCTCCCCGCCTGGAAAGACGTACGCTGACTCCGCACAAAGATGAGACAGTCCTTGATGTCTACTCTGCTTCTCCACGTCTTACTGTGCCTGTGCGGATGTCTGCCTCTGCCTTCTCCTTCTCTACAGTGGCCTTCTTGGACTCTGGATCTGCAGGAAATTTTATTTTGGCCTCTCTCGTCAACAGGTTCAACATTCCGGTGACCAGTCTCGCCAGACCCCTCTACATCAATTGTGTAAATAATGAAAGATTGGACTGTACCATACGTTTCCGCACGGAGCCCCTTCTTATGAGCATCGGATCTCATCATGAGAGGATTGAACTTTTGGTCCTCCCCAATTGCACCTCGGAAATTCTCCTTGGACTTCCCTGGCTTCAACTTCATTCCCCTACCCTGGATTGGTCCACTGGGGAGATCAAGAGTTGGGGGTCCTCTTGTTCCAAGAACTGTCTAAAACCGGTTCCCAGTAACCCTTGCCGTAACTCTGTGGTTCCTCCAGTAACCGGTCTCCCTAAGGCCTATATGGACTTCGCGGATGTTTTCTGCAAAAAACAAGCTGAGACTCTACCTCCTCACAGGCCTTATGATTGCCCTATCGACCTCCTCCCGGGCACTACTCCACCCCGGGGCAGAATTTATCCTCTCTCTGCCCCAGAGACTCTTGCCATGTCCGAATACGTCCAGGAGAATCTAAAAAAGGGCTTTATCCGTAAATCCTCCTCTCCTGCCGGAGCCGGATTTTTCTTTGTGTCCAAAAAAGATGGCTCCCTACGTCCATGCATTGACTACCGCGGTCTTAATAAAATCACGGTTAAGAACCGCTACCCCTTACCCCTCATCTCTGAACTCTTTGATCGCCTCCAAGGTGCCCACATCTTCACTAAATTGGACTTAAGAGGCGCCTATAACCTCATCCGCATCAGAGAGGGGGACGAGTGGAAAACGGCATTTAACACCAGAGATGGACACTTTGAGTATCTGGTCATGCCCTTTGGACTGTGCAACGCCCCTGCCGTCTTCCAAGACTTTGTCAATGAAATTTTTCGTGATCTGTTATACTCCTGTGTTGTTGTATATCTGGACGATATCCTAATTTTTTCTGCCAATCTAGAAGAACACCGCCAGCATGTCCGTATGGTTCTTCAGAGGCTTCGTGACAACCAACTCTATGCCAAAATTGAGAAATGTCTGTTTGAATGCCAATCTCTTCCTTTTCTAGGATATTTGGTCTCTGGCCAGGGACTACAGATGGATCCAGACAAACTCTCTGCCGTCTTAGATTGGCCACGCCCCTCCGGACTCCGTGCTATCCAACGCTTTTTGGGGTTCGCCAATTATTACAGGCAATTTATTCCACATTTTTCTACCATTGTGGCTCCTATCGTGGCTCTAACCAAAAAAAATGCTGATCCCAAGTCCTGGCCCCCTCAAGCAGAAGACGCCTTTAAACGACTCAAGTCTGCCTTTTCTTCGGCTCCCGTCCTCTCCAGACCTGACCCTTCCAAACCCTTCCTATTGGAGGTTGATGCCTCCTCAGTGGGAGCTGGAGCTGTTCTTCTACAAAAAAATTCTTCCGGGCATGCTGTCACTTGTGGTTTTTTCTCTAGGACCTTCTCTCCAGCGGAGAGGAACTACTCCATCGGGGATCGAGAGCTTCTAGCCATTAAATTAGCACTAGAGGAATGGAGGCATCTGCTGGAGGGATCAAGTTCTCCTGTTATTATCTACACCGACCACAAGAACCTCTCCTACCTCCAGTCTGCCCAACGGCTGAATCCTCGCCAGGCCCGGTGGTCTCTGTTCTTTGCCCGATTTAATTTTGAGATTCACTTTCGTCCTGCCGATAAGAACATTAGGGCCGATGCTCTCTCTCGTTCCTCGGATGCCTCAGAAATTGAACTCTCTCCGCAACACATCATTCCACCTGACTGCCTGATCTCCACTTCTCCTGCCTCCATCAGGCAGACTCCTCCAGGAAAGACCTTTGTTTCTCCTCGCCAACGCCTCGGAATCCTCAAATGGGGTCACTCCTCCCATCTCGCAGGTCATGCGGGTATCAAGAAATCTGTGCAACTCATCTCCCGCTTCTATTGGTGGCCGACTCTGGAGACGGATGTTGTGGACTTTGTGCGAGCCTGCACTATCTGTGCCCGGGATAAGACTCCTCGCCAGAAGCCCGCTGGTTTTCTTCATCCTCTGCCTGTCCCCGAACAGCCTTGGTCTCTGATTGGTATGGATTTTATTACTGATTTACCCCCTTCCCGTGGCAACACTGTTATTTGGGTGGTCGTTGATCGATTCTCCAAAATGGCACATTTCATCCCTCTTCCTGGTCTTCCTTCTGCGCCTCAGTTGGCTAAACAATTTTTTGTACACATTTTTCGTCTTCACGGGTTGCCTACGCAGATTGTCTCGGATAGAGGCGTCCAATTCGTGTCTAAATTCTGGAGGGCTCTCTGTAAACAACTCAAGATTAAATTAAATTTTTCTTCTGCATATCATCCCCAGTCCAATGGACAAGTAGAAAGGATTAACCAGATCTTGGGTGATTATTTGCGACATTTTGTTTCCTCCCGCCAGGATGACTGGGCAGATCTCCTCCCATGGGCCGAATTCTCGTATAACTTCAGGGTCTCTGAGTCTTCCTCTAAATCCCCATTTTTCGTGGTGTACGGCCGTCACCCTCTTCCCCCCCTCCCTACTCCCTTGCCCTCTGGTCTGCCCGCTGTGGATGAAATTTCTCGTGACCTTTCCATCATATGGAGAGAGACCCAAAATTCTCTCTTACAGGCTTCATCACGCATGAAGAAGTTCGCGGATAAGAAAAGAAGAGCTCCCCCCGTTTTTTCCCCTGGAGACAAGGTATGGCTCTCCGCTAAATATGTCCGCTTCCGTGTCCCTAGCTACAAGTTGGGACCACGCTATCTTGGTCCTTTCAAAATTTTGTGTCAAATTAATCCTGTCTCTTATAAACTTCTTCTTCCTCCCTCTCTTCGTATCCCTAATGCCTTTCACGTCTCTCTTCTCAAACCACTCATCCTCAACCGTTTTTCTCCCAAATCTGTTCCTCCCACTCCTGTTTCCGGCTCCTCGGACATCTTCTCGGTCAAAGAAATTTTAGCTGCCAAAAAGGTCAGAGGGAAAAATTTTTTTTTAGTGGACTGGGAGGGTTGTGGTCCTGAAGAGAGATCCTGGGAACCTGAGGACAACATCCTAGACAAAAGTCTGCTCCTCAGGTTCTCAGGCTCTAAGAAGAGGGGGAGACCCAAGGGGGGGGGTACTGTTACGCCGAGCGCTCCGGGTCCCCGCTCCTCCCCGGAGCGCTCGCTTCACTCTCCCCGCGGCAGCGCTCCGGTCACGTCCTCTGACCCGGGGCGCTGCGATTCCGCTGCCAGCCGGGATGCGATTCGCGATGCGGGTAGCGCCCGCTCGCGATGCGCACCCCGGCTCCCCTACCTGACTCGCTCTCCGTCTGTTCTGTCCCGGCGCGCGCGGCCCCGCTCCCTAGGGCGCGCGCGCGCCGGGTCTCTGCGATTTAAAGGGCCACTGCGCCGCTGATTGGCGCAGTGGTTCCAATCAGTGTGTTCACCTGTACACTTCCCTATATCACCTCACTTCCCCTGCACTCCCTTGCCGGATCTTGTTGCCTTAGTGCCAGTGAAAGCGTTCCTTGTGTGTTCCTTGCCTGTGTTTCCAGACCTTCTGCCGTTGCCCCTGACTACGATCCTTGCTGCCTGCCCCGACCTTCTGCTACGTCCGACCTTGCTTTTGCCTACTCCCTTGTACCGCGCCTATCTTCAGCAGCCAGAGAGGTGAGCCGTTGCTAGTGGATACGACCTGGTCACTACCGCCGCAGCAAGACCATCCCGCTTTGCGGCGGGCTCTGGTGAAAACCAGTAGTGGCTTAGAACCGGTCCACTAGCACGGTCCACGCCAATCCCTCTCTGGCACAGAGGATCCACTACCTGCCAGCCGGCATCGTGACATATACATATGAAGTGGATAAATACCGTGCGGATGTATATCATAAAAACATTACTCCAGAGATGCGGCGGAAGACCCAAACACTCAGAGAAGTGTAAGAAAAAAATACAGACCCCTGCCGTGACTGCTATAGTGAGCACAGCGTGCAATTGAATACGCATGCGCCCCCTGAAGTCTGTCAGAGGAAGAGCATCAAGACCAGCTGACTGGATATTTGTTATTTTTACCAAATAGTCAGAAGGATGGGAACTTTGTTGCAAAATGGGGTAGGAATGCCTAAAAAGGATTTATAAAATAATATAATACCATACCTCCCAGGGACAAGCCACTCCTCTAACCACACCCATTGTCACACCCCTAACCACACCTTCAGTCACGCCCTAACCACGCCTGCAGCTGCAGAATGGGAATATGTTTTTAACAGCAATAATATTGTCAGTCTGTCACCAAAGTTAAGGAGGACTGCCTATACTGACAGACTGACAACAACCCCCACTACCACCCCCAATTACCACTACAGACCATGTAAGGGATTACATACAGTTATATCAGGGGACTGACAACAACCCCCATCATTACCACTACAGACCATATTACATACAGTTATATCAGGTGACGTCTTCTCTGCTCAGAGTCGCCATGATGATTTCTTCTGGCTACGAATCATCTCTGGAGAACATGTGGGGGAAACATTTTTAGGCTATGCATCTTTTTTTCAAGAACTATAATGCCCCAAACTGTAATAATGACCCCTTAGTAGTTGTAAAGTCCCTCCCATTGCATAGTTAGGTCACTCCAGTAAGTAGACCGGTCCCTTTAGGTAGTTTTCCCCATCACATAGGTGCCCCTGAGTAGGTAGGACTCCCCACCCCAGAGAGAGTTGCCTCAGTAGGTAAATCCCTCAGATAGCTTTCCCCTGTATGGAAACTCTCATATGAAGGTAGTAGGTAGCTCCCCATAGCTTGGTAGTTAGTCTCCATAATAGCTTGTAGGTCAGTGATTCCCAACCGGGAACCTTGGGGTTCCATTGAGAACTTCCGGTGGTTCCATGGGCTCCAGCAGGGAAATTATTATTATTTATTTTTTAAATCTCCCGCCCCGGCCTGTGCATCACTGTGGCACAGGGGGGAAGGGAACCCTGCATGCGCACTGCGCACACACGTCCCCCTCCCCCTTGTGGTGCTGTGAGTTGTTCCCGGCCCGCCTGATGTTACCTGGCCTGATGTTACCTGGCCGGCCTGATTTTACCCGGCCGGCCTGATGACTGAATCACAGGCTTGCAGGCTGGGAGGGGATGAATGCAGTGGGGATAGTGCACCGGATTGTTCCCAGCTCCCAGGATTGTTCCTGGCTGGCCTGATGTTACCCAGCCAGCCTGATGTTACCCGGCCGACCAGCCTGATATTACCCGGCCTGATGTTACCCGGCCAGCCTGATGTTACCCAGCCGGCTGATGTTACACGGCCGGCCTGATGTTACCCGGCCCGCCTGATGTTACCTGGCCCGCCTGATGTTACCCGGCCCCCCGCAAAAGGATGGCTCAGCTCAGCTTAATTAAGGTAATGCACCCTCTGCCACCCTGCCACCCCCCTTTGTCACTCCTCTGTTACCCCCTTTCACCCTTATCCACTTTTCTGTTATCCATGTCCACCTTGTCCGCCCCTGTCACCCACGTTCACCACCCCTCTGTCCCATTGTCACCCCTGTCCACCCCTCTGTTACCACTTTGTCACCCCTTTTGTCACCCCTCTGTTACCCCCTTTCACCATTGTCCACTTTCCTGTTATCCATGTCCACCTTGTCCGCCCCTGTCACCCATGTTCACCACCCCTCTGACCACCCCCAATCTACCCCAATGTCTAACCTCCACTATTCACCCCTGTCCACCCCTCTGTAACCACCTTGTCCCTCCTGTCCACCCCTCTTTTACCCTCTACACCCGCTGTCACCCATGTACACTCCTCTAAACCCCCCAACACCCCTCTACACCCCTCTGTCACCCATGTACACTCTTTTACACTAGGGTTGCTTGCGAATATCGCACTATATATTCGCCATTACGAATATACTTTTTTTTTTTCACAGTACACATCACAGTGATCATCCCTCTCTGCTTCCAGCTTGTGTGGTGTAAAGAAGGCTCTAATACTACTGTGTGAGACTGGTGTGCAAATTTTTGCATATGTGAAAATTTGCATATGCAAATGTTCGCATATGCAAATTTTCGTATATTAAAATTTTTCTATATGCAAATTTTCGCATATGTGTTTTTTTGCATATGCGAAAATAAAACGTGAATAATATGAATATGCAAATTTAGCGAATATATGACGAATATTCGTCCATATATGTGCGAAATATCGCAAATTCGAATATGGCCTATGCCGCTCAACACTATTTTACACCCCTCTGTCACCACCTATGCCCCCGTCACCCATACACTCTTTTACAACCATCTGTCACCCTGTACCCTCTGTCACCCCTGTACACCCCCCTGTCACCCATGTACACTCCTCTACACCCCTCTGTCACCCATGCACACCTATACTCCCCTGTATTCCTCTTCACTTCTAAAAGGGGAATCTGGAGGTTGATGCTGGTAAAGTGTGGAGCCTAATAGGTTTTTCTTTTTGTTGCAGGTTTAACTGTGAAGAATTGTGGCTGAAAGAAATTGACGGCACGGATTACATGGAGAAACTATGCTGATTTAAAAAGACGTTACATGAGAGTTGCTGTTGAGTATAAAGCAGCACTGTAATCGGCTTTCCTTTTTTTTTTTTTTTTTGCTCGTCAACTTTGGTAGGGCTTCCCCGCAATTTTTTTTTTTTCGAAGGGTTTCCCCGACCCGAAAAAAGTTGGGAAACACTGTTGTAGGTAGTAGATAGCCTCCCATATTTGCTAGGCAGGAACATAGTAGATAGCCCTCCACATTAGGTACGCAGCAGAAGTTCTCCACATTAGGTATGCAACAGATTCCCCCAAAGTAGGCAACAGTTTCTCCCATAATAGGCAGAGGTTCCAATAGTGGGAAGCAGTTCGCTACATAGGGGCAGCAGTCCCCCCATGGTAGCAGCAGTTCACCCCATAGTAGCAGCAGTCCCCCCTACTAGTAGCAGCAGAAGAGTTTCCCCCCTAGTAGGCAGCAGTTTCCCCTATAGTGGGGAGCAGCAGAGTTTTCCCCATAATAGGTAGCAGCAGAGTTTCCCCCATAAAAGGTAGCAGCAGAGTTTCCCTCATAATAGGTAGCAGCTGAGTTTCCCCTCATAATAGGTAGCAACAGAGTTTCCCCCATAATAGGTAGAAGCAGAGTTTCCCCCATAATAGGTAACAGCAGAGTTTCGCCCATAGAAGGAAGCAGGCTGCCCCCTAGAAGGCAGCAGCAGAGTTTCCCCCATAGTAGGCAGCAGCAGAGTTTCCCCCTTAGTAGCAGCAGCCCCCCCCTCCTAGTAGGCAGCAGAAGTTTCCCCCATAGTAGCAGCAGTTACCCCCCTAGTAGGCAGCAGAGTTTCCCCCATAGTGGGCAGCAGCAGAGTTTTCCCCATAATCGGTAGCAGCAGAGTTTCCCCCATAATAGTTAGCAGCAGAGTTTCTCCCATAAAAGGTAGCAGCAGAGTTTCCCCCATAATAGGTAACAGCAGAGTTTCCCCTCATTATAGGTAGCAGCAGAGTTTCCCCCATAATAGGTAGCAGCAGAGTTTCCCCACTTTCCCCACTTTACAGTAGACAGCAGCAGGGTCCCCCATAGTAGGTCCCCTCACAGTAGGCAGCAGCAGGGTCCCCCATAGTAGGTGCCTCCCCCCACAGTAGGCACCAGCAGCAGGATCCTTCATAGTAGGTGTCCCCCACAGGAGGCCGCAGCAGGGTCCCCCATAGTAGGTGTCCCCCACAGTAGTTAGCAGCAGCAGGGTCCCACATAGTAGCCCCCCCACAATAGGCAGCAGCAGGGTCCCCCCCCCCACAGTAGGCAGCAGCAGGGTCCCCCATAGTAGGTCCCCCCCACAGTAGGCAGCAGCAGCAGGGTCCCCCCCTACAGTAGGCAGCAGCAGGGCCCCCCATAGTAGGTCCCCCCACAGTAGTTAGCATCAGCAGGGTCCCCCATAGTAGGTCCCCCCACAGTAGGCAGGAGGGTCCTCCATAGTAGGTCCCCCCCCACAGTAGGCAGCAGGGTCCTCCATAGTAGTTATCCCCCCAGCTCCCGCTCTGGCATACTTACCTTCTGCTGGTTTTCTTCCTGGTTGGCTCCTGCTGCTGTTATCTTTGGTCCTCTTCCTCTGTTAGCTCCTGCAGCTCAGGGTGGCCTCTTCTTCTGGTCTTTCCTCTTCCTCTCCGCTTCGGTGTCTGATGACGTCACTCGGGCACCAAAGCGCTGAGAAAGGATCCAGCCTCTTGCGTCTGCTGGCTAAACGGAAGCCACAGGCAAAAGAGTGATTGACAGGGTGAGGAGCGGATCCATGTTTACAGCTGTTGCCCCTTCCCGCCACACCCCATGGCCTGCTGCCAGCGCCAATCTGCCGTTCCGAGCAGCCACACAGGGGCCTGTGATTCACCATGCACATGTGCAGTGTACTCAGACATCAAGGCTGCTTCACGATGTCTGAGTACACTGCAGTGCACTCAGTGACTCACAGGCCCCGTGTGGCAGCTTGGAGCAGACCAGGGGGTGGGGGCGGGAGGTGGCAACAGCGGTAGGCACACTATGGGTCGGGTCACCGTCAGATCTGCAATCCGAAATATATTCAGTCCGTCCAAATGAAGACTGGTAGGAGGAAGAGGGGGATGCTGCTTCAGCATCTCTCAGTCAGTGTCTGTGTGTGTATTAGCATCCTGGAGCCCATTACATCAGAAGGGGCCCAGCAAACACAGAACATCGCAGAGGAGGGAAGGAAAAGATACACATTACTATCTACTCTATAATCTAATAAACATCTCCAACCGCCTGAGGTAAGAAATTAGGGGGAGATTCATCAAAATCTGTGCTGAGGAAAAGTTGACTAGTTGCCCATAGCAACCAATCAGATTGCTTCTTTCATTTTTCAGAGGCCTTTTCAAAATTGAAAGACGCAATCTGATTGGTTGCAACGGGCCACTTTTCCTCAGCACAGGTTTTGATGAATCTCTCACTTAGAGCTTTATTTTTTCAACCCATAAGCGTAAATTTTTAACGTAAATTTGATTTCCCTTAGTCCTAACAGCAGCACAAGTGGGGTGTTCTGCCCCTGTGAAGCTGGCAGGACGGTGGAATTTTTAATTCCGCCCAAGTAATTAGCATTCTAATTAACTCCCCCATAAAAGGCCTCCTCCCTTAGGCCACATTGCTTAGATAACAAGTAACAAAACAAATAAGGGCGGGAAATTTGTGTGCTGCTGTTAGGACTAAGGGAAAACAAATTTACGTTAAAAATTAACGCTTCCCTTACGTCCTAACCAGCAGCACAAGTGGGGACTTAGCAAGTAACAACACAAATAGGGAGGGACTACGGCAGAGCGGCACTTAGGATAGACTGCCCAAAGGCCAACTCTTCCGAATGTTTGGCATTAACCCTGTAATGACTGATAAACGTGTTATAGGTGCCCCAAGAGGCAGCAGCACAGATATGTTCCAGAGAAAAAGACTTCCTTTCGGCAAAAGAAGTAGACACTGCCCGGGTAGAATGGGCAGTAACAAAGGCAGGAGGAGTTAACTCCTGGACTACAAAAGCCTCACGGATTGCCTCTTTAATCCATCTACTCAGAGAGAGTTTAGAGGCTTTAAAACCTTTGTTCTTTCCAGAAAAAGAGATGAGAAGGTGTTCTGATCTTCTGAAATTTCCAGTTCTTGCAATGTAGATTTTAAGTATTCTTGAAATGTCCAGTGTGTGATTCGCAGCTTCTTCAGGAGAAGATGGGTTAGGACACAGAACTGGGAGAGATATGAACTGGTTGATGTTTGAGAAGGTTGGGACCTTAGGAACAAATGTACGCAGATATCTCAACAGGACTCTATCCTGGAGAAAAAGTGTATGAGGCTCAAAAGCCAAAAGGGCCTGAAGCTCACCAACTCTTTTGGCTGAGGTTATGGCCAGCAAAAAGGTGACTTTAAGGGTTAAATACCTAAAGTCAGCTTCTTCCAGAGGCTAAAAGGGGGGAGAGAATAACCCCTTGAGAACAGTGGATAAATCCCATCTGGGAATAGGTCTTAGAACCCTTGGTTTAAGTCTTTAAGCTCCCTTGAGGAATCTTTTGATTAGGGGTTCTTGTGACAAGGATCTGCCTAAAAAGGCAGAGAGTGCTGAGACTTGAACCTTTAGAGTAGATGGGCTTAGACCCTTGTCAAGGCCATCTTGGAGAAAACGTAGTAATGCAGAAAGAGGAGGATCTGAGGCTACTACCTCTTTCATAGTACACCACTGATGAAAGATCCTTTTTATCCGGGAATAAACTTTGTTTGTTGATTGTGCTCTGGAATGATCAATGGTTCTCAAAACCTCTGCAGGAAGCCCACTATCTAGTAGGGTCCTGTCAATCTCCAGACTGTCAGATTGAGTCTCCTCAGATTTAGGCAGGAGCCTGTGTTGTGAGACACTAGGTTCTGCATGGGGGGAAGCCTCCAATAACACCCTTGACTCATCCTCATGAGCTGGGTGAACCAGGACCTCTTGGGCCAGAATGGTATGATGGCTATCACAGAGGCCTGGTCTTGCCTGACTTTCATCAATACCCTCGGTATCATGGAAAGTGGAGGGAATATGTAGGCCAGCCTGAACCTCCATGGTATGGACAGAGCGTCTATCGCCACAGGATTGTCCTCTTTGTAAAGAGAGCAAAACTTGCTCACTTTGGCGTTCAGACGTGTTGCCATGAGATCTATCTCTGGCACTCCCCACCGCAGAGTTATCTTCTTGAAAACTTCTTTGTTGAGGGACCATTCGCCCTGGACTGGAAGGCCGCGACTTAGACGATCTGCTACTGTGTTGAGATCCCCTATGATGTGTATCGCTGAAAGGTGGGTCAAGTTAGTCTATGCCCAAGACAGAATTAGTCCGGACTCCATGAGGAGTGCTTGAGACTTTGTGCCTCCCTGTCTGTTGATATAGGACACCACAGTGGTGTTGTCCGACCGAACTCTTATCGCTTTCCCTAAAATAAGGGGTGTGAAGTGGAGGAGAGCTAGATGAACTGCTCTTAGTTCTCTCATGTTGGAGGAGAGAAGTCTCTCCTGAGAGGTCCAAGTACCCTGAACAGGATACTCGTTCAGATGGGCTCCCCAACCCAGAAGGGAGGCGTCGTTGGTCAAAATGATCCAACAAGGTTGAATTAAGGACTTCCCATCCGTCAGATCCCTCCACCATGTGAGAGATGCTCGGACTTCGGGAGACAGGGTGCATCTCTTGTCCAACCCTTTGGGGTTGCGATGCCAAACCGACAAGACCGGATCTTGAAGTGGTCGGAGATGCCAAAGGGCCCAGGGAACTGCCTCTGCAAATGCTGACATGTGCCCCAACATCTTCATCAGAGTCCGGATGGAGACTTTGCGAGGACTCCTCAGAAACTCTGCAGCTCTTATCACTTGACTCTTTCTCTCTGGAGTCAGAGATTAAGTCATGTGGGAAGAATCGACTATGAAGCCGAGAAACTTCCTGGATGTGGAAGGAATGATGTTGGACTTCTCCCAGTTTATAATCCAGCCCAGACGCTGAAGGAAATCTAGAGCCAGATGAAGATGAGATTGTAAGACTTCTAGAGAAGCGGCTTTTAGAAGCCAGTCGTCCAGGAAAGGAATAATCTCTAGACCTCTTAGTCTGAGGGCAGCAACAACTGGAGCCACAACCTTTGTAAAAGTGTGGGGAGCAGAAGTAATGCCGAAAGGCAGGACAGCAAACTGTAGGTGTTTTACCACTCCTTTTATGGTGACAGCAACCCTCAAGAATTTCCTGTGAGCAGTATAAATGGGAACGTGAAGGTAGGCGTCCTTCAGATCGATGGTGACCATAAGATCTTGAGGGTCCAGTATGCTGGTGACTGACCGGACGGTTTCCATTCTGAACCGCCTTTTCTTTATGAAGCGGTTTAGGAAACGGAGGTCGACAATCATGCGCCAGTCTCCTTACGGCTTTGGGACTAGGAAGATAAGGGAGTAGACCCCTAATCTTCTTTGGTGGAAGGGTACTTCCTCTAGGGCTTGTTTCTCTATATATTGGAGAACCGAGTCCTCCAGAATCAATTGCTTTGTTTGGGGTAATAGCTTTGTTAACAAAATCTATTTTGTAGCCTGCCCTGACTACTTCTAGGACCCAAGGATCCTGGATTTCTTGCATCCAGGTGTCTATAAACAAACTTAAGCGGCCTCCTACAGGAGGTGATCTGGAAAAACTTTGCAACTGAAGATCTTGAAGGGAAGGGAGAGGGAAAATGTGGGTGGATCTCTCGGGACTGTCACGAGTCGGACTTCCGGTCTTTACCCCGACCGCGTCCTCCACCACGCCTTGGGTTATATTGGCGCTTCTGAGTCTTGGAAGAGGCCTGATTTCTGTTTCCTCTGCCTTTACTGCGGCCGCAAAATTTTTGGACAGGAAGGCATTTGCCCTTCTTGTCGGCGAAGCCTTCCATTATCTCATCCAACTGAGACCCGAATAGTCTACCGGGTTCAAAAGAAAGCCCACATAGATTAATCTTAGAAGAGTTATCCGCCTGCCAGGGGCGGAGCCACAAGGGGTGTCCACTGGCTGAAGCAAAGCCCATGGATTTTGAAGCCAGCTTTAAGTGTTGTTGAGATGCCTCGCAAAGGAAATCTAGACTAAGAAGAAGGGTCTTAAATGAGTCCAGAATTTCCCCTCTGGGAACATTTCCTTCTATGTCGGACTGGATACGGAGAATTCAGTCTTTGGCGAAGTCAGAAACTTCTGCTGACGCAATAGCCACATTAGCAGAGGCAGAAGCAGCAGAATAGCAACAGCTCAGTAGAGAATTTACTTTCCTGTCAAGGGGATCTTGCCGATTACTTACTTCGTCCGCAGGAACCAGTACTCGCTTTGACAGTTTGGTGACTGCCATATCCACCTTAGGGGGTGGGAGCCAGGAATCCGATTCCTTTTCCGGAAGGGGGTACATAAGTTTAAATCTCCTAGAGAGAACCAGAGGTTTATCAGGATGTTTCCATTCAGTAACCATCAGTTTCTTTAAATTGTCATCCTTTGAAGGCCCACGGCCCTCTAGAGGTGGACTTTGAGACTTCCCCCTGTTCAACATCCTGGTCCCTTGACCGGATGGAATGGAGTAATCTTTGGGTCTTCTCTACTGGAAAGAGAGATGGAAGTACAACCTCCTTGACAGACTGATCAGATCGCGCATCCACCGACATAACGGAATCTTCAGGTATGGAAGTGGGACTTGTAGAAATCCTGGATTTCAATTCATTGATGGAGTTCCCCATGAACTCCTTCATCAAAATAAACATGTCTTGAACTGTGGGTTTTGCCGGATTAGGGGGTGGCCTACAGCCGGGACACCTGTTAAACTGGAAGCGGAGTACCACAATCCGCACAGGTGAGGTGTTTCCTCTTGGAAGATGTTTTGCGGCTTCCAGGGTGTGACTCACCACTAGGGGGAGTAGACATTCTGGAAAAACAAAAATGGCATTTAGAAATCAAGCCGCAAAGTAATGCAAGAGCAAAAAAATAGGTAGGCACTACCTAAAGAGAATGAGAGAGAAAGTGCATAGAATACACAAAGACTACTAGCAACCAGCAAGCAGTGCTTGTAGCAAGTCACTCCAGCAGCAGTGCAGCAAGAGACCTGCTGCCTGGGGAAGCTGCTTTAAATAGAGGAGCGGGCGGAATCTAAAATAAGCCTCGCCCCCCCAGGATCTGACATCACTAGGTAATGTTGAGGGAAGTACACCTTACAATATATGCATATTATTAAACCTGCGCTCATTTCCAGTAGAGGGAAGGGCAAGGAAAGTACACCCAACTGGAAAAAAATTGAAAATGCATGCAAACAGCGCTTAGAAGCGCAAACGCCGGACCGGAAGTCGTCAAATGTCGTACTTCTGGTCCCCGACTCCCCTGGCAGAGACGGAGAGACACAGACAGCGCTGCCGCCTGGACCTAGATATGTCACTACATCGGAGGGGAGGGAAAGGAGACCGCCCGCATAAACAGGGACACTGCCAGAGGCAATGTCCGCAAAGCTAGCATCTAGACACAGGCAGCATAGCCGCCTGTGTCAGAATGTAATAATAAATCCTGGCAGTGTTAGACGCCGCACAGGAGAAATATAAGCAGCTAGGCTGCAAATGGTATATTCATGTAGGCTCAGTGGAACAACTCCACAGAGCCTGACCGTCCTGCTGTCCGCACAGGACAGAAAAAAAGCAATGTGGCCTGAGGGAGGAGGCCTTTTATGGGGGAGTTAATTAGAATGCTAATTACTTGGGCGGAATAAAAAAATTCCACCGTCCTGCCCAGGGCCGTTTGAAGGAATTTGGGGGCCCCAAGCAAAATGGACATGGAGGCCCCCCCTCCCTTTCATGTTCACGCACGTCACTCTCTAGGGCCGGAGTCAGGACATAGAAACACCAGCCCTTGAATTCTGGGAGCGCAACGCGAGCGAACGTCGATATGACGCACATTAGATGCAGCAGTGTTCCCCCCACATTAGGTGCAGCAGAGTTCCCCCCCACATTAGGTAGGCAGTGTTCCCTACCCTTACCCCCTGTCCAGACACCCCCCCCCCTGGGCCATATTTTTTGGTGGGGGTTTGACTGCTGAGACCCCCACCGATCACCTCAGTTAAAGTGGTTCTCCAGCTGTTGGAAAGCTAAAACTCCCATCATGTCTGAAGAGCCTCTGGCAATGGGAGTTGTAGTTTTGTAACAGCTGGAGAGACACAGATTGCACACAGTTTTACCCATCATCACTGCACAACTTACAAGTGACTACAGCTCTGATGGGACAGTCAGGAGAATACACAATGATATCAGTGACCTGAGTGACGTCTTCTGACTTGAGTGATATCTTCTCTGTTATTTTTTCTTCTTCATCTGGTCCAGAGACCAGGTCTTCCTCCAGCTCCATCTTTTCTGCAGAGTCTGACATCCAGACATCATTGGCTCCTCACATTGTCAGCAGATCCTCATCCTCTGTATGAAGACAGTAATCATTATAACCTTGCCAGAAAGTGTACCCTAAATAAAATACTGCCCCACACTGTACCCTGAATATAATCCTGCAACACACTGTACCCTGAATATAATCCTGCCACACACTGTGCCCTGAATATAATCCTGCCACACACTGTACCCTGAATATAATGCTGTTCCACGCTGTATCCACTGAATACAATACAGCCACACATGCATACACATCATATATACATATACACCCCCTCTTATCCTCTGTGTCCTCATCACCCCCATAACCCCCCGCCAAACCTCTGCTCATCATTACTATAACTCCCCCCCCTCTCCTCATCACTATAACCCCCCCCTCTCCTCATCACTATTATAACCAGGGGGGGTTATGGGGGAGTGATGAGGAGAGGTGCAGGGGGGGGGGCACCTCTCATCACCCCCATAACACTCCCCCCTGCACCTCTCATCACCCCTATAACACTCCCCTGCACCTCTCATCACCCCCATAACACTCCCCTGCACCTCTCATCACCCCCATAACACCCCCTGCACCTCTCATCACCCCCATTACACCCCCCTGCACCTCTCATCACCCCCATTACACCCCCCTGCACCTCTCATCACCCCCATTACACCCCCCTGCACCTCTCATCACCCCCATAACACCCCCCCTGCACCTTTCATCACCCCCATTACACCCCCTGAACCTCTCATCACCCCCATTACACCCCCCTGCACCTCTCATCACCCCCATTACACCCCCCTGCACCTCTCATCACCCCCATTACACCCCTCCTGCACCTCTCATCACCCCCATAACACCCCCCCTGCACCTCTCATCACCCCCATTACACCCCCCTGCACCTCTCATCACCCCCATTACACCCCCCTGCACCTCTCATCACCCACATAACACCCCCCCTGCATCTCTCATGACCCCCATAACACACACCCCCACACACCTCTCATCACCATTGCAGTCCCCTATCCACCATACAATCCCCCGCCTGCCCCCCGCGCCAGTTTACTTACCCTGCCAGGGATCGTTGCAGCAGCATGAATCTGCTGCTGCTCCTGTCACTGCACGGAGGATGCTGGAGGTTCGCGTGGGGACGTAAGCAGGGACAGGTTGGGTGATTGTCGAAGACGTGCGTGCCTGCGCGGGGCATGTGACGTCTCTACTCCAATCAGCCCCTGACCTGTCCGGTGCCGGTTTAAATTTTTAACCTCATGCTTTGTTTCTTAAGGGGCCCGTGCCATACAAAAAGGTAATTTCATTGAAATGTGCGGGCCCCCCGAAGTGCCCCGTCTCTACAGGACGGGCAAGCACCGCCTCTGCTCGGGGCCCCCCAGCCAGCTCGGGGCCCCAAGCAATTGCTTGGTTTACCGGTCCAGTAGCGACGGGCCTGGTCCTGCCAGCTTCACAGGGGCAGAACACCCCACTTGTGCTGCTGGTTAGGACGTAAGGGAAATGGATCCTTCCTCGCAGCTACCAATAAAATACTTCTAGTTCAACAAAGGATTTCATTATTTTAAGACTCGGAGCACCAATATCATCTGTTCAGATAAAATTACATTGACTTTCTTACTTTCTTCAATGATTATAGAAGCCTGAAACATTTCGCCAAAAACACAATGAATCTTGTTTATGCAGAATGACTCTAGAGATCTCACAGCTTAACTGCAAATCTACAAAAACAAAAGTACAAGGGTAGAAAAATACACAATTCTTAGAGAAGTCAGAATTTGGAATATTTATTTTAGCGCCAGTGGTCGTGACATCACACCATGCCCCCCTGTGACATCCCAACCAGGCCCCCTCCAGGCGGCATTATTTGATGTTAGGAGGGGGCGTGGTGTGACATCACAAGCACTGCCACCGGAACCCAGCATTTCTTCAGATGGCCGGGTGCTGCGTAAATATTGCGGGGGTCCCGCTGCCTACACCCACTGGCTACCTACTTGACTACCTGGCTACCAAACTTTATACCTGAATGCCTAACTACTTACTTACATACCTGGCTATCTAACTACCTACATACCTGGCTGCCTAACTATCTACCTACATATCTTGCTACATACCTATTATCCTGGCCATCATACATGGCTGCCTAGCTAGCAACCTAACTGCCTACATCTACTGTGAGGGGACCCTGCTGCCTACACCTACTGTGGGGGATCCTGCTGCCTACACCTAATGTGGGATGACCCTGCTGCCTACACCTACTGTGGAGGGGGATCCTGCTGCCTAAACCTACTGTGGGGGGACTTTGCTGCCTACACCTACTGGGGGGACCCTGCTGCCTACACCTACAGTGGAGGACCCTGCTGCCTACACCTACTGTGGGGGAACTCTGCTGCCTACACCTACTGTGGGGGGACTCTGCTGTCTACAGATACTGTGGGAGGACCCTGCTTCCTTCAACTACTGTGGGGGAACTCTGCTGCCTACACCTACTGTGGGGGGACTCTGCTGCCTACACCTACTGTGGAGGACCCTGCTGCCTATGCCTACTGTGGGGGGACCCAGCTGCCTACACCTTCTGTGGGGGACTCTGCTTCCTACACCTACTGTGGGGGAACCCCTGCTGCCTACACCTACTGTGGGGAGACCGTGCTGCCTACACCTACTGTGGAGCTGCTGCTTACACCTACTGTGGGGGGACCCTGCTGCCTACACCTACTGTGGGGGATCCTGCTGCCTACACCTACTGTGGGGGAACTTTGCTGCCTACACTTACTGTGGGGGAACTCTGCTGCCTACACCTACTGTGGGGGACCCTGCTGCCTACACCTACTTTGGAGCTGCTGCCTACGCCTACTGTGGGGGAACTTTTCTGCCTACACCTACTGTGGGGGAACTCTGCTGCCTACACCTACTGTGGGAAGACCCTGCTGCCTACACCTACTGTGGGAGAACTTTGCTGCCTACACATACTGTGGAGCAACTTTGCTTCCTACACCTACTGTGGGGGGGGCACTGTTGCCCACACCTACTGTGGAGCTGCTGATTACATCTACTGTGGCGGGACCCTGCTGCCTACACCTACTGTGGGGGAACTTTGATTAATACACCTACTGTGGGGGGACCCTGCTGCCTAAACCTACTGTGGAGTTGCCGCTTACATCTACTGTGGGGGGACCCTGCTGCCTACACCTACTGTGGGGGGACTCTGCTGCCTACACATACTGTGGGGGGACCCTGCTGCTTACACCTACTGTGGTTGACCCCTGCTGCCTACACCTACTGTGGGGGGAACCTACTGCCTACACCTATTGTGGGGGGACCCTGCTGCCTACACCTACTGTGGGGGAACTCTGCTCCCTACACCTACTGTGGAGGAATCCTGCTGCCTACACCAACTGTGGGGAAACTCTGCTGCCTACACCTACTGTGGAGCTGCCGCCAACATCTACCGTGGGGGATCTTTGCTGCCTACACATACTGTGGGGGGACCCTGCTGCCTACACCTACTGTGGTTGACCCCTGCTGCCTACACCTACTGTGGTTGACCCCTGCTGCCTACACCTACTGTGGGGGGACCCTACTGCCTACACCTATTGTGGGGGGACCCTGCTGCCTTCACCTACTGTGGGGGAACTCTGCTCCCTACACCTACTGTGGAGGAATCCTGCTGCCTACACCAACTGTGGGGAAACTCTGCTGCCTATACCTACAGTGGGTGGACTCTTCTGCCTACACCTACTGGGGGGGACCCTGCTGCCTACTCCTACTGTGGAAGACCCTGCTGCCTACTCCTACTGTGGGGGACCCTGCTGCCTACACCTACTGTGGGGGGATCCGGCTGCCTACACCTAATGTGGGGGGACCCTGCTGCCTACTCCTACTGTGGAGGACCCTGCTGCCTACACCTACTGTGCGGGGATCCGGCTGCCTACACCTAATGTGGGGGGACCCTGCTGCCTACACCTACTGTGGGGGGGGACCCTGCTGCCTAAACCTACTGTGGGCGGACCCTGCTGCCTAATCCTACTGTGGGGGGATCCTGCTGCCTACACCTACTGTGGGGGATCCCTGCGGCCTTCACCTACTGTGGGGGGACCCTGCTGCCTACACCTACTGTGGGGGACTCTGCTGCCTAAACCTACTGTGGGGGGATCCTGCTGCCTACACCTACTGTTGGTGGGGACCCTGCTGCCAACACCTGGAACTGGAACTGTCCAGAGCAGGAGAGGTTTGTTATGGGATTTTTCTCCTACTCTGGACGGTTCCTGAGAGAGCACTGTTGTCAGGCAAAAATAGAATAACTCAACTTCAGCAGCTGATAAGTATTAGAAGTAATTTACACATCTTTTTAACTTTCTGGAGCCAGTTGATATGAAAGAAAATGTTTTTACTGGAACACCCCTTTAAATACATTACTGGCTTTGGCTGAACACAAGAAAAAAACCTGTGGGGAAACCTAGCCTCACTATAGTGAGAAGGGAGCCACAAGAAGTTTGCTCAGCATGCCTTGTAGTGGTGACATTGGGGTATAGCAGCCTTAGCACCTATTCACTTCAATAGCCCATCAATATTTTTTTCTTGGAATGCCTCTTTAAAGGAGTACTCCGCTGAAAACATCTTATCCCCTATCCAAAGGATAGAGGATAAGATGCCTAATCGTTGGTGTCCCGCCGCTACCACTACTAGAGCACTTGTAATAAGCCCAAATAACCTATTAGATCCTATTGTTGGTAACACCTTATTAGTAAACCTGAGGAACATCTATATATTGGGTCAATCAGAAACTCCAGAGTAGTAGGAACAGGCCCCATAAGATACCCTAAAGTCCAGTAGACAATCTTATTTGGTGCTGACTTTGAAGCTAATCACTCACCAATCGGATTTAACCCTTTATGGCAGTGGTCTCCAAACTACAGACCTCCAGATGTTGCAAAACTTTAACTCCTAGCATGCCCAGACAGCCAAACACGCTGGAATATATATATATATATATATATATATATATATACATTTTTTTTTTTTTTATCTATTCGCCCTCCAGTAATGTTCTACATTCTCCAACACATCTTAAAGAATACATGCTTCTTCATCAGGGGAGTCCAGCTGTCCGGGCATGCTAGAAGTTGTAATTTTGCAACATCTGGAGGTTCACAGTTTAGATCAGTGGTAGATCCTATTGACCCCCCCTGAAGGAGCACCTAGGCTCTAAAACATTCTGAAATGTTTTTTATTTTTTATCTGTTTGCCCTCCAGTGTGCCCTACATACTCCAACACGTTTCAGAGAGTACATGATTCTTCATTAGGGAAGTCCAGCTGTCTTGACCACTACTAGACAACTACTCTTTGGGATGAGCCTAAATAACCTATTAGATCTTATTGTTGATAATACCTTATTACTTATGAGGAATATCTATATATTGAGAGGGAACTAAAATGCCAGAGGAGTAGGATCAGGCCCCATAGGAGACCATAAAGTCCAGTAGACAACCTTATTTGGTGCTGACTGAAAAGCTTATCACTTACCACAAGGATTTAATCATTTATGGCAATGGTCTCCAAACTCTGGACCTCCAGACGTTGCAAAACTTCAACTCCTAGCATGCCCTGACAGCCAACATCTGAAAGTCCACAATTTTGAAAAATTTTTAAACATTTTTTGTAGATCTGTTTGCCCTCCAGTAGTGCCCTACATTCTCCAACATGTTTCAGAGAGCTTCTTCATCAGGGAAGTCTTGCTGTCCAGGCATGTTAGGAGTTGCAGTTTTGCAACATCTGGAGGTTCACAGTTTAGATCAGTGGTAGATCCTATGGACATCCCTGAAGAATGAGCACCTAGGCTCTAAAACACACTGGAGTTATTTATTTATTTTTTTAATCTGTTTGCCCTTCAAAAGTGCCCTTCATTCTCCAACACATTTCAGAGAGTACACATTTCTTCATCAGGGAAGTCTGGTTGACCAGGCATGCTAGGAGTTGTAGTTTTGCAACATCTGCAGGTTTACAGTTGAGATCAGTGGTAGATCCTATGGACATCCCTGAAGAAGGAGCACCTAGGCTCTAAAACAAACAGAATTTTTTTTTCTTAATCTGTTTGCCCTCCAGTAGTGCCCTACATTCTCTAACACGTTTCAGAGAGTACATGATTCTGGGCATGCTAGGAGTTGTAGTTTTGCAACAGCTGGAGGTTCACAGTTTTTACAACATCTGAAGGTTCACAGTTTAGATCAATGGTAGATCCTATGGACATCCCTGAAGAAGGAGCACCTAGGCTCTAAAACAAACAGAATTTTTTTTTCTTAATCTGTTTGCCCTCCAGTAGTGCCCTACATTCTCTAACACGTTTCAGAGAGTACATGATTCTGGGCATGCTAGGAGTTGTAGTTTTGCAACAGCTGGAGGTTCACAGTTTTTACAACATCTGAAGGTTCACAGTTTAGATCAATGGTAGATCCTATGGACATCCATGAAGAAGGAGCACATAGGCTCTAAAACACGCAGGAATTTTATTTATTTTATTAATTTTTGCCCTCCAGTAGTGACCTACATTCTCCAACATGTTTCAGAGAGTACATGCTTCTTTATCAGGGAAGTGCTGCTGTCCGGGCATGCTAGGAGTTGTAGTTTTGCAACATCTGGAAGTTCACAGTTTAGATCAGTGGTAGATCCTATGGACAACCCTGAAGAAGGAGCACCTAGGCTCTAAAACATGCTGGAGTTGTTTTTTTTTTTTTGTTTTTTTTTTTTATCTTTGCCCTTCAAAAGTGCCCTTCATTCTCCAACACATTTCAGAGAGTACACACTTCTTCATCAGGGAAGTACAGCTGCCCAGGCATGCTAGGAGTTGTAGGTTTGCAACATCTGGAGGTTCACAGTTTAGATCAGTGGTAGATCCTATGGACATCCCTGAAGAAGGAGCACCTAGGCTCTAAAGCACACAGAATTTTTTTTTTCTTAATCTGTTTGCCCTCCAGATGTGCACTACATTATCCAACACATTTCAGAGAGTACATGATTCTGGGCATGCTAGAAGTTGTAGTTTTGCAACAGCTGGAGGTTCACAGTTTGTAGACCACTACTCTTTGGGATTAGTCCATGTAACCTATTAGATCTTATTATTTATAGCATCTTCTTGGTAGACCTCAAAACAATTTACTTTGTTGGGCCCAAGGCCTCCATTTTCGATGCATATTTCTTTACTGATGCATTTTCTGTTGCCTTTTCCGTTCACTCTATCTTCTCTTAGCATCTAAAAAATGTAAGTTCCCAATTTTCCCAGAACGGACTCGTTTTCCCTAACCTGATAATTGGCGCTATTTTTTTTCTTTCGCTTTTGCGGTCACCTTTATCATCATGTGGTTTTTATATGGCCGGGCGATAAACAAAATGTATGGTTGTGAATCTCTAATGACCCCTTCCCTCTAATGAAATAACAGATAAGTGGTAGCGTGGAAGTTTCTCCGGAATATTGCCGTATTTAATGTGCAAGGCGGTAATTATGCCGTCTAAAGTAATCACTTTACTTCCATGTATATAATGATTTGTGATTATCTGGAAGCGGAGTCATGAAAAAAATAGCAAAGTGACTGGTGTGTCCTGCGGACCTTGTGGATGTCATCTAACAACATCTCTAATCGCTGAAACATGGCGATACTGTAACCTTGAATACCAACAAATGTGAACAATATTTTGCTGATGGTTGTCCCTCCAAACAGTGTGGAGATATAAAATTTTTTGCTCTATAGTTTTTATTGACAAGTTTAAATCTGGTGAACACTAGGCCCTGGCGGATGAAGCCGGAGTGTGATTCTACTGCTGGCAAAAAATGGTCAAAAGTATCAGGATACAGTGACCCCCCCGACCTACGATGACCTCGCCATACGATCATTTCAACATACGATCACTCTCAGAGGCCATTGCATGTTGAAGGCAGCATCAACATATGATGCTTTTGTATGTCGGGGCCATCGCATAAACGGCTATCCGGCAGCGCAGACTGCTTCAGCTGCCACCGGATAGCCGTTTGCGGTGCCCCATGTGGTCCGCTGACGATCACTTACCTGTCCTCTGGGCTCCGGCGATTCCTCTTCGGGATCCCCTGCAAGGTCGGCGCTCTCCATCATGGTCATCACATCGCTGCGCATGCTGTCCCTTCATCCAATAGGAGCGGCGTGCGTAGCAACGTGATGGCGGCGATGGGGAGCGAGGATGCCGGGGAAGCAGAGGCCTTGCCGGAGCGTCGGGGACACCCCGGGGACGCGGCAACAGCGTTGGAAGGCAAAATCCAGGGCAGCGGTGACGATCGGTGACGGTACAGAGCGGCGGGGACAGGTGAGTACAACTTCCTATACCAGTGGTCTTCAACCTGCGGACCACCAGATGTTGCAAAACTACAACTCCCAGCATGCCCGGACAGCCGTTGGCTGTCCGGGCATGCTGGGTGTTGTAGTTTTGCAACATCTGGAGGTCCGCAGGTTGTAGACCTCTGTCCTACACTTTACATTGCACGGATCCCTCAACATACGATGGTTTCAACAAACAATGGTCCATTTGTAACGGATTACCATCGTATGTTGAGGGACCACTGTATAATAGTGGTTGGTTTATAACTGGTTGGTAGAACTGGATTGTAGATCCTATGGACATCCCTGAAGAAGGAGCAGCTAGAGTCTGAAACATGCTGGATTAAAAAAAAAAAATCTGTTTGCCCTCCATTGTCAAGCACAATACAGAGCATTCGTGCTTCTTCATCAGGATAGTCTATAAATTATGTCTATGGACATCCCTGATGAAGGAGCACGTACCACTGAAATGCTTTGAAGTTGTTCTTTATCTTTCTGCCCTTCAGTAGTGATATCATTAAGCCATGGAGGTAAGGCTTCAGATTGCATATGCGTTGCTGATACGCCACAGGCCAAGGCATTCTCCGACACGTTATTTCAAAGAAGTCCATAGGGTATGTTTTAGGAAATACCTGAAAAAAAAGCGTGTACCACTGAAATTCCTTTTTATTTTTACCGGTTTGCCCTCCAGTAATGACATCACTAACCCGTAAGAGTTTCACTACGGCTTGCATATGCGCTGTTGAGATACTGCCGGCCAGGGGCTTTCTCCAACACGTTTCAAAACGTATACTCTTTTTCATCAGGGAAGTCCATAGGTTGTGTCTATGGACATCTCTGACAAAGAAGTGTGTACCACTGGAATCCACTGGAGTTTTTTTTTTTATCTGTTTTCCCTCCAGCAGTGATGTCATTAACCCATAGGAGTGAGGCTACGGCTTGCATATGGGCTGTTGAGACACTTTCAGTCGGGGCATTCTCCAACGTGTTTCAGAGTGTATGCGCTTCTTCATCAGGGTAGTTGTGAGTACCACTGAATTGCATAAGAGTTTTGTTTTTATTTATTCTGTTTGTCCACCAGTAGTACGTCACAAAGCCATAGGAGTGAGACAACAACTTGCATATGAGATTTTGAAATGCCAATGGCCAAGGTGTTCTCCAGTGTGGTTCAGATCATACCGGCTTCTTCATCAAGGAAGTCCATATGTTGTATTTATGGACAACCCTGATGATAAAGGAATGCGTACCACTGAAATGCTTTGGAGTTTTTTTTTTTGTTTTTTTGTTTAATCTGCTTGTCCTCCATAAGTAATGTCACTAAGCCATAGGAGTGAGGCTACGGCTTACATTTGCGCTTTTGAGGTGCCACCCGTTGGAGCATTCTCCAACACATTTAGGAGTATATGTGCTTTTTCATCAGGGAAATTCAATGGTTATGTCTGTGAATATCCCTGATGAAGGTATGTGTACCACTGAAATGCATTAGAGTTGTTCTTTTTTTAATCTGTATGCCCACCAGTAGTGATGTTTCTTACTCATGGGAGTGAGGAATTAGGCTTGTATATACGCTGTTGAAACACCACTGGCCAGGCAATTTTCCAACTCGCTTCAGAGCATCATGCTTCTTCATTAGGAAAGCCAATAGGTTGTGTCTATGGACATCTGACAAAGGAACATGTACCACTGAAATGCATTGGAGTTTTTTTTTTTTCTATGTGCCCACCAGTTGTGACATCTCTAAGCCATAGAAGTGAGGCTATGGCTCGCATATGCGCTGTAGAGACACCAACAGTTGAAGCATTCACCAACATATTTCAAAGTGTACACATGCTTCATCATCAGGGAAATCCATAAGGTGTATCTAAACACATCCCTGATGAAGGAGCAAGTATTGCTGAAATGTTTTTGTTTCTGTGTTTTTTGTACCTGTTTGCCCTCCAACAGTGAAGTCACTAACCCATTAGAGTGAGACTATGGTTTGCATCTGCGCTGTTGATATGCCACCAACCAGGGCGTTCTCCATCTTGTTTCAGAGCATACATGCTTCTTCATCAGAGAAATCCATAAGTTGTGTGGAACATCACTGGTGATGGAGTGCGTACCATTAGTGACATCGCTAACCCATAGGAGTAAAGCATATGTGCCATGGAGACGTCACTTGTTGGGGCATTCTGCAACATGTTTCAGAGCATATACACTTCTTCATCAGGGAAGTCCATAAGGCGTATCTAATAGTGATGAGCGGCAGGGGCCATATTCGAATTCACGATATTTCGTGAATATATTGATGATTATTCGTCCTATGTTCGCGAAATTCGCATATTTGCTATGTTTGTTCATTTTTTTTCCCGAAAATTCACATGGAAAATTTGCATAAAAATTTGCACGTGAAAAAAAAAACATTAAAAAAATGAATATTCATTATTACGAATTTATAGCACTATATTTTAAACATTCTGAAATTGCGAAGTGCCGGTTTTCGCTATAAAAATTTGCACTACAAATATTCATGCTCAACACTAGTATCTAAGGACATCTGTAACTAAGCAGCCTGTACCACTAAAGTGCATCACATCCCTCTCACACTGCCTAGTCCCCTTCCACAGCCTTCCTGCCAGTTCCCTGCCCAGAGATTTAGCAGAACATCTAATTTCACAGTAGACTATTGCTATTGCAAAGTAAGGTTGCAGAACCTGTTTCATGCATTCCCTGTCTGCTCCTCTTCCTGTGGCATTGTTCAGCACAATATAGCATACTGTAAACACACCTCATCCTTCCTTAAATGTCCTTATAAAAATATGTGTATGAATGAGGAAGTGTGATGTAGGCTGTTGAGGGCTGACCAGAGGTGATAACATTATGGGGGGGGAAGGGGGGGGGTCTAGATCTCAGAGAAAAGATTCAGCCATGCCTCCTGAGACAGCAGAGGATGATCTGTTGTCTCAGGAGAGAGGGAGGAGCTGCTGAGACAACACCACACTGAGAATGAGAGGAATACACAACTTGTTGTCAGAAGACAGGGAGGAGAAAGGGAGCTGCTGAGATCACAACACACTGACAATGAGAGGACTACACAACTTCCTGTCAGGGTTGACTCACACAAAAACATTCTAAAGCCAGTACAATGAGTAATAATACTGTATTAATATGTTATATAACTTGGGGTGATCGTGTATTGAAATACAATTTTCTGATAACGAAATACCCATTTAAAGGTGGAAAACTTTTTTTTATTTTATTTTTTTTAAATCAACTGGTGCCAGAAAGTTAAACAGATTTGTAAATGACTTCTATTAAAAAAAATCTTAATCCTTCCAGTACTTATTAGCTGCTGAATACAACAGAGAAAATTATTTTCTTTTTGGAACACAGAGCTCTCTGCTGAATCACGAGCACAGTGCTCTCTGCTGACATCTCTGTCCATTTTAAGAACCGTCCAGAGTAGGAGAAAATCCCAATAGCAAACATATGCTGCTCTGGACAGTTCCTAAAATGGACAGAGGTGTCAGCAGAGAGCACTGTGCTCGTGATATCAGCAGAGAGCTCTGTGTTCCAAAAAGAAAATAATTTCCTCTGTAGTATTCAGCAGCTAATAAGTACTGGAAGGATTAAGATTTTTTTTAATAGAAGTAATTTACAAATCTGTTTAACTTTCTAGCACCAGTTGATTTAAAAAAAAAAAGTTTTTCACGGAGTACCCCTTTAAGTAAAGAGATGGAATATTATCCTGCACCCACAAAATGTAAAATACTTTTGCATTTGGCTGCCGTCCAAACATAAAGAGGCCTTCTATGATGGGAGGACAGACGCTGTAAGGAGTGATCCCCCAGAATATTAAAATAAGACCACTCTGGGGTCCTGGATAATCGGATCCCATAGGTGTTCTCAGAAAAATAACGTTTTAGTACAAAAGCCATCTATTCCCTTTAAGTCACGTGCGATGGCAGTCACCGGTCACTGAGAAACTTGCATTGTAAATTCTCCTTATATTTCAAAGGAAGGGACCTTTATATTCTGCAGCCTCATCCAGAGACAGCAAGAAATTCGGAGCTCTGCTTTATTCACACTGACACAGATATTACGCAAGAGGCCTGTGGAGATTGGAAAGTGAGCAGCACTTTTATCTTGGAAGGTTAGCGAAAGGTTATGAATTGCAGCGGTGTTCACGGCTCTTCCTAAAGAAACTTTAAAGAACGGATAATTCACCCGCTGGTGCTATTCTGTGTGCCAGCCAATGCCAAACTGCATACGCTGCACAGAGCCATGCCGCTCTAAATCTGGCGCTTAGAGGAACATGATCTATATGCCAATACACATTCAGGAAACTCTTGTCTCTTTAGTCTTATCGTTGAGCTAAGAATTTTCATTTTGAACTTAACTTTCTTAAAGGGAACCTGACATAAAGAGCAGCATGGTGTTCTGTGTGTGGCAGCCAAGGGGAGTTAGACATATTGTGGTATGTGAATCGGGGTGGTAAGTTGTATCACTTTGTGATGCCAGGGCACCGTTAACCTACATGATCCGAGGATACAACAGCTTCTCCTGGGCCAAGTGCAGGATAATAAATACACCGATACCTGGTTACGGAAAACTGTCTCTTTACTGATAAAAGAGGTATCAGGCTTTTCACAATACAAAGGTTTGTGCAGTGAGATGGGCAGAGTAGAACCCCAGGAGCTTATCACCTTCCTGGGAGCTGCAGTGGCTGTTGAATGCAGCCTAATGATTAGCTGCAGCACACGCTGACTGAAAGCTATAGCTTGACTGACTGAAGTATAGATTTTCCCTACAGAGCTTTTGCTTACCGCTAGGCTTTGACAATTCACCTGCGCACTGGGGTCTTTTCCTGAGATTTTGCCTGGCTGAGGAATTTTGTAGACTTCTCCCTTAGGCTTCCGCTCAGCTCCTTCTCCTCACTAAACGGCAACTGAAGTCTCCTCCCCCCTACACTACATTAAACGGGTACTCTGCTGTACACATCTTATCCCCTATCCAAAGGATAGGGATTGGGTCCTGCCCTTGGGGACCCCCGCGATCTCCAGGCTGGCAGCTGCAATAGTCTCCGGAACATGGAAGCTTGCAGCTTCTTCATTCGTGATGTCACGCCATGCCCCCTCCATTCATGTTCATGGGAGGGGGCATGATGGCTAGTACAGAGCCGTAATGGAAGGAGTGTGGTGAGTGTGGTGAGGTGAATGGAAGGAGTGTGGTGGACGGCATCGCCAGTCATCGGGCACAGAGCAGAGTTCCCTCCATGCCCTGATTGACTGGGATACTGGGGTACCGCAGCGGATATCGCACGGGTCCCCAGCGATGGGACCCCGCAATCTAGCATCTTATCCCCTATCCCTTGTAAGGGCAGAAGACATGCACAGGCACTTCTCCCTTCCTGTGGTGCCTGAGCAAAAGTGTTGTTCCTGCATAGCGAAGGTGTCTGTTCTGTTCTTGACTAGTGCTTCTGACCAGCCTGTTACCTGAATCTGCCTTAGCCTGATGCAGCCTCTGTACCTTTCTGCTTCTTCTGTGCATGACCCAGATTGTTGACCACGCCTCTGTCTGCTGATCAAGCCTATTGAATCTTGCTGCACCTGAGCTTCTCAGCTCTGCTGTTCTCACAGCACTGGCACTGCTATACAACTTACATCTGATTCTGTTGATGTGCTAATTCCATCTAAATTGTCAGCCAACCCCACCTGCCTTAATTCCTGGTACTTGGCCAGCTGCCACTTACCTGGATTACTTGTGGTAGCGACCTAGTGCCTACAACCAGACTAGAAGGAAAGGTACGCAAAATATTTTCATTATCATTAGAGGGAGGAGTCAGTAAAGTCATCTCATCATTAGAGGGCTGGGTCAGCAGAATCATCTTATCATTAGAGGGAGGGGTCAGCAGAGTCATCTCATTATCATTAAAGGGTATGGTCAGCAGTTTCATCTCATTATCATTAGAGGGAGGGGTCACACTGAACTGAATGGAATGAACGGAATCTCCGCTTGCAGAATTCCGCGAGCGGAGATTCCGTTCTGGCAGCCGCCGCCACAATACTACGGCGGTAGGACCGCGTGGCACTGCGCCATCACCATTGATGGCTATGCAGTGTTCGCGGTTTTCCCCGCAAAGAATGAACATGTTCTTTCTTTGCGCGGAACAATTTCAGCGGCGGAATTGTCCGCCGCTGAAATTCCGCAGTGTGAGCGGGTCTCGCGGAAACCCATTCACACTGATGTTTATGCTCACAGCACGTAATTCCGCTCGCGCCATTCCGCTCACGGAATTCCATGGGAATTACGTAGTGTGAACATACCCTTAGAGGGAGGGGTCAGTAGAGTCATCTCATTAAAATTAGAGGGCAGGGTCAGCAGAGTTATCTTATTATCATTAGAGGGCATGGTCAGCAGATTCAGCTCATTATCATTAGAGGGAGGGGTCAGCTAAGAGAAGAGTGGACAGGGAATATAATCTCAGAGTCAGACGAGAGACCTTCTTACTGGAGATTGTATTAGTCTATTGACACTTGTCTAAATATAGACACCAATTCATTGCAGATTCTGTTATGCTTAAGCTAAATTTCCACTTGTTTTTTTTTCTGGCAGTTTTTGAACCAAAGCCAAAGTGTATTCAAAAGGAATAGGACATATAAAGGAAGGACTTCTGATACTTCTCCTACCTTATGGATCCACTTCTGACTTTGGTTCAAAACCTGCAGTGGCAGATTTCCAAAAACTGCCAGAAAAAAAAAAACAAGTGGAAACTAAGCCTAATATGGCCAACCCTGGGAAAAAAGTTTAAAAATTAAAATATGTTAATGCATAATTTCTCTTTACCAAACTTTACATTGTTTTATCAAAAATTAAACACCTGACCTACTCTCCATGAAAAACTTGAAACATCTTTGGTCGGCTACAAAAACTTATCTAAGATTAGAAATATGGGTCCCCTTCTTTTACAGAGCCAGAACCACCTCTAGTACTGCAGCTCAACTTCTTCTGCCACCTCTAGTACCGCAGCTCAACTTCTTCTGCCACCTCTAGTACTGCAGCTCAACTTCTTCTGCCACCTCTAGTACCGCAGCTCAACTTCTTCTGCCACCTCTAGTACTGCAGCTCAACTTCTTCTGCTGCCTCTAGTACTGCAGCTCAACTTCTTCTGCCACCTCTAGTACCGCAGCTCAACTTCTTCTGCCACCTCTAGTACTGCAGCTCAACTTCTTCTGCTGCCTCTAGTACTGCAGCTCAACTTATTCTCTCGCCCCTAGTACTGCAGCTCAACTTCTTCTGCCGCCTCTAGTACTGCAGCTCAACTTTTCCTGCCACCTCTAGTACTGCAGCTCAACTTTTCCTGCCACCTCTAGTACTGCAGCTCAACTTCTTCAATTTGAATGGGAGCCAGATGTTATACCAGAAACAGCCACTGAAGAAGAGTGGCGCTGTTTCTTGGAAAAACAAAGCAGACTTTGTTTTCCAATTTTTGATGACCTTCTAGACAGGGGATAAGACCCCCGCAATCTCCCTGCTGCACCCGGCGTTTGTTTAGAGCAGGGCACAGCCGTCATGGTCATTATGTCACGGCTGTGCCCCGCTTGGGACATCACAGCCATGCCCCTCAATGCAAGTCTATGGGAGGGGGCGTGATAGCCGTCACACGCCCTCCCATAGACTTGTATTGGAGGGCGTGGCTGTGAAGTCATGGGCGTGACTGTGACATCACGAGCCTCCACCTTGCATCGCCAGTCATCCGGCACAGAGCGAAGTTCACTCCGTGCACCAGATGTCTGGGGTGCCGCAGCCGAGATCGTGGGGGATCCCAGCGGCGGAAGACCAGCAATCAGACATCTTATCCCCTATTCTTTGGATAGGGGATAAGATGTCTAGGGGTGGAGTACCCCTTTAAGGATCAGTCCTAGCTGTGGACCACATGAGTAAGCAGACATAATCTGACTGTATTGTATATAATTCATGCAAATGTTTCAGATTGTACTTAATGCAATTAGTCATGTGCTCTGCTGGGCCCTGATTAGGATGGAGCAGATGTTGTTTTGGATATGAATTTATTATGGTGTCTTGAGGCCCGAGGACCAAATCACTCTCTTATTATAGGGATCAGATAATTCTTGTCGCACACCTGGTATGAAAGATGCCATTAAAACTTTGCGTGCCCAAAAGGACTTATGCTCATTGTATACTTTTTAATACAACAACAACCCTCATCATTACAACACCTCGGATATTGGTGCTTGAATAATTTAGAGGTCATGAGAGGTAAGATGGCTGCTCAGTTGGAAGTTATACAGTACTGGGACCGCAGGCTTCATAAAAACAACATCTGCTCAATCGCACAGGTTTATAGTTTAATATGAAATGTATCTGCATAAAAAAGTTGAGTCACTTTGTAAATACTTTCTGTTATTTATCCTGTACTGATCCTGAGTTATATATCAGACAGGAGGCTCATATCTTATGCATTATTCTTTCTTTAATAATGCCCATAGCAGAACAAAATTCAATAAACAATCAGTGTAAAGAAAAAACTACAACTCCCAGCAGTCCCAGGACCACAGCAGCCACTCCTCGTCTGTAGCCCCTATATAAGGACTGCCCCCATATAGATCCTCCTCTTTCTTTCTGCTCATGGCAGAGCATGCAAGCTAAGTGCTATCTGTGATTTAATGCTTTGGTTTTCTTACTTCGTTACTCATAGCTATTATAGATATTGTGGTGTTGTGGGAGAAGATAATCGCGATTATCTTCGCCCCTTCACATTTTATACAATTTTATTCTGTTTCGGACAACTTTCTTCTCCGGTGCTAGTCCCCCCCCCCCCCTTGCTCCGGTTTATCGCTCCGCTATTCTCTTCCATCCTCCGTTCCTCCTATCCTCCACCGCTTTCCCCTCCCCCTCTTCCGGCGCCATTTTACCTCAGTCTTCTCCTCCTACTTTTCTGCGCTTCGCGCGCGCGGGATAGGGGCGGATCTTTCGGGTGTCGGCCGCGGCCTACACGCTGAGAGGGGCGGAGTTTCTATTTCGTCACTGGATCGCACTCCCGCGCCTTCCAATCAGTACCCAGCCGGACGTAGTCTCGCGAGACTTCGTCCCTGGGTACAAGGACTCTCGGGCTCACCTCCCACCGCTGCGTCAGTGCAACGCTAGCGGTGTGGAGGACGGAGCCTGTACTACTACTACCCTATTGTCTACGTATTTTGTAGGTAGATTGCCAGGAATTTATTCCTTCCCCTCATCAATCCTATTCTCATTTCCCATTAGTTTCACTTACAGATAAAACTGTTAGTCACTATGGCTGAGGAACCCTCATCTGCTCCCCTCAGAGGGGAGAGCTCTTTAGACTCTGCCCAATTTATGACCGCCAACCAGATACAGGATTTGATTAATAAATCTGTTCAGGCGGCTTTGGCCTCCGCCATGGTAACCTCTGGATCACTACCAGCGGTATCCGGTGCATCTATTCCGCCATTCCAAGGCGGTGAACCGCCAATTAAGAAGGGAAAGGTTTCCCATAAAAGGAAACATACCTTGGCAACATCTGACTCCCCGGCAGGGGAAGACAATAATGTGCTCCAGGCAGCCCCTACCCCGGTCTGCCAACCCCAGCATCCATCAGACTCCACTCGACCCCTGGGCCTCAGGGAGTTACAAGAGAAGAGGCACAGATCCGCTAGACGGACCAAACCCGATTCTTACGTAGACTCCTCTGACGAGGATTCGTCGGGATCATCCAGCGAGTCTGACGGCTATGAATCCAATCCTAATATCGAGGATGCTGGGGATATGGCGTTTGACACCGACGCCAACCCTGTTACACAGGGCACTGTGATCCTAGACTCCCTAGGTGAACCCCTTTTTCACCCTGATTCCATCTCTCATCCACGATCGGGTGAATGGTCCCCACTTCCCCACGTGGCCCAGTATGTGGAGCTTTGGGCTCGTAAGTCCCTAGACAGGACCAGCCGTAACAAGCTGAGGGCTGAGTGTCCTAGGCCCTTTATTCCCAATAAAGTAGTGGCAACCCCCGAAGTAGACCCCATTCTGACGAAATATCTAATGAAATCGGGTAAATTCCCTAAAAAGGGAATAGAACGCTCATTTAAAACTATTCAGGAGCGTATCTTGGACTTAATGGGCCCTCTCACTAAGATACTCAACCTGTCTGAGCAGGCCGCAACGACGGATCAACCTGTCGATACCCGTCAACTCCGTGGGTGGGCCCAGAGGGCCATATGCCTAGCAGGTACTGCCAACACCACCTGCTCGATTGAACGACGTAGGTCGATTCTTATGCACCTCGACCCGCAACTGTCCCACCTAGCTTAAACCGAGTCTGGGCCTGCAGCAGCAGGAATGCTCTTTGGGGACAACCTGATGAAGGACATCAACAGGTTTGTCGGCCTGTTTACAGGTTTGGATAAAGCCCAGACTTCATTAAAGAAATCAGGGACCAATAAGCTTTTTCCTCGGGCCGGCAGAGGTAGAGGCCGATCTGCCGGCCGCACCCCCTCCTATAGGCCACAGGGCAGACCCTCTGCCCAATACCAGTACCCTCAGGCTCCTCCGTCCTACACCGTCCCAATGGCACAACCGTCGCCTTTCTTCCCTCCCAGAGGCCGACCTTGGCGCGGACGTGGCGGACGCGGATATCCCCGTTCCCGTCCAACTACCGGTAAGTGTGCCTGGTATTCCACATGCTCACATTCCTGTGGGGGGGCGCCTGATGTATTTTTCCCACGCCTGGTCTGCGATTACGGCAGACGCGTGGATTCTACAGACAGTAGCGGGATTTCACATAGAACTCCAATCTCTACCGGTTCTGGGTATACAACCAGCTCCTATCCGATTTTCACAACACAACATGGTGCTCATAGACAACGAGATTCAAGATCTCCTATCCAAACAGGCGATCCGAGAGATCGACCCTTCTTCCCTAGGGTTCGTGAGCAACCTTTTCCTAGTGAAGAAAAAAGAGGGCGGTTACCGTCCGGTCATAAACCTTCGGGAACTAAACCAACATGTCACGTATCGCCATTTCAAGATGGAGGGAATTCTTGCCTTCCGTTCGGCCTGTCATCAGCTCCGTGGTGTTTCACCAAACTGATGAAACCAGTGGTGGCATCCTTGAGGAGCAGAGGGGTCCGTCTGATCATTTATCTGGACGACCTCCTCATCATGGCCCGCTCCAAAGCGCAAGCTTCTCTTCACATGTCATGGACGGTACTGCTTCTGCAGAGTCTGGGATTCATAATCAACCGAGAAAAATCGGTTTTGATCCCTCTGCAAGAGATGGAGTTCCTTGGCTTCTTGGTGGACACCAATCAAGCCGTTCTCCGCCTTCCCAAATCCAAACTGGCCCTGATCCGCAAGGAGATCAGAGCAGTCTTACGCAGAGGGTGCTTATCCTTAAGGGTACTAGCACGTTTGGTGGGCCTGCTAGCAGCCTCTATCCAAGCCATCTTCCCGGCCCCTTTGCACTACAGGGCCCTTCAGAGACTCAAGATTATGCATCTGCGCCAGGGCCTCAGGTATGCGGACGAAGTTCCTCTTTGTCCGGCAGCCATCGAGGAGTTGCAGTGGTGGCTTCGTCATGCCGTCGAGTGGAACGGCAAAACCATATTCAACTCCTGCCCGGACGTCATCATAGAGTCGGACGCGAGTCGTCTCGGCTGGGGCGCGCGGTGCGGGGAGGCTTCCACAGGAGGGACTTGGTCCGCCACGGAGGTCGCTCTGCACATCAATGCCTTGGAGCTCCTGGCGGCATTTTTTGCCCTCAAGAGCTTCATGCCACAAGAGTCCAATTGTTGTGTTCTTTTACGCATGGACAACGTGGCGGCGGTCCAATACGTCAACCGCCTAGGGGGCACCAGGTCCAAGATGCTTGCAGATCTTGCCAAAGACTTCTGGCACTTCTGCCTAGATCGCAACATTATCCCGGTGGCGGAGTATATTCCGGGGGTCTCCAACACGGTGGCCGACTGGAATTCTCGCTACTTACTAGATTCCAGCGATTGGCGGCTGGATCGATCAGTTTTCCTACGGTTGAGACAGCTTTGGGGTCCATTGTGTACGGATCTTTTCGCTTCTCGCCTCAATCATCAATTACCTCGCTTTTTCAGCTGGAGGCCGGACCCAGAGGCGTCGGCAGTCGACGCTTTCCGTCTCATCTGGCCCAGGGGAACGCACTACGCGTTTCCCCCATTTCAGATGATCTCCAGGGTCCTTCTACATACGATGAACCAGAGGGCGACGATTGTACTGATCACCCCCTGGTGGCCCACACAACCGTGGTTCCCTCTCCTTCTGGGGATGGCAGTGGACTATCCCAGACTTCTGCCCCAATTTCCTCAGCTCCTCTCCAACCCGACCGGGGATCTACACCCTCTGGTGGTGGAGGGCAACCTTCCTCTCCTAGCGTGGTTGGTTTCGGGGTCCCGGATGCGGATCAGGATCTTTCAAGATCAGCTAGGGATCTCCTCGCCCTGGCCTGGGCCCCCGGGACTAGATCGGCTTATCGATCAGCCTGGAGGCTCTGGGTTCGTTGGTGTGATCAACGACAGATTGATCCCGTACATGCACCTGTGTCTGTAGTGGTGAACTACTTGGCAGATTCCTTTGAATCCGGAAAATCTTATAGTTCCATCAACGTTTACCGATCGGCTATCGCGGCTTACCATTGCCCAGTGGACTCTTTGCCGGTGGGCAAACACCCACTGGTATGTAGACTTTTGCGTGGCATTAAGTTTAAACGGCCCCCGCGGCCGAGATATCAGTCGACCTGGGATGTCTCCAGGTTGCTCGAGATGTTTGTCTCGTGGGAAGACAATGACGGTCTTTCCCTAAAATTGTTGTCATATAAACTGACTGTCCTTTTATGTTTGGTGTCTATCAAACGCGTCTCGGACGTGAAGGCTTTGGACGTCTCTAGGCGACAATTTTCGCCTCAGGGAGTCAAGTTTTCGGTGGTCCGACGGACCAAGACAGGTATCCACTCGGTTTTTTACCCGTTTTTTCCCGCGCATCCTCGACTTTGTGTGGTTCGTTGCCTGCAGGCGTACGAATCGCAGACTGCAGATCTACGGTCTCCGGATTTCTCTCAACTTCTTATATCCTACGTCAGACCTCACCATCCGGTGACCTCCGCTACTTTGGCTCGTTGGGTGCGTTCCGCCATGGATATGGCGGGCATAGACGTCTCCCTGTTTGGAGCTCATTCTTCTAGGGGTGCTATGGCTACTAAAATAGTCACAGCAGGGGGCTCCCTTTCTGACCTGCTCATGGCTGCTGATTGGTCTTCAGAGACTACCTTTCGCCGGTTCTACTTCAGACCGGAGGACCATGTTTCCATGTCAGTTTTGTAATACTAGTTCTGATTTTGTTTCTTCTGTCTCGATACTTGTTAGCTTTGAACTTGCATAAGATATGAGCCTCCTGTCTGATATATAAATCGAGATTTTCCTAGCTTGTGACGGAAAATATTAGTTATATGAAGACAGGAGGCGAGTATCTTCCCTCCCTACCCACCCTATTGTGATTTTTGTTGTCTTTTTCAGGATACTGAAGACATTGGCTGTTTTCCTGTTTACGGATAACCTGTTGGTTAAGCACTGCTGGGGTTCCCTACGGTCCCCGTTGGGACGAAGTTAGGCCGTCGATTGGCCTCGTTTCCTGAGTTCTGGCCCTGCTGGCCGAAGATTCAAGGAGCGGTGTGGACGTCTGGCTGGCGTTCGGTTTCCTGTGCGGCTCTGATTCGCATGAAGAAAGAGGAGGATCTATATGGGGGCAGTCCTTATATAGGGGCTACAGACGAGGAGTGGCTGCTGTGGTCCTGGGACTGCTGGGAGTTGTAGTTTTTTCTTTACACTGATTGTTTATTGAATTTTGTTCTGCTATGGGCATTATTAAAGAAAGAATAATGCATAAGATACTCGCCTCCTGTCTTCATATAACTAATATTTTCCGTCACAAGCTAGGAAAATCTCGATTTATATCCTGTTAGTCTTTTATTAGAAAAATATAAATCATAACAAACACAAAACCAGCACCTCTTTGCCATAATGGAAAACGACATGAAGTAACATAAACCCAAACTTTACACTTAAATAAAAGAACAAAAATCCTGCCTAACCGGCCAGCCCAGCTTTTCCAAAGAAAAGTAGTGCTACACCGTACATAACCAAACACACTCACATGCATGCATACCTAACCTGCAATACAAAAAATAACAATGAAAAACACCCAAACTTGGGAAAATCACACATTACAAAAGCACAACAAGCACTCCCAAGGCACACCATTTTTTTTCTTTTCTTTTTTTTTCTTTCTATTTTTTTTTTCAAACTTTGCATTTTTATTTTTATTTAATTTTTTCAATTTTTTTTTCTTTTTTTATAATAATAACAACACTATATTGCACACATACTAAACACATGCACACACACGTAACCATTTCTTTATAACATATTAAGAAACAAAATTTACAAAAACACCTAAATGTGAGATAAAAATAAAAATAACAACTGGTTCGACTGCCATCTATCACTACTATAAACACTATAGAATACACAAATCAAGATATAAAATAAACAAAAATATAATATATACTATACATACTATATACATATAAACTATATCTACTATATATACCTATAAATATACAGAAAACGACACCTACAAATATAATAACAACCTACTCTAAACTGTCCCTTCACCCACACCACCCGCCCTCCTGTACATGGTTCAGAGTCCATGCAGTTCATAGTCCTCAATGTCCAGTCCTCAACTGACCCACGCCAGGTCCATCAAAACAAGCAACCACCACCACCCACAAATACACCCTCCCAACCTAAAACTCGCCCCAACCAACTTTACCATTACCAGCATACATAAACAAACAATACAACCCACTTTTGGCCAAATGTCGGTGCCTGTAAGCCCTTCATAATCTTAACATCTGAAAACAAAACAAAAAGCTATGGTGCACATGCATTAGCCCACCACCAGGAAGAAGGATGGCAATCCTAATACATACAAAATTTACATTATTTCCCTAACTCCACCCTACCTTTCCCCCTACCATTATTCCTAAAAATCACCCTAACCCTGTCCCCACATCACTGTCACTAACCAAAACAAGGGTGATCTACCCAAAAGGTCTAGTACCTAGGGCACATCAAAACAAAACCCTCTCCATAGGAGAGGGGCCCTACTGGTACCAATACTGTCATACTCCAAAGACTTGATCTTCCCGAGGTCACTGGTGATGTTCCTACAGACCTCCACCTCGGAGAGGACTTTCCGCTGTGTAGACACTAAACACCATGTATAGTACCTAACCACTAAGCTGACTAAAAACAAAGTGCCCCGATCATGGCCACCCAGGTTCCTGAATGCCCCAAAAGCCCACTCCTGATAGGTAAGGCCGGCAAGTTAACTCCAGCCGATGGAAGCGCCCACGCGGTTGTAAACTCCTATATTAAAGGGACAATTAAGCAGGAAATGGTCCATGCTTTCCAGCATGTCCACACACACTTCTCGGGGACATCCCCTGTCATCAGATCTCCTACACTTCAAATTGTCCCTCACATATAGCTTCCCCTGAAAGCCGCGCCATATCACGTCCCAAAACTTCTGGGGGATCCTTTTCATGTTTAAAAGATACAACCCCACCCTCAGATCCCGACCTGGACAGTCCCTGAGCGCCAGAGGCTTCTGGAAGTGGGTCCACAGAACCCATTTGTCAAGAAACTGCATTGACTGGGTCCTCATCTCCCACACTTCCAGACTCCATCTACATATCGCCTTCAGAGTCAGGGTAGCAAAAGCCGGCAGGAATCCATGGGGCATATGCAGGTCCTTCACTCGCTGTCCTGTCTCCCATTACTGGAAGAAAGGCCAAAACCATTCCCTGCAGGAGAGTACCCACGGAGGAGCCCTCTCTGATAGTGTTGCTCGCGAATATTCGCAATTCGAATTTCGCGAATATAGCTCTATATATTCGTAATTATGAATCTTCGTTTTTTTGTTTTTTGTTTTTTTTTTCTCTTCACAGTACGCATCACAGTGATCACCCCTCTCTGCTTCCAGCTTGTGTGGTGATAAGAAGGCTGTAATACTACTGTGTGAGACTGGTACATACTAATTTTGTATATGCTAATTTTCACATATGTTCATTTTCGTATACGCGAATGTTCGCATATGCGAAAATAAAACGAGAATATGCGAATATTCGCGAATACATGACGAATATTCGTCCATATATTCGCGAATATTCGCGAATTCGAATATGGCCTATGCCGCTCAACACTACTCTCTGACAAGAGGTTTGATATTTTGGCTTTCAAGAAGAATAGGGATGAGCGAATCAAATGTGACGAATCCGAATTTGTTACAAATTTCAGGAAAAATTTGAATTGTGGCAATATTCGCATTCGTTGCAAATCAATCAAGCTAATCGCTTCATTAAACTCCATTTAGTGTGGCCCAGGCTCCAGGGCATCTAAAATGGCGGATCCACATGTGAGGACATGGGAAAAGGAATCCTGGGAAGGTGGGAACAAGGGTAGGTGGGATGAACCTGAATCACATGCAGGATTCAGCCTATCAGCAGCCAGTCACCCCTGTGATGTCACAGCCCTTTATAATCGGCAGCCATATTGCGGCCAGTCACTTCAGCCTTTCACTGCAGAGAGATAGATAGGTTTAACAATCATTTTTGTTAAAATTTTTAGTACAAACAAGGCAATATACAAGCAATATCGTAAGAGGAACGCTTCTCTATGAAGTGATGGCATACACATATGTCATTAACAAATAAACATACACGAGCACACTTTAACATGAATATGAACATACATGAGTCTACCATTGAGCATTCACCCATCAATAAGTGAATACTTAAGCTCGGAAGTGAACACTTGTGATATGTGTACACCTCCCATGAATGTTTGTTGTATTACCTGATAAACAGTTAAACAAAACATGTCCATAGATGGACTAACATAGGTGTAACCAATGAAATTAAAGGAAAATTAAAGAAACTTAAAAAATAAAATATAAGGTAAGTTGTCTTCCCATTGAGTATTGTTATCATATGATACAATAGTATCCCCAGTATACGCAAGTTATTTCAACTGACTAATGGGTACAAATTGGTATAGATGTCGAGTAGAAATATTTCCATGTGTTTCACAGTACATTCTAGAACTCTAGTTATACGAGAATAGTCATTGGGGTTTATATAGTCTTATCCAAGAATCCCATAATAAAGTGCACTTCTCTCTCTTGCCTTTTTGCCCAGCACAGGACCAATTCAAAATTATAGTTATTTAATAGGGCATTTATCAGTTCTCCGATATGGGGAGCATCCTTCGTTTTCCATTTGGAGGCTATCAATGATCTGAACATCAGACAAATATGAACAAATGGTATTTGAACATTCTTTGGAAAATTATCTATGCCTATAAGTAGTAAAAGTAGTTCATCATTAATTTGAGAATTTTGTGGGAGCAGTTTTAACAAAAATTTTTTAACATCTGATATGAAGTGGGATATAATAGGACATGTAAGAAAAATGTGCTTTAAGGAACCTTGTTCTCCACAATCCCTCCAACACATGGGAGAAATATGAGGGAGTAGATAGGGACAGATGTTACGCCGAGCGCTCCGGGTCCCCGCTCCTCCCCGGAGCGCTCACAGCGTTCTCTTATTCACAGCTCCCCGGTCAGACCTGCCGACCGGGTGCGCTGCGATAATGTTCCCAGCCGGGATGCGATTCGCGATGCGGGACGTGCCCGCTCGCGATGCGCATCTCGATTCCCTTACCAGACCCGTTCCCCGTCTGTACTGTCCCGGCGCGCGGCCCCACTCCTTAGGGCGCGCGCGCGCCAGGTCTTTGCGATTTAAAGGGCCGGTGCGCCACTGATTGGCGCATCAGGTTTTAATCAGTACCTTCACCTGTGCACTTCCCTACTTATACCTCACTTCCCCTGCACTCCCTCGCGGGATCTTGTTGCCATTGTGCCAGTGAAAGCGTTTCATTGTGTGTTCCTAGCCTGTGTTCCAGACCTCCTGCCGTTGCCCCTGACTACGATCCTTGCTGCCTGCCCTGACCTTCTGCTACGTCCGACCTTGCTCTTGTCTACTCCCTTGTACCGCGCTTATCTCAGCAGTCAGAGAGGTTGAGCCGTTGCCGGTGGATACAACCTGGTTGCTACCGCCGCTGCAAGACCATCCCACTTTGCGGCGGGCTCTAGTGAATACCAGTAGCAACTTAGAACCGGTCCACCGACACGGTCCACGCCAATCCCTCTCTGGCACAGAGGATCCACCTCCTGCCAGCCGAATCGTGACAACAGACAGCGCTGTGTGTTGCACAGAAAAGCTTTTTCCAGCTTTTTTTCCTGTTAAAGTCTCAGAGCCTAGATACTGTGAAAGGCCAGGAGAGAGTACTCACCGGCTGGTGTTGTACACCAATACTTTTTTTAAGCTGTAGGTCATTTTTCTTCCCTCATAAGTGCATACCACATACGTACATCTAAGTGGTGTACTATTTTGTTTTTGTTAAAGTCTCAAGGGCCTAGATACTGTGAAAGGCCAGGAGAAAGTACTCACCGGCTGTTTTTGTACACTAGAGATGAGCAAACTTTTCAAAAATTAAAGTCGTCCGATTTGCCGAATTTTCCCAAAAAGTTTGTTTCGATACAAATTTGTTTGTGGCGAATCAATGTTAAAAAAGGCTATTTCTAGCCTACATACAGCCTCTATAGGGGTATAGAACACTTTGCTGTGTCCTAAAACGCATATGGAGTGTGCTGGGGTAGTGAAATAATACTGTTATTCAGAATAGCATGCAGATTACCGGCATCGCTCTTAGAATCACTGCCGCACAGCAGCACAATGAGCCTGGTGGTGGCATCGGTGTCAGGAGACCATATAGTGACTAAATGACATAGCGTGGACATGTTGACAGCAAGAGGAGACCATTTAGTGGCTGAATGGCACAGCGTGGAGTTGGCTGATGCACTAGTACACTACACATCAGGGCTTCACAATCCCCCCCAAAAAAACAACACAATATATGAAATTTTTGACAAAGATTTCTCATTGAGAGCACCCGCTATCCAAAAATTTGAAATTTCCAGAACCAGGCCCCACCCCTGTGGCATCAGTAACCCATATATTGCCTGCATGACACAGCCTGGAGTTGGCTGATGCAAGAGTACACACCAGGGCTTCACAATCCCCCCCCAAAAAAACAACACAATATATTACATTTTTGTCAAAGATTTCTCATTGGTAGCACCCGCTATCCAAAAATTTGAAATTTCCAGAACCAAGGCCCACCCCTGCGGCATCAGTAACCCATATATTGCCTGCATGACACAGCCTGGAGTTGGCTGATGCAAGAGTACACACCAGGGCTTCACAGTCCCCCCCAAAAAAACAACACAATATATGAAATTTTTGTCAAAGATTTCTCATTGGTAGCACCCGCTATCCAAAAATTAGAAATTTCCAGACCCAGGCCCCACCTCTGCGGCATCATGAACCCATATATTGCCTGAAGGACACAGCCTGGAGTTGGCTGATGCACCAGTACACACCCGGGCTTCACAATCCCCTCCAAAAAACAACAACATTTTAGAAATTTTTTAAAGAAATACCTTTGTGTAAGAACAAGCGCATATCCAACAGTTCACAAGACTCTATAATGCAGGACGGTGGACCTTCTTCTCAAAAATAATAAACCACACAATGTTTGAAATTTTTTTACAGAAACTAATTTTATATGTGTGCAAGCGCATCTGTCTCCAAAAGATCAGATCACCAAAGGACTTTTTTCGCCCAAAATGATAAAGCAGAGTTAATCCCTGTCCGTTGTGTAACGGTTAGCATTCTGCAAAATTCAATTTTATTACTGATAAAATTACCAGTAAATTTAACAATAACACTACCCAAGAGTGTTTAATTACCCCATACATTGCACCAGGAGCAGTCAGGAGTAGGTCTCAGCAGTACCCAAGAGGCTTTAATAACCCCTTACCTTGCCCGATCAATTGCGAGATCGAGCAATAACAGGTGTGTTATGGCCTCAGATGTCCTGGGCCGCACTAGCGCTCCACTGAACGGATTAGCGTCTCTCTATCTTTCAAGGACAGGTGCGTGTTGCACGCTGAAACCAGTTTGTGATAGGGATCTGTGATTGCAATTATTTAATCTTAAAATGAGGAATTACCAGTAAATGAGAGTCATAAGCTGGCGTTTATTAAGTCCCTGCCCTTTGTACACACCGCATGTCGCTATAAGCGATTGGATTAGTTAGTGAGTTGGTTAGTGAGGTCCTCGGATCGGCCCAGGCGTGGTAGGAGAAGGCCCTGGCAGAGCGCCGATAATTTAACAATCCTTGTTGAAATTTGCATTAAGCATGTATTTAGCTACTGCTAAACATCCAAAAATTTAAGGCCCAAGGCCAGAGGCACCAGGGAGGCAAGTAGTTCCTGAAAGACACAGAATGAGTCTGGAGCAGTCATTCGCAGTACCCAAGAGGGTTTCATAACCCCTTACATTTAAAGATCAATGTTTACATTTGCATTAAGAATGTATTTAGCTACTGCTAAACTTCAAAAAATTATAGGCCCAAGGCCAGAAGCTTCAGTTTTTCCCATATTATGAGCATAGTTGTCCCCCAGATTAGGCAGCATAGATGTCCCCCAGATTAGGCAGCATAGATGTCCCCCAGATTAGGCAGCATAGATGTCCCCCAGAGTAGGCAGCATAGATGTCCCCCAGATTAGGAGCATACTTGTTCCAAAGATTAGGCAGCATAGATGTCTCCCAGATTAGGAGCATAGTTGTCCCCCAATCAGCGCGGGCCGGTCAGAACCAATCAAAGGGCCATATGTGTCAAGCGGGCCGTACAATCCCCAAATCTGCCCCAGAGGGTTTCATAACCAACCACAATAGAGAAAATTTTGTTGTAGGAGCATGGTCAATCTACTCAGACCCATCTGTCATTGGTGGCTGGAAATCCTGACTGATCCATCCCTGATTCATCTTGACAAACGTCAGTCTCTCCAGATTTTTAGTGGACAGACGAGTTCACCTTGGGGTGACTATGGCCCCGGCCGCACTAAACACCCGCTCTGATGGCACACTACTGGCCGGGCAGGACAGATTTTCCAGGGCAAACTCCGCTAGTTGCGGCCATAAATCGAGTTTGGCTGCCCAGAAGTCCAGCGGATCTTCAACGGTTGTTGGCAGGGTCATGTCGAGGTAAGCCATCACCTGCTGGTTCAGGTCCTGCTCCATGTCCACCTGCTGCTGATGAGTAGCTTCACTATGCGGCTGAAGGAAGCTACTCATCAGTGACTGTAGACTCAGGCTGCTGCTGATTGAGACGGTAATGCTCCTGCCACCCCTCCCCTCCCTAGCAGCCGTGGTAGTGGAAGGTGAGCGCAGAGGGCCCCCCGAGTCAGACCTGCGAGTGGATGGACCATGTGGCCGATAGGCATCGGCCAACCGACTACGTAGAAGCTCCATGAAATAGGTCAGTTTGTCCTCCCTCTCAGTGGGTGTAAAAAAGGCCCCAATTCTGGGCTGGTAGCGAGGGTCTAATAAGGTGGAGATCCAGAAGTCATCGCACTGACGAATTTTGACAATTCGGGGGTCACTACGCAAGCAACTCAGCATGCATCGTGCCATTTGTGACAGTGACTCACTGGGACTACCTGCCTCCATCTCCACTGCATACTGCCACAGTGTGTCTGGGTCCTCTGTCTTGCCTCCCTCGTAATAACCCTCCAGATCCTCTGGCTGCTCCTGTGCCTCCTCTCCTGTCCAATGACCAGAAACACCGGCCATCTCATCCACCGTAAACTTTGCTCCGCTTTGCCCCTCATCATCTTCCTCCAGTTCATCCTCCACAGGACTCATGTAGCCTTCTGATGTAGGCGCAACATCTCCATTGCCGTGACCAGCCATGTTTTCAATAATTTTTTTGAGTAAATGTAGGAGTGGAATTACGTCATTTATGGCGTAATTCGAACGACTAACAAAAAATGTGGCTTCCTCAAAGGGCCTCAGCAAACGGCAGGTGTCACGTATGAGCTGCCACTCATTCACATTGAAGTTACACAGGGGAGTACTCCTATCTGCTTGTATCATCAAAAAATCCGTGATGGCTTTTCTTTGTTCGTATAGTCTGTCCAACATATGGAGGGTGGAGTTCCAACGTGTGGCAACGTCACAAATGAGACTATGTTGTGGGATACCGTTCTGACGCTGCAGCTCAAGCAAAGTGTGCTTGGCGGTGTACGAGTGGCTGAAGTGCATGCACAGTTTCCTTGCCATTGTCAGGACATCTTGCAAATGGGGTGAAGACTTGATGAACTTCTTGACAACCAGATTCAACACGTGTGCCATGCAGGGCGAATGGTTCACACTTCCTTGTCGCAGAGCGGCCACAATGTTCTTCCCATTGTCGGTCACCATTGTTCCCATTTCCAGATTTCGTGGAGTAAGCCATACTCGGATTTCTTCCCTAATGAACTTCAGCAGTTCCTCCCCTGTGTGACTCTGTTCGCCAAGGCAAACCATGTGAAGGACGGCTACCGCTGTGCCCTACACACGTGGTACGATGAAGGGCCACCGAGATTTGGATGTGCAGTGGAGGCCGAGGACACGGGGGAGGAGGAGGCGCACACTGTAAAAGGACCAAGAGCCTGGGAGCGAGAGCGTGGAGGAGGAAGCGGTGTGACCTGTCCAAGTTGCCGCTGTGGCTGTGCAGGAACAACATTTACCCAGTGGGCCGTAAAAGACATGTATTGTCCCTGCCCATAATTACAGCTCCACACGTCGGCGCTGCCATGCACTTTTGAACACACCAACAGGCTCAATGACTGGCTCACCTTCTCTTGTACATACTTATGCAGGGCTGGTACTGCCTTCTTCGCAAAGAAATGACGGCTTGGGACTCTCCACCTCGGCTCGGCACAAGCCATCAATTCCCTGAAAGCTGCAGATTCCACCAGTTGGAAAGGGAGGGACTGCTACACCAGCAACTTGGACAGAAGCACATTCAACTTCTGCGCCGTTGGACGAGTGGGCGCATACTGTTGTCTCTTGGACATGGCTTCGCCGATCGATTGTTGGCGGAATGGCTGACTATGAGAGGAGGAAGCAGGAGCACAAGAAGGATGGTTTGACACAATGCTCCCTGCAGCTGAGGTGGTGGAGCCTTGGCTGGATGACAGAGGGAGAGGATGGCCAGTGGGTGATGCGGCAGGCTGGACTACTACCTCGGAGCCACGGTTATCCCAGGCCGCTTTATGGTGGCAAATCATGTGTTGACATGGTGCCGAGATTGGGACCCTGGCCACGCTTCACTTTCTGCCGACAGATTTTGCATGTGACTACGCTAAGGTCCTCTGGATTCTTTATGAAGAACAACCACACCGCAGAGTAGCTGATTTTCCCACCCGTAGTTCGCACTGTTTCACTGCTATTGGCGCCGTCTTCAGGAACCCCTGTTCCACTACCTCCCTGAATGGTAGCTTGCCGCGAAGCAGATGGTCCCCCCCTGGCATGTTTGGCTCCTGAATTTCCACTACTGCCACCACCACGCTGATTGCCAACCGTGCTACCGCCTTGCTGCCTCATAGACAAAGAGCAAATCTCTTCTCCTGATGATGAGGAAGCCCCGGCTTCTGCACCCGGCTCCCAATTGCGATGGGCTTCATCATCATCAAAAGATGTGTGCACGTCACTGATGTCCTCCTCGTGTTCCACAACAGTGTCTGCCTCAGGACCCTGAGCAATTGAAACACCGCCTCCCACGTCACTCTCCGCATCACTATCCGCATTGGCCGCCTTGCGGAGCAAGGGACGCATGTCTCCTCACATTCTTGGCTGCCCATTAGATGCTGACTGTCCTCTATTACATCGTCCTCGCTAAATAGTGGAGCTGCACCCAAAGCATGAGATACTTCTTTGGAAGAGGGAACAGCATAGGACACAGGCAATGGGATTATAGGGACTGCTCCTGGGCCATGCCAACTGAGGGTTGTGTCTGAGGAACCCACCGACTCTTGACTGGGGTTGTCAGATGTCGCTTGTGATGATGGGGAAGAGTGTGCAAACCAATTCACGAGGAGAGATGGGTCGACGACACGACCGCTGGGTGTTAACGGGAGCTCAGGCCTATTGCTGCGAATCCTGCTGCCACTCGCCCCAAGTCTGCTGCCAACTCTGCCTGACGTATGTAGGCCTCTGCCCCTTCTCTGTGCACGTCCTGGCACTTCCCTGCCTGACATACTTAGTGCGTTTATGAGGGTATAGAACAGCAGCAGGTGATTACTTACGGCTGTCCTTTCAAAGTATATAGGCCCTAGACAGAATAACAGTTACTAAATAGTACACTCCTTTGTTGTATGTAGGCCCTTTGCAATGATGAGCGCACTGTTAAGCGTATTTATACGCAGAAAAAAAACTATTTTTTTGTTGTATACACCAGCCAGTGTACACTAATGTGTGGAATAGCACTAAATTTAGCACCGAGACAGAAATACAGGTACTAAATAGTACACTACTTGGTTGTATGTAGGCCCTTTGCAATGATGAGCGCACTGTTAAGCGTATTTGTACGCAGGAAAACCTTTCTTTTTCTTTAATACACCGGCAGGTGTATAACGTGTGGTATAACACTTAATTTAGCACAGAGACAGAAAAAAAGATGGTATATGGTACGCTATTTGCTTGTATCTAGGCCCTTTACAATGATAAGGCCACTGAAAAAGCGTATTTGAATTTAGCACAGAGACAGAGTAACAGGTGAAAAACAGTAAAAAGGCACTAAAGTCCACACTAATATGACTTATTTCTGAACAGCAGCAGGACCCAACAGTGCAGCACCACCAAAAAAAAAAATCCAGGGATTAAACTCTAAATTGCACTCTCTGACACAATTCTGAGCAGCAGAAGATTTGTGGAGAAAAAAAAAACTCAATAGAGCTGAAAAATGAGGAGATAAGATGCTTCAGAAAGTTGAGGCAGCTTGGAGATGTGTATGAGGCAGCTGACAGCTATCTGCCCCTCTCTGCTGCAATGCTCAATAACGTGAATAGGAGGTTTAGCTATCAATGATCCTTCTCAGTGTAACAGCACAGCACTCTGCACTCCTGCCTTTCCCTAATGCTGATGTGACTAGCAGTTGCAGTGTAACGCTGTGGTATGAGCTATTCACACACACACAGTCCCGTCCTCTCCATCTGAGTGCATAGATGAAATGAAGAGAGGCAAGATGTCCGCCGATTATATACGGGCTGTGACATCACAGGGGTCAGTGAACACTGATAGGCTGCATCTCACATGTGGTTCAGGGTCAGCCCGCCTACCTTCATTCCCGCCACTGTTTCCCGCCTTCCCATAATCCCCTGCCCCATGTACTCACTTTTGGATCCGCCATCTTTGCTCTACAATAGCCTGGAACGCTGTAAAATTGAGTTTAATGAAGCGATTTGTGCGATAGAATCCCGGCGATATTCGTATTCGTTGCGAATCAAATTTTTCATGAAATTTGTAACGAATTTGGGTTCGTCAAGTTCGATTCGCTCATCTCTAAAAATAATACAAACTATACAAACCAAACAACAAACAACAATATGGCTTTTCAATCACAAAAACCCCTAAAGCTCAAGTTCAGTGCCTGCAAGCCCTATATCAACATATATCTACAGCACAAAACAAAAAGACTAATGTGCCAGCATCAGCCCACCACCAGGGGGAGACAACAGGCTAAGGCACATTAAAGGCAGAGCCCCTCCACAGACGAGAGGCCCTGCCAGCACCCAGGCTCTCGTACTCCAGAGAACGCACCTTCACCAGGTCATCGAGAAAGTTCCTAACCACCTCACCCACAGGGAGGATTTTACGCTGCGTCGACACTAAACACTGTGCATTCCACGTGTAGTAACTAACCACTGAGCTGACGAGGAATAAAGTGCACTGGTCCCAGCCTCCAAGGTTTCTGAATGCCCCATAGGCCCATTCCGCATAGGAGAGACTGGCCAGCTGAGGCCAACCAATGGAAGCGCCCACCCTGGTGTAAACCTCTGTGTTAAAGGGAAAATGAAGCAGGAAATGCTCCATGCTTTCCAGCATGCCTCCACACTCTTCGCGGGGACATCCCCGGTCATCAGAGCTCCTGCACTTCATATTCTCCCTTACACACAGTTTCCCATGGAAGCAGCGCCAAGTCACGTCCCAAAACTTCAAGGGGATCCTGATAGAATTCAAAAGCCCTAAACCAACCTCCAGATCCCGACTTGGGCAGTCCTTGAGCGCCAATGGCCTCTGGAAATGACAAGACAGGACCCTCTTGTCAAGGAATTTCCTCAACAGAGTCCCAATTTCCCCCATCCCCAGACCCCACCGACGAATAACCTTCAGAACCGGGGTAGCATAAGCCGGGAGATGTCCGTGTGGTGTCGAAGATCCTTCACTTGCCCTCCTGTCTCCCATTCCTGGAAGAAAGGCCGAAACCATCCCCTAAAGGAGGTTACCCACGGAGGAGCCATCTCTTTCCAGAGGTTTGCAATATTGGTCTTAAGAAAGGTATTCACTAGGAACACCACGGGGTTGACCATACACAACCCCCCTAGTCTCCTCGTATGGTAAGTAACCTCCCTCTTCACTAGGTTCAGTCTATTCCCCATAACATTAGGAAGAACACACTGTAGACCCGGGTCCAGAGAGGCTCTGGCAACATGCACACACTGCCCAGATATATCTGCAAAGGGAGTAGGAAAGTTTTGATCAGGATAACCCTTTCCCTGAGGGTCAAAGACCAACCCTTCCACTGATCCACCTTCTGAGCGGCAATCTTAAGCCTGCTGTCCCAGTTTTGTTTGTGGTAATCCCCTTGGCTAAATTCGATGCCGAGGACTTTTGCAGATTCCTAGGGCTCTGGAAGGGTGTCCGGGAGATCAAAACCAGGATCTCCCCCTCCCAGCCAGAGACTCTCACACTTATCCTGATTGATCTTGGACCCGGATGCCTCCGAGTAGCGGTCCACCTCTGACATCACCCATCTGCCCTACTCTTGTGAGGAGACAAACACGGTGACATCATCAGCGAACGCTCCCCGCCCTCAGAGCCGTATCCGGCACAGCCAGGTCCATTCTCACTCCCGCCAACGGTCCACAATCAACCCTCCTAAGGAAAGGATCAATTGCAAACACGTACAGCAAAAGGCTCAAAGGACAACCCTGACGGACACCAGACCCAACCTCAAAAGAATGGCCAATCCAACCATTCACAAGTGGGAAACTCTCTGCCCTTGTATACAAGGCCTTAAGCCAATCAACAAACCCCCCCGGCAGGCCATATCTCAGAAGGACAGACCAGAGGTACTCTTGGTCAACCTGATCAAACGCTTTTGACTGATCCAAGGACAGCAAGTACCCCTTCCAGTGGACAGCCCTACCCTGCTCCACAGCCTCTCGGACACTGAGCACAGCACTAAATGTACTGCGGCCCGGAACAGAGCAATGCTGAGCCCCCGAAAGGAGCCGGGGTGCAAACTCCACCAGCCGGTTAAACAGCACTATTGCCAGAATCTTTCTGTCCGCATTGAGAAGTGCTATGGGACGCCAATTCTCAATGTGGGACGGGTCTTTACCCTTTGACAGGATGATAAGCGCTGACCTCCTCATTGACTTTGGCAGAGTGCCCGAGGATAGACATTCATTAAAAACCGCGGTCAAGAGGGAAACCAAAGTGTCCTTAACCCCTTAAGGACCAGGCCATTTTACGCCTTAAGGACCAGAGCGTTTTTTGCACATCTGACCACTGTCACTTTAAACATTAATAACTCTGGAATGCTTTTAGCTATCATTCTGATTCCAAGATTGTTTTTTCGTGACATATTCTACTTTAACATAGTGGTAAAATTGTGTGGTAACTTACATCCTTTCTTGGTGAAAAATCCCCAAATTTGATGAAAAATTAGAAAATTTAGCATTTTTCTAACTTTGAAGCTTTCTGCTTGTAAGGAAAATGGATATTCAAAAAAAAAAATTTTTATTCACATTTCCAATATGTCTACTTTATGTTTGCATCATAAAATTGACATGTTTTTACTTCTGGAAGACACCAGAGGGCTTCAAAGTTCAGCAGCAATTTTCCAATTTTTCACAAAATTTTTAACATCGCTTTTTTCAGGGACCAGTTCAGGTTTGAAGTGGATTTGAAGGGTCTTCATATTAGAAATACCCCACAAATGACCCCATTATAAAAACTACACCCCCAAAGTATTCAAAATGACAATCAGTAAGTGTTTTAACCCTTTAGGTGTTTCACAGGAATAGCAGCAAAGTGAAGGAGAAAATTCACAATCTTCATTTTTTACACTCGCATGTTCTTGTAAACCCAATTTTTGAATTTTTACAAGGGGTAAAAGGAGAAAATGTATACTTATATTTGTAGCCCAATTTCTCTCGAGAAAGGACATACCTCATATGTCTATGTAAATTGTTCGGCGGGCGCAGTAGAGGGCTCAGAAGCGAAGGAGCGACAAGGGGATTTTGGAGAGTATGTTTTTCAGAAATGGTTTTTGGGGGGCATGTTGCATTTAGGAAGCCCCTATGGTGCCATAACAGCAAAAAAAAAAAACATATGGCATACCATTTTGGAAACTAGACCCCTTGGGGAACGTAACAAGGAATAAAGTGAGCCTTAATACCCCACAGGTGTTTCACGACTTTTGCATATGTAAAAAAAAAAAATTTCACTAAAATGTGTGTTTCCCCCCAAATTTCAAATTTTTGCAAGGGTTAATAGCAGAAAATACCCCCCAAAATTTGTAACCCTATCTCTTCTGAGTATGGAGGTACCCCATAAGTTGGCCTGAAGTGCACTACGGGCGAACTACAATGCTCAGAAGAGAAGGAGTGATATTTGTCTTTTTGAGAGCAAATTTTGCTCGGGGGGCATGTCGCATTTAGGAAGCCCCTATGGTACCAGAACAGCAAAAAAAAAACACATGGCATACCATTTTGGAAACTAGACCCCTTGAGGAAAGTAACAAGGAATAAAGTGAGCCTTAATACCCCACAGGGGTTTCACGACTTTTGCATATGTAAAAAAATATATATGTTTTCCCCTAAAATGTGTGTTTCCAACAAATTTCACATTTTTGCAAGGGTTAATAGCAGAAAATACCCCCCAAAATTTGTAACCCCATCTCTTCTGAGTATGAAGGTACCCCATAAGTTGACCTGAAGTGCACTACGAGCAAACTACAATGCTCAGAAGAGGAGGAGCACCATTGAGCTTTTGGAAAGAGAATTCGTTTGGAATGGTAGTCAGGGGCCATGTGCATTTACAAAGCCCCCCGTGGTGCCAGAACAGTGGACCCCCCCACATGTGACCCTATTTTGGAAACTATACCCCTCACAGAATTTAATAAGTGGTGCAGTGAGCATTTACACCCCACTGGCGTTTGACAGATCTTTGGAACAGTGGGCTGTGCAAATGGAAAATTAAATTTTTCATTTTCACGGATCACTGTTCCAAAAATCTGTCAGACACCTGTGGGGCGTAAATGCTCACTGTACCCCTTATTACATGAGGGGTGTAGTTTCCAAAATGAGGTCACATATGGGGGGGGTCCATTGTTCCCGTACCATGGGGGCTTTGCAAACACAAGTGGCCTTCAATTCCGGACAAATTTTCTCTTCAAAATTCAAATGGCGCTCCTTCTCTTCTGAGCATTGTAGTGCACCCATAGAGCACTTTACATCCACATATGGGGTATGTTCTTACTCAGAAGAAATTGGGTTACAAATTTTTGGGGTGCTTTTTTTATTTTCCCTTGTGAAAATGAAAAATTTAGGTTGACACCAGCATTTTAGTGAAAAAAATAAAATATATTATTTTTTTTTCCCATCCAAATTTAATGAAAATTTGTCAAACACCTGTGGGGTGTTCAGGCTCACTATACCCCTTGTTACGTTCCGTGAATGGTGTCGTTTCCAAAATGGGGTCACATGTGGGTATTTATTTTTTGGGTTTATGTCAGAACCGCTGTAAAATCAGCCACCCCTGTGCAAATCACCAATTTAGGCCTCAAATGTACATGGTGTGCTCTCCCTCCTGAGCCTTGTTGTGCGTCCGCAGAGCATTTTACGCCCACATATGGGGTATTTGCGTACTCAGGAGAAATTACGTTACAAATTTTGGGGGTCTTTTTTTCCTTTTACCTCCCGTGAAAATAAAAAGAAAGGACAACACCAGCATGTTAGTGTAATTTTTTTTTTCTTTTTTACACTAACAGGCTGGTGTTGACCCCAACTTTTCTTTTTCATAAGGGGAAAAAGGAAAAAAAGCCCCCAAAATTAGTAGTGCAATTTCTCCTGAGTACGGAGATACCCCATATGTGGCACTAAACTGTTTCCTTGAAATACGACAGGGCTCTGAAGTGAGAGAGCGTCATGCGCATTTGAGGACTAAATTAGGGATTGCACAGGGGTGGACATAGGGGTATTCTACGCCAGTGATTCCCAAACAGGGTGCCTCCAGCTGTTGCTAAACTCCCAGCATGCCTGGACAGTCAGTGGCTGTCCGGAAATGCTGTGAGTTGTTGTTTTGCAACAGCTGGAGGCTGTGTTTTGGAAACACTGCCGTACAATAAGTTTTTTTTTTTTTATTGGGGGGACAGTGTAAGGGGGTGTAAATGTAGTGTTTTACCCTTTATTATGTGTAAGTGTAGTGTAGAGTAGTGTTTTTAGGGTACGTTCACACTGGCGGAGGTTTACAGTGAATTTACCGCTAGGAGTTTGCGCTGTGGCGAAAAATTTGCCGCAGCTCATACTTGAAGCAGAAAACTTACTGTAAACCCGCCAGTGTGAATGTACCCTGTACGTTCACATGGGGGGGGGGGGGGCAAATCTCCAGCTGTTTCAAAACTACAACTGAGTAAGTCAAGTCATCTCAATTATCTGTCACCATCTGAAGTCAAGTCATCTATAGTAAGCGTGGCCTGCACTATAGTCTGTCAAGCAGGGCTCAATTCCTGCAGGAACGTGTGGGAACTGAATTCCTGCACTTTTTCCACAGCAGGAACATCATTTCCACTAGCAAGAGTCCTGCAGGACCAGCCCTTGAGTGGAAATCTTGGGAGACTTCCCATACTTTTTTTTTCCACGACTTGACCCCCTGCTGTCAAGTCACTGCAAGTCCCAGCAAGCCTGCGAGGTCCCCCTGTGTCACTGGGCACCTCTCTAGGATACTGGCTGAACTGCATAGACTTTACCATCTGTCTTACCTCAATAAAAGCTACCGTTACTCTTATCCTGGCCTTGGACTTTTTCTTGCGCCTGCCTAACGTGGGATTAGCGGTACTACCTTTGGGTGGTTATAAGGCCAAACCACGCCCTGGCATTACGACAAGAAGGGGTTAATACCATCTACCCCTGGGGCCATAACATCTGCCCCCTTACACCTCACATCATAGCCCGTGGCACACCACATGTTACTAAACCTTGTATTCAAATTGTCATTTTTTTTTTCTGCTCATGCTGTAACAGCTCCATCTAGTGGCCGTTTGCATACACTATACATCTGTAAGCAATCCTTTTTGACCCATTTCAGCTACCACATCTGTAGCCTATGACCCTGACATCACCCGCTCAGACCATGGCAGCCATGGTTCACCGAGGTAAAGGGGTACTTTAGTAGAAAACATTATTTTTTTTATTTTATTTTTTTTAAATTAACTGATGCCAGAAAGTTAAACAGATTAGTAAATTATGTCTATTTAAAAATCTTAATCCTTCAACTACTTATCAGCTGCTGTATACTACAGAAGAAGTTGTATAGTTCTTTCCAGTCTGACCACAGTGCTCTCTACTGACACCTCTGTCCATGTCAGGAACTGTCCAGAGCAGGAGAGGTTTGCTGTGGGGATTTGCTCCTGCTTTGGACAGTTCCTGACATGGACAAAGGGTTGAAAAGAACTACACAACTTCCTGTGTAGTATATAGCAGCTGATAAGTCCCGGAAGGATTAAGATTTTTTAATAGAAGTAATTTACAAATCTGTTTAACTTTCTGGAGCCAGTTGATATGGAATACAAAAATTGTTTTCCACCGGAGTACCCCTTTAACTGCAGAGCCAGCAGCTCTCAAAGTCATCTTCTCCATCCACACTTTCGGTAGCATCTCTGGTACATTCAACCGAAAATCTAATATTGTGTCTTTGCATTTTTATGCATATTGATATGTTTTTCATGCTGCCTGCTGTTATTTACAGTTCATAGTAGGCAGATACATTAGGCAGGGATAATGCCTGTTTCCAGGGCTAGTTCTGCCTATAGGCAAAATAGGCAGCCGCCTAGAGCGCCCTCTTGATGGGGGCGCCACTCTGTAAGAAAGTTAGTAGCCAGCCAACATCCAAAGAACCAGCTGTTCATCCAAAGCACCCACCCAGCCAGCACCACTGTCACAAGCCCCCCACCCCTTCCCCCCGGTACCATAATTATCTGCACTCTTCAGCCGGCTGGAGGAGCGCAGTGCCACCTCTGAGGCCAGACAGGCAGGTCCTGACATCGTGTGCGCCTCAATACATCCACCCCATGTGGAGGAGGTTTGCTACAGTGTGTCATCCCAGTAGTAAGGTGGGGGGGGGTGTCAAAAGGGCTGAGCCAGCGAGCGGCAAAATTAGCTTTTGCCTAGGGTGGCAAAAATAATTGCACCAGCCCTGCCTGTTTGTCAGATAAAATGTAATACTGGCGGTTGGCAGCCGCCAGCGTGCAGCGCATACTGTTGCTTACCTTGGCTGAGCTGCATGCTCAGCTGCTCCTCCTCACTTCAGGCTCCGGTCTTATTCCTCCGCACTGTCACAGGCGGGGACAGTTTTAGGTGCACCTCCCAGGGGCCACACACGTGCAGGGCTGTCCTAAGGGTCCGTGAGCATCCCTCATTCCGACCCCCCCCTATATAAGGGCACTCCTCCCTTCCTGTGGTGTCTGTATTTTTGTAACTTATGGCGGTTGCACTGTATATAACGGTATTTCTTTCACCCCCCCAAATCATGTGACCCACCAGCGCTGTTCTGCTCCCCCCCCCCCCCCCGCCAATTAATTATCAGCTCACCGGGTACTACTCACATATGACACCCGCAAGCACTGCCCTCCTCCTCTTTGTTGCGGGCTGCCCATGCTGGAACTCTATACTGTACGTCAGTGGTCTCCAACCTGCGGACCAGGTCCGCAGGTTGGAGACCACTGCTGTATGCTGTTTCCCTATGCCCGGGCTGCAAAAGATAAACAAAATAAACTTTAACTTAGGTTGGGTTCACACTACGTTTTGTCCCATACGGGACCGCATACGGCAGGGGGTGGGAGCTGAAAACTTGCGCTCCCATATCTCTTCGTATGCGGTCCCGTATGAAATTCATTTCAATGAGCTGACCGAAGTGAAACCCTGACTCCGGTCGGCTCATTTTTGCCCCGTATGCGGTTTTCCCACCGCACCCAAAATCGTGGTCGACTACGAAGGCATACGGGAGCGCAAGTTTTCAGCTCCCACCCCCTGCCGTATGCGGTCCCGTATGGGACAAAACGTAGTGTGAACCCAGCCTTACCTACGTCGGCCTCACGCTGTTCCTGGGGACTGGAACGTCGGAGAGCCGTCAGCCTATCACTGTCCACAGCGATGTTCCGCCCCGGCCAGTGATAGGCTGAGCCCACTGTCATGTAAGAAGCTCTGGCTAGCTTCTTACATGAAAGTGCGTTTAACCTATCACTGGCCAGGGCGGAACATCGCTGCGGCCGATGTGGGGACAGCGCAGCGCTGGGCTGATAATTCATTCATTTCCAAGGGGGAGGGGCCCAACAGGTATTGTGGTATGGGAAAAATGAATGTCGTGCAGCACAAAAATTTCGGTATTCGGTATAAACCGGTATACCGCAGAGCCCTATCTGCAAGCAAAGGTGTCTGTTTCTGACCTGTTCCTGTGTTTGATCATAGCCTGCCTTTAAGACTCTGCATCTGCCTGATCCCTCTTCATCTATTGTCTTCTCCTGTGTATTACCCAGATTTTTGACCTGGCCTTCGGATGCTGATCTAACCCATTCCATCCGGCTACACCTGAGCTACTCAGCTCTGCTATACACAAACTCAGCTCTGCTATGCACAAACTCAGCTCTGCTATGCACAAACTCAGCTCTGCTATGCACAAACTCAGCTCTGCTATACACAAACTCAGCTCTGTTACATCTGACTCTGCGGCCCCTCTTAAACCATATATAACACAAACTCGCCCCACCAGACGGTATCCCCGATGCTTGCCACCCGGACGTTCTGGCTTGCCCAGCCGGCTGCCACTTACCAGGACCATTCTTTTGGCAGTTAGCTGGTGTCTCCCCTGCAGGATAATGGGTGAAACCCAGGGAAATACACAGGCTCTGCTTCCAAGTTTGTCCCAAAGCAAAACCACCAAGTGGCACAGCGGGTCCTCATCTGTTGGGGCAATCCAAGAATGACTTTCTATCTGCATTGCTTTGTATAGTAATCTGCTATAATCCATTACCTTTCTATATCTCAGTTTCATTGTATTTTTGCAATAAAATTTGAAATTGGACGTGACTCCGTTTGTCAATGAATTTTGCCGAGAGGGTTTATTTGCATGTCAATTTATGCCCCTCACAGATAAGGCAGACAGAACAATGGTAACAGCCTTTAAAGGGGTGCTCCGCTTCCCCACCGCTCTAAACATTTTGTTCTGAACACTTGGAGCGGGTAGCAAGAATTGTGATGTCATGGTCACGCCCCTTGTGACATCATGCCCCACCCCCTGATGGCCACCACGCCTCCTCCCATAGACATGCATTGAGGGGGCGGGGTGTGATGTCACGAGAGGGCGTGACAGTGACATTACAACCCCCCCGCCACCCGCACCCAGTGTTCTAAATGAACGCCAGGGGGTTGCACAGAGTTTGCGGGGGTCCTAGCAATCAGACATCTTAACCTTTGGATGGGGGATAAGGTGCCTAGGAGTGGAGTACCTCTTTAAAGTGATGAAAACAGTCATTAACCCCTTAAGGACGCAGGGTTTTTCAGATTTTGCACTTTCGTTTTTTCCTCCTTACCTTTTAAAAATCATAACCCTTTCAATTTTCCACCTAAAAATCCATATTATGGCTTATTTTTTGCGCCACCAATTCTACTTTGCAGTGAGATTAGTCATTTTACCCAAAAATTCACGGCGAAATGGGAAAAAAATCATTGTGCGACAAAATCTAAGAAAAAACGGCATTTTGTAATTTTTGGGGGCTTCCGTTTCTACGCAGTGCATATTTCGGTAAAAATGACACCTTATCATTATTCTGTAGGTCCATACGGTTAAAATGATCCCCTACTTATATAGGTTTGATTTTGTCGTACTTGCGGAAAAAATCATAACTACATGCAGGAAAATGTATACGTTTAAAAATGTCCTCTTCTGACCCCAATAACTTTTTTATTTTTCCACATACAGGGCGGTATGAGGGCTCATTTTTTGCGCCGTGATCTTAAGTTTTTATTGGTATGATTTTTGTTTTGATCGGACCTTTTGATCACTTTTTATTCATTTTTTAATGGTATAAAAAGTGACCAAAAATACGCTTTTTTGGACTTTGGAATTTTTTTGCGCGTACGCCATTGACCGTGCGGTTTAATTGATATATTTTTATAGTTTGGACATTTACGCACTGAGCGATACCACATATGTTTATTTTCATTTACACCGTTTTATTTTTTTATGGGAAAAGGGGGGAGATTCAAACTTATTTTTTTACTTTTTTTTGCAGTGTTATAGGTCCCATAGGGACCTATAACACTGCACACACTGATCTCTTACACAGATCACTGGCATGTATTAACACACCTGTGATCAGTGTTATTGGCGCTTGACTGCTCCTGCCTGGATCTCAGGTACGGAGCAGTCATTCGCCAATCAGACACCGAGGAGGCAGGTAAGGGCCCTCCCGATGTCCTGTAAGCTGTTCGGGACGCCGTGGTGAAATTCACTGCGGCGGTCCCGAACAGCCCGAATGAGCAGCCGAGATACTTTCACTTTCACTTCAGACGTGGCGGTCAGCTTTGATCGCCGCGTCTGAATGGTTAATACAGGGCATCACCGTGATCGGTGATGTCCTGTATTAGCCGCGGGTCCCGGCCGTTGATGGCCGCCGGGACCGACCCGATATGACGTGGGTGACCCCGCGGCATATCGCGGGAGCCGGCGGAGGACGTAAATTTTATGCTTTTCCTTACGTTTTGCTCTTTTTACACATGTTCTGAGCTGCCGGGTTTTCCAGAGCACAAATCCACCACATTTTCTGCAGAAACATTAGTAGATTTGTATTTATTTTAATTTTTTTATTTCTTTATAAAAAATTTTGGAAACACCTCCCTTTTTATTGATGCTCACATCCCTATTTGTTTTTTTTAATTTGTTTTTAAAGTGGAGAGTTATTGTTTTTTTGGGGGGGGATTTTTTGTCGGAAATTCTGGCGCACAACACATGCAACACAAAAATCCATACAAAATCTACTGGGAAAAGCCTTAGTAAATGAGGTCCAATGTGTGGAACCCCAAGGGGAACATAAACGGGCGAAGCCTTTTTCATACCACTATAGTGACAAAGAATGAAAACTTTTTAGGGAATGGTTATGATTTAGAGGAATATGAAAGGATTAGAAGTGAGGGCCTGTTGTTGTTTTTTTTTTTGGGGGGGGGGGGGGGGAACAGCACCCCCTTATGCATATCCTGTCTGGTATTGCACCTCATTCCCATTCAAGTCTGAGGGACTGAGTTGTAGCGCCGGTGTAATGAAGAAAACCGTGTCCTTGTAGCGGAATGTGACCCTTCGCTCCCTCTCACTCCATCCCTGCTACCCTCTCATGGAGCAGGGACAACGTTTCTCCCATCCACCTGCGCCACACACATCCCTAACCCCAAGCCCTTACCCCAACCCTAACCCCTTACCCCGAACCCTAACCCAAAACTCTAACCCTAATCCCAAACGGTAAACCATAACCCCTAAACCGCAAACGGTAAACCCTAACCCCTAAACCCCAACCCTAACCCCCTAACCCTAGAGGAATGTTAGTGACCACAAAGATAGTGACCACAGTGATCAGTGTTGCTGCTCAGCCCACATTGGGCTACGGGGCACAGTTTTCTTCACTTCACCGGCTTTCCTGACAAAATGCGACGTTTCTAGTGGAAAAAGTAGCCCCTTCTGATCCCAAAAATTGTAGGTTTCTTTTAGAGAACGTAAGTATAAATCCTTCCGTAACCGGCGGTACATAATGATTGTACAGGGGCTTAATGGAACAGTCTTTTATCTATATATTGAATTACAACGGAAGTGCAATATAATTATTTTATGCAAAGTGCAGCCAGAAGATTGTGTTCGGCTTGCACATAAATTGCTATATTAATTAACCATATCATTAACATATTCGCTCTGCACATGGCATCTCTTTCCATGGGCGCTTTATCAATTTATTTCCTGTAAGCCGACGCATCGCGTGTTTGTAGTTCGGGGGGGGGGGGGGGGGAGAAAAAAGGGAAAAACGACAAGTGACATTTACGGGAAGACTTTGAAATGACACTTATCATCGCTCTACATGGACATGTATGTGCATAAATTATGTTACGGAAGGAGGCGCTCGTGTGGTGAACCTAAGACATTTCCTAGAGATCTATCGCAAATGTGAAGCGTCGCATGTGAAATTTGCTTATGAGATGTATATTTAAAGGGGTACTCCCGTGGAAATTTTTGTATTTTTTTAAATCAACTGGTGCCAGAAAGTTAAACAGATTTGTAAATTACTTCTATTAAAACATCTTAATCCTTCCAATACATTTTAGGGGCTGTATACTACAGAGGAAATGATTTTCATTTTGGGTTTCTCTGTTGGCACGACCACAGTGCTCTCTGCTGACATCTGCTGTCCATTTTAGGAACTGTCCAGAGCAGCATATGTTTGCTATGGGGATTTTCTCCTGCTCTGGACAGTTCTTAAAATGGACAGCAGAGGTCAGCAGAGAGCACTGTGGTCGTGACATCAGTCCAAGTCCAAAAAGAAAAGCATTTCTTCTGTAGTATACAGCCGATAATAAGTACTGGAAGGATTAAGATTTTTTAAGAGAAGTAATTTACAAATTTGTTTACCTTTCTGGCACCAGTTCATTTAAAAAAATTTTTTACAAAGTTTTCCACGGGAGTACCCTTTTAATGTTGTATGTGATATAACTTGTGTTAAAGGGACATTCTAGGCCAGAGGTTCCCAAATGTTACACCGCGGTGCCTTGAGGCGCCGCGGTGCAACATTTGGGAACCTCTGGCCTAGATGGATTGCCTCCAAGAGTGCTGCAGCCACCATGGGAACGGGAAAAAGGAGCGCAGGGCAAGCGCTTATAAACTGTAAACTAATGCTGACAACAGTTCTCAGTGTTTTTGTTGTTATTGTTGCTGTTTCTATATTATGGAGGTTTTAAAGGGGTACTCCGATGGAAAACTTTTTTTTTTAATGAACTGGTGCCAGAAAGTTAAACAGATTTGTAAATTACTTCTATTTAAAAATCTTTACCCTTCCTGTACTTTTTAGCAGCTGTATGCTGCAGAGGAAATTCTGTTCTTTTTTTATTTCCCTTTTGTCTTGCCCACAGTGCTCTCTGCTGACACCTGATGACCGTATCAGGAACTGTCCAGAGCAGGAGAAAATCCCCATTGCAAACCTATGCTGCTCTGGACAGTTCCTGTCACGGACAGAGGTGTCAGCAGAGAGCACTGTGGACAAGACAAAATAGAAATTCAAAAAGAACAGACTTTTCTCTGTAGCATACAGCTTCTAAAAAGTACTGGAGGGGTAAAGAATTTTTAACAGAAGTAATTTACAAATTTGTTTAACTTTCTTGCACCAGTTGACTTATAAAGACCTAGCAATTATTTTTTTTTCCACTGGAGTAGCCCATTAATCTACATTGGGGACCTAATACTAAAGGGGAGGCCAAATATTATACCTAATATTACAGGAGGGACCTAATACTACAAGCGGGCCTAATACTACAAGGGAATCTGTAGTATATACTCGCACTGCCTGTTCAAAGAGGATGGCGTGCCAGGAGGACAGAGCAGAGTTGCGAGGTAGATATATTTTTTAGTTTTTTTTTGTTATTGTCGCTGTTTCTTTATTATGGGGGACTTAATACTACAGGGGGAGGCCTAATATTGCTGGAGAGATATAATACTACAAGAGGGCCTAATACTACAGGGGGATCTGTAGTATAGAGGGAGGCAGGGGTTATCCAAGAAAAAACTTTTTTTTTTTTAATATATCAACTGGCTCCAGAAAGTTAAACAGATAAGTAAATTACTTCTATTAAAAAATCTTAATCTTTTCAGTACTTATGAGCTTCTGAAGTTGAGGTTGTTCTTTTCTGTCTAAGTGCTCTCTGATGACACGTGTCTCGGGAACCGCCCAGTTTAGAAGCACATCCACATAGCAAACCTCTTCTAAACTGGGCGGTTCCCGAGACAGGTGTCATCAGAGAGCACTTAGACAGAAAAGAACAACCTTAACTTCAGAAGCTCAGAAGTACTGAAAGGATTAAGATTTATTAATAGAAGTCATTTACAAATCTGTTTAACTTTCTGGAGCCAGTTGATATATATAAAAAAGTTTTTTTCCTGGATAACCCCTTCAATACTACAGGAGGCCTAATACTACAAGGGCAGTAATAATACTACATGGAGCTTAAAGGGGTACTCCTCCTCTAGACATCTTATCCCCTATCCAAAGGATAGGGGATAAGATGTCTGATTATGGGGTCCCACTGCGATTTCCCTGCAGCATCGGAGGCTCGTGACTTCACGGCAAACCCCTCAAGTCTAAGAAAGGGGGCGTGGCAGCCATCACGCCCCCTCCCATAGACTTGCATGGATAAGGGATAAGGGGCAGAGTACCCCTTTAATACAGGGAGACTAATACAAGGGAGGGGACCTAATACACGACATGGGACATGACATGAAGGCAGAATAATACAAGGAGGCTAATACTACAGAGGGTCAAATACTTTATGGGGGGCTAAAACTATAAATCAATATAATAATAAACACTGGCACATATAGATAATATAGAAGTAATATAGATATAAAATAGCATGTGAGTGAAAAAAAGATCTTGCTAATGAATACAGTAAGTGCCCAGATTTGGACCCATGCACATTAATATCATATACAGCATGGCCATCAATCACAAATGTGCATACAATGAACAATGGTTTCAGTCTATGGACTCTATGTATACAGCAACATTCCCCTTCCATGGCAGTTCTGTCAGCGTGCTATCCCCCGCCGGATTTACATGCTCTGAATCAGCAAACATTGTTAATACTGACCATACTAATGGGTTATCTCAAAAGGGGTACTCCGCCCCTAGACATCTTATTCCCTATCCAAAGGATAGGGGATAAGATAAGATGTTTGATCGCGGCTGTGGCGATGAGGGGTGGAGGCTCGTGACGTCACGGTTACGCCCCCTCGTAACGTCACGGCCGTGTCCCCTCAATGTAAGTCTATGGGAGACTCCCATAGACTTGCATTGAGAGGGCATGACCATGAAGTCACGAGTGGAGCGCGGCCATGATGTCATGAGCCTCTAGTGCTGCTCCCGACGCTCTAAACGAACGCCGGGTGCAGCAGGGAGATCGCGGAGGTCCCCAGCGATCAGACATCTTATCCCCTATCCTTTGGATAGTAGATAAGATGTCTAGGGACGGATAACCCCTTTAAGAATGTCTTCATATGCAGGTCTTATATGGAAAGGTGTTCAGGCAAAACAACTACCACACTCCGTATTTGCTTTAAGAAGCAACGGTATTATCCAACTGCACGGGAGGGGGCCCCAGCCAGCAGCGTCTCAACCCAGTGCGGATGTGAAGCAAAAAAGTGCTTAGATCCTGAAAATAGTGATGTCACTATGGAAGCCACAGAAGACCAAAAAGCCTTCTTGTTACGAAGCAGACGTGCTCCTTCATCAGGGCTCATCAGGAGCTAATACTACACGGAGCCTAATACTTACACTGGGCATAATACTACTGGGGGTCTAATACTACAGGAGCCCTAATACTACAGGGGGGGGTAATACTAGAGGGGTCTAATACTATAGGGGGGTCTAATACTACAGGGGGGCCTAATACTTAAGGGGGGGGCTAATACTAGAGGGAGTCTAATAATACAGGGGGGCCTAATACTACAGAGGTCTAGTACAACAGGAGCCCTAATACTACAGGGGGGCCTAATACTAAAGGGAAGTCTAGTACTACAGGAGCCCTAATACTAGAGGGGGTCTAATACTACAGGGGGCATAATACTACAAGGGGGTCTAGTACTACAGGAGCCCTCATACTACAAGGGGGGGGGGTAATACTACAGGGGGTCTAATACTACTGGGGTTCTAATACTACAGAGGGAGCCTAATACTAGAGGGATCTAATACTACAGGGGGCGGGGTCTAATACTACAGGGGGGGCTAATACTTAAGGGGGGGCTAGTACTAGAAGGAGTCTAATATTACAGGGGGGGCTAGTACTACAGGATCCCTAATACTACAGGGGGGGTAATACTACAGGGGGGCCTAATACTACAGGGGGGTCTAGTACTACAGGAGGCCTATTACTAGAGGGGGCCTAATACTACAGGGGGTCATGTACTACAGCAGGGGCTAATACTACAGTGGGGCCTAATACTAAAGGGGGGCTAATACTAGAGGGAGTCTAATACTACAGGGGGCCTAATACTACAGGGTGTCAAGTACTACAGCAGGGGTTAATACTAAATGGGGCCTAATATTTACAGGGGACCTAATTCTACACGGGACCTAGAGGTGGCTTACTACTAGGCACAATGTGAGGCCTAACTACTATATGGGGGTACAGATGGGACCTAACTGCTACATGGAGGCTACTACTCTTAGATAGGCTTACATTGTGACTTTAGGGAGACTTGAAAAAATCCTGATACACTTAGGGTGTCGTAAACCAAAAAAGTTTTGGAAACACTGCTCTAGGCAAAAGCTGATGCACTGTGCAATGACTGGTGCAGAGCCTGGGAGGGCAGAGCATGAAACAAGTCTTCTGTAGTAATAACATACTTTATCTGGATAGAGAATAGAGAAAATCCCAAGTGGGTTAACCCCTCCTATGATAATTACAGGATCTAGTCAGGCTTGTAAGGACGGAGGTTGTCCTTTAATCCATTGCTTTTCCAGTAGACATTTCAGGTTTCAGGGGTTTGCCTCTTTCACTGTCTATTCTGTTGAAGAAATAGACATGCAGGCAGTTTCCCAGCGCCATGCTGCTTTATTACTTACAGCTGATAATTACAGAAAGATAAAATCCCTAAAAATAAAACCAAAGGACAGAGAAGAGCGCAGGATCCGATAAGTCTAGCAGATGCATCATGGATAACATTTTCTCTACGAATAAATTAATAACTGGTGACACGTCTGCCATTTGGCCTCGGGACACTAATGTCATTTTTGGACAGTTACATTTTTTTTTTGCTACTCACTATAATTAAACATAGAATTCCAGATACAAAATACTTCAGCGAGCCATTAAAATAAATTTACACTTATTAGAACATGATCCCTGTTATTTATAAAAAATATATATATTTTACCAATTATATTTTGTTAAAACTATCACAGTTTTATTGTTTTCCCATCCATATGTGGATTTTTCGATTTGGAGTACTCCTCATCATAGAATCCTCCTAGAATGATCTGGGGTCATTCTTATTCTTCAGAGCCCAGGCTCTCCTCTGCATCATGTTTGTGAAATCTAGAGATTGACCATGGTTGCTCACAAGTATTCTCATGCTGTTGTCAATTCTCAATGCTGAATGAGAATGATCAGGACCTCAAGCTCAATCCGTTACCCATCATTAACCCTTCAGATGCCATGAACAATACAGATCACAGCATCTAAAAGTGTAAATCACAGATGCCAGAAGCTCAATGGTGCTTATCGGACCCCTCCAACGCGATAGCAGGGGACCGATGAGCTTAAATGGCAGCAAAGGGTCCCCTTACCTACCTCCTGCTACTGGCTCGTCACTCTAATGATCATAGAATTAAAATTAGCCCCCTTGAGGGCAGAAGAACCTGGTATGTGTCTGTCTTTCCATACCTCTACCACTGAACAATTCCCTACACTTCAGTTCCTCTGAATTTCTGCGCAAGTTTTCAACACCTCAAAGAAACAAGATACAGTACTAGTTCCTTGTGGTCTTAAAACCAACAATTGTATTAAATACATGTCAAAACTGGAAAAAAGTAAAGACTCTAGCTCCTGAACCTTGTGTACATTGCCAGTGCATTTCAAACCTTACCCATGACAAGTTCTCACCATCCAACAGCAAAGATAATGAGACCAATGAGGGCTAATTCTTTTCTCCCCCCTCAAGGATCTCATAATGTGGTGTTCCAGTACTGGAGTGCATCCTGTCAGGTAAACATTACTTCAGGTGCCTGAAAATGGCCCTGCTGCTCAGGTGATGCTTTAATATTTGTTATGATCTTTGCCTGTTAACTTATATTGTGTTGCACTGTAGCTTTAAGAAATGTACAGGATATTTGTGAGGAGGTGTGATACAGAGTATCCATGTGACCCTGATTGCCCAATGCGAGGCCCCCTAGCTAGGCCATATATAGTGTGTCACGAACCGGCAGGACAGGTAGTGGATCCTCTGGACCAGAGAGGCAATGACACGGGTTGTACTGGAGGACAGGTTCTAAGCAGTTACTGGTCTTCACCAGAGCCCGCCGCAAAGCGGGATGGATTTGCTGCGGCGGTAACTAACGACCTCTCTGGCAGCTGATATAGCATGGTACACAGGGAGTAGGCAAGAGCGTAGTCAGATGTAGCCGAGGTCAGGGGAGGCGGCAAGGGTTCACAAGCGAGTATACGGTAGCAACGGGTTCGGCAACTGGCAAGGCAATAACACAGTAGGGAACGCATTCTCAGAGGCACAAAGATCCGGCAAGGCAGGAAGGGGGAGGTAGTTTACATAAGGAGGACACAGTAGGAGGTGAGGAACCAGCGCACCAATTACCGGTGCGCTGGCCCTTTAAATTTACTGAAGCCGGCACGCGCACGCCCTAGAGAGAGGGGCTGCGTGCGCCAGGATGCAGAAGCGCAGGAAGCAGCATGCCGAGAACCAAGTGAGCCAGGCAGGGATGCGACGCGTGAGCGGGGACCAGCCGCCAAGCCAGCCGCGTCTCTGAAGCTGAGGAACCCGCGCTCCCGGTCAGCGCGACTGACGGAGAGACGCCGGGACCCCGGGGCTGAGGACTGAGGCAGCGGGCGCTCCGGTCCGGAGGCGATGACCGGAGCGCTCGCTGTGACATAGTGAAGGGGGGAAGAGCTATTCAGTTTAGTTAAGTCTAAAACTAGTTCAGTCTTGGCCTAGTCCAAGAGCTGTGTGCAGAGCTCAGTGTGAGCTGCAGTGTGGTACAAGGACAGAAGGAGGAGTGGGAGGTGGGTTTTAGGAAAGCCTAAAATAAATCTTCAAGCAAGCGACCGTGCCATTCTTCAAGTGCTCCCCACCCAGAAGGATTCAGACATTCCTAATTGTGAGCATAATTCTCGGTGAGTCGACGGGCCGCATAGAGATAGTTCATACCCTGGCGGTGTATCGTTAATCGGACACTATCAGAACCCTAGTCTGCGTAAGTCTAAAGTCCCAAGCACTATACTATACAATACTTCAAATCACAACAAGTCTACAGGGCTCTAATCTGCTATGTGAGAATTGTCTAATCTGCTATGTAAGAATCTACTCCTGCCTTAGTAAAGTCAGTAATTCGTAATCTGGCATCGTTGTAATTATTATCCCGCGCCTGGCCCAGGAGAAGGTGTCCTAACCTCGGACCGCGTAGGTTAATGGTGCCCTGGCATCACGAAGTGATACATCCAACCACCCCGAGTCATGTACTATATCACCATCTGACTAACTCTCTTTGGCTGCCACAATAACATCTGCTTGGTCTGCCCCTAAGGCATGTATGCCCATGAGCAGTAGAATAAGAGAAAAACTATAGCCACTCATTTCTCTTCTAACTGCAATAAGAGTAATACCTTTATAGAGGATAATTGAAGAGAGTACTTGGATCAGTTGCAACCATTTTTTCACCACCCACACATGCAAAGCATGAGGATCTATATCCTCTGATGACCTAGGAAGACACTACAGCATTGGATAGGCCATAGGTTACTCCTATCATTTTCCTTGTTTAGTTGAAGAGGATCTCCATTTTTGATAGTCTATACATCAATGGTTCATTGACAATAAGCACCTCTGCTGGGACCACCATCAACTATTGCCAATCTGTGTGGGAACTTTGCATTTAAGTGTTCAATATCCCTGCAGCACCATCACTGGGGAAATTCGGTATTACGCATTGTTCATGCAAAGCAATAGGCTATGTGTGCATAAAGCAGGACAAGATAGGTCCTGCAGACAAAGAGACACTCTAGCCAAAAGTTAAAGGGGTACTCCACTGGAAAAAAAATTTTTTAAATCAACTGGTGCCAGAAAGTTATACAGATTTGTAAATTACTTCTATTAAACAATCTTATCCCTTCCAGTACTTTTTAGCTGCTGTATGATCCACAGGAAGTTCTTTTCTTTTCTGTCTGACCACAGTGCTCTCTGCTGACACCTCTGTCCATTTTAGGAACTGTCTAGAGTAGGAGCAAATCCCCATAGAAAACCTATCCTGCTCTGGACAGTTCCTAATATGGACAGAGGCCTTAAACATCTATAGAGGAATCCAAAAGAACGCTTGGTTTTCCATATAATAAAATAAAAAAACATAAGCTTTATTGAAAATACACCACATATTCTAAAAACAAGTTCCCCCTAAAAATATAACTGATTAACATTTATCTCGATGGTCATCTGGATTAATATGTCTCACTTGTGCCTGCGTTTGTCTACAGAAACACACTTTACGTGATAAAGGACTCGGCACTGTATTGAAATAGTTTCACTCAGCCCCTCTCAACATGTTTCGCTCACAAATCAGTGTCTTTGTTAAAAGGCAGCGGGGACCTGTGTTTGTGGTGAAACATGTTGAGGGGGCTGAGTGAAACAATTGGTTTGTGGTGAAAGATGTTGAGGGGGGCTGAGTGAAACAATTGGTTTGTGGTGAAAGATGTTGAGGGGGCTGAGTGAAACAATTGGTTTGTGGTGAAACATGTTGTGGGGGGCTGAGTGAAACAATTGGTTTCTGGTGAAAAATGTTGAGGGGGCTGAAACAATTGGTTTGTGGTGAAACATGTTGAGGGGGCTGAGTGAAACAATTGGTTTGTGGTGAAACATGTTGAGGGGGCTGAGTGAAACAATTGGTTTGTGGTGAAACATGTTGAGGGGGCTGAGTGAAACAATTGGTTTGTGGTGAAACATGTTGAGGGGGGCTGAGTGAAACAATTGGTTTGTGGTGAAACATGTTGAGGGGGCTGAGTGAAACAATTGGTTTCTGGTGAAACATGTCGAGGGGGCTGAGTGAAACAATTGGTTTCTGGTGAAAGATGTTGAGGGGGCTGAGTGAAACAATTGGTTTGTGGTGAAACATGTTGAGGGGGCTGAGTGAAACAATTGGTTTGTGGTGAAACATGTTGAGGGGGCTGAGTGAAACAATTGGTTTGTGGTGAAACATATTGAGGGAACTGAGTGAAACAATTGGTTTGTGGTGAAACATGTTGAGGGGGCTGAGTGAAACAATTGGTTTCTGGTGAAACATGTTGAGGGGGCTGAGTGAAACAATTGGTTTCTGGTGAAACATGTCGAGGGGGCTGAGTGAAACAATTGGTTTGTGGTGAAACATGTTGAGGGGGCTGAGTGAAACAATTGGTTTCAGGTGAAACATGTTGAGGGGGCTGAGTGAAACAATTGGTTTGTGGTGAAACATGTTGAGGGGGCTGAGTGAAACAATTGGTTTGTGGTGAAACATGTTGAGGGGGCTGAGTGAAACAATTGGTTTGTGATGAAACATGTTAAGTGAAACAAATGTAATACAGTGCTGAGATAGTTGTTTATCTGCTATATTATTGGGGGGGGGGGGGGGAGACTCGAGCACTCATTTTTAGAATATGTGTATTTTCAATAAAGATTATAGGTTTTTGATATAGGGAAAACCAAGGGTTCTTTTGGATCCCTCCTAGGAGTGATCTATGGGTGTTTGTATATTAATTGACCCCCCCATATATCTTTTGGATCCCTCCTAGGAGTGATCTATGGGTGTTTGTATATTAATTGACCCCCCCCATATATCTTTTGGATCCCTCCTAGGAGTGATCTATGGGTGTTTGTATATTAATTGACTCCCCCATATATCTTTTGGATCCCTCCTAGGAGTGATCTATGGGTGTTTGTATATTAATTGACCCCCCCCATATACCGGTCTGGTTGAATAGTAACAAGGCCTTGGCCCTCCTGTAGGTTGGCACGTGGGTGCATATAGCAGTACCAGGCTCTGATTTTGGATATCGCTATAGGGCATCCTTGCTGCATGTGTGATTCGCTGACGTGCTTTAATAGTCCGTTATGACCAGAAATAGAAGAACGGAGACAATGATGTCTTCCCAGCAAACATCAATCACTAGCACATTTCTATATGCGCAATGGGGGAGATTGATCAAAACCTGCGCAGGGGAAGAGTGGTGCAGTTGCCCATAGCAACCAATCAGATTGCTTCTTTCATTTTCCACAGGCCTCTAAAGAGGCCTGTGGAAAATGAAAGAAGCAATCTGATTGGTTGCTATGGGCAACTGCACCACGCTTCCTCTGCACAGGTTTTGATCAATCTCCCCCACTGTGCACTCGCATGAGCAGCAGCCACGACACCCGCTGCCCTCACCCCTACTGTGTCTGTGTGTTGAGACACATATTTACAGACGCTCAATGGCGAAGGGGGAGGGGGGTTAGCGAAATTCATTCAGGTAGAAAGTATAGAACATGGCTGTGTGATAGCCCGCTGCCTTCATTATCGCACTATGTAATGCAACATATTGAAAGGCCTGAGAGGACTCTGCAAAAACACTTGCCGTAAATGGAAAGAAGTCTTGTGGTTCACAGGCAATTACATTTTTTAAAGCCAGGATGAACATACAGTAGTCCTAAAGTATTAGAATTTTATTAATTTTTTTCAATATTTTTTACCCAAATAATTTCTAACATAAAATGTTAGTTGTTATTAAAAATTTAAAGGGGCCATAGTAAGCAATGAGCCCGAAACCTGTGAAAATGCAAAATGAACGCCAATTCCAATGCATGTGGAATCACGATAATTTGTGTGTGTGTGTGATGGAGGTATTCAGAGCGCCCAGGGCAGCACAAGCTGTAAATACGGGCCTGGTTAAGAGGCATGCACCTCTTAACCCCTGAAAGACCACGGGCGTACCTTTATGTCCTGGAGCGTAAAAGGGGTTGTCCAGGAATAGAAAAACGCAGCTAATTTCTTTCAAAAACTGTTCCCCATCTGTCTCCAGGTTGGGTGTGGTATTACAACTTTGTGTGGCGAGGGTGTGATGAGGGCAAATGGAATTACCCTAAGGGCATATGGTATAAACCCCTTGTGTTTGTGACGCCAGGGCACCACCCGAAGGTATACCGCTGGATCCTGGGCTAGGCACGGGGGGGCAAATAATGACACCAACGCCAATTTACGGAACAACGGCAGCTTTACTGAGTCAGACAGATGTAACAGTTTATACAGCTTGGCTAGGCCCAAGGAGGTGACCAGTGACTTCAGAGACCACAGGGCCAGAGACCACAGAGATTGCTGGGACTTGTAGTGCACTTGGACAATTTGATGCCGGGCCACGCTGACTTGATACAGAATACTTGACTGACTTGACTAGACTGACTTTACCCCATTTGTAGCTTACCAGGTTTTGACTTAGACCTGGGGGGTAGTGGACTTGTGGATCCGTGGCTGCGTGGTAGACTTTAGGCCTCCTCTAGACTCCAGACACAAACCTAGGAAACGACCTTACTCCACTTAGCTAAACAAGGACTAAGAGAGTGAGGAAGCTCCACTCAGGGCTTATATGGGGGAGACTCTGAGGGGTCTCATAGGTCACCCTGTAGGTCACATGGTCACTGGTACCTTCCCTGATTACAATCACATGACAAGAGTACTTAAAGGCATAAGACATTTTATGTACAATACACTGGATAACATGGGCACTTAAGGGAATGTACATAGGAGACAGGTGAAGGGGGGTCCCAGGGGTCACAGGATGGAGTCTGCCGGACAGGGCAGCTGGGGTACAGGGGTGCAACTCCTGTACTGGGCCACCATATATGCTTCATTCACTTTAATGAAATTGAGCTGCAGAACCACACCCAACCTGGAGACTGACGGGGAGTGGTTTTTGAAAGAAGTTAGCTCTGTTTTATTATTCCTTGATAACCCCTTTAAGTGATCATGAGCGCAGCAGCTGTGTTTGCTTCATAGGCGAGTGATGGCTACTATCAGTAGTAGGATCCTCATGGCTAATGACAGGGAGCAGTGACCGTGCTGCTGCCCATCATTAACCCTTTTGACACTGTGATCAATGCCGATCACATTGTCTAAAGGAATAAATCACAGATGCCGAATAAAAGGAAATCAAAAAGTCCCTTCAAAACAAAAATGAAACAAATAAAAAGTGAAGATCACAGCACTAAAAATGAGTCTTCATTCATCCCTGTATACAAAAAGAAAAAAGAGTTACAGGGATCATACTAATTTTCATACAAAAAGTCATTTTTTTTTTTTTTTTTATAAAACCAAAGGCTGTTCGGGCATGCTGGGAATTGTAGATTTGCAACAGCTCTAGGCATCCTGGGTGGGAAACAAGGGGTAATCCACGTGACAGCTATGTACTAACCGTCCGGCCCCCTCCCATAGACATGAATGGAGGGGTATGGACTGTAGTCATGAACATGGAAGCCCCAGGCTTCCATGTTCAGAATACCGCTGCCGCCGGCTCGGAGATCGTGGGGGTCCAGCAGCCGGACCCCCCACGATCGGACATCCAAAGGATAGGGGATAAGATGTTTAGGGGTGGAGTACCCCTTTAAGGGGTTAATAAATCCGGGAAGCAGAAACCAGAGCTTTTTCACACACAGCCTGCCACCAAGCATGGGTCATATTCTGGTTTCTATTAATATGGCAGAGAATCCTTACAGACAGCAGGACCCAGGTGCGTTCGCTACCTCTGCACTCCCTATAGCCAACCCTTGTATCCATTAGGCAACGTAAGCTATTTGTGAAGTGACCCATTAGACTTTGACCCATTAGACCGGAATCTGGCAGTGAGGTCAACACCGGGGGGGGAGGGGGTAGATTGACAACTCATGTGGACCCTGGGCAAGAATGGATCATGGGGGGCCCCATGTGTGAGGCACACCTATATAGGTTCGCTGCCCACATACAATAAAATGTATTTATTTTTTATTTTTTTTATTGATCTTTTAATACCTCCACATATGAATTATTACTACATAATGACTAGAATTCGCGAATATTCGCGAACATAGCACTATATATTCGTAATTACGAATATTGTTTTGTTTTTTTTCACAGTACACATCACAGTGATCATCCCTCTCTGCTTCCAGCTTGTGTGGTGTAAAGAAGGCTCTAATACTACTGTGTGAGACTGGCGTATGAATTTTCGCATATGGGAAAATTTGCATATGCACATTTTCATTTATGCTAATTTTCGCATATGCAAAAAATATTACGCGAATATTACGAATATGCGAATTTAGCGAATATATGACGAATATTTGTCCATATATACGCGAAATATCGCGAATTCGAATATGGCCTATGCTGCTCAACACTAGTCAACACGCGCTATCTGGCCAGCGAGCCAAGGCCCCGTACAGGAGATCACGGGGCCCCCCAGCAGTCGGACACCCCGCAATCTGAAACTTATCCCCTATCCTTGGGATAGGGGATGTTTTTCAACACTGGACTACTCCTTTAATGGCCTCCAAAATGAAGTTCCTCTGATGTATGGGCATCAAGGGATCTTCCACTAAAAAAGATCACACAGCTTCCACTCCTCTGTCATGTGGGATGTTACTATATAATGAAGCAACATCTAGTGTTGCCCACATATAGTCCTCTTCCCGTATGATATCTTTCAATAGGGTTAATAAACGCCCATTTATCTCTGAGGTATGCTGGTAAAGACACCACACATTTCTGTAACTGATGGTCTATATATTCAGATAAACATCTGGCAACTATTGGACGACCAGGTGTTTTTTTTTTCGGTCTTTATGTACCTTAGGTAGAAAATAAAAATAAGGTACATTTGGGTTGGGGTTAAATATATATCATGTTTTTCCCTCTTAAAGGGGTACTACGCACCAAGACATCTTATCCCCTCTCCAAAGGACCCCCGTGATCTCGGTTGCGGCCCCCTGTTGTCATCACTGCACAGAGAATACAGGGGCCAGCACATAGCCATTGACTGTCCTGGCATGCTGGGAGATTTGCTACAGCTGGAGACACCCTATTTGGGAAGCACTGCCGTAGGGTAATTTGGTGGTGGATGCAAATCCCTAATTTAGGCCTCAAATGCACATGGTGCTCTTTCACTTTGGAGCCCTCTCATATTTCAAGGCAACAGTTTTGGGTTACAATTTTTTTTTTCTTCTTTTACCCCTTAAGAAAAGGTAAATTTTGGGTCTACACCAGCATGTTAGTGTAAACAAAGTGTACCATATACATTTGAGGCCTAAATTGGTGATTTGCACAGGGGTGGCTGGTAGTTACAGCAGTTCTGACATAAACATAAAAAACACCCATATGTGACCCCCATTTAGAAAACTACACCCCTCACGTAAAGTAACAAGGGGTATAGTGAGCCTTAACATCCCACAGGTGTTTGACAACATTTTAGTTAAAGTTGGAGGTGAAAATAAAAAAATGTATATTTTTTTCCCCTAAAATGCTATTGTTACCTCAATTTTATCATTTTCACAAGGGGTAATAGGAAAAAAAGCCCAGCCAAATTTGTAACCCCATCTCTTCTGAGTCAGAAAATACCCCACATGTGGATGTAAAGTGCTCTGCGGGTGAACTACAGGGCTCAGAAGAGAAGGAGCACCATTGGGCTTTTGGAGAGAGAATCTGGCTGAAATTGAAGGCCATGTGTGTTTAGGCCTCCATGGTGCCAGAACAGTGAACCCCCCCCCCCCCACATGTGACCCAATTTTGGAAACTACACCCCTAATAAGAGGTGCAGTGAGCATTTACATCTCACAGGTGTCTGATAGATTTTTTTGAGTAGTGGTCTGCCAAAAGAAAAATGAAAATTTTTCATTTGCACAGCCCACTGTTCCAAAGATCTGTCAAATGCCAGTGGGGTTTAACCCCTTAAGGAACCAGCCCATTTTCACCTTAAGGACCCAGCCATTTTTGCACATCTGACCACTGTCACTTTAAGCATTAATAACTCTGGGATGCTTTTACTTTTCATTCTGATTCTGAGATTGTTTTTTCGTGACATATTCTACTTCATGTTAGTGGTAAATTTTTGTCGAGGCTTGCATCATTTCTTGGTGAAAAATTCCAAAATTTGATGAAAAAATTAAAAATTTTGCATTTTTCTAACTTTGAAGCTCTCTGCTTGTAACAAAAACAGACATTCCAAATAAATTATATATTGATTCACAGATACAATATGTCTACTTTATATTTTCATCATAAAGTTGACAGGTTTTAACTTTTAGAAGATATCAGAGGGCTTCAAAGTTCAGCAGCACTTTTCCAATTTTTCACAACATTTTCTAAATTGGAATTTTTCAGGGATCAGTTCAGTTTTGAAGTGGATTTGAAGGGCCTTCATATTAGAAATACCCCACAAATGACCCCATCATAAAAACTGCACCCCTCAAAGTATCCAAAATGACATTTGGGTAAGTGTGTTAACCCTTTAGGTGTTTCACAGGAATAGCAGCAAAGTGAAGGAGGAAATTCAAAATCTCCATTTTTTACACTCGCATGTTCTTGTAGACCCAGTTTTTGAATTTTTACAAGGGGTAATAGGAGAAAAAGCCCCCAAAATTTGTAACCCAATTTCTCTAGAGTAAGGAAATACCTCATATGTGTATGTCAAGTGTTCGGCGGGTGCAGTAGAGGGCTCAGAAGGGAAGGAGCAACAATGGGATTTTGGAGAGTGAATTTTTGCTGAAATGGTTTTTGGGGGGCATGTCACATTTTGGAAGCCCCTATGGTGCCAGAACAGCAGAAAACCCCCACATGGTATACCATTTTGGAAACTACACCCCTCAAGGCACGTACTAAGGGGTCCAGTGAGCCTTAACACCCCACAGGTCTTTTACGACTTTTCGTTAAATTCGGATGGGTAAATGAAAAAAAAAAAAAAAAAGTTTCACTTCCAGGCAGTGGAAGAGAGGAGGTTGTGGTTGTGATAAATATAAAGCAAATACACTATGTTGAGCTAGCGACTGTTTGTCTGTATACAAGAGTGTGAAGCATACAAGTGAGTGAGTATAAAAGTGAGGGGACTTAAAATTAAGGGACTTTAAATTCAGGAAGTTTAAATTGAAATATTTGATTTTTTTTTCTTTTCTGTTAATTTTTGCAATCCCCAAATCTAGTTGACCTCCATGTTGGAAAAGGCAGTCCAGTGTGCATCTTGCGCAATGTATGCAATCCTTGAACAACAGTTTGAGGGTGCATATTGTTGTGTGAGATGTGTGCGAGTTGCTCATTTAGAAGCCCAGATCCTGGATCTAGAGGAGCAACTGGCAACACTGAGATGCATTGACAACCTGCAGAGTAGTCTCCTGCTCACTGAGCAGGTACTCTCTGGGGTCGAGGTGGGGATGGATAGTGGGACGGAGGGGCAGGACAGTCAGGCAGTTAGCTGGGTTACAGTCAGAAAACGGGGTAGAGGGAAAAGTGTCAGGGAGGCTAGTCCTGAACTGGCACACCCCAACAAGTTTGCCCAGTTGGCAGATGAGGGGGATGTCATTTCAGAGCTAGCGGTACTGCAGCAGGACTTTGCCTCTGACCGCCAGGGGGGTGTCTGCTCCAGTAAGGAGGGAGGGAGGAGAGCAGGGCAGGTCAGACAGGTACTGGTAGTGGGGGACTCAATTATTAGGGGGACAGACAGGGCGATCTGTCACAAAGACCGGGATAGCCGAACAGTGCGTTGTCTTCCTGGCGCTCGAGTTTGGCACATCGCGGATCGGGTTGACAGGTTGCTGGGTGGGGCTGGAGAAGACCCAGCAGTCATGGTACATATTGGCACCAATGACAAAGTAAGAGGTAGATGGAGTGTCCTTAAAAATGATTTCAGGGACTTAGGCTGCAAGCGTAAGGCAAGGACCTCCAAGGTAGTATTTTCTGAAATATTACCTGTACCACGAGCCGCACCAGAGAGGCAGCGGGAGATTAGGGAGGTAAACAAGTGGCTCAGAAGCTGGTGTAGGAAGGAGGGGTTTGGGTTCATGGAGAACTGGGCAGACTTCGACTTTAAAGGAAACAGATTTCTGACTATAGCTAAAGACCATTATCTGTCCCAAATGGTGCAGGGCCTGACCAGAGGGGGCGCCCTACTAGACTTAATATTTACCTACGTACTGTACCTGACAGAGTAATTAATGTGCAAGTAGATGGACACCGAGGAAATAGTGATCATAATGTAATACATTATAACTTGTTCTTCAATAAGGGAATCTCTCGAGGGGCCACAAAAACAATGAACTTTCAAAAAGCAAAGTTCGATTAACTCAGAGAAGCCCATAACAATATAAAATGGGATAATGTCCTCAAAAATAACAATACTGACACTAAATGGGAGACTTTTAAAAATATCTTAAATTTTCACTGTAAGATGTATATACTTTATAGGAATAAAAGGGTCAGAAATAAAAGAAAACCAATATGGATGAATAAAAATGTTAAGGGGGCAATAAATGACAAAAATAAAGCATTTCAGTTACTAAAACAGGACAGCAGTGAAGAAGCATTAAAAAGCTATAGAGAAAAATGTGAAATATGTAAAAAACAGATAAAAGCCGCAAAAATAGAGACAGAAAGACTCATTGCCAAAGAGAGTATAACTAACTCCAAAATGTTCTTTAATTATATAAATAGCAAAAAGGTCAAAAATGAAAGTGTTGGCCCTTTAAAAAAAATGATGAGGAAGAAATTATAAACGGGGATCAGGAAAAAGCAAATATACAAGACAAATTCTTCTCTGCTGTATTCACTGAGGAAAATGAAATGCCAGGTGAAATACAGTGTGATAAGGTAAACTCCCCAGTACAGGTCACCTGTCTAACCCAGGAAGAAGTACAGTGCCACCTACAAAAAATCTAAATAGACAAATCACCAGGTCCAGATTGCATTCACCCCATGTTCTAAAGGAATTAAGTAATGTAATAGACAGACCCCTATTTTTAATATTCAGGGACTCAATAGAGACAGGGACTCTTCCCCAGGACTGGCGCATGGCAAATGTGGTGCCAATATTTAAGAAGGGGTCAAAAGGTGACCCCGGGAATTATAGACCTGTTAGTTTAACCTCGGTAAATTGTTTGAGGGTTTCCTAAGAGATGCTATTTTGGAATATCTTGATAAAAATAAATGTATGACCCTGTATCAGCATGGATTTATGAGGGATTGATCCTGTCAAACTAACCTGATCAGCTTTTATGAGGAGGTGAGCACAAGACTGGACCAGGGGCAATCGCTGGATGTCGTATATCTGGATTTTTCCAAAGCATTTGATACGGTTCCACATAAAAGGTTGGTGCATAAAATGAGAAGGTTTGGGCTGGGGGAGAATGTGCGCAAGTGAGTAAGTAACTGGCTCAATGATAGGAAACAGAGGGTGTTTATTAATGGTACTTATTCTGATTGGGTGACTGTTACTAGTGGGGTACCACAGGGGTCCGTCTTGGGTCCTGTCCTATTTAATATATTCATGAATGACCTTGCAGAGGTGTTGAATAGTAAAGTAGCAATCTTTGCAGATGACACCAAACTCTGTAAAGTGGTAAACACTATAGAGGACAGTGCACTGTTACAAATGGATCTGGATAGGTTGGAGGTTTGGGCTTGGAAGTGGCAGATGAGGTTCAACACTGATAAATGTAAGGTAATGCAAAAATCCGAGCTGGGATTATGTATTAAATGGAAGATCACTTAGGACGACTGACATGGAAAAGGACTTAGGAGCCTTAGGTAACAGTAAACTTAGCTGAAGTGACCAGTGTCGGGCAGCTGCTGCCAAGGCTAATAAAATCATGGGGTACATCAATAGGGGCATAGATGCCGACGACAAGGAAATAATGCTACCGCTGTACAAATCACTAGTCAGTCCTCACATAGAGTACTGTGTACAGTACTGAGCACCAGTGTACAAGAAAGATATAGTGGAGCTGGAGAGGGTTCAAATCCCACTAAGGACAACAATAAATAAATAAAGACTTATTATTATTATTATAATGTCAGCAGAGAGCACTGTGCTCTTGATGTCATCAGAGAGCATTCCAAAAAGAAAATAATTTCCTCTGTAGTATTCAGCAGCTAATAAGTACAGGAAAGATTACAATTTTTTAATAGAAGTAATTTACAAATCTGTTTAATTTTCCGGAGCCAGTTGATTTAAAAGAAAAAAAGGTTTTCACCGGAGTACCCCTTTAATGGTATAGAGAACTGTGTCTAGTGCATTAACTCTGATTTTTTGCCCATTGAAACCAGTAGGCCCATTGTGGTCTATGGGGAAAGCTGCTGAGTTGCCCATAGAAACCAATTAGATCATTCTTTCATTTTTGAAAAAGTCTCTGAAAAATGAAGGAAGTAATCTGATTGGTTGCTATGGGCAACTCAGAAACTTTTCCAGGAAAATCTGCTGAGTTGCCCATAGCAACCAATCAGATTGCTTCTTTCATTTTGCAAAGGCATTGTGAAAAATGAAAGAAGCAATCTGATTGGTTGCTATGGGCAACTGCACAACTCTTCCTCTACACTGGTCTTGATGAATCTCCCCCATAGAGGGAGATTTATCAAAACCTGCCCAGAGGAAAAGTTTCTGGGTTGCCCATAGCAACCAATCAGATCGCTTCTTTCATTTTTGAAAAAGCCTCTGAAAAATGAAGGAAGCAATTTGATTGGTTGCTATGGGCAACTCAACAGCTTTTCCAGGAAAGTAAAGTTTAACCACAACACTGTAACACTGTCCACCCTGGGACTCTAACCAGTGACGGTCTCCCATCCCACTGTACTGCCGAGACAGTCCTGCTTATCTTACATGCAGTGAGATCCCCATAGACCACAATTAGCCTATTGGTTTTATTGGGCAAAAAATCACAGAGTTGATGCACTAGTCACAGTTCTCTATACCATTAATGAAGGGAGGGCTCAATATTTGCAAATTTATGCATATGCGCAAATTTTAACATATGCGCAAAAAAAGAGAATATTCATAATTATTAATATATAATGCTATATTCGCGATTAAAATTCGAATTGCAAATATTCGTGAGCAACACTAGTCGCTGCGAATACAGTGAAGGATTTTAAACATGCATGGGATAGGCATAAGGCTATCCTTCATATAAGATAGGGCCAGGGACTATTGATAGGATTCAGATTATTGGGCAGACTAGATGGGCCAATTGGTTCTTATCTGCCGACACATTCTATGTTTCTATACTGTATGGATATCAGAAAAATGGTTCCAAGCTCTTATTTCTTTATTAAATTCACTACTTTGGGGCAGGAAAGCACGAGAATGAAATATGTTTCTTTAACGCTAGCTGAGCACGATGGGGGTTGAGCACTTTTTTTTTTTTTTAGATACTTTTTAGCACTAAAATTGCAGACTATTATGAGAAGGAGGGAAAATGTAGTCCTATTTTTTCTCTCTAAGGGTATGTTCAAACTACGGAATTCCTGCGGAATTCCACGGGCGTAATTCCGCGAGCCGAATTCCGCGGTGTGAACTTAACATTAGTGTGAATGGGTCTCCGCGAGACCCGTTCACACTGCGGAATTTCAGCACCGCTGAAATTGTTCCGCGCAAAGAAAGAACATGTTCATTCTTTGCATGGAAGTCCGCGAGCACTGCATAGCTGTCAATGGTGACGGCTCAGTGCCGCCCGGTCCTACCGCCACCGCCGGCTGCCAGTCTGAATCTTCGCTCACTGAATTCAGCGAGCGGAGATTCCATTCACACACTGTAGTGTGAACATACCCTAATGGGTCGTTATAAGGATATTTTTGAGATTTTGGAAGCTGAGATACTCACTACACCCATGCATATCTAGATAATTAAGTATGGGAGGAACTTAAATTTTTTTTTAAATCACATGGAGTTTTGA